>NC_133422.1:38255000-38880000 GCF_049350105.2 Macaca mulatta
TAAGGAGTATTTTGAGTGGGTGGTGTCTTTGGGGGTGTAGTAGTCAGCTGTTTTCATAGCAAAGGTGCATTGGTAACTATGCTAAAATCCAATGGTTTACAACAAAAAGCATTTATTTTCATGTGCACATTCTACAGGTTCACTGTAATTTGCCTGATCTAAGCTGGACTCAGTGCAGAAGGGTCTGTCTTCAGGCTTTGACTTTCCTGGGCTTTATTTCCAGGCTGCAAATTAAGTTCAAGATTTCTCCACATATTTTTTTGCTGAGCCTCATGCTAAAATGGAAAGGTTATCTATAGCATGCTCTTCTCATGACAGCTGAGGCAAACAGAACAAGCACATGTAATGCTGCTGCATGTGTCATATTCTCATTCCTTTGGGAAAAGCAATCATATGAACAAGCCTAACATCAAGGATTAAGGTAGTATATATTCCATTCATAGTAGTAGTGAGAGGGAAAAGATATTTGCCAAAAAATAATTCAAATTATCATAGAGAAAATATACATCCCGCTTAAGAGAAAATGTTGAGGAAGGCTTCTCAGAAAAGATAACTTTAAAAAAAAAATCTGCTCCACATTTTCCAGTAAATTATATAATACTAAAAACATGTCAGGCCGGGTGCGGTGGCTCAAGCCTGTAATCCCAGCACTTTGGGAGGCCGAGGCGGGCGGATCACGAGGTCAGGAGATCGAGACCATCCTGGCTAACACGGTGAAACCCCGTCTCTACTAAAAAATACAAAAAACTAGCCAGGCGAGGTGGCGGGCCCCTGTAGTCCCAGCTACTCGGGAGGCTGAGGCAAGAGAATGGCGTGAACCCGGGAGGCGGAGCTTGCAGTGAGCCGAGATCCAGCCACTGCACCGCAGCCTGTGTGACAGAGTTGAGACTCCGTCTCAAAAAAAAAAAAAAAAAAAAGTCTGCCATTGTATTAGTCAGGGTTCTCTAGAGGGACAGAACTAATAGAAGAGAGATATATATACATAAAGGGGAGTTTATTAAGTATTAACTCACACAATGACAAGGTCCCACAATAGACTGTCTGCAAGCTGAGGAGCAAGGAGAGCCAGTCTGAGCTCCAAACTGAACTCCAAACATTGGAGTTCAATGTTTGAGGGCAGGAAGCATCCAGCGTGGGAGAAAGATGCAGGCTAGGAGGCTAGGCCAGTCTAGTCTTTTCAAGTTTTTCTGCCTGCTTTATATTCTAACCACGCTGGCAGCTGATTAGATTTTGCCCACCCAGATTGAGGGTGGGTCTGCCTTTCCCAGCCCACTGATGCAAATGTTAATCTCCTTTGGCAACACCTTCATAGACACACCCAGTATCAACACTTTGCATCCTTCAATCCATTCACGTTGACACTCAGTATTAACCATCACAGTCGTCTTACTTTTTGCTTTCTTCCCTTTGATGCCTTACTCCTGCACATCTCATTCCCAAAAGTTACCAGCATTTGCAGTTTGGTCATATTCTTAACTTCTTCCCTAAATTATTGTATGTGTATACTGACTGTCTCACTGATAGAATCAGGGTCCCCAATAACACAACGGGTAGTGTCAGTAGAAAGGAGGTCAGAGAACACACATAGCTGTTGGGACAGTAGGGTGATTATTTTACAGGCTGTGGCAAATGGCTCAGTATTATGGGATACTGAGAAGTGAAAGGGGATACAGGAGGAACAACAATTAGTTCTCATGGAAAGTCTCCCAAAGTTGCATCCTCACATAAATTGCAAGTAGGGAACAGCTGGATAGCATAATTGACCACTAAATGGTTCACTCTAACTATAGCAGAAAAACTAACAGAAACAGTTAATGTGGAACACTGATTTAAAAGCATTATTTGGCCGGGCGCGGTGGCTCAAGCCTGTAATCCCAGCACTTTGGGAGGCCGAGGCGGGCGGATCACAAGGTCAGGAGATCGAGACCACAGTGAAACCCCGTCTCTACTAAAAATACAAAAAATTAGCCGGGCGCGGTGGCGGGCGCCTGTAGTCCCAGCTACTCAGGAGGCTGAGGCAGGAGAATGGCGGGAACCCGGGAGGCGGAGCTTGCAGTGAGCCGAGATCGCGCCACTGCACTCCAGCCTGGGCAACAGCGTGAGACTCATTCTCAAAAAAAAAAAAAAAAAAAAAAAGCATTATTTTACTTTTTCACAATCTTGCATTTTGATGTAATTTAATTCAAAACTAAGTAAAAATGAGAAAGCAAGCCTGACTTAGTGTCTGGTCAGGTAAAGAATAGATTTTAGTAAGCATTGCAAAGTAGCATCCAGCATAATTTTAAAACTGTGTGGAAGAAGATATTATTCCCTCTGACTAGATGGAAAGAATGAATATGTAATATGTTACATATTTTGGGTATATTACTCTTTGATTACCCATTCTCCTGCCCATAGCCACATGGGTTGTTTTCACATTGGGCTATTACAAATAAGACTCTTTTAAACATTCTTTTACATGTCTTTTTGTGAACGTATATTTTCATTTCTCTTGGAACAAAATGGCTGAGTAATGGGGTTAAAGTATGTTAAATTCATGAGAAGCTGCAAAACAATTCTTGAAATGGTTTTACCATTTTATGCCCCCACTGGTAATGTATGAAATTTCCAGTTGCTTTGCACTCTTGCTCTCATTTGGTTTTATCAGACTTTTTTATTTTAGCCATTCTAGTGTGTGTGTGGTGCATCATGCTTCGAATTTGTACAGTTTTAATTTGCATGTCCCAAATGAGCAATGAGGAAAATTTTTCCTAAGTGTTTCATAGCCGTTTGAAATGTCTGTGCCAGTCTTTTTCCAATTTTTATTAGGTTTTTCATCTTATTATGATTGATTTTTATTAGTTTTATATATATCTGGATTCAGCACTATTGACAGATAAAATTATTCCAAATAATTTTTCCCATATTGTTACCTGCATTTTCTTAGTGGTATTCTTTAATTTTTAAAAATTGCTTTTTTTGATGAAGCTTCATTTCCTACTTATTTTTCCTTTATGAGCAAGTGATTTTTCTGCTCAAATAGGTATGTTATTTTTATCCCCAAACAGAACGCTATTGCCTTATGTTTTCTTCTAATAGTTTTATAGCTCTGAATTTTACACGTAGGAATGTGATCCAGGCTTTTGTGCACAGAGTAAACGGGGTATTGACTTTTTGTATTTTCTTTTTTTTTTTTTTTTTTTTTTTGACTGATGGCGTTTTCCAGTTGTATCTGCAGTAGTATCTGCTAAAAACAGATCTACATTAACAATAGCAATAGTATCTGTTAAAAATATTCATTTCTTCTTTGAATTGACCTTTTATCTTTGTCAAAAATCAAACTGAGCATATATGAATGAGTCTAACAAGACTAGTACTGTTCAAACTTCATACAATAATCAAATGTGCTATTATCTACTCTCTCTGTTGGGGTAGTCAACCACTTATGGCTGATGTTCATTAATTGAAAGGTAGCTAGTGTGATTGAGGAAAACAATTTTTAAAGTAATTTAATTTTTATTAATTTAAATTTAGATAACTGTATGTGTGTAGTGGCATTCCTACTGGACAGAACAGATCAACAACTTGTATTGTGTTTCATTGATATATTTATCTATTCCAAATCAACCCCATTCTTTAAAACTATAGCTTTATTTTAGGTCTTAACTATATTAAAGATGGCTATTCTAGATTCTTGATGTTCCTGTATAAAATTTTATTGTTACATATATTTTTATTTTTATTTTATTTTTTTAATTTATTTATTATTATTATACTTTAAGTTGTAGGGTACATGTGCATAATGTGCAGGTTTGTTACATATGTATACTTGTGCCATGTTGCTGTGCTGCACCCATCAACTCGTCATTTACATCAGGTATAACTCCCAATGCAATCCCTCCCCCCTCCCCCCTCCCCATGATAGGCCCCGGTGTGTGATGTTCCCCTTCCTGAGTCCGAGTGATCTCATTGTTCAGTTCAGGACATAGGCATGGGCAAAGATTTCATGTCTAAAACACCAAAAGCAACGGCAGCAAAAGCCAAAATTGACAAATGGGATCTCATTAAACTAAAGAGCTTCTGCACAGCAAAAGACACTACCATCAGAGTGAACAGGCAACCTACAGAATGGGAGAAAATTTTTGCAATCTACTCATCTGACAAAGGGCTAATTTCCAGAACCTACAAAGAACTCAAACAAATTTACAAGAAAAAAACAAACAACCCCATCAAAAAGTGGGCAAAGGATATGAACAGACATTTCTCAAAAGAAGACATTCATACAGCCAACAGACGCATGAAAAAATGCTCATCATCACTGGCCATCAGAGAAATGCAAATCAAAACCACAATGAGATACCATCTCACACCAGTTAGAATGGCAATCATTAAAAAGTCAGGAAACAACAGGTGCTGGAGAGGATGTGGAGAAATAGGAACACTTTTACACTGTTGGTGGGATTGTAAACTAGTTCAACCATTATGGAAAACAGTATGGCGATTCCTCAAGGATCTAGAACTAGATGTACCATATGACCCAGCCATCCCATTACTGGGTATATACCCAAAGGATTATAAATTATGCTGCTATAAAGACACATGCACACGTATGTTTATTGCAGCACTATTCACAATAGCAAAGACTTGGAATCAACCCAAATGTCCATCAGTGACAGATTGGATTAAGAAAATGTGGCACATATACACCATGGAATACTATGCAGCCATAAAAAAGGATGAGTTTGAGTCCTTTGTAGGGACTTGGATGCAGCTGGAATCCATCATTCTTAGCAAACTATCACAAGAACAGAAAACCAAACACCGCATGTTCTCACTCATAGGTGTTACATATATTTTTAGAGACACGGTCTCTGTCACCCAGTCTGAAGTATAGTGGCACAATCATAGCTCTCTATAACCTCAAACTTATGGCCTTAAGCAGTTCTCCTACCTTGGCCTCCCAACGTGCTGGGATTTACAGGCATGAGCCACAGTGCTCAGTCCATATAAATTTTAGAATCACTTATTTCTTCAAAAGAACATGCAGTAGTGTGCACCTGTGGCCCCAGCTACACAGGAGGCTGAGGTGGAAGGATCGCCTGAGTCCAGGAGGCAGAGGTTGCAGTGGGCCAATATCATGCCACTGCACTCCAGCCTGGCAATGGAGGGCAACCCTGTTGGAATACTTATTAAGGTTGTGTGGAACTTACTGATCAGGTAAGGGAAAAGTTACCATCTTAACAACATTGGAACATTGGGTCTACCAATCTACAGGCACGACATTTCTTTAGAGCTTATTTAATTTTTCTCAGCCCTGTTTTCTAGTTACTAGAGAAGAGATTTTGTATATTTTACTTCATATTTATTCTAAATTTCCTTTGTATTTTTCCTGTTAGTGTAAATTATATTTTGAAGATTTATCTTTTTCCTGTTAGTGTAAATTGTATTTTGATTTATTATCCAATTTAGTTTCTCATGTTTAGAGAAACAAAATTGACTTCTGAACATTGACCTTGTATTCTGTGACAGTATTAAATTAACTTCTTGCTTCTAGTATCTTATTATAAAATACTTAGTATATTCTATATACAAGATGAGGTTGTTTGCAAATAAAGAATATTGCATTGCTTCCTTTCAAGTATTTATACCTCCTTGGATTTTTAATGTGCACAATCATGCTTTCCAATCTTGAGAACTGTTATTTCTTTATCTTACTTTATTGCATAGTCTAGGGCCTCCCATATGACAATGAATGAACATTCTGGGAGCAAATATTCTTACCTTATTCCTCTTCTTAGGGAAAAACTGTTCATTATTTTGCCTTTGAATAGTATGTTAGCTAGAAGGTTTTTATAGGATGAGGATGATCCATTCTTCTTCCTAGTTTGAGAATAGTGTTTAGTATCATCAAGTACTTTTTCTGATCTCCTGATAGGACAAATTACATGGATTGATTTTGAAATGTTGAACAAACTTTACATTCCTGAAATAAACCCTACTTGTTTATGCTAGGTCACAGGGAAGGTAAACCTACCTCTTTGTTCCTGAAAGAACATCTTCACGTTAAGACCTATTTTAGCTAATATTATTGTAAGTACCAATGGTAGCTAATAGGCCTGATATCTTTATATCTCTCTTTTCTGAGCTTTTATTTTCTTTTATTTTTAGGTGTATCTCTTGTTATGGCTAAATTTAATTTTCATAATAAGGCTGTCTCTTTGTGTTTTAACTTCTGAGTTTAGTTCATTTATGTTTATTTCAAAGTTTAACCAATATGTTACTGTTTCTACCATAAGAGTTTATTATTTAATTTGTCCCACTTTTTCTACTTTTTAAAAATCTCCTTTTTACTCTTCTTTTAAACGGATATCTATGCCTTTTCCAACCTTGGATACAACTAAAACAAGAACTTTCGCATACTCTCTCCTTTCTTAGTGTTCTTCTCTTCCACAATACCAGACATTTTGTTAATATTGTCTAAATTTTTAATTTAGATTCTCTTATAAACATATTTAGGTACTTCTCTTTGTGTTTAAGTATGTGCACATATGCATATATAAAAGCATAATATAAATATAATAATATGTATTAAGTTAAAGATCATGACAAATGTATTTAGTTATCCTAAAGCAAAGCTGGAACATTATCTTGAGTGTGTATCTCTCTATTTTTAAGTACTTTGTCCAAAAATTCTCATTGAAGATGTTTGTGTGGTAGCTGTCCTGAGGCATAAATGTATGTGTGAAAATATTTCTGAAAGATTTTCTGTGTCATGCTTTGTTAAAGAAATGTTCATCCAGATATTGATTCCTATGCACTATTTTTTTTTTCAACATTTTGAAAATGTTGTCTCATGGCTTTCTTAAATCCAGTATTGAGTTTGAAAAATCTGATGAATATCTAATTTTTGTTTCTTTGTAAATAATTTGCTTTTTCTACCCACAGCTGTCATACTTTTCCTTTTTCTTTAATAATATGTGATGTGTTTAGTGTATGAATTTTTTCTTATCTCTCTTCTTTGAACCTTTATTAGATCTCTTTTGATACACTTTGGATTAGTGTACTCTCTAACTCTCATATTGAATTATAATCCCCAGTGTTGGGGGTGGGGTCTGATGGGAAGTGATTGGATCATGTGGGTGGATTTCTCATAAATAATTTAGTACAATCTCCTTGGTGCTGTCCTGATGATACTGAGTGAGTTCTCCAGAGATCTGATTATTTAAAAGTGCGTGGCACCTCTCCCCTGCCTTGTTCCTACTCCTGCCATGTGACATGCTTGGTCTCCCTTCACTTTCCGCCGTGATTGGAAGATTCCTGAGGCACGCCCAGAAGCAGATGCCACTGCAGAACCATGAGCCAATTAAACTTCTTTTCTTGTAACTGACCCAACCTCAGGTATTTCTTTTATAACTAAGCAAGAACAGCCTATACGTCTTTATTCTGAGGTCTTTCTTACTTATTCAAATGTATTAATGATGCTTACTGGATTCATTACCAGAAACTCTTGTCCCAAATGCTCCACCATCTACTTAAAAATCTGAAATGTGGTCCAATTTAAAGACATTGCACTGTAAGAAAGACCTTTGCAGCAATGTTCCTGAAGTTATTAATGCAAAAGTCACGTTTTATTTATATTATATAACAATTTTTTTAAAATAATTTTAACTTTTAGATTTAGAAAGTAGATGTGCAGGTTTTTTACCTGGTTATATTGTGTGATGCTAAGATTAAGCATACTGAGCGTAGTACCCAAGACTTAGTTTTTCAATTCTTTCCTCCCTCCCTCCCTCTGCTCCCCCCTCCTCTAGTAGTCCCCAGTCTATTGTTGCCATCTTTATGTTCATGAGCACTCATTATATAGTTCCAACTTATGTGAGAACATGTGAAAATACCAACTTTTAAAATATACTTTGTAGTGAAAATTTCTGATAATTATTCTTAAGACAGGTTTATTCATAGAATCTATAGTAGCAGTGTTAGAGTAATTATCAAAGGACATTCTCCATGTGTGTTTCCCAAATGTTCCACTAAGAAGACTATATATGCCAAAGGTGTGTCTAAATGGAGTGCAAATTATTCATTTTATATCATCTTCAAGGGATATCTCAAGCCAATTAAAAAGGGATATGTGGTTGTGTGTGTATATATTGATATTAATTTTGGTATGTGTACTTTTAAATATGAATTTGGCTTATGTCATCATAGAAATTTAGAAAACAATAAGATGCTTACTTCACAACAATCTTTTGTGAATATAAATACTTTATTTAATATTCATATTAGTCTCTTTTCATGCTGTTGACGAAGACATACCCCAAACTGGGTAACTGATAAAGAGATTTAAAGGACTCCCAGTTCCACGTGGCAAAGGAGGCTTCACAATCATCGCAGAAGGCAAAAGGCATGTCTTACATGGTGGCAAGCAAGAGATTACTTGTACAGGGAAACTTCCCATTATAAAACCATCAGATCTTGAGACTTATTTACTATCACAAGAACAGCATGGGAAAGTCCCGCCCCCATGAGTAATTACCTCTCACCTGGTCCCTCCTGCAACACGTGGGAATTATGGGAGCTACAATTCAAGATGAGATTTGGGGACACAGCCAAACCATAGCAATATCCAAAAAATAAAAAAGTAAACTCAAGAAAAGTCACAGCCCACTGCAGTCTAAGGGATCATGATATCTAAATTAGATGTGGTATCCTGGATGGGATGCTGGAAACTGAAAATAAATATTAGATGAAACCTCAGGAAATACGAATAAAGTGTGGACTTTAGTTAAACATAATGTATCACATTGGTTTATTAATTGTGATAAATGTGCCATATTAATTTAAGATAATAAGAGAGGAAACTGAGTGTTAGCTATATTGAACTTTCTGTACTATATCTGTAATTTTTCTATACATCTAAAATTATTGTAAAGTAACTTTTTCTATTTTGTAAAGTAAACTCAGGGAAGCCTAACATTTTACTTCCTGACATTTTCATTTTTCTTAGCTATATATGAGATGATAAAAATCTTCCAGTTTAAAAATTACTCATCAATATGGCATAAATCTTAATATTGGCACATTGAATTTATATGAGACTGCTGTTCATGAAGACTGTAGTAATTGTGCATTCATTTTTATAACATTGGTAAGTATGTAAGTATTAATTTTAGTTTTTTAACATGAGAAATTAAGAAAGGTAACTTTCTTTCTCTAAGACTATCTCAGGTGACTATAAAGTCATTTAGCAAGATCTCGGGTGAAATTTACTAAATGGATCATGGTTATTCAGAGTAATTCCTTTATTTATTTATTATGATTTTGTAAAAGATATGTAGCCCCAAAACTGAGCAATTTATACTAATTATCAAGAGAATTAAGGCCATTAGCTGTGTCAACTGTAAAATGGATTTAACTAATCAAAATAAAAATGTAATAAAAATGCAAACCCTACCATAGCAAATTTCCCATTGCCCTGTTTACTAAAGCCTTCACTGCTTGTGGCAAACTAGAAAGCAATTAAGGACCATAGATGCTCAGATGTAACATAGTTGTGAATACCAATGGAGTCACACATCCACAAAGCAGGAAGTAACATTGACAAAATGCATATGAAAATATTCACTTCTAATATCAAAGTCTCTTTCCAATTTACTTCCCTGATTTCTGAACTTCTACTGGTGCCTTCTGTTCTATAGTCACTAATCTTTTAGGTTCCACAGTATAATATAGGCCTCTACTCCCACATGCATCTGGGTGTGTTTTCTGAAACACATAGCATAGGTGCAACTGAAAATCTAACTTTTCTTCAAACTACTTCAATGATTGAGGAAAGTCACTTTGTGACTGAGCTAAGGTCACTCCTTTGGCTATGATAGTGAACCAGAGGAGAACTGAGGAGTCTTTGAGGGTCACACTTAGACACAAATAAGAAAGTAAAGTGTATGAATATGTATATAAATAACCCCATTGTGAATTTATGAATAAATTATAGGAAGTTAGATTCGTCTTCACAATGACCTTATTGACACTTCCAGTCTAAAAATAGTCAGATCAACTCTCCTTATCTAACTTACAGAAAATGTGTGAAGACAGCCTCAAGTTAGGAATAGTTTCAGTGGTCAAAATTTTCCTTAGAGATACGGTTTTAGATGCCTCTAGCCAGTTCTGAACATGAATAATTTACATTTGAGATGAGTTTTACAGGGGGCTGTTCATTCTTTCTATGCATCTGCCTTGGTATACTATTCCAAGCCACATAATCCCTAATCCCAAAGAATTTACACCCTCTGGTACATTTTTATTTATATTAAAATATTTGAGAATGGTAGTGTGTTAATAATTCTTTCCATTTTTATGTCATTCCAGACACTAAAACATTCACTTGAACTGTATTTCTCTTCTTAACTGCAGTCTCAATGGTGATGTCAAAGTGCACGTATAGCACTGCCATCATTTTTTTTTCTAATTATATTACCATTCCAAGGACAAAAATCTGTCTGGCTTTCCAGATTTTTCCATCTTAGTGATAACTACTATTATATGTCATGTCATCTCTTTTAAAGCTATTCCTCGAAAGAGACTTCACTAGCATGTTTCCCTGATGGTCTGTCTTTGTCTTCTGAGACAAATCTACGAGCTTGTTATTTTAGGTCCCCAGTCTCAGTAAAATCTGCCAGCATTTGCAGTAAAGCCTTCATATTTGTATAAATGAACTCACATTTGTCAAAACTACCAGTCAAGAGCATAGCTTAAATATCAAAATTAAACTATGTGTATTAGTTAATTCTAGCTCCTTATCTATTCAACAGGTTTCCACTAAGAAATAAATAGATTTTGCTGGATGTGATGGCTCACACCTGTAATCCCAGAACATTGGGAAGTGGAGGAAGAATTGCTTGAGCTTTCAGACCAGCCTAGACAACACACGGAGATTCCATTCTCTACAAAAAGAAAATAATAATAATAATAATAATAATAATAAATTATCCAAGTGTGGTGGTGTGTACCTGTGGTCTCAACTCCTCCGGAGGCTGTGGTGGTAGAACCACTCGAGCCTAGGAGGTCAAGTCTGCAGTGAACCATGATTGTGCCAGCCACTGCAGTCCAGAATGGGCAACAAACCCAGAATTTGTCTCAAAAAATAAGTGAATAAATAAATAAATTTTAAGTAGGACATGTAATCTGTATTAGTTATTTAATGAATCAAAACATTAGATATAATCACAAAGGAAAAGAAGGGTATAAGGCTAATTCGAATGTGTTGATAATCAAAGTATAATTTATATTTGGTTAATACATCTTTGTTGACATTTTATAGAATCACAAAATATCAGGTTTAGAGAAGAACTAGTATGTAAAATGATTCGACCACCCATCTAATGTTTGCATGTCTACAATCCCTTGGCAAATAATGACTAAAGCTATACTGAGTTTGGGTACTGGGGAATTCATTCAACGCAGTTGTTTTGAGGCACAATTTTAAGTCACGATCTTAATGAACTGCATAGGGCATTGGTGTATAGGTCTATAATCCTGTATTTGACATTCTTAAAGCCATTTGTATCTTGAAATTCTGATTTGTTAGATTTTAAAACAAAACATGCAAGATCTGGGGCAGTATGACTCAGTCAAATGTTTCTCTATCACACATATATATCCAGAGAAAAAGGCATAAAGAACATAAGATCCTCATGCCGGTTCAAATCAAGTTTTTCTGCCAAAGAAATGCAGGTCAGGTCAAGTTTTATAATCACGTGAATTATAAAAATGTTTCTATTTTCTGAGCTTTATGGATTTCAAAATTACAAAATTCTGGATTATTATTTTTGCATTTTCCTCTTTGTATTACATATTGTGCAATAAAAATGTTGAATACACTATTAAGTTTTGGTGGGCATATAACGATACCTTACTACTAAATATCTATGGTACCGAGGATTATGAATTTCTTTCAAAGACCGGTGGACCAGTGACTATTTACATTCAAGCAGAATCTCCTCATTGAAGCAAAGATCATGAAGCTAGACATAAGGTGGAGGAACAAGGACAGTATAAATTTTTTTTTTTTTTTTTTTGAGACGGAGTCTCGCTCTGTCGCCCAGGCTGGAGTGCAGTGGCCGGATCTCAGCTCACTGCATGCTCCACCTCCCGGGTTTACACCATTCTCCTGCCTCAGCCTCCCGAGTAGCTGGGACTACAGGCGCTCGCCACCTCGTCCAGCTAGTTTTTTGTTTGTATTTTTTAGTAGAAATGGAGTTTCACCGTGTTAGCCAGGATGGTCTCAATCTCCTGACCTCATGATCCGCCCCTCTCGGCTTTCCAAAGTGCAACTTACGCATATTCTATATCCTCTGCTCCATGGCTCAAACCTATACTCTTAGGATGGGAAACGGGATAGCAGAAAGGTATTTCCTAAACTCTGGCTAGGTGACACTGGTGATACAGGAGGTAATTTTGGGTGCTATTTTAGGAATATTTTAAAATAATAACTTAATAGCAAATTTACTTAATACATTTTAAATAACTTCCATTACATTTATTTTAATACTTATTAACAATGTTTAACACATTAAACTCTTGATTTTATTGGTATCCTTGCTTATATTAAGGGCAAGTTTTGAAAATCTGAATTAATATAAAAATTATTTTTAAAAAATATAGAAGTGTTTTGTGGTTATAGCGAGGATGGAAATTCTGAATTGGTATACTGTGAATGACTGAAAATTGGGAAACAACACATACTGGCTAAAAATGGACATTGTAGCGCCAGCCTCCCTAGGTTGATTTCCTGAGGAATTGTGTGGAAAGTAGCTAGTATAGCACCTGACTCAAAGAAAAATCTAATGGGTGGTAGTGCTACATGAAAATTCAGTAATCATTTATTCTGTTCATCTTTTTCCCCAAGCCACTGGTTTTAATGCCAGAGACATGGGCAAGTAACATAAAAATAACTTTTGCAAAAGGTCACCCCTATGCACTAGGTGTACCTTCCATCTACAAAGCAAATATCAGCATAGTGTTCTGACTACATTTTTAAAAGCAAGAAAATAGTTTCCCATTCAGGGAGTTGCAATGATTATTCCACTGAAAGTCAACTAAAGAACATGAACATATATGTAAGAGCAACAACTTATTCGTGAACATGAATTAACAACAAGAGCTTGTTTTTGTTTTGTTTTGGTATATTTCATTGAACCTGCTTTTTTTGGGGGGAGGTGCCAGTTTTATATTATCTTCATCAATTTTGAACCAATTAACAAAATGAGATAAAAATTTAAACAATAAAAAACAAAGACCAAAAAAAGGCTGATCCTAAAATAACTGTCACACACTGTGGATTGAGATCACCCCATTCTTTTAAAGAACAAAGAAAGAAAATGACCATCATTGAGCTTCGTAGAATGGGGATTTTCTGGGATTAGAAAATAAAGAACCTGACAACTCTACTACTTATTATGTTTTATATGATATATAGTATATCATATATAATTATATTATTATAAATGACATTATATATAATATAATTACTATATTATAAGTAATATATAATTTTATATATCTTAATATTTTAATATTACTTAATATATAATCTATATTCTTTACTACTTCATTTATTATTATCTATATTATCTATATTACTCCTTCCTTTCTTCCTTTCTTTCATCACTTTGTAAAAAGAAATATGGCTACATAATGCTGCTGTGTTGAAGACACTGATAAAGAGGCAGGTGATGGTATCTTTCAACTATCAGAGACTCTCCATGTGCACCTGAGTCTGACGGGGAAGAGTAAGCGCATCATGGCCTTGGCCCCTGTTAAAACAGGTCACCAGAAAACATCTTGGACTTCCAGATAATCTTTCATTCTCTGGATTCTTCATAGTGCTTTTTTTTTTTTTCTGCCGCTTATCTTATCCACTCCCCATTTACTCAAATCATTTCTTTGTGCTCTCTGAAACTCAAAGTCATATATTAGCAGAATCACTTTCAATTCAATGACTTCCATGAAATTTCCCTCCACCTTCTTGCTGTAATTGGAACCTGGCTGTCTATTATTAACACTACTTCCTTGAAGATTCCACTTTCTTCTCACATGCCTCATAGTCTGGAATCCAGAGTTACTATATGTTTGCTATTTCTCAGAGTCAATAGATATGCTCTCATTCAGGGTTTTTGTACCTGCTCTTCTTTTCACCTGGAATGCTCCTTGCCCTCCATCCCCAATATCTACGTGGCTAAGCCCTTTACATCCTTCAAATGGCATCTTCTCATTGAGCTTTCTCTAGGTCCCTGTCTAAAACAACAATCTTCCATGAATACCTCATATCCTTCTCCCTGCTTTATTTTATCACCTTATGATAATGAGATTCAGGTCAAGAAATAATGCAAGCCTGATACTTGCTTGATGTTATGCTGCAGATATTACATGTATTATTTGATAGTCATTTGGTTAAGTGACTGCTATATGTCAGGTTCTGTGCTGTGGTTCTGTATATCTGAAATACACAGTGACAAATGAAATAAAGTCCTTAACTTTCTGGAATTTGGAGACTAATGATCTGACAATCTCTTACGACATTTCAGGCATTTTACACATAACCACTGTAATCCACAAAGTAACACTTACCTAACCTCCCTTCTTCAGTAGTATTATTTTTTCTTCATACTACCATAGGAATTGATCTGAAACTTCAATCTAAATTTTCTCCTCTATGTAAAAACAACCAGTTTCCTCCATTTGGAACATCCTTTCTTAACCTCTTTGCTTGGTCGGATTCAACTCACTGAATAATTCAATATTTAGTGTACATTCACCTGAAGGTGAATAAGGTTACTTTCTCTTTGCTTTGTTAGATTCCTTTCATGTGTGCTCTCATACTTTTCATTATATTACTTCTCACTCTATCACAAAACCATTGTTTAAGATCCTATGACATGTATGAGCTGTGACTTATTTGTGTGATTTTCCCATCAAACAAGACAGACATTTAACAAATGTTTGATAAACAAAATTAACAGTTACTAGGGAAAAATGACAAATACGAGGGAGGACTAACTTTCAGCTTCCACACAGACAGAGCAGCATGTGGAGACCCACAGCATGAACTTTTACTCTAAGAAGTACCACAGGAACATACCAGGAAAGCCGAGAGAATCCACAGACCCTTTGAAGGAAGTGGACTGTCACTATAGGCTCAGTGGGACAGCCTAGGAACTGTGAGTGAGCTTACTTTCTCTGTTGTGAGACTTGTAGCCTGGGGCAAGTTCTCAGCCCTGCTCATGAGCTGCCAGAAATAAACTTTGTACTGTTGAGAGGGGAATGGTGGGAGTGAGACCAGCTTTTTGGACTGTAGGCTGCATGGGAGCTGAGTGAGGCCTTTGGGTGCTGGCTTTACCTCACTTCCCTGGTGACATGTGTGATACAGTAGAAGCAGCCATAATTCCCCTGGTTACATAACTCCATTGGTCTGAGAACCACACTGACATCTCCCACAGCAGCTACAGCAAGCCCTGCCCAAGGAGAATCTGAACTCAGATATGCCTAACCCTGCCGCAGCTGATGGCGTTTCTCTACCCACCCTGGTAGCTAAAGACAAATGATATAATCTCTTGGGAGCGCTATGGCCCCACCCACTGCCTGATTCTCCCCATACTACCATAGCTGAAGAGCTCTTGAAAGTGCCACCTCTTGGCTGGAGGGCAACTAACACAAAATTAGCACGCTTAACAAAAATACAACCAAGGATCTTCATGGTGCCCACTTCACTCCCCTGTTACTTCCACTGGAGCAGGTGCTGGCATCCACAACTGAGCGACCTAAAGATGAATCACATCCCAGGACTCTTTGCTGACACCCTCCCCAGTACCAGCCCAGAACCTGGTAACAATCACTGCAGCTTAGCTCTCAGGAAGCCCCAACCCTAGAGGAAAGGAGAGAGTACCGCATCAAAGGATCACCCCGTGGGACAAAAAAAAAAAAATCTGAACAACAGCCCTTGAATCACAGAACATCCCTCTGATATAGTCTACCCAAATGAGAAGGAAACAAAAAAAAAAAAATTCTGGTAATATGACAAAACAAGATTCTTTAACACCTCCAGAAGATCACACTAGCTAACCAGCAATAGATCCAAACCAAGATGAAATCTCCAAATTGCCAGAAAAAGAATTTAGAAGATTGATTATTAAACCAATCAAGGAGGCACCAGAGAAAGGTGAAGCCCAACTTAAATAAATAAAACAGATACAGAATGTGAAGGGAAAATTCTTCAGTGAAATAGACAGTATAAATAAAAAACAAACACAACTTCTGGAAATGAAGAACACACTTAGAGAACTGCAAAATGCACTGGAATGTCTCAACAATAGAATAGAACAAGTAGAGCAAGAAACTTCAGCACTCAAAGACAAGACTTTCAAATTAGCCCAGTCTGACAAAGACAAAGAAAAAGAATTTTTAAAAATAAACAAATCCTCCAAGAAGTTTGAGATTATGTTAAACAACCAAACCTAAGAATAATTGGTGTTCCTGAAGAAGAGAAATCTAAAAGTTTGGAAAACATATCTGAGGAAATAGTCAAGGAAAACTTCCCTAGCCTTGCTAGAGATCTAGAAATCCAAATACAAAGAGCTCAAAGAACACCTGGGAAATTCATTGTAAAAATATCATCACCTAGGCACATAGTCGTCACATTATCTAAAGTCAAGATGAGGGAAAGAATCTTAAGAGCTATAAGGCAAAAGCATCAGGTAACCTATAAAAGAAAACCTATCAGACTAACAGCAGATTTCTCAGGAGAAGACCTACAATATAGAAACAATTGGGGTCTGTATTAGTCAATATTCTGCTGATAATGTCATACCTGAGATGGGGTAGAAAAAGAGGTTTAATTGAATTTACAGTTTCACATGACTGGGGAGGCCTCAGAATCATGGTGGGAGGTGAAAAGCACTTCTTACATGGTGATGGTGAGAGAAAAATGAGGAAGATGCAAAATCAGAAATCCCTGATAAAACCATCTGACCTCATGAGATTTATTCACTGTCACAAGAACAGTATGGAGGAAAATGCCCCCATGACTCATATTATCTCCCATTGGGTCCTTCCCACAACATGTGGGAATTATGGGAGTACAATTCAAGATGAGATTTAGGTGGTGACACAGAGCCAAACCATATCATTGCACCCCTGGCCCTTCCAAATCTCATTTCCTCACATTTCAATACCAATCATGTCTTCCCAATAGTCCCCCAAAGTCTTAACTCATTTTAGCATTAACCCAAAAGTCCACAGTCCAAAATCTTACCTGAGACAAGGCAAGTCCCTTCCACCTATGAGCCTGTAAAATCAAAAGTAAGCTAGTTACTTCCTAGATACAAGGGAGTACAGGTATTGGATAAATACAACCATTTCAAATGGGAGAAATTGGCCAAAACAAAGGGGTTACATGGCCCATGCAAGTCCAAAATCCAGTGGCACAGTCAAATTTTAAAGCTCCTTTGACTCTGGGTCTCACACCCAGGTCACTTTGATGCAAGAGGTGGGTTCCCATAGTCTTGGGCAGCTCCACCCCTGTGGCTTTTCAGGGTACAGCCTCCCTCCCAGCTGCTTTCATGGGCTGGAACTGAGTGTCTGCAGCTTTTCCAGGCAAATGGTGCAAGCTGTTGGTGGACCTACCATTCTGGGGTCTAGAGGACAGTGGCCCTCTTCTCACAGCTCCACTGGGCAGTGCCCCAGTAGGAACTCTGTGTGGGGGCTCTGACTCCACATTTCCCTTCCACACTGCAACCCACCCCTACAGCAAACTTTTGCCTGGGCATCCAGGTGTTTCCAAATGTCTTTTAAAATCTAGGCAGAGTTTCCCAAACTTTAATTCCTGACTTCTGTGTACACACAGGCTCAACATCACATGAAAGCTGCCAAGGCTTGGGGCTTGCACCTTCTGAAGCCATGGCCTGAACTCTATGATGACCCCTTTCAGTCATGGCTGGAGCAGCTGGGACACAGGGTACCAAGTCCCTAGACTGCACACAGCATGGGGACCCTTGATCTGGCTCACAAAACCGTTTTCCCTTAGGCCTCTGGGCTGTGATGGGAGGGGCTGCTGTGAAGACCTTTGACATGCCCTAGGGACATTTTCCCCATTGTCTTGGGGATTAACATTTGTCTCATCCTTACTTAAGCAAATTTCTGCAGCAGGCTTGAATTTCTCCTCAGAAAATGGGTTTTTCTTTTTTTATCACATTGTCAGGCTACAAATTTTCTGAACTTTTATGATCTGCTTCTCTTATAAAACTGAATGCCTTTAACAGCACCCAAGTCATTTCTTGAATGCTTTGCTGCTTAGAAATTTCTTTCATGAGATGCCCTAAATCATCTCTCTCAAGTTCAAAGTTCCATAAATCTCTAGGGCAGAGGCAAAATGCCACCAGTCTCTTTGTTAAAACATCACAAGAGTCACTTTTGCTTCAGGTGCCAACAAAACAAATTCCTCATTTCTATCTGAGACCACCTCAGCCTGGACCTTGTTGTCCATATCGCTGTCAGGCTTTGGTCAAAGCCATTTCACAAGTCTCTAGGAAGTTCTAAACTTTCCCACATTTTCCTGTCTTTTTCGGAGTCCTTGTAACTGTTCCAACCTCTGCCTGTTACCCAGTTCGAAAGTTGCTTCCACATTTTCAGGTATGTTTTCAGCAACGCTCCACTCTAACGGTACCAATTTACTATATTAGTCCATTTTCACACTGCTGACAAACACATACCAGAGACTGGGTAGAAAAAGAGGTCTAGTTGGACTTTCAGTTCCACATGGCTGGGGAGGCCTCACAATCATGGTGGGAGGTGAAAGGCACTACCTACATGGTGGTGGCAAGAGAAAAATGAAGAAGATGCAAAAGTGGAAACCCCTGATAAAACCACCAGATCTTGTGAGACTTACTCATTGCGACAAGAAAAGTATGGGGGAAACTGCCCCCATGATTCAAATTATCTCTGACTAGGTCCCTCCCATAACATGTGGGAAATATGGGAGTACAATTCAAGATGAGATTTGGGTGGGGACACGGAGCCAAACTATATCAGAGTCCTATCTTTAGCCTCCTTAAACAAAACAATAACCAACCAAGAATTTTGTAGCCAGTGAAACTAAGCTTCATGAATGAAGGAAAAGTACCATCTTTTTCAGACAAACGAATGCTGAGAGAATTCACAACTACCAAGCCAGCATTACGAGAACTGCTAAAAGGAGCTCTAAGTCTTGACACAAATCCTAGAAATACATCAAAATAGAATCTCCTTAAAGTATAAATCTCACAGGATCTATAAAAAATTAACACAATGAAAACAACAACAACAATATATTCAGACAACAAATAGCCAGATGAGTAGAATAGTACCTCACATCTCAATACTAACGTTGAATGTGAGTGGCCTAAATGCTCCACTTAAAAGATACAGAATGTCAAAATGACTAAGAATTCACCAACTAAGTATCTGCTGTCTTCAAGAGACTCATCTGACACGTAAGAACTCACATAAACTTAAGGTAAAGGTGTGGAAAAAGATATTTCATGAAAATGGACACCAAACAGGGGCAGAAGTCTCTATCCTTATATCAGATAAAGCAAACTAAAGCAACGGCAGTTAACAAAGACAAAGAAGGACATTATATGATGATAAAAGAATTAGTCCCACAGAAAAATATCACAATCCTAAATATATATGCATTGAACACTGAAGCTCCCAAATTTATAAAACAATTGCTACTAGACCTAAGAAATGAGATAGACACCAGCCAAATAATAGTAGGGGACTTCACTACTCCACTGACAGCACTAGACAGGTTATCAAGACAGAAAGTCAAGAGAGAAACAATGGACTTAAACTATACCCTTGAACAAATGCACTTAATAGATATTTACAGAACATTCTACCCAACAACCACAGACTATACATTCTATTCATCAGCACATGGAAATTTCTCCAAGATAGACCATATAACAGGCCACAAAACAAGTCTTAATAATTTAAGAAAATTGAAATTCTATCAAGTATGCTCTCAGACCACAATGGAATAACATTGGAAATCAATTCCAAAAGAAACCCTCAAACCCATGCAAATGCAATGAAAATTATATAACCTGCTCCTAAATGATGATTGGGTGAACAATGAAATCAGCATAGAAATTTAAAAATAATTTTAACTGAATGATCACAGTGACACATCTGTCAAATCCTCTGAAATACAGCAAAGGTGGTGCTAAGAGGAAAGGTTACAGCCTTAAATGCCTACATCAAAAAGTCTGAAAGAGCACCCATAGACAATCTAAGGTCATACCTTAAGGAGTTAGAGAAACAAGAACAAACCAAATCCAAATGCCGCAGAACAAAAGAAGTAACCAATATCAGAGCAGAACTAAATGAAACTGAAACAACCAAACAAAATAATACAAAACATAAATGAAACAAAAATCTGGCTCTTTGAAAAGAGATGAACCAAGAAGGGAAGAGAGAAGATCCAAATAAGCTCAATTAGAAATGAAACAGGAGATATTATAATCAATACCACAGCAATACAAAAGATAATTCAAGGCTACTATGAACAACTTTACTTGCATAAACTAGAAAACCTAGAGAAGATGGATAAATTCCTGGAAATATACAACCCTCCTAGATTAAACCAGAAAGAAATGGAAACTCTGAACAGATGAATAACAAGCAGCAAGACAGAAATGGTAAATAAAGTTACCAATAAAAAATGTCCAGCACCAGAAGCATTTGCTGCTGAATTCTATCAGACATTCAAAGAAAAATTGTTACCAACCCTATTGACACTAATCCAAAAGAAAAAGAAAGAGGAAATCCTCCTTAAATCGTTCTTTGAAGCTTGTATTACCATAATACCAAAACCAGGAAAGGACATAACAAAAAAAGAAAACTACGGAGCAACATCCCTGGTAAACATAGATGCAAAAATCCTTAACAAAATACTAGCTAACCAAATCCAGCAGCGTAACAAAAAGACAGCCTGCCATGATCAAGTGACTTTCATATCAAGGGTGCAGGGATGGTTTAACACCCACAAGTCAATAAATGTGACATACCTTATAAATAGAATTAAAAACAAAAATCACATGATCATCTCAATAGACAGAGAAAAAGTATTTGACAAAATCTAGCATCCCTTTATCATTAAAACCCTCAGCAAAATCAGCATAGAAGGGACATACCTTAAAGTAATAAACGCTATGACAAACTCACAACCTACATTATACTGAATGGATAAAAGTTGAAAGAATTGCCCTAGAAAACTGGAACAAGATAAGGATGCCCACTCTCACCACTTCTATTAAACATAGTACTAGAAGTCCTAGCCAGAACATTCTAACAAGAGAAATAAATAAAGGGCATTCAAACAGGTAAAGAGGAAGTAAAACTACCACTGTTTCCTGAGAATATGATTGCATAGGTAGAAAACCAACCCTAACAACTCCTCCAAAAAGCTCCTAGAACTGATAAATGAATTCAGCAACGTTTCAGGATACAAAATTAATGTACCCAAATCAGTAGCTCTGCTGTACACCAACAGGGAACAAGCTAAGAATCAAATCAAAGACTCAAGTCCTTTTACAATAGCTGCAAAGAAAATAAAATACTTAGGAATATACCTAACCAAGGAGGTGAAAGACCTCTACAAGGAAGGCTACAAAACACTGCTGAAAGAAATCGTACATGACACAAACAAATGGAAACACATCCCCACTCATGGATGGGTATAATCAATATTGTGAAAATGATGATACTGCCAAAATTCAAGGCAATTCCCATCAAAATACCACCATCATTCTTCACAGAACTAGAAAAAACAATCCTAAAATTAGTACAGAACCAAAAAAGAGCCTGAATGGCCAAGGCAAGGCTAAGCAAATGAACAAATCTGCAGACATTACATTACCCAACTTCAAACTATACTATAAGGTCATAGTTATCAAAACATCTTGGTACTGGTAAAAACAGGCATACAGGCCAATGGAACAGAACAGAGAACCCAGAAATAAAGCCAAATACTTACAGTTAACTGATCTTTGACAAAGCAAACAAGAACATAAAGTGGGGAAAGAGCACACTACTCAATAAACGGTGCTGGTATAATTAGCAAGCCACATGTAGAAGAATGAAACTGGATCCTCATTTCTCATCTTATATAAAAATCAACCCAAGATGGATCAAAGACTTAAATCTAAGACTGGAAACCATAAAAATTCTAGAAGATAACATCAGAAAAACCCTCCTGGACATTGGCTTATGCAAAGACTTCCTGAGCAAGAACGCAAAAGCAAATGGAACAAAAACAAAGATAAATAGATGTGACTTAATGAAACAAAGAAGCTTTTGTACAGCAAAAGAAATAATCAGCAGAGTAAACAGACAACACACAGAGTGGGGAAAAATCTTTGCAATATATACATTTGACAAGGAATAGTATCCAGAATCTACAAATAACTTAAACAAATCAGCAAGAAGAAAACAATCCTGTCAAAAAGTGGGCTAAGGACATGAATAGACAATTCTCAAAAGAAGATATACAAATGGCCAACAAACATATAAAATTCTTAACATCACTAATTATCAGGGAAATGCAAATCAAAACCACAATGCAGTACCACCATGCTCCTACAAGAATGGTCATAATAAAAAACACATCTAAACATAATAGAGGTTAGCGTGGTTGTGATGAAAAGGGAACACTTTTACACTGTTGGTGGGAATGTAAACTAGTGCAAACACTGTGGAAAACAGTTGTGGAGATTCTTTTAAAAACTAAAAGTAGAGCTACCATTTGATCCAGCAATCCCACTACTGGATACCTACCCAGAGGAAAAGAAGTCATATGAAAAAGATACTTGTACATGCATGTTTATGGCAGCACAATTCACAATCGCAAAAAAAAAAAAATGTGGAATCAGCCCAAATGCCCATCAATCAACAAGTGGATAAAGAAAATGTGGTGCATGCGTACTATGGAATACTACTCAGCCATAAAGAGAAATGAAATAATGACATTTGCAGCAACCTAGATGGAATTGTAGACCGTTTTTCTAAATAAAGTAACTCAGGAATGGAAAACCAAACATCATTTCTCACTCATAAGTGGGAGCTAAGCTATGAGGACACGAAGATATTCGAATGATACAATGGGCTTTGGAGACTCAGGGGAAAGAGTGGGGGGGGGATGGGGAATAAAAGACTATATATTGGGTACGGTATACACTGTTTGGGTGATGGGTGCTACACTGCTTGGGTGATGCGTGCACCAAAATCTCAGAAATCACTACTAAAGAATTTATTCATGTAACCAACTACCACCTGTTTGTCAAAACCTACTGAGTTTTTTTTTTTTTAATGAAAAAACAAAACAAAACATTAGTACATTGCACTTCTCTGTGAGCATACTTCCATGGGGAGGAAATGTGAGGCTCATGGGATCCAGGTATTGAGCTTAGCTATGTAGGTGAAGGAACTTAGGAGATAAACACTTCCTTCCCTCCTGTGCTTTGCATTTCTGTTGCTGCCATAACTGTAGACCACTTGGGAACAGATAGCTCAGAAGATGAGGAGCAGGAAGGTAGATGAGCTTATTTTTTAAAAAATAGTAAATAAGAGGAGAAAATGTTTGAAATCACAGATATTTAGAACAAGAAGAGACTCTGAAATAATCTAATTTCACAGATATGATGAACTCCATAGTACAGGGAAGGAAATAGGATTTAAAGAGATTAAGTGCCTGCCTCAATGTCACGAAGCTGGTGCATTTTGGAAAACTCATCTAAATTCGTATCACTATGATTTATCTCACCATATGAATCTCCATTTAATTTCTGGGAAGTGAAAATGGTATGGAAATCTGTATGGATATCATGAAATATGATTCACTCTGAAACTATTCATGCTTTTATCACCATCTATACTACTTCTTCTCCTTCTTTCTTTTCAGATTGAAATCTCCCTTTGTCACCCAGGCTGGAGGGCAGTGGTGCAATCATAGCTCCATGCAACTTTGAACTTCTAGGCACAGGTGACCCTCTCACCTCAACCTCCCAAGTATCTGGGACTATGGGCATGCACCACCACACCTAGCTTGCCCATGCTGCCTTTACGAGTCAGTCTAGCACTACAAAAATTCTACATGTCCAGGAGAAATAGGCTTATTATCTCAGGTGTGCACCTAGTCTATTTTATACACTTTGTCTTCTCAATGACTCATCCAATCACTTACTTGTGATTAAATACTTTTCCTACTTTCTTCATTTTGTTTTCTCAAGATTTCATGTTAGCATTTTATTCTTCCTTCTTTTATTTGATATGTTTACCTTTATTTATAAATAATTTTCTTGGTAAGTTGTATTTTTCTTAAAAGCCAGATGTTATTATAGACAGTAATGGGAACCTGTGGAGTCTTCCTGGGTGGCCTAGCACAAGTCTACTAGTGCCAAGTCTCCTGGTTCCATGATGCCTAAGCAGAGAAAACTGCACTCAGTTGCCTATAATATTGCTCACATGTATTTGTCCTCAACAGGCAGTTGCCTGCCTATAGATTTACTTGTAATGGGATTTTGTGACTCTCTTGAGCCCTTAACAGCTGGTGCTTATGGTGAAAAAAAAGCACCAGAAGGGAAAAACACAAATCTAAGAATAATCCCTTATAAGTTTCTAATATCGCAGTCTTATTGGAGACTTTGTGACAGCAGATTATCTCAAGGGAGAAGAAGTCTGTGCATGAAGCAGGGCAATTCAAGTCATGAAGGTATCCAAAGATCCACTTTCCAGAAAGTTTATGTGAAATACTGTTCCTTTACCTCTCCTGCGACACACTCGTTCAGGAATCGATGTATTCCCATGGAGCCAATGCTTCATTCTCTGAAGGCTTCTTATCAGAGCTTCCTGTAGTCTTAGCTTTCACTCAGTGTCCCCAAGTTTTCTCTCCCTTAAGAATATTTCCTTCTTTTTTGTATAACTGCTGATGGGAATTCAAATATTCGTAACAAATGAAAAGAGACTATTTCTGAGTCTGTGCTATAAGCTCGAAAATAGAGACCATATTATTACTACATAATGCATATTTAATATAGTAACAATAACTAGTTTTAGATATTATTCAAAAAATTTATTGTACATTGTATATTGACAAATTATAGTTGTATGTATTTATGGGATACAAAGCAGTATTGTGATTTTTTGAACGCAATGTGAAATGATTAAAGTAAGCTAATTAACATATTTACCACTTCAAATATTTAACCGTTTTTGTGATGAGAACATTAGAAAGAAGTTTTAAAACCCCTTTTGACAAAGCAAATATGCTACAGTCCCTGGTGACCAGCAAGGCTATTAATAGGAGAGGTTTTGTTAGATTTCTGGATATTTCTTTGACTACAGGCAGTTGAAAATGCTTACACCCTCTCACTTTATTCATGTCTCTAGGGACTAGGCTCATGCTACTTTTAGTCAGGTGCAATTTCACATGTTGTTCTCTCTTTTCTAAATCATGCTTCAGATTCACATGATTTAGACATCAGTTGAAAATCAATGGCTCATGGATCAATAAGATCTCCTTCTTTTTTCTATTTTCATGGAAAAGCAAAAGTGTCTTTCACATATTTCACTGCAGTTAAGAACACAGTGAGCTTCAAACTTTTCTGTAATATCTTTGTTACCATTTCTTCTGCTATAATCAGAATTGCTCCTTATATACTGAGCTTTTGTTTATTTTTTATGGAGACATAACAAGATCTCTCAAATGCATTAGCTCCACGTTCAATTCTAGGTTGCTTAAATTTTTGCTTCTATTTGCTCCAATTTTCTGCTGCATTTCTTTTAAAGCTTAACTTTCTTGGAGGCTTTAATTGGTCCATTTTTAATCCCATTTGACATCATGTAATTATTGGTTTCCCTTGTAGGAGAAAAACATACCAGACTCTTGTTGTTAAATATAAAGTATTTTATTGTAGGACTTCTGTGAACACTTCAAATTGACTTTTTGTGTGGTATGTATGGAGTCAGCACCGTACAATACAGCCCCATGTAGTATTCTAATATTTTAAACAGATCTCTACTTGCTGCACCAGACAATCTCTTGCTTAACTTATGTTCCTCCAGAATATTCCTGCTATCTTTATTACAGTGACCTTGAGGCTGTATTCACTTCTGGCCAATTAAGCTGTAAATCAGAATTTATCACTAATAGTGGTGCAATTACAGGCTGCTGTGAAATTGCTCAGCAAAGAAAGATATCTGTATACATTTAGGTTTTGTTTATTTGCCAAAAAACAGACAAAATTAGAGCAACTGCAGCCTGCTATACTCCCTCACTCACTCAAAAAGCACAAGAAGTTTATCTGGTATATTTATACTTCATTCTCCTCAAAATATGTACCATATCCTATATTCATTTAAGTACGTTTAGTAAAATTGACTCAAAAATTAAGTTTTATTAGACTTAAAATACAAACTTATATGTATAATATTGAACTATATTTAACAATGTAAAATATAAAACTTCGCTAGCCATTGGTGTTTAAAATTGTTGCACCTTCATTAATTGTATTGACACTGCCAAAAGCACAGGTTTGAATGGCTAATTGCTTTTTCATTTGAAGAATGAAACAGGCAATCTGTGTTGAATTTGGTCATGAGATATTCTCATTTACATTTGTAATTTGTATGAGCTCTAGTCAACACAGGAACCAAATGTCAACTCTCTAAAAGAAGGCCAGAAATCTAAGTGAACACAGGACAATTATGGGAAGGTGAGAGCATTTTAATTTCTCTATATTTCAGAGAACAGAACACAATTAGGAGTATAAACAAGTTGTAGCAGAGGCTGGAGTATCAAATGCATTGTGAGTGAGATGTCTTCTGATATTTCTTTGAAACAAGATCTCCTGTAAATCTGTGATATGTTGTAATGTTGCTTGATATCATTGCTGCTTTGGCACACACTGTCAATCATTTAAATACGTGATTCAAGAACATATATTATGAATATATTTTTACTCCATGGATCACTTTATTATGTGTAAGAACACTCATTTTTTGCTATGCAGAATATCTGTGTATATATTTAATATTTTGGATTGTTACGACTGTATAAATTTAAACTGATGCTGAGTGTTGAAAATCACTGAGTTAGAGGTTAAATCCTTATGAAAGAGAGAATCAAAGTCTAAAATATTTAAAATTAAAGAGATACTTAAAAGTTTTGTTATTTACGTTAATTATAAGACCTTTTACAAGTTAGGTATGTGAAAATTGTCAAGCAACACAAAATTATCAAGTAACTCATTTTATAAGAAATAACATATTTACTTGAAGGATAACACTAAACTCAATGCCTTTGCTATGCAAATGAGTTTGTAACTGGCATAATATCAGAAAATAGTGTAATAGCCTAATTTCAGGTCCATTAGTTAGAAAAATGTGTCCAACTATTTCTTCAGGAATTATTTTAAGATAGAACATGTTAAAGGTAGGATTTGGTTTTAGTGAACATTAATGTGTGTTTGGGGGTCATTTAAAATATAATTGATTATAGCCTTTCTTGTATTTCTTTTGATCATCTTTAAGTCATGAGATGTACTTAGATTCCTTGGTATTCTCCACTTAAAATATACTTATCTTTAAATACTGCATTTCAAACCAATTTTTAATTTTATTTAGATTGTCTGTGTTTAAGGAAAAATGGTCCCCTCACTTAAAAATCTATGATTGATCTAGACGTGGAATATAAACTATTTATTTTCTCCAGAAATGCTCAAAAATAGGCATGTACTAGATACTCTAAGGGATACAACAGTGAATCTAAAAATACATCCCTTAGAAAAGGAAAAGAGATCAATGTACCTATAACTGGAACACAGTGTAAAAAGGATCATCATAGATTACACAAACCCTCAAAGAACGACATGGAGCAGGTATGGTTCGCAGTAGCGTGGGAAAGGGATGGACCATAAAGAGGAAATCTAGAAAATGGTTTCTGAGTTGAACTTTAACAAAGAAGACTTTGATACACAAAAGTAACATGACTTGGGAAGATTTTTACAATGTTTTCATTTTGAAAAATGGAATGAGGATGACTCAGTGAATGACTCAGTGTGGCAAAGAAGGATCATGTGTGGATGGAAAATGTGGGCAAAAAGGTAGAAGGCTACAGATATGAGGATAAGTATGAATTGTGGGCTTTACCTTTATACTTTGGAAAAATCCTGAGGATTTTGAAAGGATAATTATAATTTCATTTTTAAAAATTTATATTGGCCTAAATGTTCAGTATTGATTGCAACAGGCACAAGGGTCATTGGAAAATATGTGAACTCAAGGCAGGAGTTTGTAAAGACCTGTTTTAGGTTTTGTCCAGGAAATAGAAAATTGGTGTGATACATAGAGCTAATGTCAGAAAAATGTGAAGTTATGAGAATATATAAACTATCAAGGAGGAAAATACATGTCCCAAGGCAATAATCTTAAGAAAACTCTGAGGAGAAGTAAAAAAAAAAAGTCTATGGCCAGGATCAGGGGCTCACACCTGTAATCCCAGCACTTTGCGAGGCCGAGGCGGGCAGATCACCTGAGGTCAGGAGTTCAAGATCAGCACGGCCAACATGGTGAAACCCCATCTCTACTAAAAATAAAAAATTACCAGGTGTGGTGGTACACGCCTGTAGTCTCAGCTACTCGGGAAGCTGAGGCAGAAGAATCGCTTGAACCCAGGAGGCAGATGTTGCAGTGAGCCGAGATCGTGCCACTGCACTCCAGCCTAGGTGACAGAGTGAGACTTCATCTCAAAAAAAAAAAAAAAAAAAAAAAAAGTTTATGAAGAGGAGAAGTTTTATTAATGTTACATGGGTAAGTTCATATCCTATATATTCATAAAACCATTTTAAGCACTAACATTAATAAGGGTTTCATTTTTTGGAAAGGCAGGTAAGAGTAACGGAAGTTTGCTAAGCTAAAAAATGGACAGGCTAGGTTTCAAATCCATGGTCAGATACAGGATTTCATACAAGTCACTGAAATTCTATGAGCTTCTATAAACTCTTAGAAGTATCCACCTTTAGGCCAGGCATGATGGCTCACACCTGTAATCCCAACACTTTGGGGGTCATGCTGAGAGGATCACTTGAGCCCAGGGATTCGAGAGCAGCCTGGGCAATATAGTGAGACCTCATGTCTACAAAAATATTAAAAGTTAGCCAAGTGTGATGGTATGTGCCTGTAGTGCCAGATACTCAGGAGGCTGAGATGGAAGGATTGCATAGGCCCAGGAGGCAGAGGTTGCAGTGAGCCAAGATTACACGACTGCACTCTAACCTAGGCGACAGAGTAAGACCCTGTCTCAAAATAAATAAATAGAAATAGAAATGACTCCACCCTTACAACGTGGTATATCTGCTAACTTAAATACTTTTGTGTGATAAAGTTATGTTTAACCCCCATAGTTAGCCTGGCATCTGTAAAGAGAAAACCTTCATGCATGTTAAGGATACGATCCAGTTCTTCCCAATTAATGGAGCTAAAAGTTTAAAAACACAACATATAACTCTTCCAAAATACAGCATTAATTTGGCCATTTATTTATCCATCAATTAAACTATATTAATAAAGAATACCTTATGTATCGGATACTGTGTTAAGAGAAGCACAACAAGCAAAGCTAAAAAGGTCTCTTCCCTCAAAAACTATAGATCTTAGTTACAAAAAAGGAATAAGCAAATTAAAAATTTTTAAAGCTACCCTGAAAATAAAGAATGAGAAACTCAGGAAGCTTGTGGTGATGGTGAGCAAGAGAGTAGCTAGCAATAGTGTGGCCAGGGTAATCCCTGAGATAGGAAGAATGAGCAAGAGCCCACCATGTTTGGGAAAACTTTCCAGAAAGATCATTTATGCTCTGTCACTCACATCTCAGCTATCTCAGTTGCATGATATATCCCAAGCAATGTGCTTCTAACAATGCTAATCATAATCAAGCTATTTTCTCTCTGCCTTAGGTTTCTTATTTTTAAATTAGTCTAATATTACTACCCGACTTAAAATTTTTGTGAGCATTAAATAAGCTAAAGTTGGTAAACTATATGATATGTAATGAATTCAAGTTATTTACTAATAACAATGGCTTTGAAGTATATATGTGATTTCTTTTTATACATATATGCATACCACATTGTGCAAATTTGCATGTATCTGTGTATGTGTATATACAGGTACATATACTTAGAACAGGTGCAAGGTTGTCTATTTTAATATCATTCTTGTTTGTTTTCTAGTGAATTTTATTGAGCATTTTAAAAGTCGTAGCATTAAAACTAACATTAGAATTTACATTCAATACACAACATGCCTGTTAGGATGCTGCAGTAACAAAAAGAACTCAGAACTTGCAGTGACTTAATGAAATACAGTTGATTTCTTACACATGCAAAGTCTGAAGCCAGTCAGACAGTCTTCTCCCATATGGGTGGCTAAGCCATCAGAAACAGAGAACTACAAAGATACACCGACAGGTGAAAAGATACACCAACTTCAAAGATATACCAACAGGTGAAAAGATGTCTAGGAAACAGTAGAAAGTATAAAGAATAGATTAAAAAAAAAAAAGGGGACCCATCTCACTTCTGCTCACATACCTTGGCCAGAACTCAGTCATGCAACCCAAACTAACTTCAAGGGAAATGGGTGATACAGGCTTACAGATATCCCATATGCCCAGAAAGAGAAAATATGCGGTGTGAGATATATATATATATATATAGTAATGTAAAAAAATACATTTATAACATTGGCATTAACAGACAAAATAACAAGTCATAAATCTGATATATTTGAATTGTTATATTTCTTACTATTTTAGACAAATATATTTTATTTATTGGCACACATCTCCTTTTTGTTTTAACACCAATTTGTCTCTATTTCTAATTATTATGCAGAAGAATTAAGAAAGCATATCTAAATATGCATTATAAAGTGTGATAACTGTAATGCAGTAGAAAACCATACAATTGGTGACAATCAATATATAATATTTATCAAATATATGTAGGTACAAGTATGTACTCACACACACACACAAACATACATTGTCTTATAGAAACTCTTAAATTGCTGTCTGGCTCTTTTATTCAACTTACCTTGAATCTTTTCACAAATCTCCAACAAGACAGTAAAATCCTTTAAGGTATTTGGAGTTATAAGAGACTGAGAATGCTAAACACAGTCAACTCTCAATAAATATTTGCTGAATGAGTAAACAGGGTCAGCTGGTGGAGGAGATTTCATGCCTGGCTGAGGAATTTGAATTTATCCCACAAGGACAACCATAGAAAGTTTTTTTGCAGAGAAGTAGCATGATGAAAATAGTAATTTAGAAATGTTACTCTGTCATTGGATACAGAAATAATGAGAGGGGAAGGCTGGTGAGGAAAACCAATCAAGAAGCTATTGCAGTAATTCCATATGTGAGCTTGGGCTTGAATAGTGGCAGTTGAAAGAGAAATAAGGAACAAATACAAGAGATGCTTTAAATAAAACTTGGTGAATTATTAAATGGCAAATTATTGAACATACAGGGAAAGGGAGGCAAAAATCAAAGATTACTTGAAAGTACTGAATTTAGAAGCTAGGAAAAAAGAGTCACACTGCTGTTGGAGAAAGGGCCACTGAAACAAACTGATCTGTAGGGATCATAAGCACCTACATGTTGATCTCAGAGGCAACTGTGTTACCACTCACCAGTAATTCCTCTAAAGACGTGTGAAAGAAAGTATACACATTAGCACTTTTGAGTTAAATTTGTTTTATTCTAAACAACTTCGTTTAAAGAATATTAAACATTATTTTGGGAGATTGGAATAGCGTGTTTTATATTAATTTAGATTCTAAGTTGCAAAACACTATTAATACAATGCTCACAAAACAGCCTTTTTCAAGGAAATAATAATCATTTCCATTTCTAAATAACCTGTAATTAAATTAGAAGAGGAATATTTTTGGTGACTAAAAGTGAAACAGGAAAAGTTTCCTTGTCTCCCTCGCAGGGCATGCGACGGAGGTGTGACTCACTTCTTCAGTGCCCTGCTGCTCAAATCTCTAGGGGAGCAGACAGGCAGGCTGTGGGGCTCTCACTCCACGGCAGTGTCTCGGGGTGAATGTTTACTGGGGCTTACCTCTGAAGCTCCAGTGGGCGTGTGTTACGGGTGCTCTTTTAGTTTAGCCATCTGTAGTCAGCTTGTGTTAGTCAGCTCAATTAGACCCTTGCATTATTATAGGGACAGAGGGCTTTCTGTATCCCAAAGTTCTTACCTTGGTGTACCAGAAGAATCAGATCACACATGCACTTGGAGAATGAGTGCAAGGTTTTATTGAGTGGAAGTAGCTCTCAGCACATGGGGAAGCCAGTAGGGAGATGAGTTTTCCCCTGGAGTCGGGCTGCTCGGTGGCCAGGCTCTCCTCCCACTGTCCCAGCCAATCTCCATGTCGTTCTGCCAGTCAGTGACCTGATGACCTGCCAGGACCTGTCGGTGTGCTTTTCTGCTGGCGTGATTCCTTCGACATCCTGTCCAAGTCCAGCGGCTTGTGTCTTCTTCCGCCAATGAGTTACTCTTGACATCCAGCCGCCGGTGTGTTTCTCCACTGATGTGCTCCTCTCAACATCCAGCAACCCATGTGTCTGCCTGTTAGGGTTTCAGGGGGGTTTATTGGCACAGGATGGGGGCCTCGCAGGCCAGGTGGTCTTGGGAAATGCAACATTTGGGCAGAAAAAGAAAACGCCTATCCTCACCTAGGTCCATGGGCACAGGAGGTGGATCCCTAGCCAGGGACCACACTTTCCTCTACCCAGCACTTCCCTTCCCCCTTCGGTATCGTTTAAAGCAGTCACGCCCTTCCCAGCCCTTCCCTTCTGTATCATTTTTTCCCTCTGAAGAGGTACATCTAACTGTCATTAGAATATGGACGATGACCAGTCTTAGCTGCTTCCTGCTGACAGCGGGTGTTATTTTGGGGAAAATGGCAGTCAGATTTCTCCCAAAGGCCTATTTAAGGGTTCCTAGCAAAGGGGAGCCATCGTCTGAGGTTCTGGTTGCCTGACCATTTGGAATTTGATGGCTTCTAGGAGTGAAAGAAAAAAAGCTTCGTAAGGGTAAGTGTGCGTGGGTTAAACGGGTGTATTATACAAGGAAAGAATTTAGTGCCAAATATTACATAGATAAGAAGTGAAATAAACTAACAACAACGTTGTACCCCAAACTGTTTCGCCCTGGTGAAAAATATTAAACCTTGTATGGGAGCAGTTACACTTTTAGAAGAGAGATAACTGCTCTTGCCATATCTTTAGCAGTTAACAGGTGCACCCTGGGAATTCTGGGATTTGTGGGCTTGCATGGTGGTCGGCAAAACCTTTGTCTCTTTCCTGTATCTCCTCTCTCTTTCCTGGGCCTACCTGTCTCAATTCTAAAAGACCGAGGTGGTCACTTTCAGGGCATCCTCTAATGTACTATCTGGTCCCAGAACCAGCGCCTGTTCCTGCAACTTCCTCCTGATGTCAGGAGCTGCCTGAGAAATCAATTTATTTTGTAGGATTAGTTGTCACTTGACTGAATAATGAGATAGAGAGTGTGCTTTATCAAGGCTTCTGTCAGCCTCTCCAGGAAGGTAGTGGGATTTTCATCAAACTCCTGGTCAATCATGGACAACGTAGTACAATTGACAGCCTTGATCTTAGTCCTACGTAAGCCCTCCATTATGCACACCTAAAGTGTCTCCTCTTCCAGTCTCCCATCTAATCACTGGGATCCCATTTAGGGTCATTTACTGGTACTGCTTCTCTTCCAGTTGGATAATATTTTCACCCTTCCCTGACACTATATGTGATGCAAAACTCATCCCCAAATCCCTCTACAGCTTGCAGAGCAGCCTGTTTCTCAGTGTCCGTCAGGGTCTGATTCAAAGGTAATATAACATCTCTCCAGGAGAGTTCAGTTATGTCGGTGAAATTCTGGAAAGGCTCTATATATCTATCAGGGTCATCTGAAAACTTGCCAAGATCCCTCTCAATTTGCTTTAAGTCCTGTAGAGGGAAGGGGACATGGACCTCACTGGGCGCAAATTCACTGGGCATCTATTGGAGGGGCAAGAGTGAGACCGGGTCTTGTCTGCAGCAAGGATTTCTAGGAGGGGGCAAGTGAGAAACTGAAGCTGGATAGGGAGGTCGGGGTGGACCCGGAAGAGCAGGGCTGGAGGGAGCTGACTCCTTTGCTGGAAGTGCCTCTGGGACTCATATTTTTAATTCCCTGGGCTTGCTCCTTGTTGCCTTCCCTAAGATGGAAAACAGGAAGACTGGAACAATCCTACGTTGTTGACAAAGGTCTGCATTTCCTTGCAAGGTGTAGAAAGCTGAGGCCTCAGACCATCCTTCCTCACATCTACAGAAAAGTTCCAACTGCCAGGTGGTATCAAAATGAATGGTCTCTTTCTGAGACCAAGCCTGTCCTTCCTGTAAATCATAATTTGGCCACATGTTTGTGCAGAGGGCTGTGAGCCATTTTTCCTCCAGATTCTGAAAGTCAAAGCAGTCCCAATTGTTCAGGATACACTCCCGAGGAGTATAAGATGGGGGTGGTGAAGAGAACTGGTTGCCCATTCTGAAAGACAGGGAATACAGGTGTCCCTCATTCCCCTCCTTCTTTCAGAGAAAGCTCAGCGTGTGATGGAGAGTTTAGAAAGCGAGCATCCTCCTTTCACTTTCCACCTCTTGCCTCTGAGCCCCAATGACCTTGGCAGGTGCCGGCCATGGGTACTGATACTGTATGTATCCATGAAGCAGGGAAAACCTGGAGAATAGGAATTAACCACCCTCACCTATGCTTCCGTTTCTCCCTGATGTCGCAAACTTTGAATTCCTTAGGCCTGGGTATGCCATGGAGCATGTCCTCCTTCCGTGGAGTGGGGCTCAGTCAGCGGGAATTGGTCCTGCCCCTTGACATTGTGCCCGTTGTTTGGCTTTGGATCCCTCAGACCTGGTTTTGCTTTCTAGGTCCGCAGCCTAAAGCTTGGAATTGAGTTTGGGACTGAAAAGATATTTTAGAGTCTGTATTTGTTTAGAGCATCTCCAATGTGCCCTGCCGAATTTGCGTTTCTCAGCCAGCAGGAGTTGTTCCTTCCCTATCAGAAACAGAGTGGGGCAGGGTGTGGAGGGTCTCTCACTTAAAAAAGTAAAAAAAGAGAAAAACAGGGGGCAAAACAGGGAGATGTTTGGAGAAGAACCCCTTGCTTAGTGCAAGTGGGCCCCCTAATAGTCATGACTTTCCCATCCTTCCCCGGGTTCAGACCAGGTAGAATTCCTTGGCCAGGGGAGGAAGGGTTCCGCTGGCGCAGTGGTAAGAAGCACCCTGTAGGGTCCTGGCTGTTGCCCCTGCTTCCTCTTGCACCTCTCATGGATGTTGGGCTCTGCCTTTGCCTGCTGCGGGCATGCCCAAGCTCCTGAGGTGGGTGGAGAAAGGGTAACAGAAGATGCCCTGAGCCATGCGTGTCTGCGGCTGTCGAGGTGGAGGCGTACACGGCACCTTTGGGAACAATTCGTCTGTTTTGCACCTTTGGCGGCTGAGCCAGACACTCATTTTACTTAGTAACATGGCCGCAGCCTGTAGTAAATCAATTAACAGTATAAAGAAAGAGATATGAGCCATTTTAAACCGTGAAAGAGGGAGAAAAGAGACAAGGTCTATGCCTTTTAACCCACCTAGTTAGGGCAGAGTTTTTAAACTCCATGAAGAAAAACAGCTCTCCTTACCTGCAGGAAAGAGAGAGAGGTGGCAGGATTTTGGAAGGGAGGCAGACCCAACAGTTTCACATTCATTCATACTCCCCTTCCATTATCCCAGACAAATCCCCAGTTGAAACGAGAAAAGGTCCTTTGTCCCCCTCACAGGGCTTGCGATGGGGTGTGACTCACTTCTTCAGTGCGCTGCTGCTCAAACCTCTAGGGGAGCAAACAGATGGGCAGGCTGCGGGGCTCTCACCCCACGGCAGTGTCTAGGGGTGAATGTTTTCTGGGGCTTACTCCTGAAGTCCCAGTGGGCATGTGTCACAGGGTGCTCTTTTAGTTTAGCTATCCGTGGGCAGCTTGTGGTAGTCAGCTCAATTAGACCCCTGCGTTATCACAAGGACAGAGGGCTTTCTGTATCCCAGGGTTCTTACCTTGGTGTACCAGAAGAATCAGATCACACTCGGGCTTGGAGAATGAGTGCAAGGTTTTCTTGAGTGGAAGCAGTTCTCAGCAGATGGGGGAGCCAAAAGGGAGATGGTTTCACCTGGAGTTGGGCTGTTTGGTGGTCGGGCTCTCCTCCCACTGTCCCAGCCAAACTCCCTGTCATTCTGCCAGTCAGTGGCCTGCTGGCCTTCCAGCGTCTGCTGGAGTGCAGTTAACACTGGTGTGCCCCCCTCAACATCCACTTGACATCCAGCCATTTGTGTCTTCGTCCACTGATGTGTTCCTCTCGATGTCCAGCTACCTGTGTGTCTGCCTTCTATGTTCTCAGGGGTTTTTATAGGCACAAGATGGGGGTGTGCCAGGCCAGGGTGGTGTCGGGAAATGCAACATTTGGGCAGGAAAACAAAACACCTGTCCTCACCTAGGTCCATGGCCACAGGCCCAGGGGTGGAGCCCTAGCCAGGGACCATGCCCTCCCCTACCCAGCACTTCCCTTCCCTCTTCTCTATCATTTTAAGGGACCATGCCATTTCCAGCACTTCCTTTCCATATCATAAGTAGATTATAAAATATGCCACACAGATTTGGTCTCAGTTAGAATTAGCTGAAACCATTGTAAGCTATTTTCCATTCCGAAAGTTAGAATTGCTCATGATTCCTTGGTTTTGCTTTATTTATAGAGATAACATTTAACCTGCTCTGACCTACAGTTTTTGCTATGGAATTAATCTAACATTTTCTCTGACTTCATCAATTAAATAACTAAGTTTATCAGATTGTCTTGATTTGAACTAATATTCACATAGAATCTAGCTCATTCAATAAATTGTTTTCTCATAATGTTATTCAGTTAAGTGAATTCTCACCCTATATAGAGAGATTCAATGCCCAGGTCCTTATTGTTCTATGAATTAAGAAGAGGATTTGTGGGAACTGTTAGGGAGCCTATCCCTCTTTCCTGATAGAATATGCAGAAGGAGGGAGGAAAAACTTAAGAAGAATTATCAATAACACATTTTTAGGACTCAGACTCTTCTTGCACTGAGCCTGCCTTTCTGAGGGTTTGTGCAAAAATAGCTTTATTTCAAGTGAAGTATAGTGAAGATTCCTGCAGTCTCATTTGAAGACTTACTGAGTGTGTTGTTTTCCAGTGTTTTCTAGAGAGTACCTGTTATCTAATAAAGTTGGTGACTGTAAGTGAGACCATTTATCAGATTATGTGCTCTTTCCACTGCAGGCTAGAGGGCTGGTGGAGGGGAGGAGGAAGCACAAACATTTTCAGAATAGTTAAAAATTACTTTGTTGCATAAATGAGCTGACTGAATCCGCACTAACTTTATGCAATTGGTTCTAATTTTATTGTCTTCATTTTATAAATAAAGGAACAGAGGTTTTTAAAGTAAAGTCATATAACTTATGTATCTTATTAAATCCAAATAAGTATTGTCTTAAGACATTCTTTTTCCTATGTATTACTAAACAGAGAAACAAAACTATTAAGAAAACATTTAAAGAAGTGTTTCTATTGCAGAAATATGCAACTGTTAAGCACGTATGGGAGTAACAGCAGCAACATAGAAAGACTAGAAGAAAGCTACAGGCTCTTCTTCCCATACAGAAACACCAAGTTAACAATTATATACGAACAAGAATACCTCTGTGAGGACTCTAGGAACTGGTTTAGAAGCTACAAAACCCAGGCCCTTAAAAACCAGGACTAGATTTCAGTGAAAACAGCAGAAAAAGTTGTAGTAATTGGTACATCTCCCCCACCTCCCCCCATGTACCATAGCCAGAGCAACTGGATAGAAACCGACTAAACTGAGGATCTTCCGTTGGAATGGGAACACAATAGTGAACTGTGTGTCCAACTAGTACAACAAAAGAGTAGACCACGTGATTAATGGGTCTAGGGGTTCTCCGAGGGACTAGTTTCTTTCCCACCTGACTCAGAGAGCTGACAAGATAGTTGCCAGAGTTTGGAAGTTGCTAAAAACAAAAGCAAGCAGGAAATCTTAGACAAAGTGTTCAGACAAGAGAAAAGAAACAAAGGGCATCCAAATTGGAAAGGAAGAAATCAAATTATGCTCTTTTGCAAATGATATGATCTTATATTTGGAAAAACCTAAGGACTCCACACACACACACACACACAAACACACAAAACTATTAGAAGTGATAAATTCAGTGAAGTTTCAGCATGCAAGCTCAATATACAATAATAAGTAGTGAACAATCTGAAAAAGAAGTCAAGAAAGTAATCTCATTACAATAGCTACAAGTAAAATACCTAAGAAAAAACTTAACTGAAGAAATAAAAGATCCCCACAATAAAAACTATAAAATATTGATGCAAGAAATTGAAGAGGGTATAGAAAAATGGGAGGATTTTCCATGTTCATGAGTTGGAAGAACAAACATTGTTAAAATTTCCATACCACCCTAAAGCAATCTACAGAAGCAATGTAATCCCTATCAAACTACCAAGAACATTCCTTACACAAATAGTGAATATATCCTAAAGTTTATATGAAACCACAAAAGACCTAAAATAGCCAAAGCTTTCCTGAGCAGAAAGAACAAAACTAGAGGAATCACTTTACCTGACTTCAAATTATACTACAGAGCTATGTAACCAAAACCGCATGGTACTGATATAAAAAGAGACACATAGACCAATGAAACAGATTAGAAAACCCAGAAATAAATCCATACATCAATAGTGAACTCACTTTTGACAAAGTTGCCAAGAATGTACATTGGATAAGGATGGTCTCTTCAATAAATGGTACTGGGAAAACTGGATATTGTTAAGCAGAAGAATGAAACTCGATCCCTATCTCTCACTCTACATAAATCAAAAAGGATTAAATACTTAAGTCTAAGAACTCGAACTATAAAACTATTAAAAGAAACCATTATGAAACTCTCCAGGGCATTGTTGTGGGCAAAGATTTCTTGAGTAATATCCTAAAAGCACAGGCAACTGAAGCAAAAATGGACAAATGGGTTCACATCAAGTTAAAACAGTCCTGCACAGCAAAGGAAACAATCAACAAAGTGAGGAGACAACCCGCAGAATGGGAGGAAATATTTGCAAACTACTTATCTGACAAGGAATTAATAACCAGAGTATATAAGGAGTTAAAACAACTCTGTAGGAAAAAAAAAAAGAAATCTATTAAAACTATTAAAAATGGCCTAAAGGTCTGAATAGACATTCCTCAAAAAAAAAAATGACATACAAATAGCTAACAAGTATGTGAAAAGGTGCTTGACATCAATGATCATCAGAGAAATGCAAATCAAAACTACAATGAGATATCATCTCACCCCAGTTAAAATGACTTTTATCCAAAAGACAGGCAATAACAAATGCTGGTGAGGATATGGAGAAAAGAGAACCCTTGTACATTGTTGGTGAGAATGTAAATTAGTACAAACACTATAGAGAATAGTTAGGAGATTCCTCAAAAAAAAAAAAAAAAAAAACATAAATAGAGCTACCACATGATTCAGCAATCCCACTGCTAAGTATATACATGAAAGAAAGGAAATTAGCATGTTGTCAAAGAGATTGCACTCTCATGTTTAATGTAACACTATTCACAAATGGGATGGTATTCTCCTGCACAAAGCCAATAAACAAAGACTGGAAAAGATGGCTGTTTTCAAATTCCCATCCCAGTAAAAAAATCCCAGTAAAAAAAATTACAAGGCATACAAAAACAACAACAATAAAAAGAAAACATAGTCAATCAAAGGAACAAAATAAAACTCCAGGAACTGACCCTAAAGGAATGTGGATCTAAGAACTTCCTAAACATTAAAATAACTATTACAAAAACAATCAATGAGCTAAAGGAACACTGGTAGCCAACTGGATAAAATCAGATAAATGATGCAGGAACAAAATGAGAATATCAACAAAGAGATGGAAACAATAAAATAGAACCAAATATAAATTCTAGATTTGACAATACTGAGCTAAAAACATTCATTAAGAGGTTCAACAGCAGACTTGATCAGAAAGAAGAAATAGCAAACTTGAAGACAGGTCATTTAGAATCATTGAGTTAAAGGAGCAAAAGGAATTAAAAAATAAAGAATAGAGAGTAGAACTTGAAGGGCTTATAAGATGCCATCAAGTAGACCAATATGTGATTTATGGTGATCCCAGAAGAAGAAAGAGAGAAATAGGCAGAAAGCTTATTTGAAGAAATAATGCCTGAAAACTTCTTAAATCTAAGGAAAGAAATGGAAATATAAATTTGAGAAATTCCAATGACTTCAATCATATAAATTCAGAGACCCATACATAGATACATTATAATCAAACTGTCTACAGTCAGAGATAAAAACAATATTGAAAGCAGAAATAGAGTTGCTCAACACAAACAAATAAGTTTTCATAAGATTATCAATGAACTTCCCAGAAAAAATTTTGCAGGCCAGGAGGGCGTAGGATGATACAGTCAAAGTACTGAAAGAAAAAAGAAAAAAAAAAATGCAGCCAAGGATACTGTATTTGGCAAAATTATGCTTCAGGGGAAGGAGAAGTTAGGATTTCTCCAAATGGACAAACACTGAGGGACTTTTTTGTCACTAGGCCTGCTTACAAGAAATGCTAAAAGGAGTTCTTCAAGTTGAAATAAAATGATGGTCCACAAAAACATAAAGCTGTATGGAAATATAAGACTCTTTAGTAAGGGTAAATACATGTAAAAATTTAGTAGCCAGTATTAGTATAATTTTGGTGCACAGAACTTAAATGGCAAAAATACAGAAAAAACTATAAATTCATATTAATAGATTTGTATATATACACACACACAAATATATATATTTGTGTGTATATATATACAAATCACATCTCTCTTTCTCTGTGTGTGTATAGATATATGTCTATAGATCCCATCTATAGATGTGATTTGTGATTTGTGACATTAATAGCATGAGTAGGGGAGGGTATAACCAAAAAGACTAGAGTATTTATATACAATTGAAATTAAGTCAATAGTGGTTTAAAATATAGTGCTACAATTTTAAGATGTATTATGCCATTGCAATGTTAACAATGAAACTATAGAATATAGACAAAGGAAATGAGAATCAAAGCAGATCACCAAGAAAAAAAAAATCAATAAAACATCAAAAAGGCACTATTGAAGGACAAAAAAGCTGTAAGACAAAAAGTAAACAATTTTTTAAATGGCTATGGTAAGTCCTTCCCTATCATTAATTACTATAGATATAAATTGATTAAACTTCTTAGTCAAAAGACATAGATTGGTTAAATGGATATGAAAACCCAGATCAGGCCAGGAGCAGTGACTCACACCTGTACTTCCAGCAGGCGTGGATCATAAAGTCAGGTGTTCAAGACCAGCCTGGTCACCATGGTGAAATCCCGTCTCTACTAAAACTACAAAAATTAGCTGAGCACGGTGGCAGGTGCCTGTAATCCCAGCTACTTGGGAGGCTGAAGCAGAAGAAATGCTTGAACCTTGGTGGCAGAGGTTACAGTGAACCAAGACAGTAGCACTGCACTCCAGTCTGGGCAACAGAGTGAGATTCCATTTAAAAAAAAAAAAAAAGAGAGAGAAAGAGAGAGAGAAATCCAGATCAAATTATGTATTTTATACAAGAGATGCATTTCAGATCCAAGGGCATGCATAAGCTGAAAATGAGAAGGTGAAAAAAGATATCTCATAAAACACAAAGAGAGCAAATATGGCTATACCAATAGCAGAAAAATAAACTTTAAATTGAAAAGTTTTATGAGAAACAAAGAAAGATAGTGTATAAAGATAAAAGACCAATTCCCCAAGAAGATAAAATAATTATAAATGTTTATTTACCAAACCTCAGCTCTCCTAAATATATAAAACAAACTTTGGCAAATTTGAATGGAGAAATAGACAGAAAGAAAATAACAGTAGAAAACATTAATATCATTCTTTCAATAATAAATATAACAACCAGACTGAAGATTAATAAGGAAATACAGAAATAAACACTATAGACTAAAGTGACCTAACAAACATATATAGCACACTATACTCAATAACAAAATAATGTACATTTTTCTCTACTACACATGTACCATTCTCCAGGTTAGACCACATGTAGACACACAATACAAAGCATTACAAATTTAAGAATAAAATCATACAAAGTGTCTTTTAAGTTCCTAATACAATGATACTAGAATTCAACAGTACAAGAAAAACTGGGTCAAAGAACAAGTTACAAGGACAATTAGCAAACACCTTGGGACAAATGAAAATGAAAACACAACATACAAAAACTTTTATGATGCAGCAAAAGTACTGCTAAGAGGTACATTTATAACTGTATATGTGCACATTAAAAATGAAAAATGACCAATGAAGAACCTAAATTTTACTTCAAGAAAATAGAAAAATACAAGAACAAACCAAACCTAAAGCTAGCAGGATGAAATAATAAAGATTAGAACAGAGATAAAGAGAATGGAATCAGCAGAAAAAAGGCCAAAAACACTCTTAGCACTTTTTTTAAAGATTGAAAAAGTAAACAAACCCTTAGCTATTATTAAGAAAAAAATAGAGCAGACCCAAATAAAATAAGAAATAAAAGAGAGAACATTACAACTAATGCCACAGAAATAAAAACAAAAATTATCAGAGAATACTATGAAAAATTGTATGCCAACAAATTGGATAACCTAGAAGGAATGTATAAATTTCTAGATACACAAAACCTACAAAAACAGAATCATGAAGAAATAGAAAATCTGAACAGACCAATAGCAAGTGATATGGTTTGGATCTGTGTTCCTACCCAAATCTCTTGCTGAATTGTAATCCCCAAATGTTAGAGGTAGGGCCTGGTGGGAGGTGACTGGATCAAGGGAGTGGATTCCCGTCCTGGTGCTGCTCTTGTGATAGTGAGTGCTCCTGAGATATGGTTGTGTAAAAGCATGTGACACCTCCCTCCTTTCTCTCTTCCTCCTACTCTGGCCATGTAAGACGTGCCTAATTCCCCTTTGCCTTCCACCATGATTGAAAGTTTTCAGAGGCCTCCCCAGAAGCCATCGTGCTTCCTGTACAGCCTGTGGAATCATCATCCAATTTAACCTCTTTTCTTTATAAATTACCCACTCTCAGGTATATATATATAGCAGTGCAAGAACGGACAGCAAGTAAGGAGGTTGAATCAGTAATGAAAAACTTTCCAAGAAAGAAAAGACCAGGATCAAATGACATCACTGGAGAATTCCATATATAATTTGAAGAGGAATTAACACTAGTATTCCTGAAATCATTTCAAAAATTTAAACAGGAGGAATACAAGGCCATCCTATGAGGCCAGGATTACTCTAATACCAAAACCAAGCAAAGACAATACAAGAAAAGAAAACTACAGACCAGTATCCCTGAAAAATATTGACACACACACAAAAATTCTCAATAAGATGCTAGCAAATTGAATTCAACAGCACATTAGAAGGATTATATGCTATGACCAAGTGGAATTTATTCCTGGCATACAAGGATGATTCAACATATGAAAATCAGTCAGTGTAATACATCTCATTAACAGAAGTGTTATTGGCATCCTAGGTTCTTGTACTCTCCCAGGACAGAATTCAAGAGAGATCACCCAACATAGCAGCAAAGAGAAAGACAAACATTTATTTAGCGCACAAGGAAGTCAACACTTCAAAAGGTAAAGGATAGGCTGTTCCCTGATGGTAGTCTGTGGATTTGTTTTATGGGGCCTTCCAACAGGGAAGGGGTTAGTCAGAGAAAGTATAGGAGGGGTTTTTCTAGCCCTTACCAGTTTCTTCATATATACATTGTGTGTAACATTAAGATTTTAAATCTCCACCCCAGGTTGTAATTTTAACATTAAAATTAGGAAGGAGGTAACTAGAAGTTGAAATTCAAATCTAACTGCACATGTGGGTCCCTAGAAAAGTCTTTAGCTGCCTAAAGCAGCAACATGTGGTTAATAATTTATTGAGTCTTTCATTGTTGATTGGCTGGAAGGCAGGAAAGGTATGACTTGAGCAAGAGGCTTTTGTTCTTTTTCTCCAAACTATATCAAAACAAGAAACCAGCCAGCCTGCCTGTCTCAGAAGGAGGGACAAAAACCATATGATCTTCTAATTTGATGGAGAAAAACTATTTGATAAAATTTAACATTTTTGCATGTGAAAAACACTCAACAGGGGCAGAGCAAGATGGCCGAATAGGAACAGCTCCAGTCTCCAACTCCCAGCGCGAGCGACACAGAAGACCGGTGATTTCTGCATTCTCAACTGAGGTACTGGGTTCATCTCACTAGGGAGTGCTGGACATCGGTGCCGGTCAGCTGCTGCAACCCGACCAGCGAGAGCTGAAGCAGGGCGAGGCAACGCCTCACCTGGGAAGCGCAAGGGGGAAGGGAATCCCTTTTCCTAGCCAGGGGAACTGAGACACACAACACCTGGAAAATCAGGTAACTCCCACCCCAATACTGCGCTTTAAGCAAACGGGCACATCAGGAGATTATATCCCACACCTGGCCGGGAGGGTCCCACGCCCACGGAGCCTCCCTCATTGCTAGCTAGTCTGTGATCTAACCGCAAGGCAGCAGTGAGGCTGGGGGAGGGGCGCCCGCCATTGCTGAGGCTTAAGTAGGTAAACAAAGCCACTGGGAAGCTCAAACTGGGTGGAGCTCACAGCAGCTCAAGGAAACCTGCCTGTCTCTATAGACTCCACCTCTGGGGACCGGGCACAGCTAAACAACAACAACAACAACAGCAACAAAAAGCAGCAGAAACCTCTGCAGACGCAAACGACTCTGTCTGACAGCTTTGAAGAGAGCAGTGGATCTCCCAACATGGAGGTTGAGATCTGAGAAGGGACAGACTGTCTGCTCAAGTGGGTCCCTGACCCCAGAGTAGCCTAACTGGGAGACATCCCCCACTAGGGGCAGTCTGACACCCCACACCTCACAGGGTGGAGTACACCCCTGAGAGGAAGCTTCCAAAGCAAGAATCAGACAGGTACACTCGCTGTTCAGCAATATTCTATCTTCTGCAGCCTCTGCTGCTGATACCCAGGCAAACAGGGTCTGGAGTGGACCTCAAGCAATCTCCAACAGACCTACAGCTGAGGGTCCTGACTGTTAGAAGGAAAACTATCAAACAGGAAGGAAACCTACACCAAAACCCCACCAGTACGTCACCATCATCAAAGACCAGAGGCAGATAAAACCACAAAGATGGGGAAAAAGCAGGGCAGAAAAGCTGGAAATTCAAAAATAAGAGCTCATCTCCCCCTGCAAAGGAGCACAGCTCATCGCCAGCAACGGATCAAAGCTGGACGGAGAATGACTTTGATGAGATGAGAGAAGAAGGCTTCAGTCCATCAAACTTCTCAGAGCTAAAGGAGGAATTATGTACCCAGCACAAAGAAACTAAAAATCTGAACAAAGAGTAGAAGAATTCATAGCTAGAGTAATTAATACAGAGAAGGTCATAAACGAAATGAAAGAGATGAAAACCATGACACGAGAAATATGTGACAAATGCACAAGCTTCAATAACCGACTCGATCAACTGGAAGAAAGAGTATGAGCGATTGAGGATCAAATGAATGAAATGAAGCGAGAAGAGAAAGCAAAAGAAAAAAGAAGAAAAAGAAATGAACAAAGCCTGCAAGAAGTATGGGATTATGTAAAAAGACCAAATCTACGTCTGATTGGGGTGCCTGAAAGTGAGGGGGAAAATGGAACCAAGTTGGAAAACACTCTTCAGGATATCATCCAGGAGAACTTCCCCAACCTAGTAGGGCAGGCCAACATTCAAATCCAGGAAATACAGAGAACGCCACAAAGATACTCCTCGAGAAGGGCAACTCGAAGACACATAATTGCCAGATTCACCGAAGTTGAAATGAAGGAAAAAATCTTAAGGGCAGCCAGAGAGAAAGGTCGGGTTACCCACAAAGGGAAGCCCATCAGACTAACAGGAGATCTCTTGGCAGAAACTCTACAAGCCAGAAGAGAGTGTGGGCCAATATTCAACATTCTGAAAGAAAAGAATTTTCAACCTAGAATTTCATATCCAGCCAAACTAAGTTTCATAAGTGAAGAAGAAATAAAATCCTTTACAGATAAGCAAATGCTTAGAGATTTTGTCACCACCAGGCCTGCCTTACAAGAAACCCTGAAGGAAGCACTAAACATGGAAAGGAACAACTGGTACCAGCCATTGCCAAAACATGCCAAAATGTAAAGACCATCGAGGCTAGGAAGAAACTGCATCAACTAACGAGCAAAATAACCAGTTAATATCATAATGGCAGGATCAAGTTCACACATAACAATATTAACCTTAAATGTAAATGGACTAAATGCTCCAATTAAAAGACACAGACTGGCAAACTGGATAAAGAGTCAAGACCCATCAGTCTGCTGTATTCAGGAGACCCATCTCACACGCAGAGACATACATAGGCTCAAAATAAAGGGATGGAGGAAGGTCTACCAAGCAAATAGAGAACAGAGAAAAGCAGGGCTTGCAATACTAGTCTCTGATAAAACAGACTTTAAACCATCAAAGATCAAAAGAGACGAAGAAGGCCATTACATAATGGTAAAGGGATCAATTCAACAGGAAGAGCTAACTATCCTAAATATATATGCACCCAATACAGGAGCACCCAGATTCATCAAGCAAGTCCTTAGAGACTTACAAAGAGACTTAGACTCCCATATAATAATAATGGGAGACTTCAACACTCCACTGTCAACATTAGACAGATCGACGAGTCAGAGAGTTAACAAGGATATCCAGGAATTGAATTCACTTCTGCAGCAAGCAGACCTAATAGACATCTATAGAACTCTCCACCCCAAATCAACAGAATATACATTCTTCTCAGCACCACATCGTACTTATTCCAAAATTGACCACATAATTGGAAGTAAAGCACTCCCCAGCAAATGTACAAGAACAGAAATTATAACAAACTGTCTCTCAGACCACAGTGCAATCAAACTAGGACTCAGGACAAAGAAACTCAATCAAAACCACTCAACTACTTGTAAACTGAACAACCTGCTCCTGAATGACTACTGGGTACATAACGAAATGAAGGCAGAAATAAAGATGTTCTTTGAAATCAATGAGAACAAAGATACAACATACCAGGATCTCTGGGACACATTTAAAGCAGTGTGTAGAGGGAAATTTATAGCACTAAATGCCCACAAGAGAAAGCAGGAAAGATCTAAAATTGACACTCTAACATCACAATTAAAAGAACTGGAGAAGCAAGAGCAAACACATTCAAAAGCTAGCAGAAGGCAAGAAATAACTAAGATCAGAGCAGAACTGAAGGAGATAGAGACACAAAAAACCCTCCAAAAAATCAATGAATCCAGGAGTTGGTTTTTTGAAAAGATCAACAAAATTGACAGACCGCTAGCAAGACTAATAAAGAAGAAAAGAGAGAAGAATCAAATAGATGCAATAAAAAATGATAAAGCGGATATCACCACCGACCCCACAGAAATACAAACTACCATCAGAGAATACTATAAACACCTCTACGCAAATAAACTAGAAAATCTAGAAGAAATGGATAATTTCCTGGACACTTACACTCTTCCAAGACTAAACCAGGAAGAAGTTGAATCCCTGAATAGACCAATAGCAGGCTCTGAAATTGAGGCAATAATTAATAGCCTACCAACGAAAAAAAGTCCAGGACCAGATGGATTCACAGCTGAATTCTACCAGAGGTACAAGGAGGAGCTGGTACCATTCCTTCTGAAACTATTCCAATCAATAGAAAAAGAGGGAATCCTCCCTAACTCATTTCATGAGGCCAACATCATCCTGATACCAAAGCCTGGCAGAGACACAACTAAAAAAGAGAATTTTAGACCAATATCCCTGATGAACATCAATGCAAAAATCCTCAATAAAATACTGGCAAACCGGATTCAGCAGCACATCAAAAAGCTTATCCACCATGATCAAGTGGGCTTCATCACTGGGATGCAAGGCTGGTTCAACATTCACAAATCAATAAACGTAATCCAGCATATAAACAGAACCAATGACAAGAACCATATGATTATCTCAATAGATGCAGAAAAGGCCTTTGACAAAATTCAACAGCCCTCCATGCTAAAAACGCTCAATAAATTCGGTATTGATGGAACGTACCTCAAAATAATAAGAGCTATCTATGACAAACCCACAGCCCATCTCATACTAAATGGGCAAAAACTGAAAAAATTCCCTTTGAAAACTGGCACAAGACAGGGATGCCCTCTCTCACCACTCCTATTCAACATAGTGTTGGAAGTTCTGGCTAGGGCAATCAGGCAAGAGAAAGAAATCAAGGGTATTCAGTTAGGAAAAGAAGAAGTCAAATTGTCCCTGTTTGCAGATGACATGATTGTATATTTAGAAAACCCCATTGTCTCAGCCCAAAATCTCCTTAAACTGATAAGCAACTTCAGCAAAGTCTCAGGATACAAAATTAATGTGCAAAAATCACAAGCATTCTTATACACCAGTAACAGACAAACAGAGAGCCAAATCAGGAATGAACTTCCATTCACAATTGCTTCAATGAGAATAAAATACCTAGGAATCCAACTGACAAGGGATGTAAAGGACCTCTTCAAGGGGAACTACAAACCACTGCTCAGTGAAATAAAAGAGGACACAAACAAATGGAAGAACATACCATGGTCATGGATAGGAAGAATCAATATCGTGAAAATGGCCATACTGCCCACGGTAATTTATAGATTCAATGCCATCCCCATCAAGCTACCAATGAGTTTCTTCACAGAATTGGAAAAAACTGCTTTAAAGTTCATATGGAACCAAAAAAGAGCCCGCATTGCCAAGACAATCCTAAGTCAAAAGAACAAAGCTGGAGGCATCACGCTACCTGACTTCAAACTATACTATAAGGCTACGGTAACCAAAACAGCATGGTACTGGTACCAAAACAGAGATATAGACCAATGGAACAGAACAGAGTCCTCAGAAATAATACCACACCACACATCTACAGCCATCTGATCTTTGACAAACCTGAGAGAAACGAGAAATGGGGAAAGGATTCCTTATTTAATAAATGGTGCTGGGAAAATTGGCTAGCCATAAGTAGAAAGCTGAAACTGGATCCTTTCCTTACTCCTTATACGAAAATTAATTCAAGATGAATTAGAGACTTAAATGTTAGACCTAATACCATAAAAACCCTAGAAGAAAACCTAGGGAGTACCATTCAGGACATAGGCATAGGCAAAGACTTCATGTCTAAAACACCAAAAGCAATGGCAGCAAAAGCCAAAATTGACAAATGGGATCTCATTAAACTAAAGAGCTTCTGCACAGCAAAAGAAACTACTCTCAGAGTGAACAGACAACCTACAGAATGGGAGAAAATTTTTGCAATCTACTCATCTGACAAAGGGCTAATATCCAGAGCCTACAAAGAACACAAACAAATTTACAAGAAAAAAACAAACAACCCCATCAAAAAGTGGGCAAAGGATATGAACAGACATTTCTCAAAAGAAGACATTCATACAGCCAACAGACACATGAAAAAATGCTCATCATCACTGGCCATCAGAGAAATGCAAATCAAAACCACAATGAGATACCACCTCACACCAGTTAGAATGGCGATCATTAAAAAGTCAGGAAACAACAAGTGCTGGAGAGGATGTGGAGAAATAGGAACACTTTTACACTGTTGGTGGGATTGTAAACTAGTTCAACCATTATGGAAAACAGTATGGCGATTCCTCAAGGATTTAGAACTAGATGTACCATATGACCCAGCCATCCCATTACTGGGTGTATACCCAAAGGATTATAAATCATGCTGCTATAAAGACACATGCACACGTATGTTTATTGTGGCACTATTCACAATAGCAAAGACTTGGAATCAACCCAAATGTCCATCAGTGACAGACTGGATTAAGAAAATGTGGCACATATACACAATGGAATACTATGCAGCCATAAAAAAGGATGAGTTTGTGTCCTTTGTAGGGACATGGATGCAGCTGGAAACCACCATTCTTAGCAAACTATCACAAGAACAGAAAACCAAACACCACATGTTCTCACTCATAGGTGGGAACTGAACAATGAGATCACTTGGACTTGGGAAGGGGAACATCACACACTGGGGCCTATCATGGGTAGGGGGAGGAGGGAGGGATTGCACTTGGAGTTATACCTGATGTAAATGACGAGTTGATGGGTGCTGACGAGTTGATGGGTGCAGCACACCAACATGGCACCAGTATACATATGTAACAAACCTGCACATTATGCATTGTACCCTAGAACTTAAAGTATAATAATAATGAAAAAAAAAAAGAAAAAAGAAAAACAGTCAACAAACTAAGAATAGAAGGAAATTACCTCAACATAATAAAGACCATTTATGACATGCCCACAGCTAACATCATACTCAACAGTGAAAGCTTGAAGAGCTTACCTCTAAAATCAGGAACAAGGAAAGAATGGTCACAGTTGCCCTTTCTATTGAACCTACTACCAGAAGTCATAGAGCTATTAAGCAAGAAAAGGAAATCAAAGGAAGCCAAATCAGAAAGAAGTTTAAATATTTCTGTCCATAGATTAAATGATTTTATATGTAAAGAAACTCTAAAGATTTCACACATCCAAACCTGTTAGAACTAATAAACAGGTTCAACAAAGTTGCAGTATATAAAACCACAAATATCAGTTTTATTTCTATATACTAATTCTGAGCAATCCAAAAAGGAAATTCAATTTCGTTTATAATAACATCAAAAATGTTAAACACTTGGGAATAAACTGAAACCAAGGAGTCAAAAGACTTGAACATTTGTTTTATAGTCAAAACATTGTTGAAAGAAATTAAAGAAGGCACAAATGAAACTCCATGTTTATTGATTGGAAAACATGATATTGTTAAGATGTTCATACTACCCAAAGTAATCTCTGTATTCAATCCAATTTCTTTCAAAATCTCAACAGATTTTTTTTTGTTTTTGCTGAATTAGAAAAAAAAATCATTCTAAGATTAATAAGGAATATCAAGGGACCCCTAATACCCAAATAATTTTGGAAAAAAAGGCTGGGCATGGTGGCTCACACCTGTAATACCAGCACTTTGGGACACCAAGGTGGGCGGATCATGAGGCCAGGAGATTGAGACCATCCTGTGAACGGTGAAACCCCATCTCTACTAAAAACACAAAAAATTAGCCAGGCATGGTGGGGGGCAACTGTAGTCCCAGCTACTCGGGAGGCTGAGGCAGGAGAATGGCATTAACCTGGGAGGCGGAGCTTGCAGTGAGCCGAGATTGCACCACTGCACTCCAGTCTGGGCGACAGAGCGAGACTACGTCTCAAAAAAAAAAAAAAAGAACTAAAGTACTCACAGTCCCTGATTTCAAAAAAAATGTTACAAAACTATTCTAATCACAACAGTGAGGTATTGGCATAAAGAGAGTCAAGAAGATTAATGGAATAGAATAGAGAGCACAGAAATAAACCTTCATATAAATGGTTATATGATCTTCGACAAGGATGCCAAGGCCACTCAATGGGAAAAGTACATCCTCTTTAACAAATGGTGCCAAGAAAACTGGATATTGATATTAAAATAATGAAGTTATTTTTGTGATGGTTAATTTTTCATGTTGACCTGACTGGGCCACACGGTACCCAAATTAAACATTATTTCTGGGTGTGTCCAAGAGGGTGTTTCTGGATAAGATTAACATGTAAATTGGTAGACACAGTGAAGTAGGTTGCTCTTCCCAGTCTGGGTGTGGCATCATTCAATCCTTGAAGTCCTGAAGGCAATGAAAAGCAGAGGAAAGAAAGATTTGTCTCCTACCTGCCTGCTTACTTGAACTAGAATATTGTTCTTCTCCTGCCCTGGAACTAAAATTTACACCATCAGCTCCTCTGGCTTTCAGCCTTCAGACTTTGACTGGAATTACACCACAAGCTTCCCTGGGGCTCCAGTTTGCAGATGGCAAGATGGTGGGGCTTCTCATCTTCCACAATCATGTGAGCCAGTTCTTTGGAATAACCCCTCCTTACAGCTTACAAAAAATTAATGCAAGATGAGTAAGTGTTTGGGTGAGGGAGAAAGGACAAGATGGAGGAAGGTGAACAAGAAGGCACAATCCATGTTGCTTCCGGGTTCTTCCTCACCAACTTTCCCACGTGCGGGAAAATGCAGCTTGCGCCCGGGAAGATGCAGATCAACCCAGCATGCGCCAGGTGATGTCAATCGGAAGAGATGGAAACTTACCCGGCCAGGCCTATGGAGACGCCCCTATCATGCCCTTATCCTGCCCACTGCCCTCCCCCTTCCAGTACCAATGCTTAAAAGTCCACCGCCGGCAGGAGCCGGTGTGACTTCTTCGGCCCCCGCATTCATGGACCGGGGAGCCTCACCCGAGAGAGCGGGCATGACTTCCCTGGCGCCCCCACACCTGAGGACCAGAGAACCTCGCCCGAGAGTGTGCACATATTTGCAATAAAAGACTGCCACTTTCTTATGTACTTTGGCCTCATGTTTAATTATTTAGCTCTCCTAAATTAAATTAAATTAAACAAAACAGTAAGGACCTAAATGTAAGATCTAAAACTATAAAACTGTAAGAAATAAGACACAGAGAAACAGCTTCGTGACATTGGACTTGGCAATACTTTCTTAGATATGACACCAAAAGCACAGGCAACAAAGACAAACAGACAAATGGCTACTCAAACTTAAAAACTTTTATGTATCAAAGAATACAACCAGGAGTTAAAACACAGCCTATAGATTGGGAGAAAATACTTGCAAATTATGTATCTGATGAGTTACTATCTAGAATACATAAAGAATACTTACAACTCAACAATAAAAACAAATCTCATAACCAGAGTAAAAAATTACAATGGACTTGAATGGACATTTCTCTGAAGAAGGTATACACATCGCCACCAAGTGTAAAAAATGCTCAACATCACTGATCATCAGAATATTATAAATCATACCCACAATATCACCTCACACCCATTAGAATGACTACTAAAAAAATGATAATTTTTGGTGAGATTATGAATAAATTGGAGCCCTTGTGCACTGTTGGTGTGATAGTAAAATAGTGCAACTGCTATGGAAAGTAGTATGGAGTTTCATTTAAAATTAAGAATAAAATGACCATATAATCCAGAAATCTCACTTATAGGTTTATATCTAAAAGAACTGAAATCAGAACCTTGGAAATATATTTGCAGGCACATGTTAATGTCAGCACCATTCATACTAGCCATGAAGTGGAAGCAACCCAAATGTCCATGGATAAATGAATGGTTAAGGAAAATACAGTATATATATAAGTGAAATATTATTCAGCCTTAAAAAAGGAAGGAAATCGTGTCTATACTACAACATGGGTAGAAACAGGTATCAGAATGGTGGTTAGAAAAAGCTGGGGGTAGGAGAAAAAGGAAAGTTATTTAACAAGATTCAGATTTTCAAGATGAAAAAGTTCTAGAGACATGTTTCACAACAACATGAGCATACGTATCGCTGTTGCATTGCACATTTAAAGTGGTGAAGACGATAAATTTATGCTAGGATTTTTCACAATAAAAAGTGAATATAAAAATGTGAGCAATTCTGCATCTAATAGCAATTAAATACAGATGTAAATGGTAAATCAGTGGTTCAGAAATACATCTAAGTTTAAAAACAGTCATTTTTATACAGTTCCAATCTACATAGCTAAATGTACATTTTCTCAAAATCCCTTATTTCAAATAGGTGGGGTGACAATATTTATACTCTTACCTTAAAGAAAAGTTCACCTATATGACAGAACAAAAACATTTTTATATTGTTTAACCTTTAATAGGCTTCTGGCAATATTGAGAAAGTTGCTGGTTGTCTTACATCTAAAAGTTCATAAACATAGCGTTAAAGTTTACGAGATATCAGGGAGTAGAAACTTTGGGAAGTAAAGAAAGAGGAAGAAAACGAAGGAAAGAAACAGGAGGAAGAGACCCTTTCTCCAGCCAGCCTGTTAACTGGCAAAATGTACAGTTTAATCATTAAAACAAAGAATCCAACCCAGGAGTCATGTGAAGTCATGTCCCTGTCGTCTCTCAGTGTCAAATGTATTTCAGTGTTCTCAATATTACCTGCAAGTGATTGCTGAAATGCAGTCTCCTGGGTTATCTTCTGTTGTATTACATCAGATTCACTGAGGGGAAGGTGAGAAATCTGGTATTCTACAAACTCCCAAGATAATTCTTATACATACTGATAGTTGGGAATTATTGTTGATTCTCTTAGTTTAGGTTAATTTTCTTCTTGGACAATTTATAAATATCTTGAAAATATTTATGTGTGTTGTAGTTTCTTGTGGCTGTTGTAACTAGCTACCATAAACTTTGTGGCTTAAAGCAATGCAGATTTTGTCTCAACAGTTCCAGAAATCTGTAATTGGTTACACTGGACTGAGACTTTGGTGCCAGAATTTATTTCTTTGCCTTTTAAAATTTCTAGATCTGCATTTTTGTTTTGTTTTTGAGATGGAATCTCACTCTGTTGCCTAGGCTGGAGTGCAGTGGTGCAAACTCGGCTCACTGCAACCTTTACCTCCCAGGTTCAAGTGATTCTCCTGCCTCAGCCTCCTGAGTAGCTGGGATTACAGGCATGTGCCACCACACCTGGCTAATTTTTGTATTTTTAGTAGATGGAGTTTTGCCATGTTGGCCAGGCTAGTCTCAAACTACTGACCTCAGGTGATCCACCCGTCTAGGCCTCCCAAAGTGTTAGGATTACGGGCATGAGCCACTGTGACCAGCCTAGATCTACGTTTTTTAATTCACATCACTTTCACTTTCCTCCATCTTCAAAGTCAACGGAGTTGCAATTCAAATCTTTCTCTCTGCTGAGGTCGTCACATCACCTTCTCTCTCTGCTGTAATAGAATGTTCTTCTGCTTCTTTCTTATAAGGACAAATGAAGCTGCATTTCAGGTCCAGGAGAAATTAGGACCTGGAAACCTTTGGGTACCATTATTCAGCCTACTACAGATATGTTTATACACACACATACACACACACACTCACACAGAGCAAAAGAGACTATAGATGATTTTGGAGTCACTCAAAATACATGTATTATAATCTTCCATATGAATTTTAAGATATTTATAGTGCCTTGATAAACATACTTTGCTCTGGGACAGAGGAGCTTTTTTAAAACTTCCAGTTTACTACAAGAACAAGTGACGATAGCACTGGTGGGCTGGGGGAGGTCCCCAAAAGCCGGTGGAACCTCAACCCCAGCTGGTGTCCAGGCTCTTGACAAGATCATGAGAAGGAATTCAAGGATGAGTCTGAAAATAATGAAATTACAGAGATTTATTGTACAGGGGAAAGTACACACTCAAGAAGGGAGAGTGTAGGCATACTCAAGAGAGAAATGTGCTGGAATTTCTATCTTTATGGCTTTCTTTAACCAAGGGGTAGAATATTCATGAAAATTCCGGGAAAAAGGTGGAGATTTCTAGAAACTGTGATGTCACCCATGTTTACACCAAATAAAGGTTTCCCCGGAACTGTCATGGCCCTGGTAGGTTGCTGATTTTGTATATTAGTGAGTGTATAATGAGGTCCTAGGTGAGGACCTAAGTCAAATCCAGTGCTATGTTGGGTCCAATCAGTCTTAGCCAGCTTGATCGACACCCTGTTTACCAGGGTCTTATCAACCCATAGCCTCAAGTCATGTGAAAGTGCTGCCTGGAATTTTTTTTTTTTTTTTTAATTCACCTGTGACCACCCTGTATTATTTCTGTCTCAAAATATTTAGGGATGACAAAACTCCCCTTGTCTCAAGGTTTTTCAAGGTTTACTTTTCTCCTCAGAACCTCTGCATGCTAGGTGTTCTAAAAATAGCAACAAACATAAAATTGATGCCTGGTGTCAGTAGTTGTCAGAGTATGGGGACAATTAATGAACCTACCATAGGTCAACACCTATTTGATCATCCATCCACTTCTCCTCATAAGTTCATCCTTCTTTACATTAAATTACATTCAGAAAAATAAATTATAGTCATTGTCTGTCAGCAACCCTTGGTTACACTTAACTTGATAGTTGGAAATAACAGGACTATTTTTAAAAGTTGTCTGGGTTTTGCAGTTACCTAATGGAGGTAATTAACTTTACTTTTTATCTGATTCCAGTAAAATGATTATGAAAACATATCACAATTTCTCTTCTATAAAGCTTTGAGATACATTTGAGTCCTTACTGTGTTCTAAATTTTGATTGTTTAAACAATCACAAGGAAGTCCACTTAGTGGGCACAGCAAAAAGGAATCATAGACTTTGGACTAATTCGTTACCATTGTTACAAAGATCTGTTGGATTTCTGTTGTCAGCAAATGTCCAACTCATTAATATTACACTTCTGTCTTGAGGAGGCAGCTGCTTCTTCATGAACTTCCTTGGAATTTGGCTGCAACACAGCAGTCTATTCTAGGACTCAACTGTCTCCACTGAAAACATTTTCTTTTGCATTGTGGCTCCCTGATGGGTCTCCTTGTGTTTCATTTCTGCTTTGTATGACATCTACTGCAAATAGCTGCTTATGCTCTATTTTATGGTGTCATGCTTTCTCTTTGGTGTATTAACATCTTGAAAGTCTTCTATTAGCTGTTTTGTACTTTAATTAGTTGCCTGCCACTCTTGCTTCTTTGAGTTATATAATCTCCAATAGGTAGTAAAGTAAATTATCTGGCACTTTTCTTTATATCAATTTGTTTTAAAATGTATCTTAATAGTTTTTAGAAAGCATATATTATCATTAAGATAACATACCAATAAAGACTAAATATTCTTTCATGGTCACATAAAATATAAATATATAAACAAATGTATCTTTAAAAAGGGAGGGAGAATAAAGTAGTTCAATGCCAAAAAGAAACTGAGTCATAATTAAACAAGGTAAATGATAGGTAAGGAAGACTTTTGATAAATATGTAAAATATGATTTGGGGATTTCTTATTTATGCAACTGAAATAGTAACACTCATCTCATGTAATATTTACAGAGTATCAGCATTTTTTCTTAAAAATAGCAGGTATCAATAAAAATTAATTATGTCATATTATACCATATCATACAGAGGTGGATGGTTATTCATTTAATTCAACACAAATCTTTTTTGTGACTACTAAGTATCAGATCTGTGCCTACTGTGTGACTGTACTGTGATCATGTATCATACTAATTTTAATTAACTCATTGCCTAAGAGATGAACCACAAACTTTGATTACACACATAGAACATGTTTTAGAGGAAGAAACAAAGGATCATTGTATGCCCTTTATATGCAGGGACCATGTTTTCTACAGTAAATTAATTCCACCTCCCAGCTTTCACTGTTGATGATGTTTTAAAAGATTCTTTCCTTCTGGCCTCTCTGAAACATCCAAATACTGCTGCTCAGCAAATTTTATTACATTCTCAAGATTTTAGGAAGCACTAGAAGTACATATAGGCAAATGCTTCATACACAAATTACTTAAATCACTCAAACATTTTGAAATACTGTGCAAATTTACATTTATCAAAGAGAGCCATTAAAATGTCTATAGAGACAGAGCCGTCTTGTGGAGTGGCTAATTCTGCTATTCTCTTCCTCAAATGAATCTAAATAACTTTTACAGGCTGCCACTTTCACTGTTACAGTGACTCCCAAATACTTTCCCACACAGTATGTGATTTTGAATTATGCCTATCAATGATCTCCCTTCTATTTCCGCCCACAAAAAGCATAATAAGTGACTTCTATTGATCTTTGCTGAAGAATAAAATAGTGATCTAAAGAGGTTCTTGACAGTTAGCACAGTTGTAAAATATAGGCCCCTTCATCATGTGTCTTGTAAATTTTGGAACCTAAGGAAATAGAGATTTGTGTGTGTATGTGTCTATAAAACTAAGAGCTTGATATAGGATTGAAAGGGTCATTACATAATTAAGGTTTCACAAAGAGCCATATAATATATGTACTGCATTCAAAACACTTTATAATAGTGCCTAAATGTTTGCATTCTTGCCACAACCAATGTTTTATAATAACTTAAAGTGATTTAAATGGTGTAATGTAGGTGGTGAAACAGATAAAGTGCCACTGATGTGTTTTATAATATTATCTCTTATGTTCTTTGTTGTTAGATATAACATGGATTATCAAATTGGATTAAAATCATTAAAAAATGTAGACAAGTGGCTCAGACAATTGTTTTAATTCACAGGACTTCAGCAAATTTTAAATATAACTAAAGTAGTTAGAGGCAACAAAGCAAGGATTTAAGAACTCCGATTCTGCTCCATTCAGCCTGAGCTTAGTGTCTAGGCTTGACATTGTTAACTCTGTATCTTATGCAAATCAGTGAACCTTTCTGTGCCTCTCTGTTAAAATATAGAAAATTGAGATAATCAGATCTTATAGCATTATCACAGGAATTACTAATTTAAAACTTATGAAAGGCTTAGAGTATGATACATAGTGAGTGCTCACTAGATTGCAATTCTTACTTTTAAAACTACAGATAAAATAGGCCTATGTCCTAAATCCAAGTTACGTAGCAGCAGTTCCCACGGCATGTTCATGTAATACCAAATGTGAAAATATCATTAACATTAACAGAGGAAATCACATGCAATATTTATTCCAGTAAATTCATTTTTACCAGAATAAAGTCACATTCTAGCCACTATAGCTACCACAATTTATGTCATAATCTAAAATTAACAAAGTTTTGCAAACATGACACATTAGATACATTCACATATTAATATCTTACCACATTATTATGCCATCTTTTGAATTTGATTCTTTTCTTTATTCTGGATTTGGAGGTTGGCAAATGAGGGCAAGAGGGGCTTTCTTTGAGATGTTGTTGCAGAAAAGGGGTACTGATCCAGACCCCAAGAGAGAGTTTTTGGATCTCGCTCAAGAAAGAATCCAGGGCAAATCTATAAAGTGAAAGCAAAGTTATTAGGAAAGTAGAGAAACGAAAGAATGGCTACTCCCATAGACAGAGCAGCCCCAAGGGCTGATGGTTGACTATTTTTATGGTTATTTCTTGATGATATGTTAAACAAGAGTTGGATTATTCATGCCTCATCTTTTTAGACCATATAGAGTAACTTCCTGACATTGCCATGGCATATATAAACTGTCATGGCACCAGTGGGGGTGTAGTAGTTAGGACAACCAGAAGTCACTCTCATTGCCATCTTAGTTTTGATGCATTAGAGCCGGCTTCTTTACTGCAAACTGTTTTATCAGCAAGGTCTTTAACACCTGTATATTGTGCTGACCTCCCATCTCATCCTGCGACTTAGAGTGCCTTAACCATCTGGGAATACAGCCCAGTAGGTCTCAGCCTCATTTTACCTAGCTCCCATTCAAAATGGAGTTGTTCTGGTTCACACACCTCTGACAATGGTGTACAAGTATATTTGCTCTGCTTACTAGGCAGATTAGAGGTTTATCTTCATCAATTTATGAACCAACACAATCTGATTTGTATGACTGCTTTGGGACAGACTTGATACACATAGATTTTAACACAGAATCTGAATACCAGTCAATTCTCATATCCTGAATCATTATTTATTTAAAGAAATGAAAGATGGGCCAAAGGTTAAAAATTCTCCTTTTATCATTTTCTTTATAGTCAAAGCAAAAGGGGTGGTTCATCTACAGTGATTCTTTTTCAAAAAGGTAACATCTTTGATGTCTAAGAGAGGAAACAAAAGTTAACTTCCAAGCCTTCTGAAAACTACTATTCTCACTCCTCAGGAAAAGGAGAAAAGAAAAGGAAAAAAAAAAAAAAAAAAAACCTAATCCAAACATTAGTCTTTTGAAAGAAAAAAATTCTTTTGGGTGTACTAAAGCCTATTTTACCATTGAATTTTGAACATATTCTCAAGTTTTATTAGAACGTAATATATTTTCATTTTAGTGTTAGGCCAAATATTATATTAAGTAATGCCTTTACCAATTCAGTTATGAATTCTACAGTCTATAATCCTCCTTTGTATGTTTTAGTAACTCGAAATCTGCTCTATTTCTTCTAAGAATAATTTTCTAATATTCTTCTTTTTCCACTAAAGCAGACTATTTCTTTTTATTGAAGTTCCATTTTGCAATGTTCATTAGATGCTGAATGTCTGTCTGTATCCACAAGTCTCCGTGTTCCCCATCCTTTGTGCCTTTCATCTTTCATTTTCCTCAATGCAAACACTTCCATATTTTTACTTTCATATTATTCTTTAAGGACTTGAATGATGACAAAACCACTTTCAGAAAGAGCTGGGTCAGTAATGTAAGGCATCTTTTATAAGATTCTCTACCATGCATAACAGAGCAAAACAGGAACCAAGAGAAAGCAAACTAGAGTTGTGTGAAATTGCTCATTTATTCTCAAATAGTTTTCAGTTTTTCTTGAAACTGCTGAAAAATTCACAAATTGTATTTCAATGAGATGAATGTTTGTTTTCCAAGTTTTCATCAAAACTTTAGTCTTTGGGTACACATTGTATATGCATAAGACATCCTGTTCCTATGTGTGTTGGTAGTGCCTGCTTGTTCATAGGCATGAAAATGAAAGAAGGATATTAAATATGTACAAACTGCCTGACTGGATAAGAAAAAATGCAAATAGTGCTATGTGTAGTGAATACACACTGATGCATGGGTGGGTTTGCACTTTTTCCCCTTTTCACAAGTCCAAAATAAAGAGACAAAGTTTAAAGAGTTTTATAATAGATCATTTTTTCTTGATTTGTTCTTTTTACCTTTTTGGCTCATTTTATTGTGAGAAACCAATTTATGTATCAGAATCTCTTCACTTTTATTCATAGTAAGGAAAAAAATAATAATAAATGGCTCAGATGCTTTAACACTTTCCCAGCATTCTGAGTTTCCAGGTATAAAATTTCCTTATGATGATAATGTAAGAATTCATTCATTCCCTGCTTCAAGTTGGAACTTTCTGAATGAATAACTTTAAATGTCATTGTCCCTGTATTCTTTTTTTTTCTTTTTTTTTTTTAATTAATTTATTATTATTATACTTTAAGTTGTAGGGTACATGTGCATAACGTGCAGGTTTGTTACATATGTATACTTGTGCCATGTTGGTGTGCTGCACCCATCAACTCATCATTTACATCAGGTATAACTCCCAATGCAATCCCTCCCCCCTCCCCCCTCCCCATGATAGGCCCCTGTGTGTGATGTTCCCCTTCCTGAGTCCAAGTGATCTTATTGTTCAGTTCCCACCTATGAGTGAGAACATGCGGTGTTTGGTTTTCTGTTCTTGTGATAGTTTGCTAAGAATGATGGTTTCCAGCTGCATCCATGTCCCTACAAAGGACGCAAATTCATCCTTTTTGATGGCTGCATAGTATTCCATGGTGTATATGTGCCACATTTTCTTAATCCAATCTGTCACTGATGGACATTTGGGTTGATTCCAAGTCTTTGCTATTGTGAATAGTGCTGCAATAAACATACGTGTGCATGTGTCTTTATAGCAGCATAATTTATAATCCTTTGGATATATACCCAGTAATGGGATGGCTGGGTCATATGGTACATCTAGTTCTAGATCCTTGAGGAATCGCCATACTGTTTTCCATAATGGTTGAACTAGTTTACAATCCCACCAACAGTGTAAAAGTGTTCCTATTTCTCCACATCCTCTCCAGCACCTGTTGTTTCCTGACTTTTTAATGATCGCCATTCTAACTGGTGTGAGATGGTATCTCATTGTGGTTTTGAAATGGTGCTGGGAAAATTGGCTAGCCATAAGTAGAAAGCTGAAACTGGATCCTTTCCTTACTCCTTATACGAAAATTAATTCAAGATGGATTAGAGACTTAAATGTTAGACCTAATACCATAAAAATCCTAGAGGAAAACCTAGGTAGTACCATTCAGGACATAGGCATGGGCAAAGATTTCATGTCTAAAACACCAAAAGCAATGGCAGCAAAAGCCAAAATTGACAAATGGGATCTCATTAAACTAAAGAGCTTCTGCACAGCAAAAGACACTACCATCAGAGTGAACAGGCAACCTACAGAATGGGAGAAAATTTTTGCAATCTACTCATCTGACAAAGGGCTAATATCCAGAACCTACAAAGAACTCAAACAAATTTACAAGAAAAAAACAAACAACCCCATCAAAAAGTGGGCAAAGGATATGAACAGACATTTCTCAAAAGAAGACATTCATACAGCCAACGGACACATGAAAAAATGCTCATCATCACTGGCCATTGTCCCTGTATTCTATACTACTACAGCAAGTTTGAGGATGTGCTGGTTCGAAATACATATAGAGGGCACATTAAAATTGGTTTTCATTTATGTGCTTTTAAATAACATTGAAGTACTGCTTAATTTGGGTGAAGTAAATTATTACCTCATATAACACTGACTGAGATATTTGCTATAAAATATTTTATGTATTTGATATAAAATGCTATTTTGAGCCACATAAGTGATTTTTCTTTCCTCCTCCCCTTCCTTCTTTTCCTTTCTCCATTCCCTTCCTTCCTCCCATGCTTTCTCTTTTTTTCCCTTTTAAAATTTTATTTTCCATTTCTTTCTTCACTGTCTTTCTTCTTTCATTCTGTCTATTTTTGTCTTTTCTCTTTCCTTCCATTCTTTCCTTCTTTTCTTCCTCACTCCCTCCCTCCCACCCTCTCTCTCTTTTTATCTTTTTCCAAAATCTCAAACCTTCTCATATTTGATCTTCCATCTTCACAAATACCAGTCAAAAAACCTAAAGTGAAGTTGGGTAGAGGTAAAGCAGTAGGATATAGAGACGTCTGTGAACACTTGGAGTCAGTGTGCCCAGCCTAAAGACTTTAAATTGTAAAAAGTTTTATAATGCTTTGAAAGGTGTATTCAGTCTGCTTTATTCAGTTTGTAGTGCCATGCTAAAGCTTTGAAACTTTAAAAAACCTCTTTGTCTTGATTTCCTATACCTCCCATCTACCAATGGATTCATTTATATTCTTGTAGGACTTTCATGGTTTTGCTTATTGAGGATAGCTTGATAAGAGATTATCACAGTCACCCATATATACCGTCTTCTCAGCATACACAAGGCATCTTTGTAGGCATATATGAAAGGTATTCTGCATTTTTTAATTTTTGTTTTTAAGGAAAGGAATTGCATGCTGTTTGTTTTTCATAGCTACTCTTTTTAGGTTCTTGAGAGACAGATAGGCCCTTTTGTTTTACCATCAAATTTTAGAAATACTTTCTGAATGTGAAAGTAATATAGTGAGTGCTTTTAACTTAATTGTTCCTTTTCATATCTCTGCATCTCTACTTCTTATTTTAAGCATTTCATTTATTATATATGTTTTGTAATTCCAGTAGATAAGCTTCGAAAGGATATATACAAGAGCTCTGTAAACCATTTGTGGTTCTGTATTTTACCAATTCTGGTAGCCATCTGTAACCAATATATGTATGTACATTTTTAACAGAAAAGCTTGACCAGATTTCAGAAATCACATAACTGTATCTGGTAAGGTAAGCACAGATGCTCCTAGATCTGTGATAGGGTTAGTCCCTATAACGTAGTGTAAGTTGAAAATATCATAAAGAGAAAATGCATTTAATGTACCTGTCCTACCAAACATCATAGCTTAGCCTAACCTCTCTTAAATGTGCTCAGAACACTTGCATTAGCCTTCAGTTGGGCAAAATCATCTAACACAAAGCCTATTTTATAATAAAGTGTTAAATATCTCATGTAGCTCATTGAATTCTATACCATAAGTGAAAAACAGAGTGGTTGTATAGGTACTCAAAGTGTAATTTTTACTGATAATATTTATCGCTTTTGCACCATCATAACGTCAAATATCATAAGTCAAACCATGACACCTCGGGGACCATCCCTTTAATGTTCAGATTTTTCTGTGTTATGGTCTACCAACTCCATGCATTTTCCTATTTAAGGCAGACTCAACTAATTCAAATTTCTCAGGCCATCAAACAAGAATGTAAAGCCCCATTTCTTTAAAGGGCTTGAAAGTAAGCCCCAGTTATCATCCAGAATACCTTTAGTTAAAGTGATACCTAAACTTTACCAAACTAATGAATTGAGACCATTTCATATGAATATTATTCTCTACCCCATTTATTTAATGCAGTATCTAAAAGATTGTACACTCTTTGGCTGCCTAGTAAGAGGATATGTTAGATACACATGTATTCAAAGCTCAAAGTCACTGTGGATTCATTAATAGCCCTTCTCATTGTAAAATAGTACACTGTGCAAACACTTCACATGGCCTATCAATCAACCCAATTATATTTATGAAGTGTCCTTCATGTGTCCATCCCACAGTGAAATGTGGACTTAATGTCAAAGAAGATACAATACATATTTAAAAGGCTAAATCAAACAAATAAGATTTTTAGTTAAACCTTACAAATCAACAGTAATTTCAAAGTTCTCATGCATAAAAGAATAGATTCTTGAGTTGCAAAATCGAGTGTGAAAGATTTTGTGGTCTTAGAATCTTATTCGAATCAGACTGAAAGGTGGCAGGTGGAGGTCACTGATTGTAAATTGTGGCAGAAACTCTCCTGGAATCAGGAAATCTTTATGTAAGATTTCTGTACACGGGGTGGGTACAGAGACACGATTGTATGGTTCACAAAACATGCACACACACCTATGCAGTAATCCTAAGGTCAAAAGTATGATTTTAGAGCAAAGAAATCCCTCTTTTAAGGTTACCAGCATAGATTACATTTTAAACATCTATCCTGGAGAACCAATCAGTAGCAACCCAATTTTATCTATACTAAATTCAGGGAAATTTGAAGACATCCGTGCTTGAATATCACACAGACAATTATGCAAAACATCAAGCCGCTTCATAGGTCTGCAGGGACTGGAAAGAATATCTGAGTATCGTCTGCATACATATGACACTGCAGGCCACAGCACTGAATAATGTTATTCACCAAAATATCTAAATATAAAGCTAAATAGGATTTGAAACAAGCCCCAGGGGAATCTGAAAGTAACTTGGCAAAACATAAACCATTCCCTAAAGGAACAAATTGTAAGGAGAATAGAGAGATAAAGAAACTATCCAAGCAACCCATGTTAATTCCAGAAAATTCAAAAACATAGAGTTATGTCAAAGAATGACACGGTCAGCAGTATTCCAACCAGACAAATAGCCTTAAAAGTGTACAAGAAAATACACATTCAACCAACAAAATGTTCACGGATATTATGTTCCAATCTAAGTCTCAGGGCCAGTAGTGTGTATATTTAAAACGAGGTGCTAAAATAATATCCTAAAAAATGTCAAGCATAATGCCTCTTTTTCTAATGATTAATAAACAATTGAATTGTTGGTGATGTAGTTAAAACAAAACAAAAGAGCATAACCATCTAGCGTTTCAGATTCTATTAAACGTGTTTTCCATAATCTTGAGACATTTATTTCATGCTACATTTTAGGAAAAGAAATCTATATATATGTATGTCATATGTTTAGTAATCTAGATCACAATGTTTTGATGATTCTCTGTAAAGAATTTAGAATTCTTAAGGGAAGAAAAATGATATTGCAGCTATCATTATCATTATCCAATACTGTAAAAGTCATTTGGTAAATCTTCTTTCCACATGCCAAACCAGCCATCACATTTTTACAACTTATTCATAATCTGTTTGTCTTGGAGTATGTTAGGGAGAAGATTGGTCTATGATTAGGCCATCTGCATTTGCTAACTGCCACTTATCCCCTATCCTACATGGAAGTCAGACTCATAACTTCCCACAGAAACTGGGAGATAGGGGTGCTATCTTCTTTGATGATTACATTTCAAGGGATGGCTCCCAGGTCCTTGACACAGACATTCCTGGGTTGTGAGACTGGCAAGAAACTAGGAGATGATATATGTCTCAAAGAGGCAGAGAAAACTGCAAGTTTTCTAAAGTGAAGGCTCTAAGAAAAGGGAGGTCAGGGACCTAGAGTGAGGAAGAGGTCTGGCTAAAGTTTAGTCAAGCTGTGGAGAATGTGCAGGCTGTCTTGGTCAACAATCTGCATCTCAGAAAGCACCGCTGAACTGCTCCAGAAGCTTCTCTTTTAGAATGATGGCAGCTGAAAGTTTTCAAAATAAATCTTGATTAACAAAATAAAGTTATCAATTTCTACTGAGGAATTAAACAACTACCATTACAACACAGAATAATAGAAAAGTATGGTCGTGCATAAGAATGTGCTTAGCATAATGAAACAAAATCATATTTAACACTATGGTAATGACGATCAAAAATGAATAAGCCTCACATGTTTCTACCAACATTATATGAAATTAAAAGATGCTAATAGAAGTATTTTCACATTTTTACTTAGGTTGTGAATCATCTGAAGTCAATAGTCATGAATATGTTTTATAATTTTAGACCTTTGCAACTTTGTGAGGTTTAGAAGAGTGAATATAGTGCTGCATAGATGTGCTACAATTACCTGTCTATATTGAAGAAGAGAAACCAATTCTTGGTCACAATTAGTTTTAAATGAATACTGCCACACCAGTGGACAAAGTGAAACCCATCAGATTGATTTTCTTTGCCCTGAATTCTTCATAATAAAATATTCATACCTATATGCTCTGAGGAGTTTGGCAGAACACACCTGAATTAACATACCTCAATGCTTCTCTTTGATGGCTACTAAATTAGAAATTTAAACAACGTAATGGAAAGAAGTCTTTAGTGATAAACAAACTGTGTTGCTGTGGGCAAGCTCAAGTCCTTTTTATTTCTTTTCCTAGAAGCTGTGCTTGCCTGTAAGCTTCTCACCTGGCCGCACAGGCTCTCCCTGGGAGAGGCATCGTACTCCTTCCCAGAGAAAACTCTATTCAGTTTTAACAGCTTTGTGTAATTTCCTCTTGAAAGAAAAACTAAAACTTGTTGGGAGCTTTTTCTAAAGTCGCTGCAGGTAGTTAACAGTTCGGTTAAAAATAATTAAGCCAATTTGTTAATATGAAACTTAAACTCCTTCATACAGACCACTAAGCTCACAGGATAAAAGAGATTGCCTAAGTGGAAAGTTCTTGAGGGAGGCTTGGAGCCAGACCCAGCATGAGGTGCTTTATTTTCTACTGTAAATCTTCACACTTCTGCAAAATTGTTGGAAGCCAGTACCTCCGTGGGTAGTTGTTGCTTATTTTTTCTGCATGTCACTGTCCCTACTGGGAGTACCTCTAGTTGCTCCTAAGCAGATACCCTACAGCTAGCTCAAAGCGTTAACAGAATGCAGAGTGAACCGAATACAGTGTGACAGATGCCTCCAGAAGAAACACCTAAGGTAGGAACAAAAGACAAAGAATAGCTAGGATGCACTGCACTTGCCACTAATCAAGATGGAACTGAAGCTAATTCCCCAGAATAGGGAAACAGCTCATTCAATTGTGTTAGTCTTATTTATACTTCTGAATCATCTGAAGTAAATTGTTTAGCTCTCTTTGGTCATAAATACCTGTCAGTACATAGAAAGATGCTTGGTTTGAAATAGTGTCATTTGTTAACTAAGATGTTAAGATACAATGTTTCTTCTTGTAACTAAGCATCATCTAGTTCAGCCTCAACGACTGATACGCATATTTGCAGATATGTTTATATATGTTATATTTATTCATTCATTTTTCCATTTCGTGCATATGTATTAACTGCTTTCCCTTGCATCAGGCACACTGCACTTGGCACTATGGACATTGAAGTGAGACAGAAACCCACATGCCCTTGTCCATCCAGCCATCAGATTAAAGTAATAAATTCCATCATGGTTATTGTTTTAAAACTGTTGATTTCAGTTTTTCAGTTTTAATAAATTTGCTCTTTAGTTACAAGTCTTCAACTAACTTTTTGTGCATAGGAGGGTTTTTTTTTTTTTTTGTCTATCTGCCCATAATAGGTTCATCAGCAAGCATATAGTATCTCTTATATGAGCCTGTCACGAAGATAGAGAAGTTTCTCAACAGAACTGTATGCCCCTATGTGTTTGCCTGTCTGTCCACACTCATATACGCATGGTATACAACCATCTAAAATGTGTCTATGGAATAAAAACAATGGAATTTCACATAAGTTTTTGAAATCAAACATAAATTTTAAGCAAAATGTCTATAAAATATGTTACAACATTTATATGTAGATATTATATTCAACAGTAAAAAGGTAATTAAACGACTATTGTAGGTATATTCAGAAGTATTTCTGACACAAGCTATATTTATATTCAAAGAAAGATTAGCCCATTTTTAGAATAAACTAATGCTGTACTGTTACTGTTTTAATGATACTGTTACTAATACATCAGTTTCTAATGTGGTGTCAAAATACTATATTCTTCTACTCTAATAATTTATAAATAAATCTTAAAATCTCAATGTTTATCTTAAAATTCACCTACAAAAATTTTAATATTAAAGACAAAGAAAATACTTCCTGAATGTGATTGAAAGAATGCTCATTTGTGGAGGAAAACAGAGAACACTGGATAAATATTTTCACCCCCTCTCTTGCCTATGATTTACATGTCTCAATTTAGTAAATAATAATTTTGAAAGCCAAAAAATATATGGTGGCAATTTCAAGTGAACAAATTACTCGATGTAATCTATCTGGGAAAATAGTTATAACCATTCCATGAATGAATAGATGGAACAAATCCTCAATGTGAAACAGTATTGAGATTTCTAAATAAGTGTTTTGTCCAAGAACTCCACATTGAACAAGTATATCTTCTGTGGATTTAGTCATTACAGCACATTCAGAGACTAAGATAATCAAGGGACACTTTTGTTTAAGTTTATATTTCATCCACAAAAATATCCAGCTAGATTACAATTATTTTACAATCCATTTATTCTAAATGTGTTTTTACTCTTTGAAACTGTTTCAAAACTTATTTCTTTTTAACTTCTGCCTCATACTTCAGATTAATTTTTACTTCTTTGCCATTTATTATTAGCACTCCAACAAAATAAAACACTCAATTGTTTATTCTACCCCAATAATTGGAAAGCATTTATTTAACACACACTGCGTAAGCGGCATTCAAGAGATTATATAAAAGAAATAACACAAGTCTTGACCAAATGTGCAGTCTTTTTGAGGAAATTAGAAAACATAACTGTACATCTGAGCCAAACACAACATGTACAGAATCGTAATACCAAGTAGCACTGTGCCATTAATTAGCAACTATTGTTTTGTTTTAATACAAAGGTGTTAGTTGTGCACACCACTTTTTGCTTAATGCCGAATGATAATAAAAGAATAACCTAGTCCTTGTCCTTAAAAAGTCAAGTCACAAAACATGTTAAAGATGTAGTACTTAAGATATCACTTAAGCAAACCCCTCACTACCCTGATGAAAAAAAAAAAACTGATTGATGCAGAAAATAGACAGCACAGGAGAAGAAAACTGACTTACACTGCCTATAGTTGTAATACCACAAATGGTGGCTGTGGGGTGGAGCCAACTAGCTATATACAAGGATTCCAGAAATAATTTTATTTTCACACAAAGTAGATGAAAATCCCCAAGAAGAAGACAAAGGCTATGCAAGGAAATAAATATAAATGCTAGAGATTTCACCAAAAATATAATGCCAGTCAACAATTGATAATGAAAACGCTAAAATCCATCAGATAAATGAAAAGAGTTATACAACATGGGAAGTAAAAATATTAATTTCTTGTTATGGATAAAAAAATGTTAATGTTCATTGAATTAATGAAGTATTTAAGCATCATTTATTTACATATGATGGTCACAATTAAATTATACTATATGATACTCAGCCTCTTAAGAGTTTATGACATTGGCAATCATTTAGTGATAAAGTATAAATATGAAGAATTTCTGAAGGGGCTAATGCAACATTTTTTTGCCAAAAAATAAAAAATATTTTTATCTTATATCTTCGCAAATCTTAGAAGCTGTTTTGAAGAAACCATTCAAAACTTTAGGTATAAAGACAAGATTGTGATTTTACTTATATTAGTACAAGGTTGGAAATATAAATAGAGAAACTAATTAAATATTATAACAAACTATACAATAAAAATTGTATATTATGCACCCATTAAATATTTGTTTAGACATTTCAAAATGTGTATAGTTATTGTTTCTAAATAGTGGGATTATGAATGGATATTTTTCCTCCTCCTTATATTACTTACCTTACAAAAATGCCTTCATTGTATGTGCTCCTTGTAGAAAAGTCAAAAATGAGAAAATAATAAAGTTAGGTTGAGTGCAATGGCTCATGCTTGTAATTCCAACACTTTGAGAGGCCAAGAAGGGCAGATCACTTGCACTCAGGAATTCAAGATATGCCTAAGCAACATGGCGAAACTACATCTCTACAAAACATTAGCCAGGTGTGGTGGTGCACACCTGTGGTCCCAGCTACCCAGGAGGCTGAGGAAGGAGGATCACTTGAGCCCAGGAGATGGAGGCTGCAGTAAGCTGTGATCAAGCCACAACACTCCAGCCTTGGCAACAAAATGAGACGCTGCCTCACATAACAATCATCATCATTATAATAAAGGTAAATAATTTTGCTAACTTTGGTATGTAAAATGTATGCTAAGTGATACTGAATGAATTATTAATAGGTCTGTGGATGAAGAACTGAAATGTGGAGAGGTATGGCTGAAATATCCAGGTTAAATTAAAGTCCCATTATAATAGATAACATACTAGGTTCTAACATGTGGGGTTACAGTATAAAGGGGTTACCTGTCTCTGTTACTGTGTTTGATAGTGATCCCAGGTCTTATAAAGAGATCATGGAACCAATGTAAAAGATTATTGCATCACTCCCAGTGTCTCTCTGAAATATCAGAAACATTTACCTGCAGTCACTTTCAGATGTGTGAGTTAATGACATGTGAGACTAGCTTGTGCAGATTTTCTGAGATTCTATGCTTGAAAGTGGCAATGTGTGGGCAACGGGATATTCCCCACTAATTATTCAGATATTGCAGCACTTTCAGCTCTTGCTCTGATAAGGCCTAAAGCTGTTGGGTATGTATTAACAGTTTCTGGCATCAGTTTGCAAGAAATATTACCATTTCACTACATTAGATATTTTCATGTTAACATTTTATATTGTAAAGCTAAATATAATTTACCTGACAGCAAAAAGAAGCAGTTATTGTTATTTGAAAATTTCACTTATAATTTTGTTTATTCACAAAAATTCATCTCTGTTAAATAGCATAAAATGACTATAACGAAATTTCTTATCTATTTAAATAACTTTTGTCTCTGTAAGCAATCAACCTATCATGAGCACATCAACAACTGAGCTCTTCATTTTCCGGATAGTCAAGAAAAATTCAGGAAACATCTGACCTGTGTCACTTGCATTAACAATATCTGGCATGCCTCCTAACATGTGGGAGCTGTGTTCACTTCCTTATAAAACTTCTTTTTAACCCCTTCAAATTAAGTTGACATTAGCAGTTGATGGTAATGATGTTGCCAAAATGTCAACACTTGACCCAACACCCTGATGTTTTCCCTACAACAAAAACAGAGATGTCAAGCTGGAAAAATATTGAAATTCTAGCCGCAAGAATGCTTAGAATCTACTTTTCACAATATGTACTTTCAAGTTTGCCTCGAATAAAATACCAATAATGCAAAAAAATGTTCAAAGTGTTATTGCTTTTCTCTTTTTATGAAAGAATATGATGAGTAATTGATTTAAACATTTGGATATATATCAGCCAAATTGCTACTTTGCATCCAACTAAAAGAGTAGCTAAGTCTCTGACAGCTTTCCATGTATATCTTTTTCCCCAAACCCAATAAACTATAACCAATACGCATTTATTGTTACCTCATTAACACCAATATATTTGAAGTCAAAAATTGCATCTGCACTGTGTTTTAGCTTCATTTGCCTGTTTGTATTAATCCCAGTTAAAAATAAATATTAAACATTTCTTAAAATATATTTTATTTAAAAATTATTCAATTAATTAAATTATTCTTTATTTATTCAACCAGTAATTATTTTGTAAAAAGTTCAATTTTGCCTGGTGGTCGCAGTGAGGAGGGAAGAAATGCAAAATGAATGAGGTAAAGCCTTTTCATTGATAAGCTCATAAAGCAGGAGTGGGGGAGGCAGATTACAATGTAATAAGTTCCATGCAAGCAATATTCACAGAGTGCTCTGGGACCTTATATCCTGAGGATGTCAAGAGTATCCCCAGGGAAAGGAACACTTTAGCTTGTCTTAGAAGATGAATAGGGCTTTTCTACAGACAGAGAAGAAGAAAGTGGAAGGGTTCGATAGCAAAGGAGAAACCTTAAAAGAATATGCTATATCAGGGAAAAGTTAAAATTTGAGTATGGTTGGTATACAGAACACTTGCTTGATATTAAATGATATAACTGCCTTTACGTTGGGCTCTTTTATACTGGAATTAGAATTGCTTCTGTTTTCTAAAAGTAAGGCTATCTGGTCCTATTATGGCTTCTTCAAATTGCTTCAGGAGAAACTCTTCCCTTCATTCAATTTGTTATGGCCACACATTTCTTTGGAAATACTACTTAAGTTCTTGAAGCTTTTGAGATTTTAAGCTAACTGTTTCTTTTGATTGGAACCCTGTTCTTCTGACTCTTCACATTTGGCTCTTTCTCATCATTGAATCTCAACTTACACGCCATCTCAGTAGCAACTACATTACTCTTTCTCACATAACCATACTGCATTTTCTTCATCTCAACCATCATTTTTTGAAATTTTCATGTCTATTTCTTATGTACCTGTCTATTGCTTGTCTTATTTATCTAATTAAGGATATAAAATTCTTAAAGCCAAGAAACAGTCTATTGATACACCATAAAAGTATCACATACAAAGGAGAGTTAGGCACATAGTAGGAATTACAAAAATTATTTAAACAAAATAGTGAATGATACAAAAGGAAAAACAAATGCAATGTATACATTCTAAGAGCAGTCAATCAAATAATAAGTGCATTTAATCTGTCAGGAATCAACATTGCATTCTCACCCAATGGCTTGTTAAGATTGGACTTCATCTTAGTTTAATTAGGTCCCATTTGTCAATTTTGGCTTTTGCTGCCGTTGCTTTTGGTGTTTTAGACATGAAGTCTTATGCCTATGTCCTGAATGGTACTACCTAGGATTTCCTCTAGGGTTTTTATGGTATTAGGTCTAACATTTAAGTCTCTAATCCATCTTGAATTAATTTTCATATAAGGAGTAAGGAAATGATCCAGTTTCAGCTTTCTACTTATGGCTAGCCAATTTTCCCAGCACCATTTATTAAATAGGGAATCCTTTCCCCATTTCTTGTTTCTCTCAGGTTTGTCAAAGATCAGATGGCTGTAGATGTGTGGTATTATTTCTGAGGACTCTGTTCTGTTCCATTGGTCTATATCTCTGTTTTGGTACCAGTACCATGCTGTTTTGGTTACCGTAGCCTTGTAGTATAGTTTGAAGTCAGGTAGCGTGATGACTCCAGCTTTGTTCTTTTGACTTAGGATAGTCTTGGAGATGCGGGCTCTTTTCTGGTTCCATATGAACTTTAAAGCAGTTTTTTCCAATTCTGTGAAGAAAGTAATTGGTAGCTTGATGGGGATGGTATTGAATCTATAAATAACCTTGGGCAGTATGGCCATTTTCACGATATTGATTCTTCCTATCCATGAGCATGCTTCTGCACAGCAAAAGAAACTACCATCAGAGTGAACAGGCAACCTACAGAATGGGAGAAAATTTTTGCAATCTACTCATCTGACAAAGGGCTAATATCCAGAACCTACAAAGAACTCAAACAAATTTACAAGAAAAAAACAAACAACCCCATCAAAAAGTGGGCAAAGGATATGAACAGACATTTCTCAAAAGAAGACATTCATACAGCCAACAGACACATGAAAAAATGCTCATCATCACTGGCCATCAGAGAAATGCAAATCAAAACCACAATGAGATACCATCTCACACCAGTTAGAATGGCGATCATTAAAAAGTCAGGAAACAACAGGTGCTGGAGAGGATGTGGAGAAATAGGAACACTTTTACACTGTTGGTGGGATTGTAAACTAGTTCAACCATTATGGAAAACACTATGGCAATTCCTCAAGGATCTAGAACTAGATGTACCATATGACCCAGCCATCCCATTACTGGGTATATACCCAAAGGATTATAAATCATGCTGCTATAAAGACACATGCACACGTATGTTTATTGCGGCACTATTCACAATAGCAAAGACTTGGAATCAACCCAAATGTCCATCAGTGACAGACTGGATTAAGAAAATGTGGCACATATACACCATGGAATACTATGCAGCCATAAAAAAGGATGAGTTCATGTCCTTTGTAGGGACATGGATGCAGCTGGAAACCATCATTCTTAGCAAACTATCACAAGAACAGAAAACCAAACACCACATGTTCTCACTCATAGGTGGGAACTGAACAATGAGATCACTTGGACTCAGGAAGAGGAACATCACACACTGGGGCCTATCATGGGGAGGGGGGAGGGGGGAGGGATTGCACTGGGAGTTATACCTGCTGTAAATGACGAGTTGATGGGTGCTGACGAGTTGATGGGTGCAGCACAGCAACATGGCACAAGTATACATATGTAACAAACCTGCACGTTATGCACATGTACCCTAGAACTTAAAGTACAATAAAAAAAAAAAAAAAAGATTGGACTTCATCAAGAAGCACGTGGTACAAGAGAATGAATAGACCATTGGAAAAGAGAAGGAGGTCCTGCATTTTGCAAATGTGGTTAAATGAGTCAATATAATATGTGTATTAATGTTTATTTGCTTTTACTTGTACCCAAAGGTGGATGAGCCGTGCTGATGCTGAGTTTATATTTACTTTATCTGTATCACAGAATGTGTAACATTCAAATGAGAAATAAATGTAAAGTATAAAATGTAAGAGACTGAATTTTCTTGCCTTCCTGTAGTAAAAGAAATAAAATATAGATCCTTCTGGAATAGAAAGAAAAGCAATTTAAGACACCAATTAAATAGACTACTACTGGTATATTTTCCATTACCATCTGGTTCCTCTTGGTCTATGAATGTAGTCAGAAAAACAATAAGTAACAGAATTATAAGAAATAGATCTTTTGTTGGTCTTCAGAAAAAAATGATTGTATCATGATGAAAACAGTGTTCTTTTTTAAATGTCACACTTAATTGTGCATAGCCAGAGTAAATGAGCCAGTAAATGGGCTGGCATTAATAATTATACTGACATGCATGCAATTTCAATATTGACTAATAAGATGATTGATAATTTTCAGATAATTAAATTTAAAATTATGAAAGAATTTTAAGTGTGACTTGTAGATTTTATAATGTTTAAGTACACGTTAAATGTAGCAATAAATTATTTCATAGTAAAATTTTGTAAATAGATATGCAAAGTAAAACAATTTCAACAAGAATATTAGTATCATAGGGCTTTAAATGTCATTTTTTGTAAATAACAAGTATTTTGTATTACCCTTATTTTTCATTTTGCTTGACTTCATACTTCCATTAAGGTACAGAATGAATTAAGCTTTTAATCCTACTGTAGACTTGCAAAAGTGTTTCCAAAGCTCTATCAATATGAATTTTAAAACAAATCAAGAAAACAGCCTAGAATTTTTTTAAGCTAGAAGAAGAAAAAGAAATAAAAGGAGAAAACAGTCACATCCAGGAGGACCCTAAGAAGTTATAAGTGTTAAATGTGATGTGGTATCATGGATGGAATCCTGGAACTGAAAAAGAATAATAGGAAAAAACTGAGGAAATCCAAATATATTATGGAGTTTAGTTAATTTTAATGTATAATTATTGGTTCATTAATTGTGCCAAAGGTACCATATTAATGCAGAGTAAATTAGGTGCACATATGACTTTAGTACTATCTTTGCAACAATTTTGTAAATCTAAACTGTTGTAAAATTTGAAGTTCATTAAACGCATATAAGAGAAAAAACTACACGTGAATTTAAAAATCATTCTAATGCTGTCTGCATGTCAAAAATAGGAATTTTTCACAAGCAGAGAACATTGGAACCACTTTGCCAATGGATAGCAGGTACATATTATTAGAATTTTGAAAACTAATATAATACTTTCAGCTTCAAAAGCTACCAACATGCATGCACATACATTATATGTTACATATGTTTCTATCAGGGCCCTAGATTGCCCCTGCTGAGTTATATACCGTATGATTTATCCAAACCTGGGCTTCAACTGATTAGATTAGGTGTATAAACCTGATCAAGGAAAATTGATCCATATTCTGGTCAGTGAACTAGGGCTTCGACCTGGTTCAAGCAGAACCAGAAATACAAGCAGATACAGAATACAAGCAGCACCAGAAAACTCCCCTCTCTCAGAGAAAAATTTGACTATGAAATAACAGATGGTATTTGCCAGTTTTCAGTAGTGGCAAAAATAATGCACTCTGTGTTGTCATGATGGGAAAGAACCTGGGGTAATCATTATGGGGTATGAATGAGAAAAGAAATCTGGAGAACCTAAATGCAAGAAAGAGGGAAATGAAATAAATTGAAGAAACCAACCGGGCATCCACAGAGATGAGAAATGGGAAAGAAAGAGAGAAAAGGAAACAATAAGCAGAATCTGTCCTGAGAGAACGGCATCTTCTGCTAATAGCTCTCCAGTTTTCTCCTTTGGACTCAGTAAGGTCTGGCTGTATTTTTATTTCTGTCCTGGACTCATTTTCTTAGAATAAATCCTTCATTTCTAGAGCAAGTGGAAGTAGGCTCTTTTACCTACAGTAAAACAAACAAACAAACAAACAAAACTAAGACGTACTTCAGATTACACAAGCCACTAGCATCCCCTATTAAACCTACTCCATAGCTATCATGCTTCTTATTTTCCACTTGTACTAGCTGTTTCTGGCTTCTCTCAGAACCAAAATGACATTATTTCCAATATTTGATCAAAGTCTTTAAAATGCTGTTTACGCTTGTAACATTACAGTGGTTCAAAAATTATACTATCCTCTATCCCTTGAATTGTTTTTAAATAATTCTGTCAGAAAACAACTTCCTTGTTACCATGTATCTTTTGGTGTCAAAGATAAAAATCACGAAGCTGTAGGCTGTGTAGTGAGTCCTCCTGAACATTATCAATGTGAAGATTAAGTACATTAATTAAGTGATTACGTTTAGGCCCTAAGTCTATGCTTGTTAATGTTTTAAAGATTTTCAATAAGAAGACAGAAAAATAAACACAAAATAAGTCAGTAGACATCAATCTCATCACAATAAATATGAATGTATTAATAAAATCCAAAAATGGTCCAACTGCAAACACTCCAGCTTTGTACTATTTTCACTAGAACAACAGAGATACAGCTAGAGTGAAAGGAGAAGATGCACCACTTGTAGCAAATAATGTCAGCAGGAACTATTTCAAACATAACTTCTCAGTTTTCCTTAGCAACTGAACAATGATTTTCTTCAAATGGCAATTTGTCCAACTTAAAACTGCATTTTCCAGGCTGCCTTGTGGTAGGTGTAGCTAATGAAGCATAAACTGTGGCTTCAAGGAACTCTCTTTAATAGAGGATCCGTTCATTGGAAGGAAGACCTATTTTGCACTTATTCCCATTTTCCCTCCATGATGTCTGGAATGTGAACATGAGGTAAAGTTAAAAATTAAAGCGTTGTGCTAAAAATGGCATAAGAAAAAGAGACAAGGAACTTTGTTCCATGGGCTGCCATTTCTGAGCTGTCTCCAGACTTCTTTTACGTAAGAGAAAAAAACAGCCTTGCAGTTCAGTTTGGTTGTTTGGTTACATGTAGCGGTACTAAATCCTATGTGGCATATCACAGAATTAATAATCAAAAGAATGCCGGTGTGACTAATTATGACCAGATTATTTCAGTAATCTATGGAATATTAAGAAATAATCCTCTAAAAAGCATTTTAAAATGTTATGCTTTAGATTCTGTGGGTCAGTCATTCAAACAATGCATCGAGACCACCTGTCTCTGATTCTCAGTGTCTGGGGCCCTAGCTGGAAAGATTCAAAGTCTGGGGTTGATTCAATGGCAAAGAACAGATACCATATGGAAGAGCATTTACTCACATGATTTACTGTTGATGCCACTCTCAGCTTAGACCTTAGCTTGGCTGTTGGCCAGAAAACCTGCATGTGGCCTTTCTATGTAGTATCTCATGTTCTCCGGTTCTTCAACATGGCAGCTCAGTAGAAATGTTATTGCCTTTTACAATCTAGTTTCAGATGGCACATAGTGTTACTTCTCCCTTAATCACAAGTTTCCCAGGTTCGAGAGGTGGGAACAAAGACCCATCTCTCAATGGAAGGAGTGTCAAATCATATTGTAAAAAGAGTCTATAAGACAGGAGATGTCATTGCCGTCATCTTTCCAAGATAGAATCTTCCACACAGAGAAAATAGATAAATAAGGTCACAATGTAGTCATGAAATATTCAATTCACTAGGAAGATATAGTAATTTAAGTCTGCATACATAAAATAATATAGCTTCAACATATGTGAAACAAAACTAACGAAACTGCATGGAAAACTTGGCAAACCCAACATCATAATAGGAATGTTTAATATCTCTCAGTATAGTTATAGATCAGATAGAAAAATTAATCCGTAAGAATATCAGAGATGTGAGTAACACAGTTAACAAGATTTTTTTTTAATGAGATAGATACAGGGAATAAACACTATTGTAGAGAATGAATACTTTTTTTCAGAAATTTTAGGGAATGAACATTTTAGGGAACGAACTTCACAATTTTAGGGAATGAACTTTCCTTTCAAAGACGGATCACATACCAGGGTATAAGGCAATCCCAATAAATTTAAATAAATCTGTATAACTCGCATCATGTACTCCAATTGCAAAGTAATTAAGCCTGAAGTAAATAACACAGAGGGAGTTAAAAAATAAGATTTCACCAGGTTATAAATTTGTAATACACCAATACTTTAGAAATATTCATTGGTCAAGGAAAACGTTCTTTAGAAAAATTAAAAGGAACTGAAAAATAATAAAATATCACATATCAAAATTTTGTAATTCACCTAACGTGATATTTAAAGAAAATGTATACACTGAAAATCTTCTGGCACAAAAGAAGAAAGGACAAAAATTAGGGAGCTAAGTCATCTAATAGATACAAGTGACAACACAATAATACCAGATACAACACAATAGATACAACACATTAGATACAAGACACTACATAATAAAAACATAGAGAAAGAAAATAAACAGTCATGATAAAAAAATCAATTGGTGAATTTCTATATAATATTGTTATACAATAACATATAACATATTTATATATATTATATATAATAATATAGCGGGAAAGATGTAGTGAATCACTAAAATAGTAAACATTTTTATAAAATCATCAACCTATGCCAAGATTAATACAAAAATAGAATTGCAAAAGTTCTCTCACACGTGTATGGGTGTGTGCGTGTGTGTGTGTGTAAAAGGGAGAGATGGAAAGGATGGATGGAGGAAGAGAAAAAAGAGAAATGAAAAAAAGGGGTATCTATAGATACAGCAGAAATCAAACAGTAAATAAGAAACTATTATAATTTGATAGCAAAAATTTAGAGAAATTTAAGAAAAATAAACTTATTCTTATAAAATATATATTCAAGAGGATATATAAATCTGAATAATTCTATAACCATTATAAATTAAATTGTTAAAAAAATCACTCCACAAAAAATCACCAGGCTTGTATATAAAAATGTTACTGAAAAACATTAAAGAATACCTATTCTTGTGATAGTTTGCTAAGAATGATGCCACTGGGAGTTATACCTGATGTAAATGACGAGTAGTTGGGTGCTGACGAGTTGATGGGTGCAGCACAGCAACATGGCACAAGTATACATATGTAACAAACCTGCACGTTATGCACATGTACCCTAGAACTTAAAGTATAATTAAAAAAAAGAATACCTAAATGATAATATATCATTTCTCCTTAAATATGTCTATTGAGTCAATTAAGTTTTAATTAAAATCTCAAGATTTTCATGTGTGTTCTTTTGTCTTTCTTTGAGACAACTTGGTGTGTTGATTCAAAATGTTAATGGGAATAAAAAGAATCAAGAATAGCCAAGAACCTCCTGAAGAAAACAAATTGGACAAAATTTCATTAACAACTAGCACGATTTACATAAACTAAAGTAATAAAATAAGAATGGACCTGGACACAAGAAGAACAAATTGACAATGGGGCAGACAAAATACAGCATTACAGATCACTGTCAAAGAATGGGATATCCAACTGGGGCTGGGACATTTGGCTATGAACATGGGAAGAATTGAATGCCTATCTCATTCATTCATAAAATTTAATTTCCAAAGATAATAAGAAACTTGATATCACTTCAGAATACAAAAAGATTTCTAGCTACAAAATCCAAACCATAAAGAAAATATTGATGAAGTCTAATAATTTGAGAATTTCTATTAACTCGAAGATGTTAAAAAGGGAGACTAAAGAGAAAACTCCGTGAACTGTGGTGTTTTGGCAAGTTATATGCAAAGGCTTAGTATCAAGACTAGAAAGAGGACTACTCTAAGGAGAGTAAGCACAAATAACTTGGAAGAAGAAAAGGGCAGAAATCTTGTTCTCAGAAGAAAATAAATGGCCTTTAAACATTTGAAAACACTATCAACCTTATTTGGAAACAAAAACGTGCAAATTAAAACCACATGAGATATAATTACGGCACAACATGGGCAAAAAAATTTTTTTAATGCATATCCAATTTTAATATGAATGAAGAACAACAGGAAATTTCATCTGATAATTCTCATACAAAGCTGGCAGAGGTATTAATACATACAAACTATTTTGAAAAAATTGAGCATTATATGAATGAAGTGGAAGATCTAGAAACTCTAAGAACCACCAACTCTACTTGCATCGTGTGTGCCAAGAAATAGATACAGAAATTTTTAAGTAGCATTGTTTAAAATAGCAGAAAAAGACGGTGTAAACTAAAAGTCTGTTAATAGTAACATGGAAAAATAAAAATGGCATCACACTCTACAGTAATGATTATTACTGAATTACAACCACATATTATCATGACTGAATTCAGTAGATCAAAATGGTTTTAAAAAGCAAGTCATAGGAGAATATACACGGCACAATCTGATTTATATCAAGCCAAAAACATGTGAAACCAAATGACATGTTACTTAGGGATAGCTACATACATGGTAAAACTATAAAGAACATGTGGGGAATAATATACATAACATTCATATTGGCAGGTACCTGTGTGAAAGGGTAGCAGGAAATATCCCGGGGAAGGGGCTTACGGAGGCTACAAAGTTCTTAGTGGATAGATTGATATTTCTTGCTTTTATTTTTCCTTATGACTTACAAATTCGCATCAACCAAGTATTTTATGGTAAAAATTATATTTGCCTCAAGGCATCAATAATTTCATTAAAGTAATGACCTGTGTTCTCACACTAGAAATACACCCTCAATGAAATGACCAAATAAGTACAAATTTACCTGCTTCCCGGTTTACACTTTCCTACTCAGCTTTTACATGGGTTTTCACAGAATAGGGAACTAATAATAATTGAAATTAAAGCAAACATAATTTTCTATTTGTTTTTCATAACTTCATATTCCTCTGAATTGAAAAAATATAGACATAAATTCTAGAAAATACATGCAACATTATATACATATATAGACATTGTTAAAATTAGGGGTCAGATATATACGATGTTTGAAATATGGTATAAAGTATACAAATACAGAATATTTTATAGAGTACGTAATTATAAAACATTAAATAATGCAAATACATACTCTCAATTAACTCAACACAAATATGTATACAATTTATGCAATACTGTTTGAGTTTAAACAACCTGACAATAAGATTGTTACAATCCCTATATCCTGGGAATACAAAGTACAATGCACTTTTCTAATAGACTACGATGTATTTTTGTTTTCAGAGAACATGATTTTATATTTATGAAATAACAAGAAGGAATTACCTTTTCTTTCACCTGTTTTCATCTTTTTTTTTTCATCTAGAGGATGGCGAGTATAGTTAGTTCTGATAATACAAATTATCAGAAAGCTAAATGTGAAGTGGACAGTGCAGTAGTACTAGCTAATCTCATATACCAGCCATAGATGAAGAAAAGACTGGTACCTTAGAACTATAGTCCATCAGCTGAGCAAGTTGGAGCTGATGGGGGACTAACAGCATTGACATAAGCAGGTCAGAGTGCTCTGCTAGGGCCTTCCAAGTTGTAACAAGGAATTACATGAACAGGGCCATATGCCCCTTCCAGAGCAAAGATAGGGGCTAGAGAAACAGCCCATAGCAAATAGACTGTGAATCATTTTTACCTATTGCACCTAAGTAAGCTAAGAAACAGTTATCCAGATCTTTTGTATTGAAAATATCCAGAGCCATAATTGAAAGAGAAAAGGAATAATTGTTGTCCTCCAATAAAACTTCAAAGGATTGAAAGCGATGGAATACTGGAAATGATATCTATTTATGTATATGAATACTGAAAATAAAGAGTTTAGGGCAGAGTTTACCAAATTAATATATCTTGTATAATAATACGGTAAGTCAATATTTAAAAATACAGGGGTTTATCTATTTATGTATATGAATACTGAAAATAAAGAGTTTAGGGCAGAGTTTACCAAATTAATGTATCTTGGATAATAATACTGTAAGTCAATATTTAAAAATACAAGAGTTTCAAGGCCACATAAGTACATCCAATTGGAACTTTGAGGACATCTTCAAATATCAACTCGAGAATTTCTGTGGTAAAGAAACGTGTTTACTTTTTCTTTTTTTTTTTTTTTTTTTTTTTTTTTTGAGACGGAGTCTTGCTCTGTCACCCAGGCTGGAGTGCAGTGGCCGGATCTCAGCTCACTGCAAGCTCCGCCTCCCGGGTTTACGCCATTCTCCTGCCTCAGCCTCCCCGAGTAGCTGGGACTACAGGCGCCCGCCACCTCGCCCGGCTATTTTTTTGTATTTTTTAGTAGAGACGGGGTTTCACCGTGTTAGCCGGGATCGTCTCTCGATCTCCTGACCTCGTGATCCGCCCGTCTCGGCCTCCCAAAGTGCTGGGATTACAGGCTTGAGCCACCGCGCCCGGCCTAAAACAATGGTGAAAATTAACTTGACAAGATTTTTTCTCTATAATACTGACTACAGAAATGTGGTTTAACTATCTGGCTGGTCGTTTGGTTTATAACCACAGGTATATAAAAGACTTGAGGCATGGAGAAGTTTGTAAGAGTCTAATTTTTGAAATTTGACTTCATCGGAATCTGTAACTCTAAGCAGCATAAAGGTGACGAAAGGAAGTAAGTTTTAAGTTTTATGGAGAGTTGAAGTTTTAATTTCCTGAAAAAGCTTAAATTTTCTGAATCCAAATAGGAATTAGTACACACACACACACACACACCATATGTGTTGTGCTTTAAATAGTTATTGAAACGAGGATGAATATTGTGTATGTGTCGATGTATGCATTACGCTGTATTAGCCACGGTATACATAGATGATGAACAAGAATGAAGTAGTCCTTGCCCTCATTAATTGCTATTACAGGAAGAAGATAAATTTAAGTAAGCATAAAATTTTAAAACTCTGAAATTTAATACATATATTCAAACTTCACTATTAATATTGTAAGTAAAGCCGAAATATAGATAAGCAAATTCCCCCAACCCCAGCAGGAGATGGGAACTTAGCAGTCCCGTTCCCACCCACATTTGTAAAGTAGGAGAAGGGACTGAGCAGAGAATAGGAACACACTGCAGTTTTATTACATCTAAATTTGGGTTGTGTGGCCTTCCTTCTGTGCAAAATAGGAAATAGACTAGGGAGTCACACAGAAGATAAGAGTCAAGGACTACTTTAGATAAATGGTGGCTAAGGAAAGCCTGGCTGAAAATGAGACATTTTTTCTGAGATGTAATGAAAGAGAAAAATGTATTTGTGTGTTTAATAATGGTAAAATGTCGGCAAGAAGCATTCTAGGCAGAGAAAAACACCCATGGTTGGACAAAGCTTGGCATATTTGAGGCATTAAGAAAAGCACTAATGTGACTAAAGAATTATGACAGGAAAGGCCCGATATGCAGCCCCTAGACAGCTGTAGAAACAAGTTTGAATTGTATTCTAAGTGCATTGGGAAGCCACTGAAAGATTTTAAGCAATTGGGTAGCACAATTCCAACTACATTTTTGCCACAAATAGATAATGAATTGATGATGGGGAGTATGAAATCAAACACTACTCTGCAGGCAGTTGCAGCAACCCAGGTAAGAAATAATGGTGGCCTTAACTGAGGTGAGGTCATTAGCTAGCAGTTAAAAGAAGAAGATCTGTAAAATGGATGGCGGGGCTGTAGGAGTGGAAAGCTACGAAATCATCTGTGGGAACAGGAAAACAAGCTTACTAGAGAAATAAAGTCAGGGGAGGGCAAGAATATTAATTTAATTGAAACAAAGCAGCTGAATGTTGTGGCATTCTCTATCAATATTTGGCTGTTGAGGAGAAGTCATGGAGGCTGTAATATGGGAGCATCCACACTGGAGCTTACTAGTGCTGTATGATGAAAGAAACTAGAGGAAAAATTATTGAGAATATGTCTACTTTATTTTATTTTATTTTATTTTTGAGACAGTGTTTTGCTCTGTCACCCAGGCTGAAGTGCAGTGGCACGATCTCAGCTCACTGCAACCTCCACCTCCTGGGTTCAAGCCTGGATTCTCCTGCCTCAGCCTCCTGAGTAGCTGGGACTACCGGTGTGCACCACCATGGCTGACTAATTTTTTGTATTTTTAGTAGAGATGGCGTTTCACCATATTAGCCAGGCTGGTCTCGATCTCCTGACCTCATGATCCGCCCACATTGGCCTCCCAAAGTGCTGGGATTACAGAATGGAGAATATATCTAAGATAAGTTTACTAGTGCTGTATGATGAAAGAAACTAGAGGAAAAAGAATTGAGAATATTTCCAAGATAATTGTTGAAGTAAAGTATCTCAGAATCTAGGTGGTCAAAAAGGGAAGAGAAGTCAGAGCAGGGTGATGGATAGAAAGGACAGTAATGATTGAGAAAAGAAGATTCCATGTCTTCATAGTTAAAGATGCATGAAGATATAATAACATAAAAGTAGGAAATAACATTTCCTACTTGAGAAAATTACAACAGAACAGCATTTTTAAGGTTTAATCAAGGCAAAAAAAAAAGTGGAGAAACTGATTTGAGAAAAAGATGTGTATGTTGGCCAAGGGGATACCTGGTCACTGAGAGATCATTCCAGAGATGGGAGGTGGGTGGACGTTGGGTCTGTTTTTACAGAGCTGTCCAGAGTAGTGTGGGAATGATTATCACTATAAAAAGATGCCCAAGAAGGGGATATAAGAATAATTCTTATAATCACCAAGACAAGTGTGGACAAGCAGACCTACTGCTGTGTTCACAAATGCTTCTGTCTGTTTATGAGATGGCATTTCTCTGATGCTTATTTGTGCTCATGGGATGTTGCCAGTTTTCTGAGCGGGCTCCATGTGGGATAATAGCAGTTCTAAGCAGCAGTTCCCTGTGGATAGGCAGAAGGTCATGGTGAGCTTTCTTGCAGCTCCCAAGCAGCTGTTCATAGAAGTTCAGAACAGCAAGTTTTTGAGGCTTTTCAGGTTTTGCACTCTCAAAGTGAAAATCATCCAGTCTTGCTTGCACCCTTCAGATTCTCCCTCCACCCCTCTAACTGAAGGATCTACCTACAAGATAATTCGAACCTATGGTTTACCCACTTAAAATAAACCAAACGTTACCAAGGCATTGATTCCTTGTCTTACATCAGAATCATCTTTTGGAAAATAAAAATCATGGGTTCTATCAATTTTGCATCATAATTTCTGGAGATTAATGTATTTAACCTACTTTATTCAGATTTCCCTGGTAGAATTGATATGCTTAATAAGATTTCCCTTTAATTCTTATAGAGCAGGATCTACACTGTTCAACACATGGAAATTTCAAACTAGGTGGGATTTTAAAAAGGCTTTCGTGATCTAGATCCTGGCTACTTCTCTGTATGTTGCCATTCAATGCATCTAACTTGACTTTCAAGCAACACCTGTTTATTTTGCCTTTATCAAACAGATACAGGATCTTGGGTGTAGTTAAAAGTTTGGCATTCCTGTTGAGGAATCAAGTTGCACCTGACCCCTGTGCACTGAGTGCACTAAAGATTCATTGCAAGTCTTTGCCTCTGCACCCTCCACATTGCATTGAATAATCTGTGTGTCTGTTTTCTCCCACTAGGTTTTCAATTTGTCAAAGATAAGGAGGTAGTTGCCCTGCACTTTGTATCTTCAGCATTTAACACAGTCCCTGGCATACATATTGTTTGTTTGATGCTTAAATAAAACAAACTGAAAGACCTTATAGTTAAGTGAAAGATAAATACAATTAAAGTGTTATCGGTATGTATGCTCTGGAAATAGACATGTGATGGTTAATATTGAGTGTCAACTTTATTGAATTGAAGGAAGCAATGTATTGTTCCTGGGTGTGTCTGTGAGGGTGTTGCCAAAGGAGATAAACATTTGAGTCAGTGGACTGAGAGAGGCAGACAGACCCACTCTCGTTCTGGGTGGGCACCATCGAATCAGCTGCCGATGCCACTAGAATAAAGCAGGCAGAAGAAAGTGGAATGAGCAGACTTGCTGAGTCTTCCAGCCTTCATTTTTCTCCCATGCTGGATGCTTCCTGCCCTCCAAAATCAGACTCCAAGTTCTTTAGCTTTTGGATGCTTGGACATACACCAGTGGTTTGCCAGGGGCTCTTGGGCCTTTGGCCACAGGCAAGGCTACACTGTTGTCTTCACTACTTTTGAGGTTTTCAGACTTAGACTGGCTTCCTTGCTCCTCAGCTTGCAGATGGCCTATTGTGGGACTTCAACTTGTGATCCTATGAGTCAATGCTCCTTAATAAACCGCCTTCATATATACATCTACCCTACTAGTTCTGTCCCTCTAGAGAACCCTAACTAATACAAGATATAAGACACCCTCAGCATTGGTAAGGAATTCCCAACTTAGGTTTGAATGTGGGGTTAAAGATAAGAGAAAACTTCACAAAAGATGTGAAAGAAAGAAATCAATGTTTGAAAATGTTTAAACTCAATTTGGAAATGTTCATGTAAGAGTAGAGAAATGTGTCAATCAAGAATGAGCATCTATTTAAGGTTAGGGAAATGATAAAAAATGAAGCATTGAAGAAGCACAAACTGCTGCTAATGATGGCTCAGAAACAGTCAGATTAAGCTCTGTGGCACTATGTTTAGGGTATATTTTAAGATTTTTTTTCTTTTTTTTACTTATTTTTTATTATTATTATATTTTAAGTTCTAGGGTACATATGCATAACATGCAGGTTTGTTACATATGTATACTTGTGCCATGTTGCTGTGCTGCACCCATCAACTCGTCAGCACCCATCAACTCGTCATTTACAGCAGGTATAACTCCCAGTGCAATCCCTCCCCCCTCCCCCCTCCCCATGATAGGCCCCGGTGTGTGATGTCCCCCTTCCCGAGTCCAAGTGATCTCATTGTTCAGTTCCCACCTATGAGTGAGAACATAGGGTGTTTGGTTTTCTGTTCTTGTGATAGTTAGCTAAGAATGATGGTTTCCAGCTGCATCCATGTCCCTACAAAGGACACAAACTCATCCTTTTTTATGGCTGCATAGTATTCCATGGTGTATATGTGCCACATTTTCTTAATCCAGTCTGTCACTGATGGACATTTGGGTTGATTCCAAGTCTTTGCTATTGTGAATAGTGCTGCAATAAACATACGTGTGCATGTGTCTTTAGAGCAGCATGATTTATAATCCTTTGGGTATATACCCAGTAATGGGATGGCTGGGTCATATGGTACTTCTAGTTCTAGATCTTTGAGGAATCGCCATACTGTTTTCCATAATGGTTGAACTAGTTTACAATCCCACCAACAGTGTAAAAGTGATCCTATTTCTCCACATCCTCTCCAGCACCTGTTGTTTCCTGACTTTTTAATGATCGCCATTCTAACTGGTGTGAGATGGTATCTCATTGTGGTTTTGATTTGCATTTCTCTGATGGCCAGTGATGATGAGCATTTTTTCATGTGTCTGTTGGCTGTATGAATGTCTTCTTTTGAGAAATGTCTGTTCATATCCTTTGCCCACTTTTTGATGGGGTTGTTTGTTTTTTTCTTGTAAATTTGTTTGAGTTCTTTGTAGGTTCTGGATATTAGCCCTTTGTCAGATGAGTAGATTGCAAAAATTTTCTCCCATTCTGTAGGTTGCCTGTTCACTCTGATGGTAGTTTCTTTTGCTGTGCAGAAGCTCTTTAGTTTAATGAGATCCCATTTGTCAATTTTGGCTTTTGCTGCCATTGCTTTTAGTGTTTTAGACATGAATTCTTTGCCCATGCCTATGTCCTGAATGGTACTACCTAGGTTTTCCTCTAGGGTTTTTATGGTATTAGGTCTAACATTTAAGTCTCTAATCCATCTTGAATTAATTTTTGTATAAGGAGTAAGGAAAGGATCCAGTTTCAGCTTTCTGATTATGGCTAGCCAGTTTTCCCAGCACCATTTATTAAATAGGGAATCCTTTCCCCATTTCTTGTTTCTCTCAGGTTTGTCAAAGATCAGATGGCTGTAGATGTGTGGTATTATTTCTGAGGACTCTGTTCTGTTCCATTGGTCTATATCTCTGTTTTGGTACCAGTACCATGCTGTTTTGGTTACTGTAGCCTTGTAGTATAGTTTGAAGTCACATAGTGTGATGCCTCCAGCTTTGTTCTTTTGACTTATCATTGTCTTGGCAATGCGGGCTCTTTTTTGGATCCATATGAACTCTAAAGCAGTTTTTTAAAATTCTGTGAAGAAAGTAATTGGTAGCTTGATGGGGATGGCATTGAATCTATAAATTACCTTGGGCAGTATGGCCATTTTCACGATATTGATTCTTCCTATCCATGAGCATGGTATGTTCTTCCATTTGTTTGTGTCCTCTTTTATTTCACTGAGCAGTGGTTTGTAGTTCTCCTTGAAGAGGTCCTTTACATCCCTTGTCAGTTGGATTCCTAGGTATTTGATTCTCTTTGAAGCAATTGTGAATGGAAGTTCATTCCTGATTTGGCTCTCTGTTTGTCTGTTACTGGTGTATAAGAATGCTTGTGATTTTTGCACATTAATTTTGTATCCTGAGACTTTGCTGAAGTTGCTTATCAGCTTAAGGAGATTTTGGGCTGAGACAATGGGGTTTTCTAAATATACAATCATGTCATCTGCAAACAGGGATAATTTGACTTCTTCTTTTCCTAACTGAATACCCTTGATTTCTTTCTCTTGCCTGATTGCCCTAGCCAGAACTTCCAACACTATGTTGAATAGGAGTGGTGAGAGAGGGCATCCCTGTCTTGTGCCAGTTTTCAAAGGGAATTTTTCCAGTTTTTGCCCATTCAGTATGATATTGGCTGTGGGTTTGTCATAAATAGCTCTTACTATTTTGAGGTACGTTCCATCAATACCAAATTTATTGAGCGTTTTTAGCATGAAGGGCTGTTGAATTTTGTAAAAAGCCTTTTCTGCATCTATTGAGGTAATCATGTGGTTCTTGTCTTTGGTTCTGTTTATATGCTGGATTATGTTGATTGATTTGCAAATGTTGGACCAGCCTTGCATCCCAGGGATGAAGCCCACTTGATCATGGTGGATAAGCTTTTTGATGTGCTGCTGAATCCAGTTTGCCAGCATTTTATTGAGGATTTTTACATCGATGTTCATCAGGGATATTGGTCTAAAATTCTCTTTTTTTGTTGTGTCTCTGCCAGGCTTTGGTATCAGGATGATGTTGGCCTCATAAAATGAGTTAGGGAGGATTCCCTCTTTTTCTATTGATTGGAATAGTTTCAGAAGGAATGGTACCAGCTCCTCCTTGTACCTCTGGTAGAATTCAGCTGTGAATCCATCTGGTCCTGGACTTTTTTTCGTTGGTAGGCTATTAATTATTGCCTCAATTTCAGAGCCTGCTATTGGTCTATTCAGGGATTCAACTTCTTCCTGGTTTAGTCTTGGAAGAGTGTAAGTGTCCAGGAAATTATCCATTTCTTCTAGATTTTCCAGTTTATTTGCGTAGAGGTATTTATAGTATTCTCTGATGGTAGTTTGTATTTCTGTGGGGTCGGTGGTGATATCCCCTTTATCATTTTTTATTGCGTCTATTTGATTCTTCTCTCTTTTCTTCTTTATTAATCTTGCTAGCGGTCTGTCGATTTTGTTGATCTTTTCAAAAAACCAACTCCTGGATTCATTGATTTTTTGGAGGGTTTTTTGTGTCTCTATCTCCTTCAGTTCTGCTCTGATCTTAGTTATTTCTTGCCTTCTGCTAGCTTTTGAATGCGTTTGCTCTTGCTTCTCCAGTTCTTTTAATTGTGATGTTAGAGTGTCAATTTTAGATCTTTCCTGCTTTCTCTTGTGGGCATTTAGTGCTATAAATTTCCCTCTACACACTGCTTTAAATGTGTCCCAGAGATTCTGGTATGTTGTATCTTTGTTCTCATTGATTTCAAAGAACATCTTTATTTCTGCTTTCATTTCCTTATGTACCCAGTAGCCATTCAGGAGCAGGTTGTTCAGTTTCCATGTAGTTGAGTGGTTTTGATTGAGTTTCTTAGTCCTGAGTTCTAGTTTGATTGCCCTGTGGACTGAGAGAAAGTTTGTTATAATTTCTGTTCTTGTACATTTGCTAAGGAGTGCTTTACTTCCAATTACGTGGTCAATTTTGGAATAAGTGCGATGTGGTGCTGAGAAGAATGTATATTCTGTTGATTTGGGGAGGGGAGTTCTATAGATGTCTATTAGGTCTGCTTGCTGCAGCGATGAGTTCAATTCCTGGATATCCTTGTTAACTTTCTGTCTTGTTGATCTGTCTAATGTTGACAGTGGAGTGTTGAAGTCTCCCATTATTATTGTATGGGAGTCTAAGTCTCTTTGTAAGTCTCTAAGGACTTGCTTTATGAATCTGGGTGCTCCTGTATTGGGTGCATATATATTTAGGATAGTTAGCTCTTCCTGTTGAATTGATCCCTTTACCATTATGTAATGGCCTTCTTTGTCCCTTTTGATATTTGATGGTTTAAAGTCTGTTTTATCAGAGACTAGTATTGCAACCCCTGCTTTTTTTTGTTCTCCTTTTGCTTGGTAAATCTTCCTCCATCCCTTTATTTTGAGCCTATGTATGTCTCTGCGTGTGATATGGGTCTTCTGAATACAGCAGACTGATGGGTCTTGACTCTTTATCCAGTTTGCCAGTCTGTGTCTTTTAATTGGAGCATTTAGTCCATTTACATTTAAGGTTAAGATTGTTATGTATGAACTTGATCCTGTCATTATGATATTAACTGGTTATTTTGTTCGTTAGTTGATGCAGTTTCTTCCTAGCCTAAATGGTCTTCACATTTGGGTGTTTTTGCAATGGCTGGTACCGGTTGTTCCTTTCCATGTTTAGTGCTTCCTTCAGGGTCTCTTGTAAGGCAGGCCTAGTGGTGACAAAATCTCTAAGCATTTGCTTATCTGTAAAGGATTTTATTTCTCCTTCACTTATGAAACTTAGTTTGGCTGGATATGAAATTCTGGGTTTAAAATTCTTTTCTTTAAGAATGTTGAATATTGGCCCCCACTCTCTTCTGGCTTGTAGAGTTTCTGCCGAGAGATCTGCTGTTAGTCTGATGGGCTTCCCTTTGTGGGTAACCCGACCTTTCTCTCTGGCTGCCCTTAAGATTTTTTCCTTCATTTCAACTTCGGTGAATCTGGCAATTATGTGTCTTCGAGTTGCCCTTCTCGAGGAGTATCTTTGTGGCGTTCTCTGTATTTCCTGGATTTGAATGTTGGCCTGCCCTACTAGGTTGGGGAAGTTCTCCTGGATGATATCCTGAAGAGTGTTTTCCAACTTGGTTCCATTTTCCCCCTCACTTTCAGGCACCCCAATCAGACGTAGATTTGGTCTTTTTACATAATCCCATACTTCTTGCAGGCTTTGTTCATTTCTTTTTCTTCTTTCTTGTTTTGGTTTCTCTTCTTGCTTCATTTCGTTCATTTGATCCTCAATTGTTGATACTTTTTCTTCCAGTTGATCGAGTCGGTTACTGAAGCTTGTGCATTTGTCACGTATTTCTTGTGTCATGGTTTTCATCTCTTTCATTTCATTTATGACCTTCTCTGCATTAATTACTCTAGCCATCAATTCTTCCACTTTTTTTTTCAAGATTTTTAGTTTCTTTGCGCTGGGTATGTAATTCCTCCTTTAGCTCTGAGAAGTTTGATGGACTGAAGCCTTCTTCTCTCATCTCGTCAAAGTCATTCTCCGTCAAACTTTGATCCGTTGCTTGTGATGAGCTGCGTTCCTTTGCCAGGGGAGATGCGCTCTTATTTTTTGAATTTCCAGCTTTTCTGCCCTGCTTTTTCCCCATCTTTGTGGTTTTATCTGCCTCTGGTCTTTGATGATGATGGTGACGTACTGATGGGGTTTTGGTGTAGGTGTCCTTCCTGTTTGATAGTTTTCCTTCTAACAGTCAGGACCCTCAGCTGTAGGTCTGTTGCAGATTGCTTGAGGTCCACTCCAGACCCTGTTTGCCTGGGTGTCAGCAGCAGAGGCTGCAGAAGATAGAATATTGCCGAACAGCGAGTATCCCTGTCTGATTCTTGCTTTGGAGGCTTCCTCTCAGGGATGTACTCCACCCTGTGAGGTGTGGGGTGTCAGACTGCCCCTAGTGGGGGATGTCTCCCAGTTAGGCTACTCAGGGGTCATTGACCCACTTGAGCAGGCAGTCTGTCCCTTCTCAGATCTCAACCTCCATGTTGGGAGATTCACTGCTCTCTTCAAAGCTGTCAGACAGAGTCGTTTGCATCTGCAGAGGTTTCTGCTGCTTTTGTGGTTGTTTACTATGCCCTGTCCCCAGAGGTGGAGTCTACAGAGACAGGCAGGTTTCCTTGAGCTGCTGTGAGCTCCACCCAGTTCGAGCTTCCCAGCAGCTTTGTTTACCTACTTAAGCCTCAGCAATGGCGGGTGCCCCTCCCCCAGCCTCGCTGCTGCCTTGCGGTTAGACAGCAGACTGCTGTGCTAGCAATGAGGGAGGCTCCGTGGGCGTGGGACCCTCCCGGCCAGGTGTGGGATATAATCTCCTGGTGTGCCTGTTTGCTTAAAGCGCAGTATTGGGGTGGGAGTTACCCAATTTTCCAGGTGTTGTGTGTCTCAGTTCCCCTGGCTAGGAAAAGGGATTCCCTTTCCCCTTGCGCTTCCCAGGTGAGGCGATGCCTCACCCTGCTTCAGCTCTCGCTGGTCGGGCTGCTGCAGCTGACCAGCACCGATTGTCCGGCACTCCCTAGTGAGATGAACCCAGTACCTCAATTGAAAATGCAGAAATCACCGGTCTTCTGTGTCGCTCGCGCTGGGAGTTGGAGACTGGAGCTCTCCTATTTGGCCATCTTGCTCAGCCCCTGATCTATTTTAAGATTTTTATTCCTTTCTTATTGTAGTCTCAACATGAGGATCTACCCTGATTGCTTGGGCCTCTGCAGAACATCTACTCCCAAAATGTAGCACCTACTGGTAGAAAAATGAAGGGATGTGAAAATAACAAAAATGTGTTTGAACCCTGCTTCCTCCATTTTTTAGCTTATTTTTGTCATGAATTGACTTCTGAATTTTCTCTGAGACTCAGTTTGTATAAAACAAGAATAATGATTCCTACTTTGCCACTGAGGTTTTGCAAATATAACATGAGAAAACTTGTGAGAATATGGTTAATAAACTGAAAAATGCTTTACAAATGTAAAGTCCTTTTATTTTTTATTCTATTCTCATTTTGTGCCTCTTTTGTATTACATTCTTCTCAATTTTTCCTAAATCATCAGGAAAATGCAAGTCAAAATCACAATGAGACATCATTTTACCCTAGTTAGGATGACTACTATTAAAAAGTCAAAAAATAACATGTGCTAACAAGGACAAAAAGACAATGGAACACTTATCTACTGTCAGTGGGAAAGTATATTAGAACAGCCACTATAGAAAACAGTATGGACGTTTGTCAAAAAAAACTAAAAATAAAATTAGTAATGTTGACGTTTTTTCATATACCTGTTGGCCATTTGTATGTCTTCTTTTAAGAAGTGTCTATTCATGACTTTTGCCCACTTTTGAGTGGAATTATTTATGTTTCCTGTTGAGTTGTTCTAGTTCTTTGTATATTGCAAATATGTCTTCTTTCAGGAAAACAGTTTGCAAATATTTTCTCCCATTCCACAAATTTCACCCTGCTGATTATTTCCTTTGCTGTGCTGTTTCTGTGAAAAATGGCATTAGTATTTTGATAGGAATTGCATTGAATCTGTAGTTTGCTTTGGGTAGTATGTTTATTTCAGTGATGTTAATTATTTTCATCCATGAACATAGAACAGGTCTGGTTTTGGTATCAGGGTAATGCTGGTCTCATAAAATGAGTTAGGAAGAATTCCCTCCTCTTTAATTTTTTAGAATAGTTTGAGGACAATTTATGTTCTTCTTTGAAAATTTGGTAAAATTCAGCAGTGAAATCATCCAGTCCTGATGTTTCCTTGTTGGGAGACTTTTTACTACTGATTCAAATTCATTACTCATTATTGGTCTTTTCAGGTTGTCTAATTCTTTTTTATTCAATCTTGGCAGGTTGTATGCATCCAAGGCTTTATCTATTTCCTTTACGTTTTTCAGTTTGTTAGTATGTAGTTGTTCATAATAGTTTCTAATGATCTTTTGTATTTCCATGGTATCAGTATCGTATACCTAGTCTATTTTTGTTTGCTTCTGAGTGTGTTTAATTGGGTCTTCTCTCTTTTTTCTTGGTTAGTCTAGCTAGTGGTATATCAATTTTGTTTATCATTTCAAAAAAACAGCTTTTGGGTTTTATTTCTGTATTTGGGTGCCTAAATCTCTCCCTAGACATGGGAAATTTTCATCTATTGTTTCATTAAATAGTTTTTCTATCCATTTTATTTCCTCTTCACCTTCTGGTTCACCCAAAATTCAAATATTTGGTCACATATTTTTTTTTTATGCTGTCCCATATGTCACATAGGCTTGTTTCCATTTTTAAGTTCTTTTTTCTTTATTTTTGTCTTACTGACTTACTTCAAAAGACCTATATTCAACTTTTGAATATTTTTCTTCTGCTTGATATAGTCTGTTGTTGAAGCTTCTGAATCTATTTTGTGTTTTATTCAATAGATTCTTCTGTTACATCATTTCTGTTTGTTTTATTTTTATGATATCTATCTCTTTGGTAAATTTCTCATCCATATCTTCACTTGCTTTTTCTAATTTCTTTGGATTATTTTTCTGAGTTCTCCTGTATTTCACTTAGTTCTTTATTATTATTATTTTGAGCTCTGTTTCCAGTGTTTTAAAGATTTCTTTTTGGCTGGAATCTGTTGCTGGAGAGAGAATGGTTTCCTTTGGAGGTGTCATGTTTCCTTGCTTTTCCTATGTCCTTCTCCTGTGCCCTTACATCTGCACGTCTGGTTGGTCAGTCACTTTTGAATTTTTTTTTTTTTTTCATGAGGGAGGAGATTTTTCCTACAGATGTGTCTATGCTGTTGGGTGAGTAGAGCACTTAGGCTTTGATTCTGGGTACATGCAGTAGTGTAGTCTTTGCATGATTTTTTCAGCTGTAAACAATGTCACAGTGTCAGTAGGGTCTATGTTTCCTCAGTGTCTTAGGAGGCCATGGTGAAGTTTTGCTGTGTATGAGGAATCCTAGGTAGGCCTGTTCATGGGCCCCAGTGGTGGCCTCAGTGCACGGGCCTACTGTGCATGTTCTTGGGTTCCAGAGTAGTTCCAGTGTACACTGGCACCAGTGTTAGCACTTCAGGGCAGATTAACTCTTGGACCTCCGGGCAGCTTTCTCAGGTGCCAGCAGTGGCACTTGTGGGCTGTGTGGGTTGCCAGACACTTGGGTCCCTGAGTAGTGGACATGGCATGGACAACGGCAATAGCAGTGGTGGGATCATTCCCTCAATCTCAAGCAGTCTGCACTGATATTGGCAGTAGCTGCCTTGGGCTGCATAGGCCAGTCCCCAGGCCCACTGCTGGTATATACAGGTGGGTGCCAGCTGTTGTGGTAGTGTTGGATTGGGTTGGCTCCATCTTAGGCCCCAGGAGAAGTAATTATGTGTTAGATGGGGCATGACAGCCCCAGGCCCCTGGAAGGCATGCTTAGGCATGAGTGGGGATGTGGGGGCGGGGTAGAGTCAGGTGGAGCATGCCTGTCGTCAGGTCCCCCAGTTGTGTGTGCACGTGCTGGCTGTGGTGGAGAGGAATGGGGTAAACCCCAGGCCCCTGGTGGAAGGCTCAGGTAGGGGAAGCAGCGGCTGGGCTTGTGTGCTGTTGTGCTGCTGTGCTGCTGCCCTGTTGATGGGGAGGCTGGGGTTGCTTTCAGTGGCAGTAGCTGTAAATAAACAGCTGGGGAACATGTGTTTTGGCCCCAGGTGGCAGCTTCAATAGGGTAGCCTTTCCTAGGGCACTTTTAAATATGTGTGGGTTCTGCTACTGGAGATAACTACAGTTGGGAATGTGGACTGCTGCCAGTGGCTTACACTTCTGCCCTAAGAATGTGGAGATGCCAAGGCTGTTGTGCCCCAAAACTGAATAGAGTCTGGCTAACCTGTGCTCTCAAAATAGCACTGAGCTGCAGCTGCTTGGGACTCAGGGGTGTGTGGGTAAGCTCATGCTGAAGTAGATAATCACATTTCAGATTGATCAGCATAAGCTCCCTCTCTGAAGCAATGTTGTCTTGTGGTCTCCAGGCAGCTTTTAGGGCCCACACGGGTGGAAGGGTGCAGGAGTCCACAGTGTGAATGTGGACTGCTGGGGAGCCACTTACTCACCCTTTCCTGGCACTGGGGAGCTGTTCCAGGCTCCCAGCCAATCCCGGTGAAGCAAGCTGCCTCACTTCCCTCTCTTTCCTTGCCTTAGGTATTTCCTGTCTCTGCTCTGTTGAACTCCAGCATTCTCTCTAAGGTGATCTATCTGAAGTGTGATCAGCTACTTGCTATTTTGGTTCTTCTTTGTGGAGGGGTGAATATCAGATGCCTTCCTCTTGTCAGTCATCTTGAAGCCCCACCTTTTATTCTTCTATGAACTTGAAATTTCAGGGGAAAACATATATATCAAGCTGGTGAGAGAGTAACAGTAAATTTTAACATAATAATCCTCTTTAACCATGAGAAAATAATTATCATTTTTAAAGTATTAATTTGTACTTTCTACACATTTTTTTTTCTACTATAAGTTCTAGGGTACATGTGCACAATGTCCAGGTTTGTTACATATGTATACATGTGCCATGTTGGTGTGCTGCACCCATTAACTCATCATTTACATTAGGTATATCTCCTAATGCTATCCCTCCCCACTCCATGCACCCCACAACAGGCCCCAGTGTGTTATGTTCTCCTTCCTGTGTCCAAGGGTTCTCATTGCTCAATTCCCACCTATGAGTGAGAATATGCAGTGTTTGATTTTTTGTCCTTGTGATAGTTTGCTGAGAATTATGGTTTCCAACTCCATCCATGTCCCTACAAAGGACATGAACTCATCCTTTTTTTCTGGCTGCATAGTGTTCCATGGTGTATATGTGCCACATTTTCTTAATCCAGTCTATCATTGCTGGACGTTTGGGTTGGTTCCAAGTCTTTTCTATTGTGAACAGTGCCACAATAAACATACGTGTGCATTTGTCCTTATAGTAGCATGATTTATAATCCTTTGGGTATATACCCAGTAATGGGAGGCTGGGTCAGATGGTATTTCTAGTTCTAGATCCTTGAGGAATCGCCACACTGTCTTCCACAATGATTGAACTAGTTTACAGTCCCACCAACAGAGTAAAAGTTTTCCTATTTCTCCACATCCTCTCCAGCACCTGTTGTTTCCTGACTTTTTAATGATCACCACTCTAACTGGTGTGAGATGGTATCTCATTGTGGTTTTGATTTGCATTTCTCTGACAGCCAGTGATGATGAGCATCTTTTCATGTGTCTGTTGGTTGCACGAATGTCTTCTTTTGAGAAATGTCTGTTCATATCCTTTGCCCACTTTTTGATGGGGTATTTTTTTTTCTTGTAAATTTGTTTGAGTTCTTGGTAGGTTCTGGATCTTAGCCCTTTGTCAGATGAGTAGATTGCAAAATTATTTCCCATTCTGTAGGTTGCCTGTTGACTCTGATGGTAGTTTCTTTTGCTGTGCAGAAGCTCTTTAGTTTAATTAGATCCCATGTGTCAATTTTGGCTTTTGTTGCCATTGCTTTTGGTATTTTAGACATGAAGTCGTTGCCCATTCCTATGTCCTGAATGGTATTGCCTAGGTTTTCTTCAAGGGTTTTTATGGTTTTAGGTCTAACATTTAAGTTTTTAATCCATCTTGAATTACTTTTTCTATGAGTTGTAAGGAAGGGATCCAATTTCAGTTTTCTGCCTATGGCTAGCCAGTTTTCCCAGCACCATTTATTAAATAGAGAATCCTTTCCCCATTTCTTGTTTCTGTCAGGTTTGTCAAAGATCAGATGGTTGTAGGTGTGTGGTATTATTTCTGAGGGCTCTGTTCTGTTCCACTGGTCTATATCTCTGTTGTGGTACCAGTACCATGCTGTTTTGGTTACTGTAGCCTTGTAGTATAGTTTCAAGTCAGGTAACGTGATGCCTCCAGCTTTGTTCTTTTGGCTTAGGATTGGCTTGGCAATGCAGGCTCTTTTTTGGTACCATATGAACTTTAAAGTAGTTTTATCCAATTCTGTGAAGAAAGTAATTGGTAGCTTGATGGAGATGGCATTGAATCTATAAATTACCTTGGGCAGTATGGCCATTTTCATGATATTGATTCTTCCTATCCATGAGCGTGGAATATTCTTCCATTTGTTTGTGTCCTCTTTTATTTCACTGAGCAGTGGTTTGTAGTTCTCCTTGAAGAGGTCCTTCACATCCCTTGTAAGTTGGATTCCTAGGTATTTTTTCCTCTTTGAAGCAATTGTGAATGGGAGTTCACTCATGATTTGGCTCTCTGTTTGTCTGTTATTGGTGTATAAGAATGCTTGTGATTTTTGCATATTGATTTTGTATCCTGAGACTTTGCTGAAGTTGCTTATCAGTTTAAGGAGATTTTGGGCTGAGATGATGGGGTTTTCTAGATATACAATCATGTCATCTGCAAACAGGGACAATTTGACTTCCTCTTTTCCTAATTGAATACACTTTATTTCTTTCTCCCGCTTGATTGCCCTAACCAGAACTTCCAAAACTATGTTGAATAGGAGTGGTGAGAGAGGGCATCCCTGTCTTGTGCCAGTTTTCAAAGGGAATGCTTCCAGGTTTTGCTCATTCAGTATGATCTTGGCTGTAGGTTTGTCATAAATTGTTCTTATTATTTTGAGATATGTCCCATCAATACCTAATTTATTGAGAGTTTTTAGCATAAAGAGCTGTTTAATTTTGTCAAAGGCCTTTTCTGCATCTATTGAGATAATCATGTGGTTTTTGTCTTTGGTTCTGTTTACATGTTAGATTACATTTATTGATTTGTGTATATTGAACCAGCCTTGCATCCCAGGGATGAAGCGCACTTGATCGTGGTGGATAAGCTTTTTGATGTGCTGCTGGATTTGGTTTGCCAGTATTTTATTGAGGATTTTTGCATCAATGTTCATCAGGGATATTGGTCTAAAATTCTCTCTTTTTGTTGTGTCTCTGCCAGGCTTTGGTATCAGGATGATGCTCGCCTCATAAAATGAGTTAGGGAGGATTCCCTTTTTCTATTGATTGGAATAGTTTCAGGGGGAATGGTACCAGCTCCTCCTTGTATCTCTGGTAGAATTCGGCTGTGGATCCATCTGGTGCTGGGCTTTTTTTGTTGGTAAGCTGTCAATTATTCCCTCAATTTCAGAGCCTTTTATTGGTCTATTCAGAGATTCAACTTCTTCCTGGTTTAGTCTTGGGAGGGTGTTTATGTCCAGGAATTTATCCATTTCTTCTAGATTTTCTCGTTTATTTACGTACAGGTGTTTATTGTATTCTTTGATGGTAGTTTGTATTTCTGTGGGATCGGTGGTGATATCCCCTTTAGCATTTTTTATTGCGTCTATTTGATTCTTCTCTCTTTTCTTCTTTATTAGTCTTGCTAGAGATCTATCAATTTTGTTGGTCTTTTCAAAAAACCAGCTACTGGATTCACTGATTTTTTGAAGGGTTTTTTGTGTCTATCTCCTTCAGTTCTGCTCTGATCTTAGTTATTTCTTGCCTTCTGCTAGTTTTTGAATGTGTTTGCTCTTGCTTCTCCAGTTCTTTTAATTGTGATGTTAGGGTGTCAATTTTAGATCTCTCCTGCTTTCTCTTGTGAGCATTTAGTGCTATAAATTTCCCTCTACACACTGCTTTAAATGTGTCCCAGAGAATCTGGTATGTTGTATCTTTGTTCTCATTGGTTTCAAAGAACATCTTTATTTCTGCCTTCATTTCGTTATGTACCCAGTAGTCATTCAGAAGCAGGTTGTTCAGTTTCCATGTAGTTGAGCGATTTTGAGTGAGTTTCTCAATCCTGAGTTCTAGTTTGATTGCACTGTGGTCTGAGAGACAGTTTGTTATAATTTCTGTTCTTCTACATTTGCTGAGGAGTTCTTTACTTCCAACTATGTGGTCAATTTTGGAATAAGTGCAATGTGGTGCTGAGAAGAATGTATATTCTTTTTGTTTGAGGTGGAGAGTTCTGTAGGTGTCTATTAGGTCCGCTTAGATCCTGTCTATTAGATCAGTGTCTATTAGATCCTGGATATCCTTGTTAACTTTCTGCCTTGTTGATCTGTCTAATATTGACAGTGGGGTGCTAAAGTCTCCCATTATTATTGTGTGGGAGTCTAAGTCTCTTTGTAGGTTTCTGCGGACTTGCTTTACGAATCTGAGTGCTCCTGTATTGGGTATCTACACATTATTTTTAAGGTTTCATGTTTGCCAGACCACTATCTAAGCACAAGGGATGGAAAAGAGCATGAGAAAAATCCTCGCCACCAGCAGGAGCCGTACAATATGTTAGAAAAGACATATAACAATACATAATTACAATAAATAAGATAAATGTGCCTGGTGATATAAAAAATAAAACCACATAGATGCAGATACTAACATTTGAAACTTAGAATTAAGGGAAACTATACTTTTAAAGGCAAGATATAAAGGCTTAAGATGCTAGCTATGTTTCAAAGTCAGCCATCTGGCTATCTCGTGACATGTCAGTTGCTTTTTGAATGCTAGTTCCCAATCCATTCAGATTTAGGTTATTTAAACCTGCTTTATTTGTTCAAAACAGGCCCAGATGACCTGATTTATTTTCCTTAATGGAATAACATGGTACTTAATTCAAATGAATTTAATAGGCAATAAGATGATGCCATTGACATGAATAAAGCCAACATTAAATAAAACAAGAATTCTTACTTTAAAAGAAACTTGAGATATTAATCTAATATAAATAATTATATTTTGTAAGAAATAGAATGACAAAGTAGTCATTTCTTTGTTATGCTCTTTAAACCCTGAATAAGAAATTAATACAATTAAACTCCAGTAATGAAATGTTTATATGATATAATATCTAACATACCCTTTCACTAATAAGAAGCTATCTTTAAGATCTCAGATCGGTCTGCTTCAGAAACATGTGGATCTGACAGATAGATAGACAGTCATGCCCTGCCAAGCAGGCTAAATCTTAGAGTGCAGGTACCCACAACGGAGCCGAAATCAAACTCAGAAAGACAGTTTTGGCAGCTCAATAAAACACTGGAAAACTTGTTTGTAGAGGTTGTTAGGAATATTATCTCTTGCAATCCAACATGGTATTAGGGCAGTTTGCTAAATTTTGTAGGTTTTGCTTTCTATCATTTCAAACATTGTTTTTCAGAAACAAATTCTATTTCTCAATAGTTACTCTAAGTACTGAAACAGAAATCTTGCTCTGCTTCATTCTTATAGTTAAGAGTGAAACAAAGAAAATAAGTGCCTTTTCTTTATTTCATTCAACCACATGCATAAAGAATGTTTTTAAATCGACATTTGTGAAGCCACCTAACAAATTTTTTTAATACTTATATTCAATTTTGTATGAAAAAAGTATCTGACACATAGTAGGTAATTAGTGGATATATGTTAGACAAATGAACAGGTATCCACAGAGCTACTTTAAATAATAAAAGAGTATGAAAAAATGATGGCAAAAGTATAATTATAGTGTGAAGGGAAGACTGTTGTATGATCAGTTGAGGCAGAAAAAATTAAAATTTGATTTACTCTCACAAATAAGATTTTTTAAACCAGTTCTATCACACCACTGTGCTTCCTTTAGTAATGAAAAATGGAAGGGCTTTGCCTTGTCTCAGTACTGTGCAGAAATGACAACCAGCTCTTGCTACAGACCACAAACAAAAGGATTCAAAGATATATTACTAAGACAGTGCCAAGCCAACTGCTGTCTCTATCCACAAAAGGCATATGACTAACTATAAAATGGATTTTTGAAATAAGGGCCATATCTTGCCCAAATAATTACTGTATTAAAACCAATGTCATTTTGGTGGAGAGCGGGCAGGTGAAATATTTAGCTGATGACAGTCTTATCACATTACAGTGCTTTTGCTGTTGCATATTTCTCCCTTTGTTCCTTGCCTTGATAAAGCTGAACAGTAGAATGTTAACACAAGCCTCAAAAGTTCAATTTCCACCTCATACAATGTGTTTGACTAAAAAATGACATATTTGGCAATGTCCTGCTTCATCACTATTAATCATTATATTTTCTTTGAATTTGTCCTCAAAACTCCCATCTACTGTCTGTATCACACAGCCGAGAACTTTATATCTTTTTACTTTCTGGCCTTTACTTTTAGTATTTATTACTGTGACTTTTTAAAATAAGAATCTTGAAAGAATCTACCTAAAATAAAGGCAATGCATAAAATATGAGCACACCTTCTAACAACTTAGGTCACCCATATTATTGTGGCACAATGTAAAAATGTAAGACCAAATGGCTGAACTGGATTATAATCAGGACTACTTCTAGAAAATCACAGTTTATCATCATTACCAGTGGTAAAGTTTGAAAGGCAATTGAAACTTAGAAACGTATTTTTTAATGGTGCATAGGAAAAATGCACAATGCACTAGATATTGAATTTTTCCTGACTTGGGAAAAGTTACAATCGTTTCAATTTTCTTTTATGTAACATATGAACATTTGAGATCAAGCAAATAGAAATTTCTAAATGTCAACGTATAAAGTATTTTATAAACAAAAGACACAGCCAGAAAGTCTGCTGAATTTCAGGAAATGTCCTCTAGACTCTAAAATTGATAAGGCAGTGTACTATTATAGCATTAATTACAGTCATCAGAATAAAAGATTATTTCTTTAAGACTTTTTGAATTAAAAGAAGTATGATTGACACAAGCTTCTCTGTTTTTATGGTAAGCTGTTATGTGGTCATGAAATCAAATTTCATGATCATATAACAGAAGCATTTTTACTACCATTTTTCTAATACGGTTGCATTGTTTGCCTCAAAATACTTCTACCATATGGATCTTACTTTTCCTTGTAGGAAAGGGAAGACCTAGAGTCCCTGCCAGAGCAATGGTGCCAGTAATGGGGTAGGGGGATCTCTAAAGGGCATGCAGCAAAAGACAACCAAAACCTACTCCTGTGTGACTAGGCAGGTCTGGACTTTGGGTCCCATCTGAAGCAAAAGGCTTTCAGTTGAGGATGGATTTAAAGGCATAGGCAATTTAACTCACAGACAAGCTAAAAAAGACTCATGGAAACAACACCGGGCAAGAGCCAGAATGCCTTTCTGTGGTTACTACTGCGGCAATGTTCAGAAGCTATATAGGGGTCTGTACAGTCACAGGCTGGAAAAAAATATTCTTCAATTAATAAATACACTGGGGAGAATGAGTATTACAGTAACCATAATTTGTGGTCGCATGAGTGCTAGAGGCTTGTAAAACTTAGAAGAAGAGACACTGAGAAGACTGAAATGAGTATCATCTTTGCCTTCCCAAAGCCAGCCAAATGTCAACTAGAGATTTTCACAGCTGTGACAAGCTTTCCCCAGCCCTAGCTGGTGAGACCTGAGACTAGTGCCATGAAGTAAACTGATACTCTCCTGGTTTTCTTTGCACAGGGCAACCAACAATTCTCCTTTCATTTCTTCGATTGGCCTCAATAATTCTGAAGACATTCAGAAGTTTAATCAAATGTAGCTGGTAGAAGTAGCAGCCCATCACACTTATTATACGCCTGCTCACATTCATTTAAATAGATCTCTTCCATTCTCTGAATCAAAGGCTACCTGATCCAGTAGCCATATTACCAAAGTGTTTAATCTCAATATTAACACGCACTGCTTTCCATGATCTGTCTGACGAGTGATTCTGAGGTGATCAGCATGCCCTCAAATCTATTGTGAAGATTTACACCATTGGGCCACATTCACTGAAATATATGACTCCTGGTCCTGAGAGAGCAAACGGCCTCCGAGGCCCCAGCTCTCAAGTATTCAATATGCCACTGCCTTTGCGCCACTGAGCAGTGTTTTCTAACCAAGATTGAAACATTTCCATTATACTTAGGACTTATTTTTGGTACGTAATCCTTTCTGACATAGGCAAACAGCTGTCCGTGCTGCCTACCCCTGTGTGTGAACTGTACTTTGAGTGGTAGATAGCCTAAGCCTCATCTAATGCTTTTGTTCATTTCGGATCATCTTTCAAACTCAACTTGTCCAGTCCACTAGTAAAACTCAAATCAGCAAGGACTTCAGTATCTACAGTTCACTTCTTCACAGTACGTCTCCAAGTCAGTTGTCTCCAATTCCAGTGGCTGAAATCAATCTATGATGCAGATTCTAGCTGCACAAGGACTGTAAATGTTTGAGTTGAATGTCTTAGTGCCAGATATAAATCTTTGCTCAAATCATATAGTTAAATCACAACTCAATATATTAACAAACTAAATAAATTTTTATGAAATATTTCCCTTACTATGTGTGATGAGCTCTGGTATATTTTTATCTTCCATTATACTCTACACTTGTTTACATCATTTCATTTTTTAAATGCTGAGCAAAACCCACTAAATCAATTTCACAATCTATTAAAAAATTCTTCTTCAATATGGAGAATAAAAAAAATAACATTTAAAAATGAATGATCATGATAGTAATAATATTTTTATGTTTAAATATATAACATAGTCAAGTTTACATGTGGTCATTTTGGTTCTGAGGAATTTCAGCTTTTGTACACATAGAATTTCAGTGTCTGGCAGCAGATGTTGCAAGAATATATATTTTTTTTTTCTAAATGGTACCAAAGGATTTTGTAGAGAGAGGAATATTTCAAAAACTAAAAAGAAAGAATGAGAGAATGTTTTTCTGTATCAAAATATACAACACATGTCTGAGTAACATTAGACAGAATATTTAAAATAATAATTGTCTTAAAAAATCCAGGAATACTACTTACCAAAATGATATAAAAATGTTTTCATATTTAAAATGGATTTCATATTTATATTTTAAATCACTGTCTGATTTCTAGTACATTAACATTCTGGACACTGCAAATGTGCTTATACAAAGTCATGTAAATGTATGGGTCAAGGAGTTCATTTGGTATTTCTCTGGGCATTAGCACAAAGATACTTGCTCCTTTCAATATAGTCTGTAATTCATTTAAGTATTACATTTTCAGCTCTCAATTAGGTTTTCAAATCTTAGTAATTTGATGAATTTTCTTACCATCATGTCTTACTTTTAATAATTTAGTCCCTGACTCCACTTCTTGATTTTATGGGATGTTATCATGGCCCACTGACTGATTTTTAATATGCTTTTCATATTTATGTATATATGAATCTTTAGAACATTTAGCATTTTAACTATCGATATTACATGAATTGGAAGTATTTCTAATTCTTCACTGCAGAAACTAAGTATTCATGAGATTAGATGAAAGGTATGAATTATAATTCTACTTTATTTATTAATAAAATAGCCTCAAAGATTCTTCATTTCCTTTTCTGAAGAAAAAAAACAAAAACATGTTCAAAAGCTTCATGTCCTTGGTGATCATTTATTTTTATTTCAAAATAAATGTAGATGTAAAGTTGTATCATTAAATTTAATTCCCCCAATGGAAAGAACTTAGAGGGGAAAAATCCTGTTTTAAGAACTTTTACCACCCTTTACTTTCCACATATCTCTTTTCCTAAAAAAGAAAATCAACTTCAAAGGACTAGTGATAGAAGTTTGCTTTTGTAAAACTTACAGAAGATATAATACATACAAAATGAATATTAAACGTTTGAATATGTTTAGGGAAACCTTGAAATGAGCTATTCTCGAGGGTTATAATGGATCTATATATAAATTATTTCACTTCCTTAGATTTCTTTCTTTCTTTTCTTTTTTTTTTTTTTTTTTTTTTTTTTTTTGAGATGCAGTCTCACTCTGTCGCCCAGACTGGAGTGCAGTGGCCACTATCTTGGCTCACTGCAAGCTCCACCTCCCGGGTTCACGTCATTCTCCTGCCTCAGCCTCCCCAGTAGCTGGGACTACAGGCTCCCGCCAAAAGACGGGGTTTCACCGTGTTAGCCAGGATGGTCTCGATCTCCTGACCTCGTGATCTGCCCTCCTTGGCCTCCCAAAGTGCTGGGATTGCAGGCATGAGCCAACGCACCCGGCCTCACCTTCTTAGATTTCTAAGAAAGAAAACTGGTGGTTGAGATTAGTTACCTGTTGAAACGAAGACTTCTTAAGAGTGTTAGAAAATTAACGACAATAAATGTTTATAAGGTGATGACAATGAACATACGCATAACCAAGAACTTAAGGTTTTAGTCAAGATGAAGCAGCTCATTTCTTTCCCTTGCAGCTAAAAAAACCTGTACATAACACAATAAACATGTGTAAAAAGACTCTGAAAGGTAGAGAGAAGAAGGAAAACTCTCTAGAACCTCAGAAGGTGAGGAATGACACTGCAGGAAGTTCCTTGGGTTTTCTTATTGCTACCTATAACTCTGTGACAGGATGCTACAGACACCCACAACCAGAGCTACCAATAGGCATGGATAAAAATAAGCTCCAAGAAAAGGCTGTTTTCTCTGAACAAAGGGACAGCAAAAGTGTAGCCTAATATACATAAGAACCCTCCAACTCACCCCTCGCAGTTCCAGCAAGCCCAAAAGGGAGCTGATTTTCTACCAACTCTTGATCCCATGGAAGCAGGCAGTGTATTTCTATATCCCCACCAGGTAGGGTTGGTATTTAATCATTATCCAGATATCTAATCATTTCCTTACATTATTGAGTTTTGCGAACTTCTAGTGATTGATTAATAACCATGCATTGTTTAGAGACTTCTATAGATTATAACCTCTAATAATTAGATTAAAAGTAACACGGGAATTAAAAAATCCCTCCCATGGCCCTACCACACTCATCCAACAAATAAAATCAATGTGTCATTTGCTGAGGATACAGCAGTGAACACAATGAAAAGTGTCTACAAGCAAAGTCAAAAAATAGTCAATAAAATAAATAAAATACATAGTGTATAGGATGCTGATGAGTACCACGGAGAAAAAAAATATAGTATAGAATGGAAATATGATGTATTCAAAAAAAGACAACAGAGTTAAGTTTTTTTGGATAGGGAAGGTTTCACTCAGGGGATATAATTTGCGTAAAGACTTACGGAAATGGGAGAACCAGGTTTGGAGAGAACTAAAGACAGACGTTGAGAGAAATATGTCTCACATATTCAAGGAGTGGACTGCTGACGAAGTGAGTAATAAGATGTAAGAATTGGAGGCTATCATTCAGGTGTATATTATATGAATAATTGTAAGAACTTTGACTTTAATTCTGATTGGCAATTGAAACTATTATTTTTAGCAGAAGGGTGACATGATCACCTTGCATGTTAATTTGATCACTTTGGCTGCTCCATTTAGAATAGACTATAGCATGGCAAAGGCAGACAGAGCTATTCCAATAATCAATAATCAGGGATAATATGATAATTGGTTGGATTAGGAAGTGTTAGTCTTGTAGTTTGTGGGCCGTGATTGAAAATATGAACCAATTGGATACACTGATAGATTGGGTATAGAATGTGAGAGAACTTAAGGAGTATAGGCTGACTCTAGGTATTTTTACCTGAACAATGAGGCTATGGAATTTCCATTTCTTGAAATGAGGAGTACTATGAAAAGCATAAGTTTGGGGGAATTTTTTGTCTTTTGTTTTCTGCTATAGGTTATGTTTTCTTTTTTGTTTTCAGTGTTGGGATAAGCAGAAGGTTTCAGAAACAATAAAGAGGAACCAAATGTAAATGAAATAGCCAGAAGAGTGAAAGGAAAATAAAATGAGCATAATGACTTGGAAAACAAATGAAGAAAGTATTTTAGAGAAGAGGGAGTGATCGACTGTTTAATGCTGCCGATATATCAAATAAAATGGAACCAAAATTGACGATTAGATTTACTAATGTGAAGGTCACTGGTGACCTTGACACAGAGTAGTGGCGATAAAAGACTGATTGATGTGGAGTCAAGAGGGAATTGCTAGAGAGAAACTGGAAACACGAAGAATGGATAATTAACATAAAGAGAAAGGGATTGTAGACAGCATGAATAAAAGTAGTACCAGTTCAAGTTTATTGAGCCTTTTATGTGTGCCAACGTAAGTACTTTATGTATTTTGTTTCATTGAATCCTTATAACAAAGCTATGAGATAAATATTATTACTCTCCACATTTTATGGGTGAGAAAACAGGTACATCAAGGTTAGGAAACTTGTCCAAGATCACAGAGAAATGATTTTTAAGCTCTATGTTATGCTAACAATCAGGTAGTAAAACTGTATTGCTTAGAACGTTTTTGCTTATTTGTTGGACTTAAAGCAAAGAGGTTCATCAACAAATTTCATATAGCAGAAGTCTGATGTTGCATGGTTATAGGTTTAGTTAACTCAGCAACTCAATGTCAAAGGTGCTGTTTTGTTTTTTTGCAAAATGTCTACAGCAGCTTTTAAAAATCACGTTTTCATAGGGCAACACTCGAAGGCTGGAAGGAAGGGCAAGGAGATTCTCTCAGTGAGTATTTTATAAAATGAGAAAACTTTCCTAGAATTCTCAACTTTTTTGCCTTATTGGCTAAAATAGAATAATTTACTAGAGTGCTTACTGCAAGGGAGGCTGGGAAAACGAGCACCCAGCCTTTTCAATCTTTGTAACGAGAGTTGAGTCACACCAGCAGGGATAAGGAATTGGAGAATGTCTGCTGAGTTAACAAACGTAGATCTGTCAGAAAGAACGTTCCGGTCACATATACAGGGAAAAGCATGATATATCATGCAACTAAACCTATTGAGTAAAGAGACAGCCAACATATTGAGAGGGTATTACAAAGGAGTGGCAAAGAGTCTAAGCTAGACAATATAAAATGTGAGCATTTTTGGTCACCAAATAAGTGGTCTAAAATATCCCAGGACTGATCAACATAGAAAAGGCATTGGAAGACTATTCCCTATTCACTTATCCAACTTGTGCATTTATTCACTCGGTCCTTTTCATTTACCACAGACAGCCATGATTCAAGTTTGCCTCACAGTCAATGCCCTCACAAAATTTGTAGTTCAGTAGGATTCCAGAGGTTAAAATTGTGTTAAAGTCAATTATAGTAAAAGATGTGTGTACTCTGGGATTATTGCACTATTTGTGTATTTACCCTTTCACATTTCTCAGGTTTTAACCTAAATATCACTTCCAGAGCTGGCCTTCTCCTGAGCACTTTTTATCATTGATGAGTTTCTCCTCTGTTCTGTTGCATATGCCTTGTCTTATTATATTAGACCCCCTATTTGGGTATGTTTCTTCTATACGTCACCAAACACATTGAATTTTAATATCATCATTTGTGTATCGAGTTAGACCAGATCTCCCAGGTCTATTGGACAGTAAACATTCTGCTAATTATTTAAGTGGGACAACAAGGTAATTAAGTAAAACAAATACAAAAATTTTCAATAGCATGTAAGCAAGTATGTTTGGTATTATTTCACTTGCACCAAAAGATGTTTTTTGTTGACTCCCCTGTTGTCCACCTAGATTTTAGTTAGGAAAATTTAAAAGGAAAGGGGAGATAACTACCTTCTAATCTTATTGGAGGAAGTTATTGATGACAGATTTATTTGTAATGTAGATATTCAACTAAGAAGAAAGAAAATTTAGTGTTTACGGATTAGAAGACTTAATATTAGTAAAATGTCTATACAACCCAAAACAATCTATAGATTCAATTCAACCTGTACCAAAGTCTCAATGTCATTTTTTACAGAAATTTTTTTAAAAACTTAAAATTTTTATGAAATCTCAAGGGACCCCAAGTAACAAAAACAATCTTGAGAAAAACAAAAGAAAGCTGGAGGCCTCAAACTTCTTGATTCCAGAACATGTTACACAACCAGAGTAATCAAAAATATATGGTACCAATATGCAGGAGAAAGAATAGTCACTTCAACAATTGATGGTGGGAAAACTGATTATCCACATACAAAAAAAAGAAGCTGAACCCTCATCTTAGACCATCTAGAAAAAAATAACTTGAAATGAATTAAAAACCTATATATAAGACCTGAAACTATGAAACTACTAGATGAAAACATAACAGGAAAGTTTCAGGACATTGAATTTGGCAGTGATTTCCTGAATATAATAGCAAAAGCACAAGCAACAGCAACAACAAAAAAGGCAAAGAAGATACATCAAACTTAAAAACCTCTGCATAGTAAAGGAAACAATAGTGTGAAAAGATCACCTATGCAATGGGAGAAAATATTTGCAACCCACATATGTTATAAGGGGTTAATATTCCGACTATATAAAGAATTTCTATAACTTAACAACAACAAAACCGAATAACCAATTACAAATGAACAAAGGACTTGAATGGATATTTCTTCAGAGAAATTATATAAATCACCAACAAGCATATGAAAAGATGCTCAACATCACTAATCATCAGGGAAATAAAACTAAAATTACAATGAAATATCATCTGCCAACCATTAGTATGACCATCTTTAAAAAAAAGAAAAGAAAAGAATGATTGCTGGTAAGGATTTGGAGAAACAGGAATTCTTGTACACTGTTGGTGGGATTAAAAAATAATGCAGCTGTGATGAAAGCAGTATGAAGTTTCCTCAAAAAATTAAAAATAGAACTACTATATGATCCAATAATTCCACTTCAGAGTTTATATCCAAAAGGAATAAAAATAGGATCTTGAAGAGATATTTGCAACCTATCTTTATCACAGCATTATTCTTAACAGTCAAAAGGTGAAAGCTACCAAAGTGTCTATTAATGGATGACTGGACAAAGAAAATATGTTATATACATATCATGGAATATTCTTCAGCCTTAAGAAAGAAGAAAAGCCTGTTATATGCTACACATATAGTTCTCAAGGATGAACCTTGAGAACATTACGCTACAAAAGGACAAATATTGCATGGTTCCACTTATTTGAGGTATTTACTTAACCTCACAGAAACAGATAGTAGAATAGTTGTCATTAGGGTCTGGAAAAAGAGTGAAAGGGGAGTTGTTCAATGTGTATAGAGTTTTAATTTTGCAAGATGAAAAAGTTCAAACATCTGTTATATAATAATGTGCATATAATTAACACTACTGTACTGCATACCTAAATATGCTTTTTTACTACAATAAAAATGAGCACATGAAATATTAGCCAGAAGTAAATTTTTTAATTACATTTATTCACAGTGATCTGAAATTACTCAACTATATTGAAAAATTTCATACTGAAAATTTACAATGTGTTGAGTGGCGTGAAGGAGCCTGATAGGGACTGCTTATGGTTCTATTGTACCAATGAGGAAATCAGGTTAGAAGATTAAGTTTTTGGCCTAAAGACACATGTAAGTGGTTACATTATTATTCAAATTAAGGACACCTGATTTTAAACATGGTAAATATTTTGCAGTGTGAACTTTTGGTATAGTAAATTGTATTAACTTTGCCAAGCTCATCAAGTTTATAACTATACATTAGTTCATCTTATTTACAATATACAAATATGTATATACATGTGGAATAGATGTAGACACTTCATAACTGCAGTGCATCCCACAGTTCTGCCTCTAACGATGTTTACCTCATTTGCTGCTTTTTACAACTCTTTTCTTACATGGTATAAGAGGAAAGATGGATTATTATCTCATTTTGTTGATGAAAAAAATGATGTTAGGAGAAGTTGAAGTAAGTTTATCAAAGCGAATATTTTGTTAATACCAGAATCAAGGAAAAAAAGAAAAAAAAAAAACCCACACATCTTTTTGGTCTTTGTCCAATGCTTGTCCCAAAAAGTATGTTACCAGCTAGCATCTGGTAATTTTACACACTATTAAAAAATGACTAAAGTATCCTCAATGCTTCACATAAATTTAAAAGATAAAGTACAAGCTTTCCAAGAAATGTCTAGCCGTGAGCTTCTTAGGACTTTATTCTTTTTCTCCTGGGAGGTTTGCATTATGTCTCATCTATTATAATAGCACTCATATAAAAAATTTTAGAAGCCCTGTTTAAAATATTTTCTTAATCTATCTGTTGCCATAAATACATCTACAGAAACAGAAATTACCCTTTAAAATCTGTATGAAACCAAAGCCCATTCTTTCATTAACTCAATTCATGATATATCAACTTTTTCTTTTCTTCCTTTTTTTTGAGACACAGTTTCACTATTGTCACCAGACTGGAGTGCAATGGTGAGACATTGGCTCACTGCAACCTCCACCTTCCGGGTTCAAGCGATTCTCCTCCCTCAGACTCCAGAGCAGCTGGAATTACAAGCACCCGCCACCAGGCCCAGCTAATTTTTTGTATTTTTAGTAGAGAAGGGGTTTCACTATGTTGGCCAGGCTGGTCTTGAACTCCTGACCTTATGATCCGCCCTCCCAAAGTGCTGGAGTTATAGGCATGAACCACTGCACCCAGCAATATACAAACTTTTTCTTAGGCTTTCCTTGATGTAAGTTTGTTACATTTATAATCCTCTTTGTCTCTCTCTGTTTCTCTGACTTTGTATCTGTCTCTTTCTGTCTGTCTCTCTCTTTCTCTCTGTCTCTTTCCCTCTCTCTCTGTATTACTATTTCAGTGCAAATGACACTCTGTTCCACATCCCTCTGTTCACTTCTTCCTGCCTTAGCTCTGCTTAGTGATTTATTGGTCCCAGACAGTTCCCATTCTTGTGGCCTTCCCACATGGTAGATGTGCTTCCTCAGCCGTTTATGTGGTTCCCTGACAATATTGTTTGTCCTGCAAGTCAACTAAGAGAGGCTTTAGCTTTTTAGCCTGTTCTAATTATTCAGATTTGCACTGTGTTAAAGTCAATTGAACAGAGGAAGAGAGGGGATCAGATGCAGCTTGTACTAGTTGTTTAAGATTGATCTTTTCTTCCTATCTGTGCCTTACGATAACAGTATTTATTATATTATTTTAATTTATGAATAATTCATTATTTAGCTACCTTTTCATTGTATACAATCTCTCTTTTTCTCTACAGCTTCTATTCTATTATTTCTTTCAAAATGATATTTAAAAATAAAAATAAATATGTGGTGTTATTTGAAGTGTAGATTTAACTGGAGGCATAATCGAGGCTTTTACCTCTACCTTGGTTTTTTTTTTTTTTTTTTTTTTTTTTTTGAGACGGAGTCTCGCTCTGTCGCCCAGGCTGGAGTGCAGTGGCGCAATCTCGGCTCACTGCAAGCTCCGCCTCCCGGGTTCACGCCATTCTCCTGCCTCAGCCTCCTGAGTAGCTGGGACTACAGGCGCCCGCCCCTGCGCCCGGCTAATTTTTTCTATTTTTAGTAGAGACGGGGTTTCACCATGGTCTCGATCTCCTGACCTTGTGATCCGCCCACCTCGGCCTCCCAAAGTGCTGGGATTACAGGCGTGAGCCACCACGCCCGGCCTCTACCTTGGTTTTATTCTTTAAGTAAGTATTTATAGGATCATAATATGTGGAGGAGGTAATATACAGATCATGGTCATCAGTTACTACTTAATACAAAGAAGGAAGTCCATCCAGAAATCTACTAAAGTCAACTACATCTTAGGTGAAATGAAAATATAAGAGCAGTGATTGGGAAGAGAATATGAATGGAGAGGAAAACACATATTTGGGAGAATGAATTTTAAGTTACTATTTATCCAAAATGTAGAAGATGAGTACCTGTGGGACATGAGTAAACATCACTTTTTTTTCTAATTTGTTCCTCATTAATAGTTTGCTTTAGCTCTCTAGCTCTTTGCTCTCCATAATTCGATTGTAAGAAGCTCAAAGAGCCTCACATGTGCACCATAGGCATACTAATGGCTCAGCAACTGATAAAAAAACAAGTGGTATGCATTTTTTAATGTCTCAAAAATATTATAATGTTATTTAATTTCAAAATATACTAGATAGAGAACATGAATCTTTGAAGCCTTTTCTCTTAAAAAAATAAAATCTTGAGAGCTTCTCTCATTCAGCTAAGAACTTCTTCACAAGCACTAATAATAATTTGTCTTATATTGAGTAATTATTTTCCTTCTTTATAATAGTGTTTTATTAAGGTATTATCCTCAAAAGATAGTGTTCAAATTTATTGCAGATTAAATTCCTGGAAAAGGGATTGTAATATGAAATAATGGTACTCACATCTTATTTTCCCAGTGGAACAAAATTATAACAGGAGGTTACATTTCTAACCCTGAGAGGGCCTGATGCCCATTTTTATAGAAATAGCCACAAATATCACATTTAATCAACTATAAATGATATATCAATATAATTTGAGATTTAGAATTCTTTGTGTTCTAAAGGATATATACTTTGGGGAAGGAGAACAGCACAGTGACCCATCACATAAAATTGCATTTGTGTAATAGAGTACAACAGAATACATTAATAAAAACTTAAAAAAATGGATTACATGGTGGGGCATGTGAAAGTATTTTAGAGGCACAGAGCCCAGCCTTTATACTTTGGAGCCAGTGCCACAATACCTTGAGGGTCAGAATATCAGACTACAGGCCAAAAATTCCTGTGCCCAGAGTGTTCTGGTTCCTGTAAATGACACTGGAGTCAATGGGAGCAGCAACTAATTCCTTTGAAAACCTTGTTAGCAAATGTGACTTCACATCCCCGGTTACTCTAATCACCCACCACACAGCATGTAAATATCTTCAGGTATCTATGCCGTCCCATATTCTTGTCCAATAATAGTCTGTCTCTTCTCTCCTAACCTTGCCTTACAGTGTTCTTCCTCCCTAACCTTTGCACTTGGACCTTGGTTTCACTGACAATTTTATTTAACATCTTGCCTTAAGCAAAAATGTTTTCTTCTTAAATACACTACTGGCCCTGAAGCACCCACAAGTAAAAGCTATCAGTGGCAAAGATTTGTTACCTGTTCATCAAAACCTGTTTTTTTTTGTTTTGTTTTTGTTTTCCACTTGACCACATAGAGTGCCATGGCCTAGCAGCCCTTGCAAGTAAGTGTGACCATGAACCAATATATGTAAGGAAAAATGTGAGTGCTGCTTCTAGTTATAGCCCACAAAAACTTCTTATGTGCAGTCTTGCAAAGGATCTTCCCTTTTCCTGCTGGCTTTATTGGAGACCACCCTAGGGAAGCCTTGGGAACCACCTATGGAGATGACAGTAGAGCCAAGGTCAGAAGGAACCTGGGTCCTTAAATCACTTCTTGGAGGAGAGCCAGTCAGAAGAGCTAACAATTGAGATTGTTACATGAGTGCAAAAAGTAATAATTTTTATCTTAAGCCACTAAATTATGGATGCTTTTTTGTTACAACAGCGAGCAGTGCCCTAATGAATACACTGCCAATTCACCCACACCATAATGCCCATAATGCCCTAGGACTAAGAGGTATTTTTTGCGTACTCCTTGTTTTGTACTCCCTAATGCCCTTTCATCTCTAGTAAGTTTCTTCCTTTCCAGTTTCTTTTCCCATTTCGCCAAACTGAAATTTATCATTACCCTGAATGTCGTTATCTTGGAGATATTAAATTTAAACATCCCACTCTCCTATCAGAGCCTCCTTTTATCTCATTCATTCAGTTATTCTTACTTAGCTTGATTTTCATCTTCCTAATGTATTTATTTCCTTGATTCCTCCATTTTCTCCCTCCACTCCTTAACTGCTCTCTCTATCTAACTTAGATTGTGTGGTCCAGCATGTCCATCAGCCTCTTGGTATTGGCAACCCCATTTGCCAATTGAATCTCCTCAAGAGGTTAGTGGCACGAACCTACATGGATTGGTACCTTTATCAATGCAAGGTCTCTGATGTCAATGAAGTTCTCAACGTGCCTGGAAATAATTCTATATTTTCCTACTCAGCTCCTTCTACTGTCCACAGATGTTATTTCAAACTATCTACATTTCCCCAAATCTATGATACCACAACTCTGCCTCTCTCCTAGCCAGTGGCCTGTTTTTTGCTTCACAGAAAAAAAAAAAAAAAAAAATAGGGACTATTTGCTAGAAGGGACTCTCTAATAACTTCTTGATCTGAAACAAAAACTTAAATCACATCTTGTTACAATGGAAGCTATTTTTCTATTACATTTAATTCTTCACCTTTGATTGGGATCTCTTAGGGTTGATAGATAAAATATAGGATTCCCAGTTAAATTTGACTGTAAGATAATAAAATTATATATGTATGCTATAAATAATTATGATATATGTAGTAAGTCATATGACATATATATAATAAGTAAGTCACTGGCAATATTTAGGACATACTTGTACTAAACAATTATTCGTTGTTTTCCTGAAATTCAAGTTCATCTGAGCATCCTGGTTTTGGGTTTTTTTTTTTTTTTTTTTTTTTTTTTTTTTTTGCTAAATATGGCAACTTGATTCACTCCGCTTCTATCTTTTCTCCAGTTTTTCACTAAATATTCTATTTTCTTTTCTGTCTTCAGTACTAGTTATTCCCCATAAACATTCAGGATATTCAGTTATCTCCTAAACTAAATCATTTTGCATGGGCTCCATGGTCCTCTCCAGGGGCTCCTTGTGTCTTGTGCTTTATAACCTATTCAAAGTTGTGTGGACACACTATTCTCTCTTCACCTCACATTCGGTAATCTGTTACCGATCTATTTAATTTTCTCTTGTCATAGTTTATATTAATTTTGCAAAATCGTGTGGACACTTAGTCTTGAGCTTACTTGACCTTTAACTAGCATTCGACCCTAGTGAACTACTCCCTTGTTTCTTGAACTACTTTCTTTCCCTGGATATTCATGACACTGGAGTGGTCCTCTTGATTTTGTCTCTCTGACTGTGCTTTGTACGCTCATTTTCAGGTCTCTCTTCTGCCTAAGCTTAAAGGTCACTGGTGTCGAGGCCCTCTGCCCTACACACCCTTTCTAGGAAAGCATCTATCACAAGGCTTCAGTCATCATCTCCAGCACACCTGAACCCCTAATCTGTATTCTGACATTTAGGTATGTATTTTCTGCTGTCTTCCAGACATAGCTACTTGGGTGTACTTCAAGGTCGTCAAATCTAATATGACTATAAGTAAACATCATCTCTACCTTCAAAGCATATTTACTTTCGTGGTCGAGATCTCATTGTAAGGCGGGAGAAAACTGAGTCTCATCTCTAAACACCCTGATCACTTCAAATCTTCAAAGTAATTTATCTCCTGGTATTAAAAACTTTATTTCCTACACATATTTCAAATTAAATCCCTCACTCACACCCCACTGTCTCCACTTTGAGACTTGCACCTTTACTTCAGACCCAGATTTCACACAAAAATCCATACACGTTCCCACAGGACAGGAGGATTGGGATTGATCTGCTCCATTCTTTCACCTGCTCTTCTCGAGAATTTTTTTTATCAAAGTGTGTGAAACATTTTGTTTACTGTTGCCATTGAAAAACAAATGATCTACCTTTGTAAATGTCTCAAATGGTGTAATGGAGTTAATGACTGGTTACCTTCACTGTCAAACCCTGGCTCCAAGAGAAAACATTAACAGATAATCCACCTATTGCTAGCTTTCTGTTGTCCTATCTGATTCATGGCTTATTTAAAATAACTAAAAGTTAGGCCAACCATAGAGAAAAGGAGTTATTTGTTATTTTGTCAAATACTTAACAGAGAGATACTCATGGAATAATGAGTTAAATGATCCGTAGCCACAAGGATATTGCACAGATATGGCATATACAGTTACAAAGCAAAATTTCTAGACATTATGTAGTCTTCATAATTTCTAAATGTGCTTTATTATGAGGTAGTGCTTTTTGCTGCCTCCATTGGTAGATAGAAATAATCTTTTCATTTGGAGTAAATGAAAGTTATCACAAGGAGCTCTAGAATGTGTTCCTTCCCGTGGTCCCATCCTCATACCTTTCATCATAGGGAAACTATTTGGGGGATATATCTTGGGCTACTTTTGTAGCCAATGTATAGGCATTGTAATATGTATAACCAGTTTCTCAGCCTCAGCACTAGTGAACATGCTGGTGGCTATTCTGAGTATTGTGAGGTATCTAATAGCCTCCTTGGCCTCTACCTGTCAAATGCCAGTAGCATCCACATCCAAGTTGTGACAATAAAACATCTCCAGGTATTTCCAGATGTCCTCTTTGAGTGGAGATGGGGGACAGCAAAATTGTTCCAGGGTGAGAATCACTGTTTTATACATTATTCCATTAATGTGTGATAAGATCTACTATTCCTAAGACCGAGCTCCTCTTCCACTCAGAAGGTCCATACGCTTACCTGAAGGGCTTGCTTCTCTTATCCACCATTCTCTGCACCTCCAAGCTGATGCAGTAGGCTCTTGGCTAATCTACCACCAGCAAGAAGGAACACCTAGGTTTTGGTTGCATAAACCAGGACTGCTGGCATTCCTTTAGGATAACCCCAGCCTGTCATCCTGTGAGCCTTTCCAGATGACTCTTAATGCTTCACTGGAAAGGTGTCCATTGACTGAGAATGAGGCCAGTAGCATTCACATTCCCTCTATTCGTTCCTGAGAAACAATAAATACTGATCATTTTCACCAAGTTTTGCCACCTGGTATTACATCCAGTCTGATATTGATAAGGAAGTAAGGTAGTCATCTGGGTCCACATAAAATGGTATTCTCTCCACAGAGGGCTCTTCAAAATGTCTAGGATAGTCCATTTCAGCACTAGTTTAAGAAGCAAGGTACCAAAGTTTGATGTCAAACTTTTTGGGACTATTGCACATTCTGATGGTCTTTTTCTCTGCCATCACCTTATCATTCTTCTCTGTAGAGCCTCCAGTCTGATATCAATGTTTGTTGTGGTTAACAAATTAGATTTAGAAGCACTTTCTAGTTATTTCAGAAAAATTCAGAATGGCTTTTCAGTGAAACTCCTCAAATACTTCATAATAAATTACTCTGGAGGCCTTTATATATAGAATTACATCATAATCAATAGTCAGCCAGCAGTTTCAGCACTGTTTTCTCTACATGGTCTTACACGGTCTACGACTTTAAGGAATTATACCTCATGTTCTTACAAATTCTTTCCAAAAATTCTTCTATCAACCACACCACATCTCCCAACAACCTTTATTCCTAACTACTTTCCCATTAACTTCCCTGAGAGGTGATGAGATTTCTGGAGATAGTACAAGTACTTTCAAACTGAAAAAAAAATAATAATAAAATACACAAATTTAACTCATAACAAATGAAGTCTATCTTTCTATACAGTGAACTACTCATGGGTCACGCAGCCTCGACATCCGGGCTCAAGAGATCAGATCCTCCCACCTCAGCCTCTCTAGTAGCTGGGATTGCAGGTGTGTGCCATCACTCCATCTAATTTTTTTTTTGTATGTTTTTTGTAGATATATGGTTTCACCATATTGCCAAGTTGGTCTTGAACTCCTGGACCCAAGAGATCCAGCCACCTTGCTTGGAGTACGGGGATTACAGGCACAAGCCACCATGCCTGGCCAACATTTCTTTTATTTCATCCTTAAATGATTGACTTTTGACAGAGTAGTTCTACTGAAACATCCTTAAATGCTTGGGCTTCTACAGCTATCTTCATTCTGTTCTCATTCTTTGCACTTATATCCCACTAATGGAGAAAGAGCTTTTGATTCCCTTCCTGCCATCTTTTCTTCCATTTCTGTAACACTGGAAAATCAAGTAAGTCAATGCTGTGTAAATTTAATTCCAGAGCAACGTTTCCCCATCAGGTGCCTGACAACTGGGCCTAATTGGGCCTAATTGGAGACTGACTTGCTGTGTCATCTGGCCTCTATTTGATGGCATGTGTTAATCCAAAGGTCATGGGTAGGGAACTAAGTTAAGAATCACTTTACTTTCATCCAAGATGGAATAGAACTTGATGAGCTCACTTATTTCAATCAAGCTTCTTGAGGCCTGACAAGTCTCATAAAGAAACACATACCATTTATGTCATGACTAAAATATTACAGTGACCAGAACGTCCCACCCCACTGCTGAGCTCCTCAAAATCACAGACAAATATACTCTAAAGTAACCCACTGGTCTTTGACATCAGACTGCATAGTCCATTACCAAAACATGGAGCCCAGAAAAAGGTATAAAGTTATTTATTTTGGTATCAAAACTATTATAATTCTTATGAAATTCACTCTGAATTCAGATTCAGGAGAGCCTACTATACTGTATCACTCTGACACCTGCCGCTGCTCCAGATCCTCAAAGTGCAAGTGAGACTTTGTGTTTTTATGGGTGCCCACAAAGCAACTCATATCTGAGATATCAGGGAGCATATCTACCTTTCCAGATTCTATGCACTCTCTTTCTCATTTCCTCTTCCCCTACTATCTTGTCAGTCCATAAAAGTTTATCATTCTTCCGCTTAACCATTACCACTTTAGAACAAAACCACCCTCTTCTCTCACTGGAGTGTCACTTTTCTGTGGTCATGAGTGTTTCCTTATCATTTATTCTCTACATAGAGGTCAGATGATTACATGTAAATCCAGTTACGGCCCTCTTAAAACCATCTAATAAATTCCCATCCCTCTTAGAATTAGAATCAAATCCAAACTCTATGCCAAACTGCGGAACACCAATCTTGATCTGTGTTCTGGCCTCTTTCCAACCACTGTCCTCTTCAATGCACTCTTTCCAGTGACTTTCATGTGTTTCCTAAAACACATCTAGTTTTTTCCTTCGGTCCCTCAGTATCTTCCCTCTGAAGGTAATACTTCTCTCTGATGAGATAGCCCATCATCATTTAGGTTTGCTCAAAGTCATTTTCTCATAAAAACATCCTATCAACTTTATCTAGAAGAGTATCCTTCCTCCTTGCCAGATATTCTAATTTCTTGAGAGAAATAATCATTTTACAAATAGTTTTCATATTTGTTATCTTCTTAAGGCATAAACGTTACATGGTTCACTAATATATCTCCAGCGATAAACTAATATCTAGCATATAATAGGAGGTCAATAAATATTTGAATGAAGGAATGCCCACCTCCCACTCCTAATCTCTGTACTGTCTTCTCCATTTAAGCCGAGGTGATTAGTTACTCCAGTTTCCATCTTTTCTTTGTTTTGTTCTGTTTTCTGTTTTTCCTGGATGAAGCTTGAAGAAGATTTTAGATACTGGGAAGGGAAAGAAAGAAAGGATGAAAGGAAGGAAGGAAAAATGGAAGAGAAAGAGAGAGAAAGAAGGAAGAAACAAGGGAGGGAGGGAAGAAAGAAATTCTGATTAGAAACTTCAGAGTTTAATTGGGCAATTTATAAAAGAAAGGGGCATAGCCTTAATACTTTCTAATACAAAAAAAAATTCTTCTTTATTCTCTCATTTTAGTTGCATTATAGAAGTTTCCTTTGAATTTTCTCGCTTGCTCAGTTCTGTATTCAAAGAAAGGCAGTAGGGATTACCCTGTGCACCCGGATCTCAAGCTCTCAGACTCATAGATGCCTAACAGAGGATAAAGAAAAAGGAAAGTTATTACTGCCTCAAAAGCTAAGCTATTTTAAATTCACCACAAATTAGAATCATTAATTTAAAATAGTGCCATCACCACAGTGTAATATGCCTCCAGCCTTACTAATCTTCTTGAATGCTGGTGAATAGGCAAGAAACAGCTGGACTTAACAGGATTGGAGTTTACCAGATTAATGCTGCAGAAGGAAAGGGAGGCTAAACTGAATTTAAAAGAAAAGGAATAGATAGGGCATATAGACAGTGGGAAAATAATAGGGTCAGTCAGCGATCACAGTTGGTGGGAGATGGTTGGAATGTGGGGCCATCAAAGAGGAACCATGCAAAATTGCAATATTGAAGGTATTAAAGTTTTGATCATGATAAGGTCTAAGTTATGTCCATGCATAAAAAGATAACTACTCTACCCCTAGGCTTTGCATATCTGAGGTGGATGTTAATAGCCATGTACCATACCCGTCATTATAAAAACTATAAACAAAAATATCTGTGGAAAAGCAGTGACTTTAGGAGAATGATTGGAAATACAAAAAAAAAAAATTAATAGAATGTTTACAGAAGAAATTATGTGTATAGGTTTCAAAGGCTGGGATTTGTCTACCAACATTACCTATGTTGATGTCCTAACCCCCAGGACCTCAGAATGTGATTATGTTTGAAAATAGGATTTTTAAAGAGCTAATTAAGTTAAAACAAAGTGGTTATTGTGGGTCCCAATTCAGTATGATTAGCACCTTTATTAGAAGAGGAAATTTGGACACAGTTATAAAGAGAAGACCATGTGCAGAGACAGGAAGAAGATGGCTATCTATAAGCTAAGGAAAAAGGCCTCAGAAGAAATCAGTCTGGGAACACCTTGATCTCACATTTCTAGCCTCCAGAATTGTGGGAAAACAAATTGATGTTTAAGCCATGCAGTTTGTGGCACCTTGTTATGGTGGCCCTGGCAAACCAATACAATCTGAGTTCCAGAGGGCATAGTCAACGGGTTTGATGAGTCAAGATGGGGAGTGATCAGATCATGAGTCAAATTACAGAACAAGCAGAAAAAGAATGGAGATAGGAATATGGTGATATTAAATGACCTAGAAAACTAGAACTTCTTGTATTTACTGAAGAAAACAGAAATATAGGATACACCAGGATTAAACCTGGTGGTCTTTTATGAAAAGAATACTATTTAAGTATAGCTTGCATCATGGAGTTAATCTTTTAGATAGTAGTGAAGAGGCAAGAATTTTTAAGGATATGAACAGTTGTATCACTAAAGATTATTAATTCATAATACATTGGAAAAAGAAAGATTTCTGATAGAAGTTAAACTAGTAGCTTTTTAATTTGATGACATACCTAAAGAAATGAGTGATGTTGACAAAATTATTTGCAGAATGTAGGACTAACCAAGTCCAATTCAAAAAAAGCCAAAGAAATAGAGCACATGATACACAATGCCATATATATATAGGGAAATCTTAAATACTTCCTGAAGAAAACGGCACATCAATTAGTGCCACTGGAAATAGCCAGGCTGAATAATGAAGAAATGTCAGGAGTGGAAAACAAGAGAAAGTTTAAGTCGGTCATTTAATTCACATACAATTGCAATACACTGCAAACAAAAGACCTAAGAAAAATAGCACGGTGTAGGAGAGCAAAGTCGTTGGAAATCACAGACCCACTTTTCAGATAATGAGACCCAGATTTATAATTGTGAGCTGCATTTTCTGCGATTTTCTGAGGGAATTTTTTTTTAACTTTCAACAACTGAGGGTATTGGCAAGTACTTGACAACTCATATCTTAATAAGCAACAAAGACCAGCCAATCAATAAACTGTGAAATGACAAATATTAGCAATTAGTGTTGAGTCTAAACTGTAGCCATATCAGAAGGTAAATACTCTACCAAGCATTGCTGTTTTACTTTAAGTACTGGCAATCTGTCCAGGCTTTGGTGTTGTATTCCAAATACAGTGAGTCTCAGTCTAGAGACTCTTGCATTAATCACGGCTTACTACCCTAACCAATATATAGTGGCATCAGACTTTTGACATAGCAACTTTCTAATCACTACATCACTAAGGAAATTAGCAACATTTTCTTTTGTGTTGCCTGCCGTTCAATTAACTCCTACTTGAATCTATTTTGTTTCTGTTTTGTTTATTACACATATATAGCAGGTACTTACGCTGCTTTATTATGCAGAATAAATGTCCATCTTTGTTTCTCCTTCTTGCCGTACATGAAAGAAACAGTATATAAACAGAGGCACGAGTTTCTGAATTGAATGTACCAGATACATAAAAGAGAAGATGAAGTTGTCCTTAACATTTCTAGAAGAATTTTATGACTAACTGGTCACCAAATAGAGAAATTATACTAATTAATGTGGCAAAATTCAAAAGCTACCCAGTTGTAGCTGACAACTATAAGGAATAAGCGAAGTTAACATTGTTGGAGTTTAAGCTGTTAATAGAAAGCAAAAAGTGCTTAGTTTTCCAATTGTGAAATGAGGAGCTTAGAGTAGTGAATATAAAATAAATAGATAAATAAAACTAACTTTCAGAGGAGGGTCTTAGAGAATAATGTCTAAGAGGAAGACCCATACGATTATACAGACCTCTATCACTTTATAGCTTTGTACATTTAATTCACTAAATTTCTTCATTTCTAAAATGTGGACAGTAATAAATATGCCTTGTATGGTTCTGTGAGGATTAAATTAGCGTATGAGAAGCATTTATAACAAAGCCTCAAACATCGTAACACCCAATAAATATTAGCAGTATTAGTTGTTGTGATTATTATCATAATTATAAATAATTTTACTAATATTTATTGCATTTCTACCATGTGAAAAGTGATTGTAATAAAAAGCAATTTATATATCTTAAGAGTGACAGTCAATTTTAAAAGTTCAGGCTGAAATTTTATCACCCAATTTTTCCCCCTCCGCCATTTTCACAACTCCAGTCTAACCACCTGAATGCAAAATTACACTCCTCAGCAATTTAAATTATGCCATTATTCCTTTGCTCATTTTTATCACAGATTTAAGCTCTACAGTGCTATGAAACCTGCAGACACAGAAGTTCATGATTTATGTATGTATTTGATAGCCTCACCCCTGACATCCTAGCCTCAAATCTAGACTCTTAAACTGCCTACTTAGCTCTGTTAACTGATTTTAATCTTGCATATTAGAGAAGCCATTCAAATGTTCTTAGGCATTATCATCTTGGCACTTTAATTGAAATATATCTTTACATTTAAAAAAAAAAGGAACATAACAGTGAATAAAAGCAGCCCTTTATTCACACAATGTATGCTAATGTTGACCCAACTGCTCTTGGCTTTTCAAAGGACTCCTGTGATTTCCTGGAATTTCCTGAACTCAGCACTTTGATGACCATGGATATTTTAACTTCATTGCTCTCCCAATTGCAAAGGAGCTTTTGACATTTGGATTTTGTGTTCATTTAATGGCAACTGCAATTAAAGCTTTCCCACATCAATGAGCTAACTTTCTAAGGCCACTTCAAAGGGTGAATTCAATATTCAAATTCCATGATGCTTATTGATCTGTGTGCTACTATTTGTGAGACTGGAAAACTACTCATTAGAAAATTTCCTGATGCCATTGATATAAAATAGTGAACAGAACTAATTTCACTCAAGTATTCTGCATTTGTGTAACGAGAACATAGCTTAAGCCTAAATAACACATTGGTTAACATGAGGCATATATATAGAAAAAAAAAAAATCCAAAATCTCAGGCCTGATCAAACAATGCTTATTTAGAGAGGGTGAGTATCCGAGCTGCAGGTATGGATTTCTGAGAGTGCATAGTCACTTCAGAATCACTTTAAAACATTCTCCCAAGAATCTGGAGGTTTAGAAGGCTCAGAGCCAGAAGCTTTCCACTTGAGCCTCATGAACTCAAGTGGATTTAGGACTATGTGACACCCACCCCAGTTTCACATGGTAGAAGTGAACATTTCCTTTTGTGAGTCCTATCAACATTTAACACTAGGTTTTCATGTTGCTGCCACAAATATTTTCAATTTCAGTTTGATTTTTACCGGATAGAAAGACATAGGAGAAAAGTAAAACAAAGAATCCCAGAACAATTTAAGACTGTGTTGTTTCATGAGGACCTGCCCAGGATTATATCTACACATTAAAAAGTAGATTGGAGAATTATTATAACTATCTGAGTAAGTATGCTGTTAAACAATTCATCTTTGTTAAAACATTTATTCACATAATTTCCAAACTTTTTCCTAATGCATACTGCCAGGTGAGGTGTCAGAGCCCTATTATCAGGAGGTGGTCAATTGGCAGGTTGGTAAAAAGAATTTACTGACAACAATATAGGTTTGAAAAAGGAAAGTTTATTGGAAAGAAAATGCTGCAGAAGAGTGCAGCATGGTGCCTCAGCAAGAGGGCTGAGCGTGCCATGGTGGATTTTTCATTAGGAGCATTTATGAACCTTAAGGCAGGAGCTTAAGGGAAATTTGGACCATACTTGCCATGTAGGTCATGATAAATGATTACATTTGTAGACATTCTGGTACCTTAATATCAGCAAGGGTTGAACAATGAGTTTCAGCATGGCATTCGGGAGATGTATAGAAATTCTAGTTACTTATAAATTTTGCAGGAACAGGCAAAGAAATCTGGAACCAGATGCCTGCTTTAGATGGTAGGGAAGTCTAATTACTTCTAATTTCCCCGGATAAGGAGTTTCGACTTTGGATGGCCTATTTGATAGTCACCAGGTGGTCTTTGCTCCCTTCTAAGTCCTTGGATAAGGAATTTTTTCTCTAGGGCCTGTTCAATGGTCACTAGGTGATTTTGCTCTCCTCACATACCTAAAAAGAATCTTCTTGAATTATCCAGTAATCAGATGAGGAATGAAATGATAGCTTTAACTCAGCTAACATTTTTTCCTAGGCTTGGTATCTTTTCATTCGCCAAAGTAAAAAACTATTTTAATTACTTTTGGCATGTGTACTTCTATAAGCAAGAAATAAGAGACTATAGAATAATCATAATCATTTGGAAATTCAGATCTCCTTTTTCTGGAGCCCTTTGTACTTCAAGTGAAGAAAGGAGAATAGGTCAGTATCCTCAGATTCTGTGTCCTGAACTTGATGCAGATGTGCTGAGAAAAAGCAATAAAATTTTCCCTCATACTTAAGAGAAGTAGGAAGGAAGTAAATATATAAAAGAAGAGGAGAGAATTAGATATCGACATATACTCTTGCCAGCTCATCTTTGCCTCAAAGTACCCAGTAACAAGAAAGAAGCTGACTTTTGCTAATACTCTCTGTCTTTTCTATTAATAGCTAATAAATTACACAGTTGTTAAAAAGACCTCAACAGACAGTACACATTAGTGTTTCAATGTTGTTAAAAGTAGTAAATTTGTGAAATTGTTAAAGGACTCCTTTGGTGCCACTTTGCCCACCAGAAATCTCTGCAGGTGCCACTGCCTTTGTCTGGGCCTCACTTGGGGCCCACTGGGGTCACTCCACCTGCTCGGCCTAGCCGGCTGTGCTGAGCTTGTAACCTGGCCCAGATCCCTCACCTGCCATGGCTCTGTGCTTAGCTCATGGCTGGACCAGACTTGCCACGAGTGGCTTCTGCCTTGGGTGCTGATGTCTAGATGAGAGGAATGGGATAGTATCCCAAAAATAGGAGATGCTCGCAATCACAGAGCCCCAAAGGGTGTTACAGCTCTTACTCATGGAGTCCTAAGGTTTGATCCTCCAAGAGGTGTTGCAGTTCTTCATTCCCTTAGTGTGGCAACCTGGCATGTGTCTTACAGCTCTTTTTGCACCCACTGTTCAACAGGTTCTGAGTTCTTGTCCCGCAACCAAGAGGAATGAAATACGTGGACACAGCAGAGTGAGCAAGGCAGACAAGAATTTTATTGAGTGATAGAAAAGCTCTCAACACGAGAGGGGACCTGAAGCAGGTAGCCGTCTGTTAGGCTGAGTCTGGGGTGATTAGGGGCTTAAAACGGGGGAGCGTGTACTGATAAGTCCGTGAGTGGGCTTTGGAAAAACACCATTCCATTGGTTAAAAGGCATCATCCAGAAGGAACCAATACAATAGAGAGAGAGAGTAAGACAGGGACGGAGGTTCTCACTCTGTTGTCCTGGACTCAGAACTGGCAGCTCACTTTTCAAGTTTTAAACTGTCTTTGGCTTGAAGGTCAGGTTTCACCAGGGACCTGTCCCTGTCTGACTAGGAATTTGTCTGTTTCGTGTTGCTATAAAAATGTAGCAATAGTACAATTTTTATAATTAGGTCCCCATATGGTTTCTTGTGATGACAAGTTTGGTTATTATCATCTCTGTTTTACAGATGAGAACACTGAGATTCAGAATACTCAATGACTAGCCTTGGGTAAGCTGGCCAGCAATGGCATAAATGGTAATAGAAATAGACATTTTCATAGCTATGTGGGGCAAGATCATTATACACATGTAAGGAATAAGCAAATTATTGTACATGGAGAAAATATGGAGAAAAGGAAACAGGCAAATTTAATAGAATATACAATTTTTACCAAAATTATTTTCCTGTGTGTGTATGTGTGGAAAGAGAAATTGAGAATCAATTAGAATAATAATTGTGTGTCTTGTTCTAGAAGACCAGAGAGGAAAAATAAACCAATAGAACCATAAAATCAAAAGCAAAAAGAGTTGCTTCATAAGTTGAATGGTAATCGTCATAAAACAATAAATGTAATTCTGTTTCACGTTTCACAGTCTATTCTATGAAAAGACTAATTTATCTAGGTAACAATACTGGACATTTTTCAGTACATGTTTTGAGTTTTTCCTTATATGATTTGAAAACTAAATAATATGAACAAAGAAAACTCTCATTTAAGTAGACAATAAACTCTTAAGATTTCTTTCTGCTTACCATCTATCTAAATAATATTAGGTTGGTGCAAAAGTAATTGTGTTTCTTGCCATTGAAAGTAATAACCAAGACCAATTACTTTTGCACCAACCTAATATTAACAAAATATAACCATTTCTGTCAATATGTGAAACCATTTATATACATTTTATTAAATGCAAACATAAATATTATTTCTTAAGTCCTTCTCTCGAATTTTCTTATTTTAAGCAGATTTCTACTCACCATTCTTGTAAGATGAACAGGTTGGGGGTAAATGGTTTTGGGAAATAACTTACAAAATGAAAAATATGATTTATTCATTCACTTACTCATTAAGTAATATTTCATGAATGCCTACCACATGATCAACATTGTGCTGGTTTCTAGAAATGTCACAATCTAGAACATACGGTCTCTACCAAAAGTAGATGAGGAGAGGAGACAGACAATTAAACTGAAGATAGCTCTATAGTGTGATGCTTAGGATAACTGAGGGAAGTATCCTTACCCCTCATCTAGTTCACCACAAATTACTATTGACCCTGCCTTCAAAATGCACTATGAGTCTATCCACTTCTATTCCACCATTAGCAAATTACTCCAATCTTCTACTAGCTCTCTCTCTCTTCGCAACTACTTCAATTGCGGCCTACCTGTTCTTCTACAGGGTGATGCTTAGGATAACTGAGGGAAGTACAGTGTGCAATGGAAGCATACTAGAGAAATCTAAACCCAGACTGGAGAGGTCAAGAGAGGCTTCCCCAGGAGATGACATCTGAGCATCTGAATCTTTGTGAAAGACAATGATGTAGCCCAGTATCATGGAGTAAGTTTTTGTGGAGAGAACAAAGATAGTATTGTTAAGTCTCTAAAATATTCTTAGGGTCATATTCAAGGCATATCGAGTGCAGAGTGCCCAGATCAGGAAGGTCTGTGAGTGATACACTTTGTCTAGAACATTAGATATATAAGGAAAGATGAAAGGAGACCAAAATCCAATAGTCAGATCACAAAGAGACATGTGTGTTGTATTAAAGGAATTATTTGTGTGAGTGTGTTTGTGTATATAAGAGTTTGTTCAATACTTGCCTTTTTGCCTAAAAAAAATGTTGATTTGTAGTTTGGATTTCATTTTGAAACATCTACTAAAATTCTTGAAAATGAGAATTACAAACATAAAAAGAGTCTCTTTTTGGTCAGAAAAATATTTTATATTACTCACCTATTGCACTCCTTCCCACCACAAACTGGTGTTCTACAGAATTATTTGCATCACTTTTTTCAGGAAGTGTAGTTTTATTTTCTTAAAAGATAATAACAAACATATGTCATAAAGAATAGGGATTGATAATCCTTGTAATCTTATCTGTGCTAATGTAAATACAAAAGCTATTCATATTTCTCACATATTGAAGATTTGTCACAACAAAAAATAGATAATACAAGTAGAATATTAAAACTACAGTTGCAAATAGTCCTTCTAAACAAGGTAGTTTACACTCCATTGTCAGTAGAATATTTTTAAGTTGTTTGCCTGAATAATGTGTAAGGTAAAGACTTTGACAGGTTAATCATACATTGCTTTAAAAACTCTTTTCTAGCATTTTATTTGAAATTGGTTGTGTTTTAATTTCTTTGATTCTCCTGATGCTCTTTTATTATGGAACCACAAAAACATGTTTTTAAAAGATTCTATCTGTGAGAGAAGGGGTCTCATCAAACCTTCTCCCCTCATTAAGAGGCCTCTGTTCATACTTTCTGTTGATTCCTCCCCAAGTCAAAACAAGTTATGGATCTGCATGGCTAATGCCTGAGAAATTATTTGAGGGTGAATTTTACTACTAATGCCTTAGAAATCATGCATCATATTCAATTTTCAGAATATAAGCACCTCCAAGTAAGTTTTCTGTCTCGATAGCTGTTCTGTTCTGTTCTGTTCTGACCATCTTCTCCTACTTTCTTCTTCTTTCTTTTCTTTTAACATTTATTTTAGGTTCAGGGGTATGTGTACAGGTTTGTTATAAAGATAAATTGTGTGTCAGTGGGTTTAGTGAACATATTATTTCATCACCCAAGTAATAAGCATAGTACTGAATAGGAAGTTTTTTGATCCTCTCCCTTTTCCCACCCTCCACCCTCAAGCAGGCCCCAGTGTCTGTTGTTCCCTTCTTTGTGTCCATATGTTCTCAGAGTTTAGCTCGCACATATAAGTGAGAACCTGTGGTACTTGGTTTTCTATTTGTGCATTAACTTGCCTAGGATAATGCCTCCAACTCCATCCACGTTGCTACAAAGAATATGATCTTGTCCTTTCTTTTGGTTGCACAGTACTCCATGGTGTATATATACCACATTTTCTTTATCCAGTCTACGGTTGATGGGCATTTGGGTTAATTCCATGTCTTTGCTCTTGTGGATAGTGCTGAGATGAATATACTCGTGCATGTATCTTTATGGTGGCATGATTTATATTCCTTTGGGTGTATACCCAGTAATAGGATTGCTGGGTTGAATGGTAATTCAGTTTTAAGTTCTTTGAAAAATAACCACACTACTTTCCACAATGGCTGAACTAAAAGCAACTATGTTGGACGAGAATAGGACACAATCCCACCCATTTTAGATTCAAGAAAAAGGAATTGAAACAAAAACTTTGGTTTGGTTCTTGTGACTTAAGCAGTGTTCTCCAGTTCAGCTTTATCACAGCTCTAACACAGAAACTGTTCAGGATTTGGCTATTGATCAAGCTGCACTTCATTCGTTACGTGGCCATGGCTCCTACTAAGTGTCATTCTTTCAGACAGAACTGCAGAGTGGAGGACTTCTGAATGTCAAAACCATTGAAAGACCAGTTATATAACACACTGAATAGCAGCTAACTATGCCCTTCAAGCCATTTTTCTATTAGATATAAGGTACTTTCCCTGATCTTTGGTCATTGTGAAGAAAGGTATCCACAAATCTATTGGTAGACTGATAATTTTTATTAGATATCTACTGTAACTTTATATATTTTCCATTCATATCTCTTCGGTGTACTCCATATTCATATTTTCAAAGTCTACGTGATAACACAATATCTACATCTATCAGGTGTCGTGAATATATGCAGACCAAAAACATCTGTCCTTTCAAAAACCTTCCCCATCGTAGTCAAACTTGATTTCTCCCCCTACTCCTCACTCACCCCTTACCCCTCATTTAGTCCACCACAAATTACTATTGACTCTGCCTTCAAAATGCACTATGGATCTATCCACTTCTATTCTACCATTAGCAAATTACTCCAAGCTTCCATCAGCTCTCTTCTCAGCTACTTCAATTGCCTCCTACCTGTTCTTTTTGCTTCACATTACTTAATCTTCACACACAACAGTCAATCAAATTACAGCATTTTACTGTTTAAAACTCTTCAATGTCCTCCAATATATACTTTTTGAATAAATCCAAACTCAGTGTTTTAGCCTGAAAGATGATTTAAATTACTAGTCCCAAGCCTTCTGTCCCAGCTTCCTGTCTTACCATTTTCTTCCTCCTTGATTTCTTTGCCACAAATACACTGGATATTTATTTATTTACTTATTTATTTATTGCCTATGCTTAGAACATAACAAGAACATGTAAAATTACCAGCTACCCTTAGGCCTCTGCATTCACTGTTTACTCTGCCAAGAAGTTCTTGCCGCCAAGTTTTCACTTGCTGGCTCATTGTCACCTTCATGAATTTGAGGCTTATTTTATTTATTTGTATCATATATACTATCTCATAGATGCATTAAAGTAATACATTTTGCTCTAAGTAATGTATTCTATAGATTTCTAAATGTAATACACTATAATTCATTTTTAACAGGCTCTAATGTCTGCTTTTGTGCTTTGCTTAACTATTCCTTAGAAGGGCATTATTTAAACTCAAGGTCAAGGTGCCATTTTATCTTCTGCTGTAAATTCATTAAATTAATATGTATTTATTTGTATTGTGATCAGAAAATGTAGCTAGAGTGGCATAATAATATTGGCAGTTAGGCAGTTTTCTCTGTGACCACATTTTTAATGATCTTTCTCCTTAATGTTTCTAGGTATTTTAGAAGAATGTGTGTTTTGGCATGCACAGAAACACACATAGCAATGTAGTATCTTATATAAGGTTATGAATCTACAGTTTGTGTAATGAGAGTCAATGCTGTTTACACGTTCCTTGAGAACATTCCATTCTGGTAACTTAAATACCTTTCTCAGAGAGCAACACTGGAACAGACTGATCTTCTGACCAGCACAAGAGGAAGTTACTGGTTTGCGTTTAGAAATCTACTTTTTACTTTCAAAAATGTATATTTAAACAATAGAAATATTCTTACCCTAATGCTATACACATAAGGAGCAATGGAAAACTAAAACTAAATGAGGCTGACATCTTGAGCTCACCTTGAGAATATGTTCATTAACGGAAAATGAGTTCATAACAATCAGTTTTGCTCTTTGCTGTTTTGATCTTGTTCTTTTTCTCTACCTATCTATCTTCTAAGCTTATTTTCCCATTGAAGACTTTTTGCTATATTTCTTATTTTGGTTGATATTAAAATTCACACTTGTGTCAATTTCTTTAACTTGAGACCTGTGTTTGACAATCTCTTATTTTCAAAGGTTTTGTCTTTGTTTTAAACATAGCTCTAGTAAAGAAAGCATAGCTTTATTCTACATATTTATTTTACTGAATTTGAGAGTCTCTCCTTAGATTGTGTAATATAGTTTTATTGTTATTCTTCTTTTTCTTTTTTTTTTTTTTGAGACAGAGTCTCGCTGTGTTGCCCAGGCTGGAGTGCAGTGGCGCCATCTCGGCTCACTGCAAGCTCCGCCTCCACGGTTCACGCCATTCTCCTGCCTCAGCCTCCCAAGTACCTGGGACAACAGGCGCCCGCATGCCCGGCTAATTTTTTGCATTTTTAGTAGAGACGGGGTTTCACCGTGTTAGCCAGGATGGTCTTGATCGCCTGACCTCGTGATCCGCCCGCCTCGGCCTCCCAAAGTACTGGGATTACAGGCGTGAGCCACTGTGCCCGGCCAAATTTTTTATAATTTGAAATTTATACATTATCTTGCTTTTCCTGTAAGTTTCCTTTGGACTTTGAAATACATATTTGAATATATATTTTCTATTAAAAGCTTCAGCAAATTTCTATCAAAATCTTTTTACTTCTTTTAAAATAACCCAGAATTGCAAATCTCTTTTGAATGCCTTATAACCACTGCTTACAGTTTTATAGACATATTATCGACTTTTCTATATGTAAATATAACTTTCTCAAGGGTAATAACACCTGTGGCAAACACATGCTCTATATGCTGAAGAAAGAATATTTAGTCAGTCTTTCTGCTGAACTTCTTTATGAGAAGTATGGCTCTCACCTTTGCCTAACCCTCTCTCACATGTGTTTGGATGATATTTTTCTCTGCTCAGATATCTCAATCACATTTCATCTATTTTCTATCTTCTAAATAAATGTTAAAAATACCAAATGGAGGCCAAGAGCAGTGGCTCACGCCTGCAATCCCAGCATTTTGGGAGGCTGATGCAGGTGAATCACCTGAGGTCAGGAGTTCGAGACCAACCTGGCCAGCGTGTTGAAACCCCATCTCTACTAAAAATACAAAAATTAGCCAGGCATGGTGGTGCACACCCATAATCCCAGCTACTCGGAAGGCTGAGGCACAAGAATCGCTTGAACCTGGGAGACTGCGCCACTGCACTCTAGCCTGGGAGACACAGCGAGACTCTGTCTCAAAAAAAACAAACAAAAATACCAAATGGCCTTTCTCTTTGTTTTCCAAAATTATGAGTTTAATCCTTTGTCCAATAGCTTTGTTGCCTTTTGTGGTTGTAAAGTTTGGGCTTGAGTAAAAACAGAGTCTTAGTCTACCATCTTGAACTAAAAATTTAAAGATATTTCTAGCTCTGGGGAACTTGGTGAATAAAAAAATAATAAAGTCATATAATTTCTGAAATGTTCTTTTGTCTTCCCTTTCTTCCATCTTGATCTAACAAAATTCTTCCAACTTTTCATAGACAATTCTTTGTACCACCTCGGAGGATACTTTATCCTCAGAACATCTCATTCACTATCACACTTTTGGTCTTCTTGGCATATACTTCCTCATTACTTACACATAGTTTTATCTTCTTCTCTAATTTGATTCTTGAGGCTAGAATCTTCATTCATTTTTTTAGGACATATTAGGTGCTATTAGGACCTAGCACAATACTTTGTAGAGAGTAAATACTCAATTAATACTTGATAGAAAAGAAAAATCTCAAATTTAAAGCATAACAGACCCTTGGAGATTATATAGCCCAATATTCTCACATTGTGGATGGCATAACTGGAACCTATTACCTTAAGGCCAATGCTAGAGTCCAGACCACACTGTAAGTGTGGTCTTTACACTAACTGGTGAACTCATAGGCTCTTATATTTAGAAGAAAATATAAAATTACTTAGCACTCAAAGTGCAAATTTACAGCTTTGCTAATATCTTGACATGAAACTGTTGTGTGAATACTCTTAATGATTAAAAATGTCTCGTTTGTACAGAGCAGAGTATATCATTTTAAAAAAGCTGTGATACAATGCTTTTACCTTAGCTGAATGAGACACATTTCACTAAATTTTCTTCTCATTAAGAACTGAATTCTGATATATTATTTCAGTTCAGTTCCTCATCCACATGACAGTCCTTCAATTATTTTCAGCAATAACACTACACATATGTCAGAGACTACAAATGTACAGCAAACATGCTACTACTCGTCCCTATCATGATCATATAACACAAGCCACCTTTTTCACTGTGTCTATATCTAACTTCAGAATCCTTCCTAACTCAGATTTTGGGAAACCACTGTCAACGGATAGCCAGTGGCATATATGAGAAATGATACTTTTATTTAAAATATTTATAGCCTCTTACTGGGATGCTAATTCTATTTTCCCATTCTCTGAAGAATGATTATACAGCATCATCTCAAACTCGGAGTAGCCATTTGACTCAATTTGGCCAATTAAATGTGCATGGAAATGAATATGTCACTTGCAAGCAGAGCTTCAAGATCTAGTTTAGTTCATGGTTTTTAATGTCTCCCTTCCCTGTACCATAGGATCCCTGGAATGAAAAACATATAGAGAAGAATTGCAACAATATGAGTAAAAAAGAAGTTTCTGTGTTGTTAGCAACTGATATGTGATGATCACTTATAGCTACAACAGCTCTTCACTTGTATAGCATATGAATGCATTTATTCATTTATTTATTCATAAAGATGTATTCTCTAATCACATGATTAGGATCTGGGAATACAGCTGTAAGCAAGACATACATGGTCTTGACTTACAGACCTCAACATGAAAATGAAAAAGCTTTTAAAAATCTTTTTAATCCTAAAAAAAAAAAACCTAGAGATTGAGATAAATGCTCTGAATGGAACTAATTAAATTACTATGTAATAGAGAAAAGGGGGATAGAAAGTTGGGGTCTGATTTCGATACTGAGTTTAGAAAACTCCCTTCCAAAGAGATTACGTTTATAGTGAAGGTAGAAAAATACGACAATTAACAAGCTATGAGGGATCTAATTTAAGGTAGTAATGGATAAAAGATTATGGTCAAAAATCTGAAGACAGGCCGGGCGCGGTGGCTCACGCCTGTAATCCCAGCACTTTGGAATGTCGAGACAGGCTGATCACGAGGTCAGGAGATCAAGATCATCCTGGCTAACACGATGAAACCCTGTCTTTACTAAAAATACAAAAAAAAAAAAAAAAAAAAAAAAAAAAAGAAATTAGCCGGGCGTAGTGGCGGGTGCCTGTAGTCCCAGCTACTCCGGAGGCTGAGGCAGGAGAATGGCGTGAACCCGGGAGGCGGAGCTTGCAGTGAGCAGAGATCACTCCACTGTATTCCAGCCTGGAAGACAGAGCGAGACGCCGTTTCAAAAAAAAAGAAAAAAAGAGAGAGAGAGAGAGAGAGAGAGAGAGAGAGAGAGAAAATAATTTGATGTATGTCAGTTATTGAAAAGATTCCAGGAGGAGTTAAAGCATACTGAGCAATTAATTTATTCTAAGAGTAATGGGAGTCAATTGAAGGATTTTAGGCAAGGATGTGATGCATATTTATTAAAGATCACTCTGACTACTATATGAACAGTGGGTTAGAAAGGACAAAGGTGGAAGTAAAAGAAATAGCTAAGAGACTCTTGAAGCAGACTTCCTTAACAATATGGTGGCTTAGATTATGATGGTAGCCATGGAAATTGCAAGCAACTTAAGGGTTTAATTTAAGAGTGGAATCGATGGGAACCACTAATGGAGTAGATTAGAATGTAACGCAAATAGCAGAACAAGAATGACTCCTGAGTGAAGTATGTCATTTCCTGACAGCCTGGCATAGGAAGACATTTTAAAGGGTGTTATGGCAAATGGAAATGGAGAATTCAAGTTTAGATCAACTCAGTTTGCTTTGCTGTGAAATGTTCAAATGGAGACATCAGGTAGACAGCTAGGTACATATGGCTGAAGTTCATGGGTAATATATGTGCTAGAGATACAGATTTGTGACTTATCAATAGAAATGCCATTTAAAAGTATGGATTATAAATATCACTTATTTGTGAAGACATATAGAGAAAGGCAAATGAAGATACAGGATTAATCCTTGGACAATGTCAGAATATGGGAATTGAGGAAAGACCAGAGCCAATAAAGGAGACAGAGAATAATCAGTTACGAGAAATGCATAAAATTGTATAACATAGGCATCATTAAGACTTTCCAAAACAGAAGGAGTGGTCAAATCTGGCAATTCTGTTGAGATACTAAGTAAGATAACAGGAAAGAGTGTTTATTAAATTTGGTAATATCAGAAGTGCTTAGTGATGTTAAAAATAGTGGACAAGGCAATCAGGACTAAGAGAACGATAAATGAGTTATAACCAAAGAAGTGTGTGTCTCTCCTTGGAGAATTGAGACTATTGAAGAGGATCTCAGAAAGAGAAAAGTACTAGAAAAGGGTTATGCATCAGGGAAAGATTTTTTAAAGAATGACAGGCACTAAAGCTGGTTTTATATTGACGGAACTATCCTACAGGAAAAGAAAGATTTATGATGTACTAGAATGAAATCATAGCCATAGGCATGGATTCTTTGAGGTGATGGAAAGGGATGGAACCCAGAGCACCCATGAAAGGAAATTTATAGGAGGGTAATCCATTCCTTCATCTTCACGTGAAGAAAAAAGGGACAATGGGATTTCAAAAGCAGGCAGCTTTGCAGATAGTGTGGTAGGAAGATACGGAGTCTGGGATTCCCTAAGGGAAGCATGAGTAAACTGAGAGTGAGTAGAGAGCAGGAGAGAGAATTGTAATAATAGATGAATATGTACATACATTGTATGAAATAGTTAAGCAAGAATATCAAGCTAATAAAGTATAGCAGATTCAACATGTTGATTTCAAGTGTGGTTGCCAATGTGGTTGTAAAATTGCCTTTGCAGGATAAAGAAAAACAAATACTGTGCTTTATCCAGGGTTGTGGTTTAGCTTGAGAGTATGACTGACAGAGAAAGGGGTAAGCAATTATAATATAAGCCACAAAATCTAAGCTAGAGAACAGGAAAATAAGACACAAGGCCAATGAGTTACAAGTTGTGGGGCAAAAGTATCAGGTCAAAGGGTTATAGCATGGGAGTAGTTGGGCAAGTGAGTTGGAAAATTAGGAGGTAAAGGTCAGAGGAAGCAATTTCTAATGCTATGTATAATCCTGGTCTTACATCTTCCCTATTTCATCTGTTAACACAACTGTGATCCATTTATTAATCCTTGTTTTATTTTTTATTTGCTCTTTGCCTCCACTGATTTAACTATATGTATCCTCTTACACTATATGTGTTTTTATCAGCAATTTAAAAAAACTTTTTGGAACAAAGCAAGGCATTAATTAATTAATTTGCACATTTCAGTATGCTTCTTTATATGATGATTTTTAGATCAATTGTCATCTCTGTCTTCCTTCTCTAAAATGATTTCATTTATTTTCCCTACCCTTAATTAAATGAAATACCCAGAACTCTACATAATCACCTAGAGATAAGTTAAAAGTGTCACAGTCAGCAACTAGACAAGCCAAGACTGGGACACAGGTCTCATAGCTCTTGTTCTATCTTTTGACCTGCATAGATAACTAACAATAACTGCAAATATTTACTGAGTGAGAACTTTCTTTCACACAGAGTGCTTAATAGTCTACATGGTTCATTGTACTTATTTCTCAAAAATAAACATAATAGCTCATTTTAAAGATAGAACAACTGAGGCTTAGGAAAGTTAACTTGCTCAAAGTCATACAGCTAAGAAGTAATAGAAACCATGTAAAACTTCAAGGAGTCTGAACCTACAGTCCACTCTCCTTATCTCTGCCCAATTGTATTCTGTTGGTAGGCTCAAATGGTATTTTTTTTTTTGGCTTATCAACACTCATGTGCTCATATTGAGTTGACAATGAATTACAATTACTTGGTTGCCTTTGCATGCAATCAATCTATCAACTTTTTCTCCTTGCGCTAGAGACATAATAGGTACTTAATAAATATTTGATTCATGAAGTTCTGTTCAAACAGTAGATTGGATAAACGCACTTCTCATATCTCCATTCCAATAATTAATTAAAACACTGATTAGAATAGGACTAGAAACTTCTCTGCCTTATTCTTCTAGCATGAATGTTTAATTGACTATACCTATTTTAACTGCATATAATCTACTATCTCCACTATACATTCTTCATCTTGTCCACAGAGATAATATGAGAGGCTGTTAAAAATAATAATAAACTAGATTTTTCACTGTAATATTTACTTGATCTATATAGGAATCACAGCCAAATTAAAAATGAAAATAAATTGACTTGTTTTAGTGAACCCATGGTAGTTTCTATTGATCATTGCTAGCTCTTCTGAAAATACAAAGACCATCTTTGTAATCTTTAATTCCATACATTTATCTCCAACATGTCCAGAAATCATATTGTTCTCTTTCATTTTTCCTAATATTTGTGAGTAATATCTGTCCCTTAATATAATTAATATACTTAGTCTCTCTTTTCTTTCCCATTTTGTGTTGGGGTGGAGGGGACGCTGAAGACTTTCACCAATAATTGAGTTCAGTTTTATATTTTGCTGCTTGTTTCCATAGAATACAAAGAGTTCTTCACAAAGATGCTTAGAGTAGACCAACAGCAATGTTTTACTGTAACATAATTGATATAGTTTGGCTCTCTGTCCCCATCCAAATTGCACCTTGAATTGTAATCCCCATAATCCTTATATGTCAAAGGCAGGACCAGGTGGAGGTAATTGGATCATGAGGGTGGTTTCCCCCATACCCTTCTCATGACAGTGAGTGAGTATCATGAGATCTAATGGTTGTATAAGTGTCTGGAATTTCCCCTGCTTGCCCTCACTCCATTCTGCCACCCTGTGAAGGTACCTGCTTCTCCTTTGCCTTCCATCAGGATTGTAAGTTTCCTGAGGCCTCCCAGCAATGCAGAATTGTGAGTCAATTAAACCTCTTTCCTTTATAAATTACCCAGTCTTGGGTATTTCTTTATCTTGTGTGAGAACGGACTAATACAATCATTTAAAATATTAGCATAGTTCAAGAAAGAATATATCACAGTAGCAAAGATGAGGATAGGGTAAGGTTGGCCTACAAAAGAAGCAAATGAAAAGGACATTCAAAAAGGAAAATATAGTCTGTAACACCATGAAGTTCTGCCAAGAGAAGAGAGATTCTTTTTATTTTCTTTTTCGTTTTCTTTATTCTTTTTATAGCTTACAAAAATTTATACATTTATGGTGTACAATGTTAGTCCATTCTTACACTGCTCTAAAGAACTCCCTAAGACTGACTAATTTATGAAGAAATGAGGCCTAATTGACTCATAGTTTCACAGGCTGTACAGGAAGCATGGCTGGGAGGCATCAAGAAACTTAAATCATGGCAGAAGGTGAAGGAGAAGCAAGCACGTCTTACCATGGCTGAGGTGGGGGAAGTGCTACATACTTTTTTTGTTTTGAGACGGAGTCTGGCTCTGTCACCCAGGCTGGAGTGCAGTGGCACCATCTCGGCTCACTACAAGCTCCGCCTCCTGGGTTGACGTCATTCTCCTGCCTCAGCCTCCTGAGTAGCTGGGACTACAGGCGCCCACCACCACACCCGGCTAATTTTTTGTATTTTTAGTAGAGACGGAGTTTCACCATGTTAGCCAGGATGGTCTTGATCTTCTGACCTCGTGATCCGCCCGTCTCAGCCTCCCCAAGTGCTGGGATTACAGGCGTGAGCCACACACTTTTAAACAACCAGAGTTTGTGACAACTCTATTAGAAGAACAGTAAGGGGGAAGTCTGCTCCCATGATTCAATCACCTCTTACCAGGCTCCTCCTCCAACACTGGGAATTATAGTTCAACATGAGATTTGGGTGGGGACACAGAGCCAAACCATCTTATTCCACCCTCGATCTTCCTAAATCATATCCTCCTCACATTTCAAAACACAATCATGACTTCCCAACAGTTCCCCAAAGTCTTAACTAATTCTAGCATTGTTTCAAAAGTCCAAGTCCAAAGTCTCATCTGAGCCTGTAAAATAACAAAAAAGTTAGTTACTTCCAAGATATAATGAGGGTACAGGCATTGGATAAATGCTCCCATTCAGAAAGGGAGAAATTTGGTCAAAACAATGGGGTTACAGGCCCTATGCAGTCCAAAAACCAGCAGAATAGTCATTAAATGTTAAAGCTCCAGAATAATCTCCTTTGACTCCATTTCTCACATCCAGGCCACACTGACAGGAGTGGGCTTCCAAGGCCTTGGGCAGCTCTGATCCCTCCAAGCTGTTCCAACCTCTACTCATTAGCCATTTCCAAAGTCGCTCCACATTTTCAGGTATCTTTATAGCAATGCTCCACTTCTCTGGTACAAATTTTCTGTATTAGTCCGTTCTCGCACTATTATAAAAAAAATTACCTAAGACTAGACAATTTATGAAGAAAGAGAGTTTAATTGACTCCTGGTTCCATAGGCTGCACAAGAAGCATGGCTGGGAGGCCTCAGGAAACTTACAATCATGGCAGACGGTGAAGGGAAAGCAAGCACATCTGCCCATGGGGGAGCACGTTCAAGGAGGAGGTGACACACACTTTTAAACAACCAGATCTTGTAAGAACTCTATCACAAGAACAGCAATCGGGAAATCTGCCCCCATGAATTGATCACCTCCCATCAGACCCCTCCTCCAACACTAGGAATTATAATTCAACGTGAGATTTGGGAGAGGACACAGAGCCAAACCATATCAAATGAGATGTTTCAAAAAATGCATACATTGTGGAGTAGCTAAATCATGCTAATTAGCATATGTATTACCTCACATATTTATCGTTTTAAGTGTAAGAACATTTCAAATCTACTCTGTTGGCCACTTTAAGTATAAATTACACTGGTATTAACTGTAGTCACCATGCTGTACACTAGATCTCATGCTGTACACTAGAACTCATTCCTCCTGTCTAACAGAAGTTTTATGTCCTTTGACCAACATTGCACAAACAGCCCCGTCTCCCAACCTCCAACCCCTGGTAATCATCACTCTACTCTCTTCTTCTAAGAGCTTGACTTTCTTAAACTCCACATGTAAATAAGATTATGGGATATTTGTCTTTGCAGAAAGACAAATGGCTTATTTCACATAACATAATGCCTTTCAGGTTTATCCATGTTGTCACAAATGACAAGATTTCTTTCTTTGTAAAGGCTGAATGTCATCCTATTGTGTATCCATACAACATTTTCCTTTTCCATACATCTGATAAAGGGTTAAAATCCCAAATTTATAAGGAACTCAAACAACTCAATAGCAAGAAAACACATAACCCAATTAAAAATTGGCAAAGAACTTAAATAGACATTTCTCAAAAAATAACCAATAGGTATATGAAAAAATGCTCAACATTACTAATCATCAGGGAAATGCAAATTAAAACCACAATGACATAGCACTTCACACCTGTTAGAATGGCTATTATCAAAAAGATGAAAGGAGAAAAGTGTTGGTAAGGATGTAGAGAAAAGGGAACTCCCATGTAGTGTTGCTAGGAATGCAAATTAGTGTTACAATTATGGAAAATGGTGTGAAGGTTCCTCAAAAAATTAAAAATAGAACTAGCATATGATCCAGTAGTCCTACTACTGTCTATGTATTCAAAGTAAGTGAAATCAATATGTCAAAAAGTATCTTCACTTCCATGTTCACTATATCATTTTTCACAATACCCAAGATGTGGAATCGACTTTAGTGTTCATCAATGGAAAGAGAATTTTATTTAAGAGACTTTAATATCTCTGGTCTTATTAGAAAATCATCCCCACTGGAGTTACTAAGTTGTCTTAGTCTCCAGTAAATATTTTACTAATATGACTTTCTCTTATTAAATTACTCAATCATAATAAGATCTTCTAAAAAATGTTTCATATTGTATTACAGATTGCTTACTTACAGGGAGAAATATGCTAATTTCATGCAAACATATGTGTTTCAGTTTCTGGGAATTAACTTCTTATTTTAAACTAAAATATTTTGGTATTCATCCAGAGAAAATGCCGTATCCTCACCAAACCATTTCATTTCATATATCTGGAAATGTCATGTAGTTGTAGGGGTAGCAAAATGAAATGTTTTAGTGACCACAGTATTGCATCTGGAAGGGTTCATGTAATTTATTTTCATCTATTGAATTTGAGGGGAAGTGATCTGTCTCCCATAGTCCTAAACAGACAAAGACAGGTACACATTCTCCGTGTTCTCTCATGCCTTTCTCCAGCAACCATAGGAGCCACATGTTCCACGTATGGCTACAAGGCTGAAGAGGCAGGCAAAGTTCAAGTTATGGCCTCACTAAGGAAACTGAATTGTATCCCAGAGATAAGGAACAAACAAAAGATATAAGAAGGGAGTTAAAGTATTAGAATATCATTTTTGAAGTGTACACTAGTCACAGAATGGAAAATGAATCTGAGGGAAGACAAATGAAGTGAAGTGGAGCACTACAGAAACAAAAGGAATAATGAGAACCTAAAGTAAAAGAGTAGAATTGTTAACGGAGATGTTTGATTAAATTTAGAGCTGTTAAGAGAGTAAGGTTGACAGGATTTTATGATCAATGGAATGAGAATTAAGAATCAAGGATAATGATGTATTTTTGACTTAGGAAGCTGACTATGTAGGGGGATGCATTATTCTATAAAAGTAACACAGAAGGAAGGAAAGATCATGTTTGAGTTTTCTTCAGAGTTTTCAGTTTATATTTTTATTTTCATTCTTGCATTTGTACAGTTTATGAGGATTTTCAAACTACTTTCACAATATTAAACTCGGTAACTAAACTACAAAATATTTTTTACTCCCATCCTGGTTGTGTTTTTTAAAATCATAATTCTACATAACATTTAATGGAAATGTTTTATACATATTTTTCTATGTTAATTGCATTTTAATGTCTTATATTTTTAAATTCCAAATATCAAGACCTATACCTGTTTACTTTCCACTCTATGCCTAAACAAATACATGAGTTCATGCGAAACCCAGATCAGGGACCCATGCATTTGAGCCTTTACCGAATGTTACCTTCAATTTTCCTATGAATCTTGTCAGCTCCAGCATTAGTACAAATATGGTTATTTGAAGTATGTAGAACAACTACAACAATTTGAAGTATGTAGAGCAACTACAACAAAAGCATTGCTCACAATGTATTTTGTGGGCAAAAATACAAAAAACCATTGGACTCTCAATCAACTTTTCTTGGTTTAATGCTGACACATTCTCAAGCTCAGAACTTCACAGGTAATATTAACTGTGTCTTGCAATAGTATCTTCATTTATCATCCTCCAATTCCACATCTCATTTACCACAACTTTGAAATAAGACCTCATCCGCCATGGTCATTCCTCAGGGATGTTTCCCATGACCTTCCTGATCAGGTTGACATTCCGTATATATATATATGATAGCCAAGATCCAGTTTCCATTCTTTTGTAGCCATTAGTAGAGTTAAAATTTCCATTTTCTTGTATCATACTTTAATTACTATTTGTTTTATTGAACTGACTCTAAGTCCCTTTATTTCTTTTCATCGTAATATTTCTCAGTGATTACCACTGCAGCTTAACATTTAAAGGCACTTGTTAAAAGTTTGTTAAATTAATCAATACTTAAATATTTTGCATTTTTTGTAAATCATTATCTCATATTATCTGAAGCTTATGTTCTTGTTTCTTTTTTTGGTTTTCACTGATAAATATGTGTAATGCTATTCTGCTGTTAGCTATCTTTATTGGCCATTTGAATGCTTATTACAAATGTAAGTGTAAACACGGTTTAAAGAGTGTATGGAAATTCTGTTTTACAAAAGAACCAAAATGATCTCTGTAGAGGCTTTTAGCGCTTAATAACTCCAAGGAGTCACTTAATATCAGTTAAAGGTGATGCAACAACCCCTAGGGCTTCGTACTCAGCAAGATACTGCAAAATGACTTAAGCTATTGATTCTAACAGTTTCATATTTTTATTCTCTTCTTCCCTTTAGGAACCTCCAAGACAAGAGGTCAACTTAGCCTCATTTTATTTTTTTAAAAAGAATTTAGTGTTCTTGACAGGTGTCAGATTATAAGTCCTTAGAGACAAAGGTTTCCTGTTTGGCCATCACAGCATTTATAACACAGACAGCTATACGTGGTTTCCCTTTCTCTTCCCCAGTTCCTTACCTTATCCACAGACCACAAACCCTAACCCACAGAGAGCAGCTTCAGATGCAGGAGGGTAATTCAGTCTTCAGGTTATTAAATCAGTGACTCCTTAGCACACTCACTCTACAGGGATAGCAGCAACCACTTGTGGTGATGTTTCTTGTGTGAGGATTTTGTGATATTATACCTCTTTCCCTGTGAGGCAGATAACAATGTTCAACACATTACACAAAAGCTACTGAGTGGGCATGCAATCAATCCTTTTTTGTCATTTCCACCATGTCATTTTCGGTCAGGGCTTTAAAAATCATATTAAAATTGTTTTAATGGTCTCAAATTAGTGTCAGAATTATGATCTTTTTTCCTACTTATTAAATGTTTGATTTTTTAGAATAAATAAAACGGCCACAGCATCAACCATGGTGGTCTATAAAATGCTTCTTTCTTCCTTTAGCATTGTATTATTATTCAGTCTTTGTAATTTTCTGGGGAAGCTCCAATATTCTTCATGTCAAATGTCTCAAAAAACCCTAAAGATATGGTTATCTCATATTCATTTTCTCATTTCTTCACCAGGCATATGGAGGGGGTAAATGCAATACATTAAAAAAGAGTAACACTAAATGAGAGGGCATTTTCACAGAGTTCTGGTCAGCCACTTTTTTAGATACTCATTTTGTATTCACCATCAACTGCAACAATAATCAGGAAATCAGGAAGATTCACTGACCTTTGCATGTAACCATGTTTTTAACAAAGACCTTGGATCCTAAAACCTCAATGACGGCATCATAGTAATCATTGATCTCAAAATTTCCCAGAAGATATTAATGATACAGTTTTATCAAAACCCAGATATAGCTCAGTGACCTCCCTCAAACTCCTTATTATTCCTCATATTAATTCCCTCACTTTTATACATCAAGTGGTCAGTGATATTAAACTTATTAGAACCTATGCATCCAATGGCCACGGTGTTGATATATGTCATTTCCTTTCCTATCTTTGTCTGGATTTAGGGATGGTTTCCATAGTGCTTGGACTCTGACTAAGGACATATTGTGAAAGGCTTATGTGTACTGAGTGTTAGAGAATGTAATCTCTAAATTGCTGTTCTATTGAATATTGTCTGTTATTACTTAGTAACATGCTTGTAGTCAGAGTCCGTAATATCTAAAGTTTCTATTGGGAAATTAAATTATTTTAATAACCTCCATAGCATATTTTAACGATGAATGATAGACTCAAAATATTCTCCCCAGATGCCTTAAGTGTCATCCTTTGCATCCACCTGGAATAATCTCAAATCATATGAACACATAAAGAAGTAAATATTTATTGAGTATTTTCCCATGCTGCAGGCATGGCAGTATGTGCTGGAGATGCAGAAATAAGACATTTTCCCGACACCTACAACCCAGTAAGACACATTCAATTGCTCCATTCATTTAGTGGAGTGACCTCACTATCTTTCTTTTTCCTTACAGTGGATGCTGACAAAAATCGTACAAGAGAATTTATGAACAAAAACGAAAGAAACAAATGGTGAAAAATATTTGAAGTACTTTTTCTTGGGCTGGCTCTTCTCCAAATGACAACGGATAATTAGGTAAGTAAATTAGACCTTACTGAAACCAATGACTTTCTCTGACTAAAACACCATGCAGAAAAATGACATATTGCAGAGAGAACAACCTTTCCTCTTTAAGCTCACTATTCTCTTGTTGAGTTATCATTTAGTATTGGGTAGAGAAGCAGCTAAATGCACAAAGTTTAGGGTCAAGTGAAAATTACCCGAAGCTTTATGGGTAATTAGGTTGGGTTATATTAGGCAAGGGAGTGTTCATTAGTTACAATGCAAACACTATGTGGTTACTAGACATTCACATCCCGGCATGGTTCCTAGTTCAGCCCATAATTACCTATTCACCAGATGATCAGTTTTGCAGCCGGGTGAAGAAGAAATCCTCAGGAAACACTGTGGTGTCACCCTGGAAACGTGGGACTAGCAGAGCAAGTGGGCTAAGCAAAGTCTAATTATTTCTGGAGGGAAAAAGGACACTCTTTGGAATTTCCCTGCCCCTAGAGAGAGCAGTATGAATCATTTGGGTAAGCGGTCTCCTACATGTGATTTGAGAGTTCGTTTATGAGAGGCCCTTTGCTCTAAAATACCAGCACTAGTGATTGTCCCATTACCATTATAGATTCATTTCCTCAAATGTTGAGTGCCTTTCAAACCAAGAGTCATAATGTAAAATTCAACTTCTGCCAGGAAGCTAGTATATTAAGCTGGTGTCAGCTGTTATCTGGAGGATAAGTAGAGTGGCCACATATCTGGTTTACATGGCACAGCCTTGGTTTATACTCATGATATGATAATTAATACCATCCCCATTCAGTCTCAGTCTGGGTTCAATGATGACAAAATATATGACCTATAAGTCTAAATCCAGTCTGGATTAATGCTTTCAGACAACAATAATAACTCTGGCTAATTTAAGTTTTTGACAAGAATATCTGATTGGTTGAACTAAGACCACATATTCAACCTAGAGTCGCCAGAGATGAGGGAGACCAAACAGGTGGCTTCCAGCTAGAGCACTTCCTCCAGATAAGAGCTTGTGTGCAGACTAACCAAACCAGAAAAATGGAATCAGAAGGTTTCAGCAAAAATACAACAGCAAAAATACAAATTTGAACCAAAAGTGTTCTTCCTTCTGGCTATTGCCTGATGTGTTGAATTATAACTTCGAGATGACAATATATGTTTGCCAAGGATATAAAGAGATATTAGTAAAATGGGAGAAGGAATCTCAAATCAATAAATTTCTCCTTTTTTACAGTATGGCCTAGAAACACCTCTCAGAGCTCTGATCAGAACCCTAAGCTCTCTGTAAATGGTCAAATGCCTTAAATTTGTTGGAAGAACATTCGAATCTAGAAAGTCCTAGAATAAAGGAATAGTAACTGGAAATATTATATTAATTTCTTCATGAAAACTCGTTTTCCTAATATATGGATTATACTAATATCATTGCTAGTATGTGGTTTATTAGTCATATATGCTAATTTTGTAAAATAAAATAATGCTATGGTTTGAGATTTTTAAGAATCTTTAGCTAAAAAAAATTATGTGTAAGTATAAAGCTACAGTTTGATTTTTAAATACAAAATTTTGTTTTTATAAATTAATGACCTCACATTGCAGTTGATATATATTTAGAAAGAAGATCAGAGACCACCAACAATACTTTGGGAGGAAAACAAGCCCAGTTCATAGATGGTAATTAAAAAGCTTGTCCCATGCTATACCAAATGTATTGATAGAAAGATAACCATTAGTTTTCTACTTAAACTAAAATAATCATTGGTCTTATAATAAATAGGGAAAATGCTAATACACAATATTGAAATATACATCTTATGACACTGAAGAAGGAAGATTTGATTTTTGTTTGATAAAGAAGCACACATTTCTCTCAAAGTAACTTAAGTTCCCCTCAACAAATGCACATTCATGCAATACACCCATAGAACAAAGAGAAAATAAGACTGTATTAATCCTTAGTAATTCGAATAGTGATTTGGGATTTAAAGCACCTTCATTCTGTTCACTAATTCTTCATGTAACCATAGTCTGGGAGCTAAGTTTCTGCTCACCTTAACATCTAGATCAATAGTATGACTGTAATACTTCTTATATTAATACAGCATCCTGCCACACCATTAAATAGAGCTCAAGTCTAATTTTGAAGGCCTAAAACAAAAACAAACATACTATATGTAAATTGGTACCTGGCCCACATTAAAAAGAAACTAAGCTTTCATAAAAGCATTTTTATCTGCCAGTCCCTTTATAACTATGTTTAAACATGCCATGTCTTTTTAAATTGTTTTTCTTTACTTCTATATTTCTTCATTGATGATAAAAATGAACCTTAGAGACACGTTAAGAACGATTCCCGGTGCCTGTAGTCCCAGCTACTCAGGAGGCTGAGGCAGGAGAATGGCGGGAACCCGGGAGGCGGAGCTTGCAGTGAGCCGAGATCGCGACACTGCACTCCAGCTTGGGCTACAGAGCGAGACTCCGTCTCAAAAATAAATAAATAAATAAATAAATAAATAAATAAATAAATAAATAAAAACGATTCCCATATAGATTTTGCATTGTAAAATAAATGCCTAATACAATGGGAGTATTTGTAAGTGATTTATGCAAGTGGATGGAAAACATAACAGATTCTGTCTGTCCTGCCATTGAAAGTTCTTCCGAACATGGGCAATTGCTAATCGTATGCTCAAGACAACAACAAAATAATCCCGACAGAACAGGCTCCCTTCAAACTAGGAAGCGATGAGTTTCATACCAATAAAACATACACACTTCACAGTTAATTAAATTCTTCACGTGACAAAAAATCCAAACAATGTGAATATTAGATAATATTTTAGTCAGAATAGGACCTACTGAAGCATGTGGGATTAGTACACTATGTTCAATGTGAATGTTGTATATAATTATACTATAAATGGTATAATTTAACCCAATATTTAAGTAAATTAATCTTACGATTTTCAGAGCATAGAAATGCCCTAGAAATGAGGTTAAATCTAACCAAAGTCACACCATTTATTGCTTTGGGTTACCATATCACTAACCAACTTAGAAATTAGACTAAGGACAAATTTTTCCTAAATAGTTAAAGAAAATAAATTATGTTAAATTATATACTCAGAATGACTGTAACTTCAAAGCACACAAACTTAAATAGGTATAGAGATAAATATGGAAAGAAATAGGATAATTTGCATGTGTTCTGTACTTGCTAAATGTCTTTATAATATTCTTGCTATCTATATGAATGGAAGTACATCAAATTTTCACAGAATTTTGCCAATGAATAAATTACATACTTTTTAATATGCACAAAATTGTATACTTTTTAGAATGAGATAGTAGAGATATTAAACAAAATATACTACCGATTGCATATGCCACTAATAAAGTTCTCAAAAACCAGTGTTGGGATTTAAGAGTTCTGTGCTCCTTGTTCTGCCACAGATTGCCAGAACACTTTATTTTTTAGATAATATATTAATTGCATTGTATAATTATACCATGTGAGGCTAATTATTTGATGAGCAATCATGAATGCAAACAGAAATAATCCAATAGTGAATCCAAACAAAAACTTCCCACCAAACACCTTTTCAATTAAAATATGTCATTACAAAGCTCAATATCCATTTCAGGTCTCTCTTCACTATGAATTTCCAAATAGCTTAATAGCTGATCTTATTTAAAAATGCTTTATACTTTTCATTTATTCCTTGACAAATGCATATCTGAAATTCTAAATCTCATCATTATAAATGTATGATTCTCAAGCTGGATAAAACATAGTCAGAACTTATTCCAAAGGTGCTACTAATAAATAACAGAGAGAATTATTAGATACCACACTATATACTTAGCTCAGAGAACTAAGTCATAATTATTTTCACGATTCGTATTATGTACATAAAATATAAATATATGGGCAATAATATATGTATATATATTTTAAAAATCAATTTATATTGAATTTCAGAGAGAACAAATGATTCAAGATTTAAGAGAAACAGTGTAAGACATAAGTATTATTCTATATTTGTAAAAAGTCTGCTAACATGCTAGAGGTAGAGAAAATTTTCTCTAGTAGGTTTTGCATCATGCTATATAAAAAAGATAATTTTTTTCTCTTTTTTTGCTTTTAGTTATTTTGTTTTTCTGGAAAAAAATAAAAAAATTGGACCCCTCCCTATATGCACACTGCTTCTTATATAGCCAAGACTTCCCTCTTGTGGCTGGTTGATGTCAATATATACTTCTTTATTTTTTTAAGTCACCACTTTCTTAAATTGTTCCAGCAAGGAAACTGAAAAGACAAAACTACATAGCTTAAGATATGTGAAGTCAAAGATGAATACAATGTAAATTGAGTAAGCTTATAAGATTAGCTGAAATATTCTAGATTTTTAATTTTTCCAGTTAAATTTTCAGTATTCTTCCTAACACTTCCTTTAATACCTTTGTCTTCCTGAGTATTAATATCCTACTTCTGCTCCTGACTTACGTTTCTAGGAATGTCACTTTAATCAAAAACTGTTAAATAGCTTTTGAAATTAAGGGCGTTCTATGTCATTTAGACTATGTTTCTCTGCCCAAATTTAAGTGGGTCAAAAACATGGAAAACAAAGTAATTTTTATTAACATTGCTTAAAAAAAAAAAAAAGCCCTAACTTCCTTGAAATTTAGAATTTACCAGGTAAGAATCTGAGCCGAGAAGAAAGACTTTAACTTTTAAGTCACTACCATCTTGAGTTAGAATAAAAACTTCACTTGAACTGGAAAATTAGTAAAATTTAGAAACACTAAGGGGAAATAAAGAGAAATTGAGAACCTACTTCAGGTGTCTTGCTTTACAATTTGTGTATCAGTTAATACTCATAAAACCCTGAGATTATGCTGCTAACTTCCTTCTTGTAGATGAAGAAATTGCTGTTTTGATAATTTTCATGAATAAGCCCCAACCTGGAACATTACACTTTTCACCATCAATTGCTATACCAGTTTTGCTAAAAAATTTTCTTTTCTTTTTTTTTTTTTTTCCTGTGTTTTTTCTATGTAAGCATCATTCACAACATTAGTAATATTGAAATAAAGAGGTTAAATGGTTTGGTCAAAATTACCGAAAAAAATATGGCCCATTTAGGAAAATAAACCACACAGATTCTTTACCTCAAAGGGAAAATATTAAGAATATGTTTTCTTTTATGACAATAGGCTTTACCCCATTCTAGCTGAGATGACTATTCCTTGGATGTCCTGAAAAAATACCTATCCAGAGTAAAGTAAAAATAGCAGAGGTGCAACAGACTTACTTAGCATGAGATTCAAAAGTAGTCTGTTTTATGATAAAAGGAACTCCAAAATATTTTTTAGAATAAAATTGCAAGAACTAGAGGTAACATATTTAAACATTTCTGTAAAACTAAAGCTTTGAGATGAACTCAATCCAGGAAACAGACATCTGAATTATTAAACGCTTGTCAGCATTTACTATTTCACGCAGAAAAGCTAGTTGTTGTGCTCTCCTTTTTGATAAGGTTTAAGGAAAAAAAATCACCTTAATAGCAGAATATAATTGAGGCAACCATTCACATACCATTGCCTACCATATATGATGAATTCCAAAATCTGATTGCCACACTGTAGAAGACTCATTCTTCTGAAAATTGTAAAGCAAAAAAGGGAAGATTTGAAAACATGTAATATAAAAACGAAATTATTCTTCTGAGAATGAAAGTGTCCTATAGGATATGTTGAACAAGAAAACTGCTTTATCATCACCTAGAAAGTTGTAATACATTATCATTGATTGTTCTCAAGTTTATTTTCTTTGCCCAATCTGTTTCCAGTGATCCATAATTAAAGCCATTCTAGGCATGAATAAATATGTAAGAAGGGTTGAAATCTGACATTATTTAAAATATTATTTTCCCCTCTATTTTAATGAACAAGAAGTGATTTGATAAATATTTGCTCACTAATGCTGGCAGAGATTTAAAGTTAACAGTGAATATGAAACTTCCTTTACATTGCTAGGGCAAACTATCTTAGAGGTTTTTGTTCTTCAGAGCTGAACATGCTTTTTGAGTTTCAAATTGTTTGAGTTATCTTTAATTCCATTAGAAATAAAGCATAAGACAGTAAAAACTGCTCTATCTGAGAAATATCATCTTTCTTAATTCAGTGTCATGAAGAATCTTTCAGAGGAATATCAAGGGTTGTCAAATACTGCTAAACCAATGGGCCATATTAGATTTAAACCATGATGCATACTTCTGTTGAAAGCAGTATTATATTAGTAGAGCATACAATAGACTTGAATATCGAAGACAAATCTGGCCATATATTTGTCATAAGGTATGCACTCATAAGTTCTCTATTATTTCAATTGTCATGAAGTAACAAATTCATCTTACTGAACTCTTTTTTATTAAAAAGGAAAAGATAGATATGTAACATACCCTATAGTAACAAAGATACTTTAATAAAATAGGTCATGTCTACAGGGTTTAACTAGACATTAGACCATGAAATACTTGAGTTCTTACTGTTACGACAGTGACAAATCAGTGATTTCAAATTTCAGTTAGCAATTCTGTAGTGAGGGGAAAAGTTCATTGTTTTTTGTTTTTTGTTGTGTTTTGCTTTGGTCATGCTTGGCAACTAGGTTTCAAGGAATAACCTACTTCTTCCTCATATACTTTTGGCTACTTAGATTATCCCGAGTCATGTTTTTGGTAATTAAGCCTCGATATACTTGTAAAACAATAATGAATCCATTCTGCCCTCAGTATCTTAATTTATTTTTTGAAAGAAACAATAGAAATAGTTTTAGAAAAAAATGTTATATCAAAAAGTGGAAAATTGTAATGGACAAACTAAGAAACCATTCAAGAGCATAAATCTAAAATGCATGGCATAAATCAACTTTGAGAAAATATTAATAATACGGGGATTTTACATAATGTTTCATATTTTCTAAATATTCAATTTTAATATTCAATATTTATTCAATTTTATTCTGTTTTTCACAACTCTTTAAGCAAAGAGATATCCATTTTTTAAAAAATTAAAAACTTGTAAATTGTTGTAAGCTTAAGTACAGTAGGGGCAATGAAATTAAAATTCTAGATTGATGGGTTTGCATTTTATTTCATTTTATTTTTATTTTTATTTTTGGTACAGACCAGTTTTCACCATGTTGACCAGGCTGGTCTCCAACTCCTGGCCTCAAGCTATCTGCTCACCTCGGCCTCCCAAAGTGCTGGGATTACAGACATGAGCCAACACGCCTGCCAGTGGGTCTGCATTTAAAAAAACCAAAAACTATGAAACCTACTATGAGTTCTTGAGCAAGAGTATGACATCATTTTTTAAACAATCTTAGCAACACTGTATTCTTAGATACTTTGATATATAAAATGATGTTGAACAAATTGAAAATGCTTATTCTGAAGAAAAAAACTTTCAGAAGATAAATTTGGAAGGCCTGTGTTGTAAAATAGATTTATTCCTTTTTTTTTTTTTTTTTTACAAATGGCAGAATAATAATCATGAGGAATTTTTCACAAGGGAGCTTACGTTGGCTTCAATGTCTGATAATTTGTGTCCTAGAGAGGAGAGTTTCCCATTACTGCGAAACCTAATTATGTGGGAAGTAGCAGGAATTTTCAAACTAGAGTTCTGGAGTCAGAGTCTTAGGTTCAGATCCCAGTTCCACCGCTGAGATTGAGCACTGTGGATAGCAAAAGTACCTACATTGTTAGGTTGTTAAGGAATAAATAAGACTTAAAAAAACACTTAGCACAGGAACTTTACACATATAGCATAAAAGATCAGTGGCTCGTGTCTGTAATCCCAGCACTTTGGGAAACCGAGGAGGGTGGATCATCTGAGGTTGGGAGCTCGAGACTAGCCTGACCAACATGGTGAAACCCATCTCTACCAAAAATACAAAAATTAGCCGGGTGTGGTGGCACACGCCTGTAATCCCAGCTACTCGGCAGGCTGAGACAGGAGAATCTCTTGAACCCGGGAGGCAGAGGTTGCAGTGAGACGAGATCACGTCATTGCACTCCAGCCTGGGCAACAAGAGCGAAACTCCGTCTCGAATAAAAAAGAGAGAGAGAGAGAGAGCGCAAGATCAGTAATTTTAAGTATTATTATTTCCCCACATGCAAGCTTCCTTCTGCCCAGAAGGCATTGACAAACTGTTAAGCATTAAACAACGAGGTATCACCTAAAGTATAAAGTCAAATAAGATGGTTCGTGCTTTTGAGAAGCTTATTGTTCTCAAATTAAATAAAATGCCAAATCATTTTAACATGACCTGCTATGTGCTAACCAGAGACTGTGAAAACACAAAGGAGGCAGACACTGGGCTCACCTGAATTTCTAAGCAGGCTTGCTCTGCAGCTGCTGGGATGCCCTCCAAAGGATTCATGGCTCATAGTTGCTTTCTTTCTGTGTGCCCTAGATTTTGATCGGAACTGAGTAATTCCAAATTATTTAGGTGACGATTTCTACAGATGGCTAATCTTGTCATTATCTTTTGCTTCACATGAGTGTCACTGTTAGAAGTAGCCTTGTGCTCAGTAATGATTTCACATCTTCTGCATAGGAAGCTCTAGAAATGAGGTTGGAAGTTAGGACTAGAACATTTATCTGAAAGCTATGTTTGTATGACAAGTACATCAATTGTTAAATTATGATGTCTTTTTTTATTAGGATGGGTTTGGGAGAAGTAACAGAGATAATGGGAATCAAACACCCCACAAACAATTCCTTGATGCCTCCACTGCTGACCTTATAGTATAAAACACAACTTAATCACTTTTAGTATTTCTCAAAATATCGTTTTATTCAAACCTGAAATTTAAAAAAAAAAAAAAACCTGTAATTTTGACAAACTACCTTTCTTTCACTATAGTGCACACAATTTGTCTTCAACATGATAAAGCATTTCTTCCGTTTCAAGAACCTTCTCCACTGTCCATCTTTCAGGATCTTTTGCATTCCTCAAATACTCACTAAACACAATGTCCTCTGATTTTTATGAACAAATGGATCTTTTGTCTTAATGAAATATTATACAAATACCATTTTTATGTTCTAACACAATTTTTATTCTTTTATTTATTTATTTATTTATTATTATTATACTTTAAGTTGTAGGGTACATGTGCATAATGTGCAGGTTTGTTACATATGTATACTTGTGCCATGTTGCTGTGCTGCACCCATCAACTCGTCATTTACATCAGGTATAACTCCCAATGCAATCCCTCCCCCCTCCCCCCTCCCCATGATAGGCCCCGGTGTGTGATGTTCCCCTTCCTGAGTCCGAGTGATCTCTAATTTAGTGGTTTTGTAGTTTTCTTCTCTTTTCTGAATCTTACTGATCTATGCATCATTCATAGCCCCTAAAATTGTACTTTGTCCTCGGTAAGTGCTTTATAAACATTTGCTAAATAGTGAAATTAAATAACCATTGCTTATTTCAATTTAATAATAAAAGAGGTTAAAAAGTAGCTATGACAAATATTAATAATTTTAATGTAATTCTAGTTTTAAAAACCCTCACAATATGAGTTCAAATAATGTGGTTCATAAAAATGACTAGTTTTATATTTGTGTCAAATTTTTTTGTTGTATGATTGCTAAATTACAATTCAGTGGCCAATATCCTGTGTTTCAGACTTGCCCTTTGACAAAGCTTTATAAAATATTGTGGATCACAGAAAATAAAAGGACATTTTCAAAATCATAGAACTAGCAAATAAAAACACCTCATTGGCATATGCTTTTGAGCCAACATTTCATCGTGGTGAAAAGGTTCCCATGTCATTCTAATATATATTAGGGATGATCATTCCTTTTCTTAGGGAACTGATACCTCCTAAAAAAATTATGCTGTCTACAAATTTTTAAATTTAGAAAATCAATAGAAAGAAGTAAAATAAAGATGTCCAAATCATTTAAGAATTTCATTGCAACTAGCTGTTTAAAAGTCTATTGCTCCTAGACAAATTTTCTAATTTTGACATAGGAACAATTGGTTGTCTACTTATAATTCCTACAGAGAATACCTGTAACCGTGATGGCAAGTTTGTGATGAGATTTAGAAACTTCAAGACTTTCGTTGGCCTAAAGATAGACAGTCAGTATGTGGGAATGGCAAGGTTTATTAATAAAACTATTTTCTCCAAGCTAGTAACTGCACCATTGTTTCTTGCATTCACCTTGCCTTTCCTGTGCTGCTTTTTCTATTTTATATTCTCATTTTATTTTAGTTCAGTAATATTCACCTAAAGTAGCATTTACATAAGTAGTTCTCATGAAACAGTAGTTCCGTTACATTTGCTACAATAAAATTAAACTGTTTTCACACAGGCCCTAGAAAACATTACATATTCCATTGCCATCCTTAGACATTTACACATTAGAGTGTTATGTCTATTTGAATATACACCATTGTATTAAACATTTTGAGAAATCAACAGTAAAGAAACTTACTTAACTTGGTTAACCATCATGTTATAATTTATATGACTTTTTACCAGGTAACTTATTAGAAATAATAATATATATTATAATATGATATGTATGATATATATTATATTATACAAAAAAAGTTATGGACCATGGACCACATTAAACACTTTACCTGCATTGTATCATTTAATCATCACCACAACTTGAGGAGGTATGTATGATTATTACCCACGTTTGCCAATAAGGAAATCAAAGCTTTTCAAAATTAAGAATTTGCTGAGTTTGACAGACTGGTGAGACTCGGGACTTGATTTGTCTCAAGGGTCCATTCTTCTACCCACTGTGCTCTTCTATCTCAATACAATTAAAAACTTTTATAAAGATATTTTAGATTTCATGGACAAGAGGAGTATGATAGAGATGTTATTTTTCTCAAATTTGAAAAATATTATTTGAAGATAAGGCCTGATAGTAAATAAAAAGAGACACCCGAAGGAACTCAAAAGTGTTTTATTTATCCTAATGCATTGATTCTCTGTGTTATACAAATTCTCTTGAATCAGATTCTTATCTTCACTCTTATCTGTTTGAATATCTGCTTCACTCATCTTTTTCTTCTTCTATTAATTTCTACCTTAAGATTTTAACATCTTGTTTATAATTCAGATTTACAAAGTGCTAATGTTTCAGTTAAAGTCAGACTTAGAATTCTGTCATACTTCTGCTTAATAATTATCATTTCCATAAGATTCATTTTCAGTTAATCAAGCTCAGCAATTAAAAAGATAACTAAATAGTTGATAACATATGTGATTAATTTATATGACAAATTATTGGATTTTTGAAAGTCTTAGGGATTCAGTTAACTTTAGTAAAATTTTACTTTGTGTTGGGTATTATACCAAAAACAGAGATAAAAATTAAAATAAAATACGAATCCTATCTTCATGAAGCAAGGACTCTAGTGGGGAAAAATAATCCTATAGAAAAAAAATAAACTTATACTCTAATACAAAGAGTGATAAATAGAATGAATCAAGGATGCATAAAGAATTAGGGGACCATATAAAAGAAAATATCACTCTGTTTTAGCCAAGTAAGTTAGCCAAGTGAGAAAAGTAATAAAAGAATGTGGTTCCAATGGAGAGAACAGCATTCACTAATCACACAGGTAAGAAACAGCCATGTGTGTGTGTGTGTGTGTGTGTGTGTGTGTGTGTGTGTGTGTGTGTGTATTTATGCGTTTGAATAGTAAGCATCTCTTGATTGTTAGGGCATGAAATGTAAACTACGCAATAGCACAGCAAGAGACTGAATAGGTGAAAGACACAGAACAAGCCATGCAAGTCTACTATATTGTGCCAAAAGATTTGTGAAATTCACTGAATAATTTTAAGCAGAAAACTAACATGTTTTGACTGGCATTTTGGACAGATTAGGATGACTTCAAACTGGGGAACAGATTTTCATGAAGCTTAACTGATGATGAGACCAAACTGGGCCTTATCATGATTATTCAGGTGAGACATGTTAAGAACTTGAGTTAGAGCAGTGGTAACAAATAGGGAGATTAGCGGATCAATTCATGCAGAATTTAGGTGGTAAAATTGGATGATAGAGGGTTGAATTTGATGTGTCTGTGGAGAGAGTGTTATGAACTGAAGTTTTGTATCCTCCCAAATATTAAAATATTGAAGCCTAACCTCCAATGTATTGGGTTTTGGAGATGGGGGTCTTTAAGAGTAATTAAGTTTAGCACTTTGGGAGGACGAGGCAGGCAGATGACCTGAGGTTGGGAGTTCGAGACCAGCCTGACTAACATGGAGAAACTCTGTCTCTACTAAAAATACAAAATTAGCTGGGTATGGTGGCTCATGCCTGTAATCCCAGCTACACAGGAGGCTGAGGCAGGAGAACCACTTGAACCAGGGAGGCAGAGGTTACAGTGAGCAGAGATCATGCCATTGCACTACAGCCTGGGCAACAAGGGAGAAACTCCATCTCACACACACACAAAAAAAGGGTAATTAAGTTTAGATAAAATCATGAGGGTGGGGCTCCCATGATGGACATTGTCAAACCACATTAAGGTCCCCGTTCCTGGCTTAAAGAAGGTGTCTGTTGGTCGTTTTCTCATATGGTGGAGAAAAAGTGAGTTCTGGTCCCTCCTCGTTTTCTTCACAGATTGAGGCTCATTGTCCAGGCTTGGGGCATGTGTTTAATCCCTTAATCACTCTTTCCAGTGGGGATGGAATGTGTTGGTTGGCCCAGCTTGGATCATTTGCCAACAGCAAGTGCTGACAGAAGGAGAGAAGGGATATAGTTCAGTACCACCAAAATAGACGAGTGCCCCATCAGGAAGTCAGATTCTGTCAAGAAGGAGGAATGGATACTGGGATGGCAGAATCAACAGCTATCCACTGCAGAGCCACACAGCAAAAATTACCAGATTGGAAGAAACAGGATGTGTGCCTGTGGGTTGTGTCTATTTGAGTGCAGGTATAGGTACTCAGCGACAATAAGAAAGGTCCATGGCATGCTACCTCTCTTCTGGTCTGTTTCATTTGGGATATTTCTCCCTCAACCCCAGCAGAATAAAAAGATCCTTAGTGTCCCTGGCTCCTAATAATCATATCAGCTCTTGAGAAGCAATCCCTGGTTAACTTCACTCCTATCCTTCCTTCTCAATGTTCTAATATCTCTCTCTGGAGCTACATATTCAAAGTAAATAAGACCCCATCCAATTTAACACCAGAGAAGCTTAAAGTAGTTCATTTTCTTTACATTCACTCCTCAAACATTTGGCACATCACGAGAAAATGTATAAATGACAGCTCTTCAAAAGTGAGGGGAAAGGGGTTAGGTGCCATAATATGATGAAAGCAAAGCAAAATTTAAAATCTTTTTACTGCTGCTTTTTTCCCTTCACAAAGTCCATACATCCATAATTCCACTTCCTCTTTCATTTCCTTGCTGTCTGCTTCCTTCTCCGATTAAATTAACACAGAGACAGTTCTCAATCATGCACAATTTAACGTGAGTAGCTCTCAGACTGGCAGCCTTGCATTCTGTCCCTCTACAAGCTGCTGGGGACCAGAAAGTCCACGGAGCTGAAACTCTGTCCAGAACTGAAGACAATATTGATTTTTACTGTATTTTAGTGCAAACATATAATATATCAGTTAAATTACATGTCAGATGTGCCGTAAGTATCTAACTACTCTTTATAAAATTTAAAATGTATATAATTATTTCTTTATTAAATGTCTAAATTCCAAACAATTTAATTTTAGGCAGTACCATTATAAGGAAGAAGGAGGCATAACACATCAGAAATCATGTGGCATATAATTGGCACTCAGTGAAGATGCGTTTCTAATATTCATGCATAGTATAATTAGAGTAAACATAGAAAGTATCTGATCTGTAAAGATATTTATTCTGTTTGTTTAACTGCTCTTTGTCTAGCACCCATTGCAGTGTCTGACACATAGTAGGTATTCCATAATTGTTCGTTGGATGATTCAATGAAAGAGAATTCCAAATGTATAAGATATGGAGACAGAAACTGTAACTAGAATAACTATTGCAAAAGTTATTTACAAGTAAACAAACCAAAAAACAAAAAGGGAAGAAAAAATACCACCATCCTGAGCTACAGCTATACCAGTCTCAATTAATAATCAAGCTTCTATAATGCTAGAGTGAAAATTTTTGAGAGAAAAAGTAGATTGCTTCCTGAGAGCTTCTGTAATGCTAATAGAATCTTTAGACTCCATTGTCACACTGATGATTCACTGGTAAAAAAAAAGCAGGCACACTTTTTTTTTGGCCTTCATTATCAGGCCATTTCTGGCCTGATTTGCTTTAGATGATTTAGACTCTGCTGCACCTGAACTGTGACTTTCCATATCAGAAAAGGGAATGAAAGGTGAATAAAGACCAAAAAAAAAAGGGAGGGGGAAGTAAGAAGAAGAAAAACCAAGGCTATAAAATTAAAAACATAAAAAATCATAGCATTCTGTCTACTCTGTGCTTGAGGTTAAAATTTTAAGTATTTTCAGGGCTTCTACCCACCCCTTTAACCCCCAAAAACTTCTGTTTTGTTGCATCTAAAGGTCACTGCTTTATGGTGTGTGCAGCAAAATAGGTTTTGTTTTGTTTTGTTTTTTAAGCTGTCTGCAGTCCACTGTAGAAGAGCCAGGGAATCTAGCTACACGATCATGCTCCTTTTGGCATTCTTCACTGCAACCATTCATTATGGCAGTAGCTAACATTTGTCAGTTTAAGCCGTAAGCACATCTCTTGCCCATTACCAGACAACTTCGATCATTTTTGAATAATTTTAAATCACTACAGAGCCCAGGAAGACCGGAGAAAAAGCACAAGCAAGGCTCCTGTTTCACAGTATAGCTGCTCCTCCTACAACAGCCACTGGACATAAATGAAGTTCTAAATGACTTGTGGTCAATATGGGAATCTGGAACCAGCCACAAGCACATCATTAAAAACATAGTAAGTATTCAAAGCTGAAGTTAATTTACTTTACCCGAATACCCAATGATAAGACCAGCTGCATGGAGAGCCTCAAGTATCTCCAGTATTTACTTATGAGATTTACACTCGAACACATGTAATCATCATTTTCAAGACCAGCATTGAAGAATAGTGTAGAGATCCTCGATGAGCATAAATATGATTACACAAGAGGTGAAAGTGGGAACCCTTTTTTGATTTGTATTAATGTCATATTTTTTATGGTTTCTCTCTTGAGAAAACTAAATCTGTGACACTATGCACAAAATGCTGAGACTATAGTCTAGTTGGCCCAGACATATTAGTTTATATGAGGATAGCTGTAATAAGTTGCTACATTCATGCAATAAAAATGTCAGAAGTCTTGAATGCAATGCCTCTGATTAGGTGAAACAAAAGGTTGCACTAAATTCCCAGTTTGAAAGTATCAATCTTATCGCTGCATTTCTGAGTGAGTCCTGTCCTCTCCTCTTTTTCCCTTGGTTATCTAGCCTAGCTATATAAATCTATGCTGTATATAGAGCATTTTGTTGTATGAAAGCTTTATGGCTGTGTTGGAACAATGAAATCCCCTTTCATTTAAATGTTTGTGAAATCTGTTCAGTCCTCTTTTCCTGAAGAAAAAAATCCATGAAGTCTCTTTATGAAAATATGAATTTTAAGAGAAATCACACTTACTCTTAAATAATCAAAAACAGAGTAGGCTAAATCTCAAAAATCCATCAGAAAGCCATCATTTCCTTTAATGCACTAGATTTTATAAATTAAAGCTTATTTTCCTGGCCCTTCTTCACATTAGCATTTTGGATTGTTGATAGGTAAACATAAGCATTTTAATGGCATCTTGTAAGACGACTTTTAAGAATCTTTACTGAGGTTCTCTGGTTTATATACATTAACAAAGATTAAACAATCATCACACTTGCAAAAAATATACTGTCTGTAAGATAATAAAAGCCAGATTTGCCACCATTTTGTCCAGTAATAAGTGAAAGAGAAAAAAAAATTCACTTTGATGATATTGTTTTTTCCTCCCCAAATTTTTAAAAGTACAACAAAATTGCACTGTCCTATATGCAAAAGAAAATTTGTCTATGACAAGAGAGCTACCATGAAACATTCACTGATACTTCTGTATGCTTCAACCGAAAAGGAGTTGTAATGCTGCTTCTTTGGTTTTCTCTGTAGAGAACAAAACGTGGAGTTTATGGCAAATGTATAGTGTGATTTTCATATGAAAAATAAATGATTCACTTATTGTTTGTATCTGTAAAGGTTTTGATTGCTTTTTTTTTTTTTTGAGTTACTCTTAAGGCAATTTGAGACCTCTATCAGAATTTAAAAGGTAGGTCGTAAGCTTAAAAATGAACACAAACTCAGAGCGAATACAGTCAGTGCCAGCTCCGGTTGTTATCTACAAATTCTGTAACTACATGTTGTCAAGAGCTAGTCGAGTACAATTAAGGCAAAAAACCAACATAATCAAAAATCATAAGTTAACATGTAGTGTTGAGGCTAAAACGTAAATTTAATCTTGACATATATAAATTAGCCAAAAGAATGTAAGACACACAAGGTCACCTCTTTATTCATATTGCAGCAAAGAAAAGAAAAGTGGAAAATCTACTAACTGATCAGAACAATCCTAGGAATTATAACAGGACAAGTGAGGTTTTAATACTCCTTCAGGCTACCACTTACTCTTCCAACTCTAACCTTGAGTGAAGTTGCCCTTACTATCTCTAAAATTGAATTTTTAAACTCCACAAAGCATATTAAGAGAGAGGAAGTACATTATTTACATTGACTCCTGTCTCAAGGAAGCAGTATGGATTAATGATATCATCTTGGGCAAATGTGTTTTCATCTTATATTAAACTTAGACGAACTTCTGCTGTTGACAATGCACACCTGGAATCTTAGTTCTTTCTTTTGACTGGGTGAATGATCATGGGCACATCATTACACACTCCTGAGCCCCTGTATCTTCATCAACATACGAAGGAAGTAAGAGGTATATTCCTTTTTTTGAGACGGAGCTTCAATCTGTTGCCCAGGCTGGAATACAATGGTGTGATCTCGGCTCACTGCAACCTCTGCCTCCCAGGTTCAAGTGATTCTCCTGCCTCAGCCTCCCGAGTAGCTGGGATTACAGGCGCCCACCACACCTGGGTAATTTTTGTACTTTTTGTAGAGACGGGGTTTCATCATGTTGGTCAGGTTGATCTCAAACTCCTGACCTTGTGATCCATCCTCCTTGGCCTCCCAAAGTGGTGGGATTACAGGCGTGAGCCACCGCGCCCAGCCAAGATGTATTCTCGACTAAGATAATTCTTGCAGTGACAATCAAAGGCAAAGCACTTTATTAACTATTAGCAAACTAGACAAGAACAAAACTTTGGATGATCTTATTTTATTTTATTTTACTTTTTGAGACAGGGTTTCACTCCTGTTGGTGACATGACCTCGGCTCACTGCAACCTCTGCCCCCCAGGCTCAAGTGCTCCTCCCACCTCAGCCTCCAGAGTAGTTGGGACTACAGACACATGTCACAACGCCCAGCTAATGTTTGTATTTTTCGTAGAGACAGGATCTCATTATGTTGCCAAGGGTGGTCTTGAACTCCTGAGATCAAGTGATAAGCCCACCTCAGCCTCCCAAAGTGCTGGGATTAGAGGCATGAGTTACTGCGCTCAGCCTACATTGACATGTCTTAATTCTTATGTAAGTTCTATGGATTACAAACTGTAGAGCCAAGGACTAGTTATTTAAATCCTTCTGTGCCTTTGTTTCCTCGTCAGTAAAACGAGGATAATAATATTACTTACCTCATAGAGTTGTTTTCAGAATTAAATGACTTCGTTTAGGTGCTGAATTTAGTGCCCTCACATAGTAAGTGCTATCTAAGAATTTGATATTATTATTGTAAATATGATACTGAAAAATCTGACAGAGTTTTTTCTCATGCGTAACATAAATCCTTATACTGCAGTTTAAGCACACACATATTCTGGTTGGTGGGAAAAGAGCTTCAAGGAAATGATTCACCATACCAAGATTGAAAATAATCTCCCAAAACTAAGGCAATCATTGAAAAGTTCCCCAGGATTTCATTAACCAAAGTTGTCAACTTATTTTATTACAGTACCCCGTAAAGATAGTGGTCATTATGTTTTACTAAAAAAGTGGCTGCCTTATATTACTTTTCAAAGTATATGCAAAATACTGTTATTAACAAAAATATGTATCTATAGAATACATATAGAGCTTTAGAGTAAATATTAAGCTTCAAAAATATTTCTACATTTTCCCCAATAAAACCAAGAAAGAGCTGGCTAGGAAGATGATAAGTAAATAGATGAGTCATTAGAGATTATAGATAATACATAGTTGAAACTTCTGGATTGATGTCAATTTTTATCTTAGTGATTACTCATTGTTTTGTACAGAAGACCAAGGAAAGATAAAGATTTTCCCACAAATTAACTTTTAATGACTCAAGCAGCAATAGCATTGCAAGAAAAAAATCTATAAAAGAAGAAGCAGGCCAAGTGACTTTAAGGAGACCTCCAATCATTTTCTACTATAAAACAAGAAAATTGAAAAAGCAACAGGCTGTTTAGATTTACAAAAGAAAAAAAATTGCATATAGATATTTTCATACATATTTACAGTATTATGTGTATTCACGTGCACACACACAATACAAATTCATTTCACAAAGAAAAAGTGTGAAATGTGAAATGTCAAGAGTTTCATTTAATTCGTGGGTATATGTATGAATGACCAGGATGATCACTTTATTTCTCTTCTAAGAAGAACGCTACAGCAGAAAATATGGCAATTTCTAACATAAGATAGCCATACATTTGATCATAGGCTACCTTAAAAGGAAAGCAGGCCAAGCGCTGTGGCTCACATCTGTAATCCTAGCACTTTGGTTGACCACAGTGGGCGGATTACCTGAGGTCAGGAGTTCAAGACCAGCCTGGCCAACATGGTGAAATCCTGTGTCTACTAAAAATACAAAAAAATTAGCCAGGTGCAGTGGTACGTGCCTGTAATCCCAGCTACTCTGGAGGCTGAGGCAGGAGAAATGCTTAAACCAGGGAGACGGAGGTTGCGGTGAGCCGAGATCAAGCCACTATACTCCAGACTGGGCTACAGAGTGAGACTTGGTCTCAAAAAAGAAATTTTAAAAAAAAGAAAAAGAAAAAAGAAAAGAAAACAAGCTTTTCTTTTGAGGTCACTGTAAAACTCAGTGACCTACGGAGTTAAGAAATTACTGGATTCTATTGCTCTGGGTCATGAATCTCGCTGCTGTGTCATAATAAGGCAAAAAATGTATACTTTTTAAAAGTGCACTCTAGTCAGCTTCCATAATCACATTTTCACTGTGTCAACCAGCATAGTTTTAACCATAATAATCCAGTCATTGAAAAAGATGAATTTTATGTTTTAAAGACTGGGCTATAAAATACAAATGAATTAATGGTGTCAGTAAACTCAAAATGATTTATACTTGAGTGGAAAAGTATAGGATGAACTTTCAAAATAAATAGTTTGCTTTTGATAGTGGGGAATAGCCATGTATAAAGGGAAGGCACATCATTTAAAAAGCCTCAAATACTAAGGTTTGGAAAGGCATCTTTTCCATTATTCTAGGGACCATATTTCAACTGGTAACATATTATAATTTAAAATTCCACTGCAATTGTTATATCATGCTTGGGTTCATTGTCTGGCAAGGTAGAATGGCAAAAACTGGGGGCCAGAACATTCAAAGTTTATTGAGGTTGTCACTAACTCTATTGGTATGCCTTCGAACAAATCCTTTCACATCTCAAGGCCCTTGGTTGCTTCCTGCAAAAAATGGGGACAACTAGACAAAAGATCTAGATTCTGAGATCTAGCTTCTGAGACAAGATGAGAGATTAGTTTGAGTTTCTAACTCTCAGATTTGTTATCATTATTCCAAATTGCTCAAAATGTGTGAAGACCATAGATTATACAATTTGAGACTGGTGCAAAGAATGTGAAAAAATCACACGACCAATTTATTCCATTCACATGATGCTGACACATATTTTCTCACGATGACCAGTGTGGAAAGCTAACCTCACTTAAGCATATGACATAATGTAACGCTCTCAAAAATGAGAATCATCATCAAGTTCTTCTTCAAGCTGAAATGCATTAATAGTGGTTCAAAGCCATTTCCGACCAAGAAGATAACTGAGTCTGAAGAAAACCACCCCCAAGATCACCTCTACACAGATACACACATACCCCAAGCTCCTGATAAGCTCCAATGCTCTTCCAGTATTATATTGTCCCAAATTCATCCTTATTTGGTAGCCAGATTCAGATTTACATGAAAAACAGAAAGTAGGCAATCCTTAAGAAAGTTAGAAACCCTTAAAAGTATTTATTTCTGGATAATTTTTGCTGTAAACTATCCTGACCACTGGTGTTTAGGGGTGAAATCAGGGTTGAGCTTTGCAGGGCTGGGATTCAGTGTTCTTGGGAGCCTGTGCCCAACCATTTTCCAATGTATATTTGAAATGTATATTGCGCACATAAACACAAAACACCATCACAAAGCATGATCATCGCCCTCTAGCTCTCTAGGGCAACCAGAAAGGAAACGGAAGGCAGAATATAGAAGTTGTTGGATGTTTTTGTCTTTTAATACATACAAAATACATTTACTGGCATGAATAGATTATCATATCCCTTTATCTTTGAGGCTTATCTGTAGCATTTTTAATACAAATAGATTTGATTTCTCAGTGTATCTGTTGTTATTCAGTCATAAAATAAATTGAGAGTGGGGTTCTTATACTCTGTCTACTGAAAACAAGGTTTTTACACATACATTGCACCAGTTATCACTACATTCCCTCCCTCCTCATATTCCTCTAACTAGATATCTGCATTAAGTGCCAACAATATTTTTGAAAGCCAAAATTATTTGTGAAATTAATAATCTGAAAAATGGCTCTCATCAAGCCTCAAATTGGCCTTTTGTCTCATTTGGTAGTGTTATTCATTACTCACCAACCTTATGAAATTCACACAGAGAGAGGCAGCGTTATTGGTTTTTGAAATACCAGTGTGACTTAATTTCTCCTGTAAATGGACTAAAATATATGTGTTTTAAAAATAATAGTGGATGGGAAATTTTGATATGAAGCTTTCATTAAGAATCTGATGCCTGCCGTGTATGCATTGACTTATTACTTTTCAAACATGTGTTTGGTTTTTTTTTGTAGACACAGGCTTAGAGTCAAACACTCCATAATTGACTGCTTATGAATGTTTTCTATTGAATCGTTGACATTGGTGGTGTGTCACAGCTTGAGAGAGTGATCCACAAAACTTCCGTGCCACCACTGAAAGATCATAGGAATATTTGCCATTCATGTCTGTGCTTAAAATGGTATTTGATGAATACAAAGCCTTTAAAGATTGTTGGATGCATTTACTATTCAGAGTCAAACTGAAGGTTTTTTAAAAATATTTTTTCCAATACTTCGAGGGAAAGTTATTTTTACATTCATAGACATTTAGCAGAGTTGAATGTATTGTACATGTTATTTTCCAGATATAGTAAATGCTAAGGTCTGCTTTCTTATTTACTTATTTATTTATTTATTATGAAAACAGCTTTCATCTTAGGAACTTGGTTATGTGTCATTCCTAACATAAAGAAAAATATTCTGAAGGATGCACTCATTCTTGATTTTAAAACCAGTTGAAAAGGAATTTTTCAAAGGTGATAATATGTACCTATTGAAGTAGGGTTCCTTTAAAAATAGTTATTTTCCAGTCATAGTCTTCCTATTTTCCCTTTAAATAATGCACATGTTTTTTAAGATCAGCTATAGAATCAAAAGTATTAGAGCTAAAAAACATCTTAAAGATTCTCTATTCCAACCGCATCTTATGATACAGCATGATTGAGAGTTATCTGTGGCCGTGAAATAAGTTTTTCTCTACACTAGTAACTGAGCTGAATGGAGAGTAAGCAAACAAAAGTTATTAAAAGCAATTAAGTTTGTACCATATTGTTTAGCAATTTTAGGCTGCATTGCATCATCACCATCCTAATAGCACCTTTCTCTGTGAGATGCCTGCAAAACTGAGCTGTTCCAGATAATCATTTCACCAATTTCCAGTAGTTCCTGCTCTAGAACACAGAATAAAACAGGTCAATGTCATGGCAGCAGGCAAAATGCAAAACAAAGGCTAAAAGCCCACGCTTGTTAATTGTTTTAGTTGGAGAAATTTTGGAAGTAAAAAATATCAAATAACTTATTACATAGAAAAAAAGCAATCACTACTCACCAGTAACCGAAATGAGAGCTATCTTTAGATATTTTGAAACTGATGAATTGGGATTAATGAATTTCAGACTTTGGGTAAGATATGGAAAGGAAGATATTGGCATTGCCAAAAATCCTAAAGCTCATCCCCCTGAAGTCACCACGACACCCACACTGGAAGATTCTTCTCCCTCGCACTTTCACACTGTCCACCCCATTCCGGCTATAACATGCCCTTTTGTGACTACTTTTTCCCTTTAAGATTGTCTTGGATCTTTTTATTTTGGGAAAATGTACATGAGAAATGTGGGGAGGGGTATGAGAAGAGAGAGGGACACACTGATGTGGGAATGAAGAGAATATGTATCAATTATTTTTGGATCCAATTCATTTAGAGTCATCTGGAAAACATCATCTGTATTTGTTCCATTGTTTGCGGAGTTTTGTCTTTGTGTGTTACTTCTTTTTTACTGATTATTAAGTATTGTATCTGTTTACGGTGTGCAGCATGATGTCTTGGTCTATGTAAACATTGTGGAATGGCTAAATGAAATTAATGTACACACTAACTTGCATACTTACCGTAGTTTTGTGATGAGAACACTTAAAATATACTGTCAGCGATCTAAAGTATACAATATATTGTTGTTAACTATAGCCAGCATGATGTACAATAGACCTCATGCACTTATTCATCCTGTCTAGCTAACATTTTGTGTCCTTGACCAACATCTTCCTAATCTCCCTATGCTATTTCATTTCTTAATTTGATTCCATTGACATTTTCCCACTCAGCTGTTATTTCATATCAAACTGATGACTCCTGACAAGATTCTCAATAGAAATTATTAGTGGAGTCTATATAGATACCTCAAACTAAAAATTTTTTAAAATACAATAATGTCAAATGGATGGTAATAACTTTCATATTGCTATTCATATAGCTATCTTTCTTTAATTTGTAATATGGACTTTACTATTGTTTACGTTTGTATAAAACCATTAAAATGATTATTTTTTAATGAAGAGATTATTTTACAGTTTTACTACCAATTTTGCTTGTTTTATTTTTATTCAAGATCAAAGTTTAAACAAATAGAGTAATGATAGCTTTTCTAGAAAAACAAGAACATCATTCTTTGATGATAAAAATGTCTTTACTGTTAAAGAAACACAGTAGGAATTTTAATTATGCAACGAAAGGTACTAGACATTTAGGGAAGGGGTTTATACAAATATCCTCATCTCAGGCTATTATTTCTCTTAAAACAATCAAATTACTAAAGTCTGAAAATACTTCAGCCAAAGTTACATCAAACTGAGGAAATGTAAGGCTTCCAGCGTGTGCCACCATTACAAGTATGCTGATGAGAACATGGCAGCTGCAAATCACCTTCGAGGCCCTCTTATTGTGGTTTTTCTTCTTGAAAAGAAGAACCAAAAAAAAACCAAATTTTTTTTTTGTTTCAATGTGATTGTGCCATTTTGATAAGTTCATGATCTGGTCCTGACATAGCCTTAAAGTGTGAAACTTTCTCTTGCGCATAGAACTTCTCATGGGCTTCCAACGTATTATTATTATTATTATACTTTCTGTTCTGGGAAACACGTGCAGAACGTGCAGATTTGTTACATAGGTATACATGTGCCAGGGTGGTTTGCTGCACCCATTGACCCGTCATCTACGTTAGGTATTTCTCCTAATGCTATCCCTCCCCTAGCCCCCACCTCTTGACAGGCCCCAGTATGTGTTGTTCTGTTCCCTCTATCCATGTGTTCTCATTGTTCAACTCCCACTTATGAGTGAGAACATGGGGTGTCTGGTTTTCTGTTCCTGTGTTAGTTTGCTTATAATGATGGTTTCCAGCTTCATCCATGTCCCTGCAAAGAACATAAACTCAACCTTTTTTATGGCTGCATAGTATTCCATGGTATATATGTGCCACATTTTCTTTATCCAGTCTATCATTGATGGGCTTTTATGTTGGTACCAAGTCTTTGCTATTGTGAACAGTGCCGCAATAATCATACATGTGCACGTGTCTTTATAGTAGAATGATATATAATTCTTTGGGTATCTACCCAGTAATGGGATTTCTGGGTCAAATGGTATTTTTGGTTCCAGATCCTTGAGAAATCACCACACTGTCTTCCACAATGGTTGAACTAATTTACATGCCCACCAACAGTGTAAAAGCATTCTATTTCCCCACATCCTCTCCAGCATTTGTTGCTTCCTGACTTTTTAGTGATCGCCATTCTAACTGGCATGAGATAGTATCTCATTGTGGTTTTGATTTGCATTTCTCTAATGACCAGTGATGATGAGCTTTTTTTCAGATGTTTGTTGGCCACATAAATGTCTTCTTTTGAGAAGTGTCTGTTCATATCCTTCACCCACTTTTTGATGTTTTTTTTTTTCTTGTAAATTTGTTTAAGTTTGTTGTAGATTATGGATATTAGCCCTTTGTCAAATGGATAGATTGCAAAAAATTTCTCCCATTCTCTAGGTTGCCTGTTCACTCTGATGATAGTTTCTTTTGCTGTGCAGAAGCTCTTTTGTTTAATTAGATCCCATTTGTCAATTTTGGCTTTTGTTGCCATTGCTTTTGTGTTTTAGTCATGAAGTCTTTGCCCATGCCTATGTACTGAATGGTATTGCCTAGGTTTTCTTCTAGGGTTTTTATGGTTTTAGGTCTTATGTTTAAGTCTTCAATCCATCTTGAGTTAATTTTTCTATAAGGTGTAAGGAAGGGGTCCAGTTTCAGTTTTCTGCATATGGCCAGCCAGTTTTCCCAACACCATTTATTAAGTAGGGAATCCTTTCCCCATTGCCGGTTTTTGTCAGGTTTGTCAAAGATCAGATGGTTATAGATGAGTGGTGTTATCTCTGAGGCCTCTGTTCTGTTCCACTGGTCTATATATCTGTTTTGGTACCAGTACCATGCTGTTTTGGTTATTGTAGCCTTTTAGTATAGCTTGAAGTCAGGTAGTGTGATGCCTCCAGTTTTATTCTTTTTGCTTAGTATTGTCTTGGTGATATGGGGTCTTTTTTGGTTTCATATGAAATTTAAAGTAGTTTTTTTCTAATTCTGTGAAGAAAGTCAGTGGTAGCTTGATGGGGATAGAAAAGCAATGAATCTATAAATTACTTTGGGCATAAGGCCATTTTCATGCTATTGATTCTTCCTATCCATGAGCATGGAATGCTTTTGCATTTGTTTGTGTCCTCTCTTATTTCCTTGAGCAGTGGTTTGTAGTTCTCCTTGAAGAGGTCCTTCACATCTCTTTTAAGTTGTATTTCTAGGTCATTCTCTTTGTAGCAATTGTGAATGGGAGTTCACTCATGATTTGGCTCTCTGTTTGTCCATTATTGGTGTACAGGAATGCTTGTGATTTTTACACATTGATTTTGTATTCTGAGACTTTGCTGAAGTTGCTTATCAGCTTAAGGAGATTTGGGGCTGAGATGATGGGGTTTTCTAAATATACAGTCATGTCCTCTGCAAAGAGACAATTTGACTTCCTCTCTTCATATTTGAATTTCCTTTCTTTCTTTCTCTTGCCTGATTGCCCTGGCCAGAACTTCCAATACTATGTTGAATGGGAGTACTGAGAGAGGGCATCCTTGTCTTGTGCCCGTTTTCAAAGGGAATGCTTCCAGCTTTTGCTCATTTAGTATGCTATTGACTGTGGGTTTGTCATAAATAGTTCTTATTATTTTGAGATACGTTCCATCAATTCCCAGTTTATTGAGAGTTTTTGCATGAAAGGGTGTTGAATTTTATTGAAGGCCTTTTCTGCATCTATTGAAATACTCATGTGGCTTTTGTCATTGATTCGATTTATGTTATTGATTACGTTTATTGATTTGTGTTTGTTGAGCCAGCCTTGCATCCCAGGGATGAAGTGGACTTGATCATGGTGGATAAGCTTTTTGACGAGCTGCTGGATTCGGTTTGCCAGGATTTTATTGAGGATTTTCACATCGATGTTCATCAGGGATACTGGCCTGAAATTTTCTTTTTTCGTTGTGTCTCTGCCAGGTTTTAGTATCAGGATGATGCTGGCCTCATAAAATAAGTTAAGGAGGAGTCCCTCTTTTTCTATTGTCTACAATAGTTTCAGAAGGAATGATACCAGCTCCTCTTTATACCACTGGTGGAATTTGGCTGTGAATCCATCTGGTCCTGGGCTTTTTTGGTTGGTAGGCTATTAATTACTGCCTCTATTTCAGAACCTGTTATTGTTCTATTCAGAGATTCATATTCTTCCTGGTTTAGTCTTGGGAGGGTGTGTGTGTCCTGGATTTTAACCATTTCTTCTAGATTTTCTAGTTTATTTGCGTAGAGGTGTTTATAGTATTCTCTGATGGTAGTTTGTATTTCTGTTGGATCAGTGGTGATATCCTCTTCATTATTGTTTATTGTTTCTATTTGATTCTTCTCTCTTTTCTTCTTTATTAGTCTGGCAGTGTCTAACTATTTCATTAATCTTTTCAAAAAACCAGCTCCTGGATTCAGTGATTTTTTGCAGGGTTTTTCGTGTCTCTATCTTCTTCAGTTCTGCTCTGATCTTAGTTATTTCTTGTTTTCTGCTAGCTTTTGAATTTGTTTGCTCTTGCTTCTTTAGTTCTTATCATTGTGATGTTCGGGTGTCAATTTTAGGTCTTTCCTGCTTTCTCCTGTGAGCATTTAGTGCTATACATTTCCCTCTAAACATTACTTTAGCTGTGTCCCTGTTACATTGTGTCTTTGTTCTCATTGGTTTCAAATAATTTATTTATTTCATACAGCTATCTTTAGAAAATTTTGCCAACTTGCCTAGACAGGTGTCTTAAAAGCTTTCATTAATTGGTTGTCTAGTTCTCTAGGATTGATGACATGTGCTGGTTACTTGAGCTTGGAAGTAGCGCTATTCATATATGCCTACTTGCTCACTTTAGTTTGTATTTCATGTTGCTGATATCATCATCTCTATTTGACTGTCTTCTCATCTGTCTTGCCCACTGTTCCTAGCTGTCTCTCTCTTTTCTTTCCAGCCTTCTAGTTAAGTATCTTATTCTAAACATCAGATGGCAAATTATATTTTCTGTTTCTTTAGCTAAATAGGTTGATTCTTATCCCCACTTTAAATCTCAGAAAAGATTAAGAATATGTCTTTCTTGGCAAAATGAATGGAAAGCCATCTCTGATTCTGACCTTCGCCTATGGACAGACTACAGTAGAAGACAGTTTCCAACTGTGGTAATTTATCAACTCATTAACATATCTCTGATAAGGCATTTTGAATAATCCATCAGGAGATAGACTGGGAATGCAAACACTACTTACAAATAATTACCAGTGCTGCCCAACTATATTCTTGGCACACCATTTTTATATCCCCTCAGTGGGAATAGTTTGAATCCACACATAGTGACAATTCATATTTGCTGGCACTCCTGTTTGGTTTTTGTTTTACTATTTTTTGTGCCATTGGGCATTTGGGAAACAACAGAAAGTATGAACTTACTCACTGTACTAATGGAATATGTCTTTGGTTTAGTTAGTATTCACAGTATTAAAATCAATGACTAGCTAGTGAGATGTATATATATGGAAATACATACAGCCCTTTTCTGGAAAGACACTAATCTAATCACCTGTTGACCTCAGAGCTACAGCTAAATTTTGAGACAATTGTAAAGCATGTGTCCCCTCACCACACGCCTCAGCACACCCATGGGACTGTCAGCATTAACGCTGATGCCCCGTCTCCACCCACTCTTGCCTTTCATCACCTAAAGCTCTCAGCCAGAAAGTGGTGACAGAGGCGGCCGGCATTGTATGTCAACAGATTATCAGGATGGTTAGTAATATTCCCTTGCTAGGAACCTTTTTAAATCCCTGCATTGGCAATCCTAAAGCTCTCTTGATTTTTGTTAGTTGCTGATAAGGCTTTTAATGGCCAAAGCCAGATATATTTTTAGATCTTTTGTCACCCTGGGTCCCCTGTCACTCACTGAGGTTGGAATCAGCAGGCTATTAGTTTGCCCAATGTATAATCTCAGGTTCTATGAAACAGGGGAATGCAGCAAGTAGGCCTCCTGATTGTGGAATTTACTTTTGATTTTTATTCATAGAGCACTGTCATTTCTGCCTTTAAAACTAAAATGAAAACATCTGTCTGCAGCTGTGTTAGAAATCTCTTAAAGAAAACATATTGTAAAGCATCCTGTGAATTTTTATTAAAGCTATATATATATATATATATATATACACACACACACACACAATATCTGTTTGCTTAATGCATCAAATGTATTTCAAATATTTTAAAATTACTGGTTTGTTCTTTTCCCCCCGTGACAAATACTTAGAATATTTTACCAAATTAAATTGCAGCATTAAAAAAATAGAGGGTAACACACTGTCAAATGAAGGAAATAGATGAACTGTAGGAAGAAAAAAAAATCTTCAGCACATCAAGAACTATTGGGCCAGTGTCCTTTAAAAGATATAATATGAAAAAAGAAATCCTTTGCTCACCATTAAAATGTTCTTTAACTGGAGATTTCTTGTTCATAGAAATAAATCCCTGTGGGTAATCTCTCACTTGTAACGGTGACTGTCTTCCACGTAGGCAGAAGAATGTAACAACAGTAGAAAGAAGCATAAAAGAGGTATTTGAAGGGGTTTTACCAGAGCAGTATGTTGGGGAAGGAGAAACACTGACATCAAGGTAAAGGAAGCATGCAGGAGGCAGTCTGTCAGGCAAAGGAAACACATTGTGGACTTGAACTAGGAGATAAACACATGGCAAAGCTCAACTCAACAAGAGGGAAAAGGAAGACGTCCTGCTGAGTATGCGATGTCATACTTTTCAGAAATAGTATGTTTTAAATGTTTAAATTACAAAATCAAGCCGGGCGCGGTGGCTCACGCCTGTAATCCCAGCACTTTGGGAGGCCGAGGCGGGCGGATCACAAGGTCAGGAGATCGAGACCACGGTGAAACCCCGTCTCTACTAAAAATACAAAAAATTAGCCGGGCGCAGGGGCGGGCGCCTGTAGTCCCAGCTACTCGGGAGGCTGAGGCAGGAGAATGGCGTGAACCCGGGAGGCGGAGCTTGCAGTGAGCCGAGATAGCGCCACTGCACTCCAGCCTGGGCGACAGAGCGAGACTCCGTCTCAAAAAAAAAAAAAAAAAAAAAAAAAAAAAAAAAAAATTACAAAATCAAACTGCAAAAAATTGATAGAGTGACACTACTTTATTTAAAGATCCTCAATGGGATCCTTTTAGAGAAAATTTTAAAGACGATTCTTCCATCTCTGTTGAAAGATAGGCACCTCTCTATCAAAAGATAGGTCCTCTTCTGGTAGAGACCCAAAACATGTTCCATTAGTAGTACAGTGAGTAAGGTCATACTTTCTGTTGTTGCACACAGAATGACAGGTAACACAGTGGGCAGGACATGGTGGAGACAAAAAGCTCGCTGTGTTAAAATGTAGTGAAAAAAAACTCACGTGGAGAATAATGTGTTCATGTGACACACGATGAAGTTTTAGAAAAAAGTAACTCAAAAAAAGAGCCTTTTAACAGAAAGTGCGAACATAATTTGAAGACATTGTGAAACGTGATAAGGATTATACACTAAAATTTCCTAGAAAAATAAGCCAGATAAAGCCTAAATTACATCATCTCATCCAGTTGTACGTTTTCTCTTGGTCGCAAAACGATATACTCCTTTTCACTTAATCTTAGCTACTTCCTCCTGCAAAACCTGCGTCTTTCAGGATAGGCAGCTACCTCACTTTCAAGAACTAACATTAACCCATATCATTAACAGCTGAAGAGACACAAAGAGAGAAAAATACTGTACTAATCCTGACACCTAGGAATGTGGGGGGCACACAGTAGGTGTTCAATAAATCCGTGAACTACTAAATGAAGGAAAGCAGGTAGTTGCACTGTGCAGGAGGGTAGGATCTGTCAAATATACTCACCAGGGATCCTGTTCACTCCACTTACTTCGCATCAATTTTCAAAGGAATAAGTAATATGTAAGTTTGGAATGCTAGGCAAACATCACATTTTCTCCCTCAGTATTGGCCTTTAAAGCTCAGCAATAGGAATTTCCTATTTTTTTCCAAGGAATTCTATTGTGGTTTCTATCACTTCCAAAATAATGAAATTGCACTTGCTATGATGATTTTGATATTGCCAGAGTTAAATTCATCTTTATGTTGATTCTCTCTGACTCAGTTTTTTACAAAGTACATTACAATTATGCGGAAAAATTCTTTTTAATAGTCACATACTATTTTGTCTCCTTTTCTATCTATCTATCTATCTATCTATCTATCTATCTATCTATCTATCTCTATCTATCTATCTATCTATCTATCTATCTATCTATCTATCTATCTATCTACATTTGAGACAGGGTCTTGTTCTGTTACCTGAGCTGTACTATAGTGGTGCAATCATAGATTCCTATCTTTTTTATACTTCCTCAAGATTTTTTTTTGTTACTGATATGATTTGGTTCTGAGTCCCCACCCAAGTCTCATTTTGAATTGTAATCCCCAGTCTTAGGGGAGGGATCTGGTGGGAGGTGACTGACTTATGGGGGCAGATTTCCTCCTTGCTGTTCTCATGATAGTGAGTAAGTTCTCATGAGATCTGACAGTTTAAAAGTGTGGGGCACTTCGCCCTTCATTCTCTCTTTCTCTCTCCTGATCCACCATGGTAAGATGTCCTTGCATCCTCTTCATCATAAGCCATGATTGTAAGTTTCCTGAGACCTCCCAGTGATGCTTCCTCTTAAGCCTTTGGAACTGTGAGTCAATTAAATCCCTTTTCTTCATAAATTACCCAGTCTCAGGTAGTTCTTTATAGCAATGTGAGACGGACTAATACACTTACTAGTACTAGAAGGGCAATAATTACAAGAAAAATACTGATAACATGACCGGGGAGGTAGGAATATATAATAACAAAATATATCATTTTAAACATGTTTTATTTTTCCATACAATTTTTTATTTATCTGTTCTTGTAAATAATCCAGTATGTATATAATGATCATTTTATATTTTATGCTCTATGAAGTATATGCAAATAAAATGCATAGACATGCCACTGAAATATTTGAAATCTAATTATAAGACAAAGTATATACATGTGAAATAACATAAGAAGCATTAGAAAGAGGATACTATGAGGTTCAAATGCATAACACACAAACTGTGTGCTTCAGTATTTAGATGGTATAATATCAGGACATCAGGAAGTCAGGTTTATGCTTAAGGCATCTTAGATAAGGTAAAATTTGAACCAGATTTTTCTTAAAAAATGGTGTAAATACTTTGATTAAGATGGACAAGGACTTTCCATCCACGAGAATAGCATGTATAAAGTAAATCACTAGCATAGAAATTTAGAGGTAAATGCAGATTGATGTAACATTGCTCTAGGCCCACTGAATATTTCTGAATCTGATTTTTCAGTGTGTTAAATTTAACCAGATTGAAGATTTTAAGATCCATCCTACTGAACAATTTTAAATGAAGGATTTGCTTTTTAATGAGGCATTTGCATTCAATCATAAATTTGGAATGCAACATCTTTAACTTGGTTATTTCTACTAGAATAGGTTCTTTCAGGGTATTATGCTTATCCTGTAGTAAAGACACAGATTCCTCAAAATTTATTTCAAGTGTGAAAGATGAGAGGAATACTTATTTATAGAGAAACCTGGAAAATATAGCACTTACAATAGCAAACTAAGAGTTGTGTAACAAAAATTTCAGAAATGCTATCACTAAACTATTTACAGAAGCTCCAGATCGCTATTTTTGAAAGAAAGACAGAAACAGAAATTTTAGAAAAGTGATTCACAAGACTGAAGCTATTGATAGAGAAAAGCTGAAGTACTAAGGAACAGATGAGTCAGAAGCAAATTTGGGAGAAACACATCAAAGAACGTCTTAAAAATTTATCATTTGGGAGGGACTATAACTCACTCTAGCTAGAAAAAGCAAAAAGAATAGAAGAAAATATATTTACATAGAATTAAACTTAAATTAGGAAGAATTCTTAGGAATTTTTTAAACTTCCTGCCTCTTCTTTTTTAAATAAAAGCTTCACTGAGGTGTAATTTACATATAATAAAATTTGCCCTTCAAAATTTTTTAATCCAGTGGTTTTTAATATATTCACTGAGTTATGCAACTATCACCACTATCTAATTTTGGAACATTTTTATCATTCTCAAAAGAATCCCCATATCCATTGGCCGTTGTTCCCCATTTTCTCTCAATTTTCAATGCCCCTGGCTTTGACAGTCAATAATCCACTTTTAATATCTGTGGAGGTACATATTCCGGATATTTTATATAAATGAAATCACAAAACGTCTGGTCTTTGTGACTAGTTATTTCTTCACTTGATTATATGCTGTGGAAGTTCATCCCCATTGTGGTGTGTATCAGTACTTCATTCCTTTTGTACTAAATAACTTTCCATTGTATAGATACACCACATTTTCTTTATCTGTTTATTATTAAATGGACATTTGAATTGTTCCTAGTTTTTAAAGTTTCACCACCTGATTCAAACCTTAAGGCCCAGGTCATGTCACGGCATTTTTTGCTTCTTTATTCTGACAGAAAACAAAGTCATCAGAAACTTTATCTTCCATCTAATAAAACATTAACTCCTGCAATATGGGCACTCACCATATTTTCCTTGCTTCCTGTAATAATGGAAAAATGGTTCTTCTTTCTTTCTCATTTTATTTATTTAGTTATTTGAGAGGGAATCTCGCTCTGTTGCCAGGCTGGAGTGCAGTGGCTTGATCTTGGCCCACTGCAACCTTCAAATCCCTGGTTCAAGTGATTCTCCTGCCTCAGCCTCCTGAGTAGCTGGGATTACAACCATGTGCCACCATGCCCAGCTAATTTTTGTATTTTTAGTAAAGATGGGGTTTCACCATGTTGGTCAGGATGGTCTCAATCTCCTGACCTCGTGATCTGCCCACCTCAGCCTCCCAAAGTTCTGGGATTACAGGTGTCAGCCACTATACCCAGCCTTCTCTTTCTACATAAGAGTATTCCCCTGCAGCCTGCAGTAGTCCCCCCTTTTCTGAGGGAAATACATTTCAAGCATTTTAACCTGTGCTTTCCATGCCTCCATCCAATCCCTTCTCACCCTACCCTCTCCATCCTATGGCATCATATCCTGGATTCCAGAGAAACTTACAATCTATCTATTCCCTCAGTGTGTTCAAACATAACTTGTCAATTAGTCCTTCCTCAATATTTTAATAAACCTTTCAACCCACTTCCCTTCTGGTAACTCCCTATATCTCTCTTCCTCATCTTGTTAAACAGAATGGACATTTTAATCCTAATATCACTTGATTTCTCAACAGAGTTTAATACATGTTTCTTCTTGTAAAGGTGTCTTCCCTTGACTTCCATGAAACAATAATCTTCTGTTTACCTCCTACCTTTCTGATTTCTCTCTCTGTCTTTGTTTAGGCCCAGGTTCCTCTATCAAACTTTATTTACTAAAGTTATTTAAAGTCCAAACTTAAACAAAGTCCTCATGTGAGTCTGATACATGACAGGGGTCTCAATCCAAACTCCAAGAGAGGGTTCTTGGATCTCACGCAAAAAATAATTAAGGGCGAGTCCACAGAGTAAAGTGAAAGCAAGTTTATTAGGAAGTAAAGGAATAAATGAAGGACTACTTTTATAAACAAAAGAATAAAAGAATGCTCCATAGATATAGCGGCCCCCAAGGCAGCTGGTTGCCAATATTTATGGTTATTTCTTGATTATATGCTAAGCAAGGGGTGCATTATTCATGCCTTCCCTTTTTATACAATATAGGGTAACCACCTGACATTGCCATGGCATTTGTAAACTATTATGGTGCTGGTGGAAGAGTGGCAGTGAGGACAACCAGATGTTACTCATCATCATCTTGATTTTGGTGGGTTTTATCCAGCTTCTTTACAGCAAACTGTTTTATCAACAAGGTCTTTATGACTTGTATCTCGTGCAGACCTCCTATCTCACCCTGTGACTTAGAATGTTTACCCATCTGGGAATGCAGCCCAGCAGGTCTCAGTCTCATTTTACTTAGCCCCAATTCAGGATGGAGTTGCTCTTGTTCAAATGCCTCTGACAACTCTACCCTCTCCTCAGGCAATCACATCTATGCCCACAATTTCAATTCCCACCTACATATATTTGATTTCAAAATTTATATATCTAAACCAGACTTTTCTACTTCTAATAAATTTTCTATTTTCACCTTTGAATCCCTAAGGTTTCAGGAACTGAAAAGGATCTGGATTTTACCCTACTTGAAAGCTAACAGCTTTTCACAGTTTCTTGGATGCTGACAAAAGACAGGATTTCTGGATCAGAGAAAGGCTGTGCAGTAGTCCCCTATTATCTGAGGAAAATACATTTCAAGATGCCCAGTGGATGCCTGAAATCACAGATAGTACCAAACCCTACCTATGCTATGTTTTCTCCTATGCATACATACCTATGGTAAAGTTGAAGTTGTAAATCAGGCACCGTAAGAGATTATTAACAATAACTAATAATAAAACACAACAATTATAACAATATACTGCAGTAAAAGTTTTGAGAACGTTTACTTCCAGAATGTCCATTTAATATTTGGGAACCACAGTCAATGTCGGTAACTGAAACTGAAAACAAAACTTCAGGTAAGTGGGGAATCCCCTATTACTCACAACAGAAATGGTAACGAGGGCCAGCATATTTGGGCCAGTTTTCCCAGTCTCAATTCACACAGGATGACCAAAGGGACCAAATCACACCTGCATAAGCAGTGAATTACGTTAAGAAAGAGAAACCCAGGGCAGGGCGCAGTGGCTCACGCCTGTAATCCCAGCACTTTGGGAGGCCAAGGCTGGCGGATCACGAGGTCAGGAGATCGAGACCATCCTGGCTAACACCGTGAAACCCCGTCTCTACTAAAAATACAAAAATACAAAAAAAAAAAAAAAAAAAAAAAATAGCCAGGCGTGGTGGCGGGGACCTGCAGTCCCAGCTACTCGGGAGGCTGAGTCAGGAGAATGGCTTGAACCCGGGAGGCGGAGCTTGCAGTGAGCCAAGATGGCGCCACCGCACTCCAGCCTGGGCTCCAGAGCAAGACTCCGTCTCAAAAAAAAAAAAAAAAAAAAAAAAAAAGGGAAATCCCAGGCCAAGAACCTACTGCTTTTGGGCAAGCCACTAACAAGTGCACTTTGCCCAGGGACTGAGATGCCTGGTAATCACACTCTCCTCACTTTAACCGATTCAGCTGCCTATGTGACAGGCAGCTTTGTAACCTGGTGCACTCAGAAAGAATGGCAGGGATGTTCAAGGCTCCTGGCAGATATCTCTTCCAGCATAAAGAACTTCAAATTCTCTATAACCCTAGAACATTGAATCTATCTCTGTTTCCCAAACGACTGTTTTTCTCTTGCATTGTAGAGTCTTTGCCAAGGTAGAATTCTTTCTATACCAGGAATTCAGTTTCTGCTGTGGCAGAATCAAATACATTTCAAGGTGATTTGTATTTGTCTGAAGAAGGTGGTATTAAAATGAAAAAGTAGCTGAGAACAAGAAGAGGAAGACAAAGGCTTAATGCAGTGGGGAAAAAGGAAAGCACACCTACAGCTCCTATTGAAAAATAGTTGTGAAGAAAATAGGCTATTGATTTAAATTGAAATCCATAAGCCATACCATTAATGTTTGTATTTTGTGCCCCGGCATTATGAAAATTACCTAGTAAATTGTTCCAGAGAGTTATCATTTCATTTCTTTCCCTATTTTCCAAATTGTTCATGCTTGTTCCTCACATCGTTTCATAAACATATCCTCCATGAATAGCCTAAAAACAGTGTCGGAAACATCCTGCCATTTTCTCCTTTCTGAAGAAAATCAGTCTGATTCTGAGTTTCCTCTGTGGTATCTCAAAGGTTAGCTTTGCTTTACCCCAGGCTAAGCTGTGGAAATGGATCATGAGCTTTTCCAACCTACTGTGACTCTTTCTACCCCCTGCCTTCAATATGGACGCCCGCATTGACTGTAAACTTCATTGAGGCAAGGAAAGAATGTTGAGTTAATATACCCAGAAAGACGCGAGTCAAGGCAACTTAAAAGAATCCCCCATAATCATTCTTTTGAAAATATGCAAACCTAATCAACAATTCCCATTTAGAACTTGGCTACCTCTATCTTGCCAGTGAGTTAACATCTAGTTTGCTGACAATGTGTTTAGTAGTCTTTTAGAAAGTTTATGTTAATAGTATAGTTTCTTTTTTTATTTTTCACTTACAAACTTGTAATTTTTCACCGAGGTCTAAGAATTTTAGTAAATGATATATACGCAGGCATAAAATGTCCTTTTAATATTTGCTGTCATTTGTGCATTTAAAAATAAATCCTCTACTTTTACATTTCTACTTCAACTGCTTATACTAGCTACTATGTTACCTTTTTCTCTAGATTAAAATTGATATTGCCACCCCCCAGAGCATAACATGGCTTTACTAGCATTAAGACATAACTAAGTGACTGAATTCAGTGTTTCCTGGCTTTCTAATATTGGCTCTTTAAAATATAAATTTAGTTATGAGGCTCTGCCCCTCAGGGGAAATACCGGTGACAACCAAATCTGTTTCTGGCAGTTATGTTTCAAATAACAATGGGGTTTCTGTTTTCTGCCAGTCAAGAATCTTCCCTCAGATGCATCTTTTGTTAAAATCATGTAGGGGTAGAGTGTTGGTTGACAATATAAAGTGTGATTCATTGATATGATGCCAGATCCATGTACAAACAACAAGAACATTGATTAGCAACTTCATAATAGTCAAATTCAAATGTTTGAATATTTTAACATATATGTAACTAAAATCATACATGCACACCTCTTACCTAATGGTGAGCATATCTTGGCGTTTGAGATAGAATGTGTTAATCATGGAGATCTAAGCTTTAGGGAAAAGTTGAATAAAGATAAAAGAGTGACTTGAATTTTATAAGAGAAGTATTTAGTAATTAAAGATAGCACAGCTGCTAAAGATAATATAGTCATGAGATTTCATAATTATAAGGTCCTGGCGTCCCTGCTTACAAACCTCATACTCAATGGTAATATAATCATGCCCATCTGAGAATTGAAGAGATAAGTGAGTCTGTGGTGTGCAGCATCCATTACTAGAAGGTCTATTATCTCACAACAATGGGAGGGCCAGAATGATGCACAGCAAAGAGAATTTTTGTTTTGTCATTTAGTAAACATGTCACATATTTCTACAACCCAACTTTTCAAGCCACATCTGCTATATACATGTAGGGAAGATTCATTAATGCAATGTCAGGAGTGCCCTAATAAAAATAAAATGTCTGTTCCTGGGAGCCACCAAGTTGCTGCACTTGTATCTACCTCCCCAGTTAGGATAATTCAGTGTATTGGCAGGATCCAGGGAGTATTTCATTGTATTTGTTTCCTCTTCCTTCCTATTTGCCTCACTCTGTAAATAATCCCTTTAGACCGTTTTTCTCAAGGATGTAGAGAGAGAACCAAATGATATTTTCAGTCTCCATACATGTACAATTTGAGACACACTTTCTTCTGTGCTATAATATACCAGTGATGACATTCAAAAAGTGATATAATTTAGAGGCACAACATATAAACTTTATTTTGTGTTAGAGAGGGCTTTTCACCCTATTTTAATTTTATGTTTTCTAACATTGGTTTCCAATTTACTTGCTTTAATCAGTTTTTTAATAATTATTTTAATCTGGTTTAAAAATGCAATTTTTATTCAACCCTTGCTTACCAATAAATACCAACAAAATATTATTATATAATTTCAACTCTTTCTTGGAATTCTATTTTCATTAAATGCTAAATAATAACCCTGCACTTTAAGTCAAATTAATTATATCCTGAGATCTAATTGATGACTTTGTAAAAAACACATTGAAGTGAGTATCTACACAAGTAAACAATTCAGTGCATTTATTGAGATTCAGCATTCCACAAAATATCTGTGTCATATGCATGTCTTTATATATTTCCTCTACAGCATGTATATTTAATCAGTATTTCTCTAAAACAGAAAATAATCCACTAGATCCTCTGAAGGAGACCTGTGCCTTGCATACCAATAAATCACTGAATATATTTAACTAAATAACTTATTCATCAGACTCTTAATTAACAAACTTTTTGACTATTGTATATTAATCATGACATATACTAAGCATGTTATAGATTTATATTCTGTAGTAGTTAACAATTAAGGTAATTCATTTTCCTCACAGTATGATAACAATTATTGTAATGAAATAAATCTGTAATATTGTGTTTTACTGTGCACTGTTAGTAATAACCTAAAGTTATTCTGGTATGTCTCAGGGGTGTATATAGACTTTTGTGAATCCACTCATTCAGTTTTCACCTCTGGGCCTTCTCCAGAAGTCTATGGGGATGGACTAGGGTTACATTCAACTCAGAGCCATCACACTGGACTCAAAGTACCTCTCCTCTCCAGTTTTGGGGGGCTTTCTGAGGCCATGTGCATCATGTCTGGGTTCTTCTTTCCTTAAATGTATTCTCTCCAGAAAGATGCTGTTTGGCCTCTTTTGAAAAAGGATTTCTGGCAGGGATATTCTACCAAGCTGAACTATTTTTGGATACCAGATAAGCTTAAGCTAAGCTTTGCTATGTGAACTTCAGATAATTATCTTAAATTGCTGAACCTCATTTTAGAATGAAACAGTAGTACTACATGTTTCTAATTCTAATATATTTTTATATTATACCTAAGATCACATCAGGCATAATTATTATGTTTATTTAGCATTCATTTTTTGAGCATTGCCATGTGCCTAGCCTTGTTCTAGTTTCCAGGGACCCAAAGGGGGAAAAAGACCCTAAATTTGTGAAGCTTATTTTCTACTGTAGTCAGTATATTCCTATATCACAAAACAATTTTTTTCTCCAGATTCTATCTAATTAAACATTTAGTCACCATAGCCTGTGCAAAAAAAACAAAAACAAAAACAAAAAATCTGTGTTAACTGTAACCAATATTTCTTAATAGCTGCCCTTGAATGGGAAAGCTAACTTCAGACTTCGCTTTGAAGTAGCAGAGCAAAACAAGAACATGTAAAAACAGACAAAAAATGTTTATAAAACAATTACCGGCAGTGTAAAAAGAAGCCATGCCAAATACGTTTGAATTCCAGAGTGATAGATACAGGTTTTGATTCAGCAACAAACAAAATCTCACATGTCAGAACATCTGTAAATAAAATCTCTAGATACATATCAACCTTAATTTACAGAACCACGTTATAGTGGAATGGCACCCTGTGATTCAGTTCATACATTTATTTAATATTTCAAAGAAGAATATAAGAATGTTATTAGCCTACTAAATTGTAAATGATAGATCTACAGTCTTGTTTCTACTTACCATACCCTATACATCTTGCTGACAGCTTACTTTTTGGAAGAGTTGGCTATGAATTACCCTTAAGCATCTGAACTGTCTGATCCAAAGTTACTCTTCTATCTTTTCTTCCCTAGTGATGAAACATGTCTTTTTCTCCGGGGCATCTTTTGTAAATTATAATTATTCTTACGTAGTTCCCTTTGTTTTCTCGTTATTCCTTATTTCTCACATTGGTGAGAAAGAGGAAGGATAGGTTATCAAAGATACTTAATATTTCCTGAGTGGTAAAGGACATTTCATTGATCATGATGTAACATTTATAGTCCAAAGATACTAAACCATGTGCCCCAGGAAACCCCCGCAAAGTTGTTGGTACCCTCTTACAGCTTACTAGGTAGTTTGCTGTTCTTAAAGGAAAACTGAGACAGAAAACATATTTTTTAAAATAATAGAGATTATTTTACTGCTTGAAAGCAACATATAAACACATATATTTTTCAAATACACTTGAAGAGTCTACAATGAAAAAAATCATTCAGCTCTTAAAAATATGTTTTAGAACGCATGTTTTTAGAAGATAATTCTATTGCTTTATAAGGAAAAACACAGGAGGGGAAACAGTGATAATAGGTAAGAGTACTTTTCGTATGCTATATTTATTTTATCCATATTTACTGTATTCATACACATATATATGTGTGTATATATTTATATTATAAAAATATGAAAAAATATATTTATAAATATTTATATACACACACATATATACAATGTTAATATATTTAATAATAATCCAAACAAGTAATATATCTCATTCAATTTCCTATAATTATCATGTGGTAGAGGCTGCAAACTGTTCTCTTGCCTCATGTTACCAACTCCGTAATACAGATGTTTCTCGACTTAGCATGCCATTGTGTCCTGGTAAACCAACCCATCGTATGCTGAAAAGTCAAACGTAAATCAAACATAAGTCAACCATAAGTCAAGCCTAAGTAAAACATGCATTTAATACACTCGACCTACCCAACATCATAGCTTAGCTTAGACTACCTTAAACATTCTCAGAACACTTACATTAGCCTACAGCTGGGCAAAATCATCTGGCATACCGTACATTGTAGAGTATCTGCTGCTTTACTGTGGCTGACTGGAAGCTGTGCCTCACTGCCACAGCCTAGCATCATTAGAGAGTGTGGAACTGCTTTCCTTTAAATGCATATCACTTTTGCACCATCATAAAGTTGAAAAAAATGTAAGTCCAACCATCATAAGTTGGGACCATCTGTACCCAATCCACCCCGTCTGTGTGATAGAATCTATGCCAGCTTAGAGAAATGGAAAAGAAAAATTCATAATAGACAAAAATCATGCACATAAACATTGAAAGGAAACAAACAAACAAAAACCCTTCCTATAAAATTTAAGAGTAAGAAAATGTCATATTCCCCCTCTGAGAAATTGCTGTTGCCTCAGACTGCAAAAGAGGACTTGAAGAACAAGGCAGAAGGTAGCCTAGCTCAGCCAGTGGGACTAATGAAGCAGGTGTGTGGGCATCTCATTGACACTATGGTAAGAAGAGTCATTTTCCATCTTTGGAAGTTTTCCAAAAGACATAAAACATTTTATCTTTAATCACGTCTATTACACTCTAGAATTTATCAAACTTTCACAAATTTTAAAAATGCTAGCTAGTAGAGACAGTTTCAGAAACTATAGCCTCTACTTACAAAAACTAGTGCCAAATCCCGGAGTTTAATTACTGTAAAATCTTCCCCAGCAGCACATGAAGGAAATATATGCCATTGAATTCTGAGTTGAAATCTTTGAGTTCAGTCAATGTTTTCTGAAAATGAGCTCCCACAGGACCACCCACAACTGAATGCTTAGATTACATGTCATTGGACTCTGAGCCAAATGGCAAAGTCTAAGAATTCAATTATGCACAAATATGTAAATAAAAATAGATATACACACATATACAGCTAAACTTATATGAGAACTTATAGAAGGAAATCCTCGTAAGTTCATGGCATAGGAGCTTTATTGTCACCCACAAAGCCTTCTCATAATAGAGAGGAAAACAGAACATTCAGAAAAGTTAGATGGTGGTTTCCAAGTGGCATTTATAGTAGATTTATAAATTATATAACGTTGTTTGGCAAGACTGTTGCTTAATATTCTGAAAATTCTACAAATACACTTTTTGTGAACATGTTTCTTTTGAAATCTGAGCAGAATTTTACAAGTTGAATTATTTTAAATGTAATTCTAAAAGATAGTTTTCATATATTATGGGCATTTCATTAATTGTAAAGGTTACCCATGCTTTATTTAAAATAATACTTAAGTTATATTTTACAGTGAATGTGTCAATGTGCCAAGTGACACTCACTGGTTTCTCTTTCCAGTAAACTTTCATGGGAGCTATTTTTAATGACCCTGTTCATAAAAACAGGCTCCTTGCTGTCTGATAGAATGTTACTACTATGAATGAAGAGATTCCTTAAGTATTTAAAGCTATCCACAGATGTGCAAAGTGTCTGTTAAAAACTGCTTTAATCTTTGCTTTTCTTTGGGAACTACCTTTTGTTCATGTTGTTCTTGTGGTTATAGTGGTGGTTGCTATTAGTGTTCACTGAAGAAAACAAGCTCTTACAAACAAAAAAGCATGAAGAAAAAGAAAGAACCGGAGTGGGGGATGGACTCAGACTTTTTTTATGTGAGTTCTGTTCTCACTTCTACCACTATTTTCTTTTTATTTATTGAAATGGTTCTGTAGCTCAGCAAGGGGAAAACAAAAGGCATGAAAATTCATTTAAGTACTCTCTTTTATTTATGTTAACATTTCATCATATGCTGTTTAACAATTTACTAAATGTTTATTATGCACAGAGTTGCATTCTCAAGAGAATAAATAAGTTTCTGTCAGCACTTCTTTTAAGAAATCCTATTTTGGTTGTGGATTTTAAAAATTCATAATAAACATTTCCTTCAGGAAGAAGCCAAGAAAGAAAATGCTTTGACACTGCTGATAAGTAAGCTTGTAACTAAAGAAATGGAAAACAAACACGTGCATAAATATTCACTGTGTGTATATGTGAAGGGAAAGAGGAGGGAGGGAGACAGAAGAAGAGAGAAGGAGAGAGGAAGAGAGAGAGAGAGATAAAGAGAGAGAGAGACAGAGCATGTGAAAGAGTAAGAGAATAAAAAGATAATTAATTCCTGGATTTTATGATCTCTCTGATTGCTTCAGTGTTAACATTCCCACAGTTTGTCACCAGTCATACTTGCAAAATAGAAATAGAAAAGCACAGAGAATAGACTAGATGATGTCCAACGTTCTCCCAGCTCTGAAGTTTTATTATCATATTATATTAAGAAAAAATATAATAGAAAATAAATGTCAAATAAATGTCAAAAGATGAAGAATGACAATCTCTACTACTTTCATATGTCCTACATCATTTGACTCACATGTGGAGTTTATGTATATATATGTGTGTGTGTATATATATATGTGTGTATATATAGGTACATACAAGAAATTTACCAGCTCTAAGTTTTTATACTGAGAAATGAGAGAATTGGGTTGGAAGAAGAGTGGCATTCTTGTCTGCCCTTCTTAATTATTTAATTTTGTAAAAGGAATGAGAACATTTATCAGTAGATTATTATTTGTCAGGCACTCTTAGAAGCACTATATTAACTTGTTGATATTTTTAATAACCATATAATGCAAGCGTATTATGATAGTATCCTGATTTTTTAGATGCACAAAATTCAAACATTAGCAGTTAAAACTTGCCAATGTCACAGTGCCTGTAGGTAGCAGAACAGGGTTTCTCAACCAAGTAGTCAGGTTCTGAGCTTATCCAGCACATCAATCCGTAACTACCCAGTGGGTTCTCATTGCCTGCTGCCTAGACAGAGCTGATTGATCAAGACAGGAGGATTGCGATAGAGAAAGATTTTAATACATGCAGAGCCAGCTGTATGGTAGACCAGTATTTTATTATTACTCAAATCAGTCTCCCCGAAAATGCAGGAATAGGATTTTTTAAGGATAATTTGGTGGGTAGGGGGTCAGAAAATGGGGAGTGCTGATTGGTCGGGTCAGAGATGAAATCACAGGGAGTTGAAGCTCTCCTCTTGCACTGAGTCAGTTCCCTGAGTGGAAGCCACAAGATGAGATGAGAATCTTGTAGCCTCTAGCTGCATGACTCCTAAACCATAATTTCTAATCTTGTAGCCAATTTGTTAGTCCTGCAAAGGCAGTCTAGTCCCCAGGAAGGAAGGGGTTTATTTGTGGAAAGGGCTGTTACAGTCTTTATTTCAAAGCTACCCTATAAAGTAATTTCCCCTGAAAGTTAGTTAGGTCTACACCCAGGAATGAACAAGGACAGCTGGAAGGTTAGAAGCAAGATGGAATCGGTTAGGTCAGATCTGATTCTCTGTAATAGTTACCTCAGTTATAATTTTTGCAAAGGTGGTTTCAAATCTAGCTCTACCTCTCCAGAGGAGATTGTGACGTGACTCTCTCACTAACCACATGCAGATTTTGCTGTATAACCAAAATGTAAGAAAGGACAAGACATTTTTCTGTCTATATAAAATAGTTTTCTGAAGGTGAAACCAAAATAAACATCTTCTATAAGCCTTTGGTCCAGATATAACAGTTAATATCTTACTGAATATTCTTTTTTTTTTTTTTTTTTTTTTTTGAGACGGAGTCTCGCTCTGTCACCCAGACTGGAGTGCAGTGGCTGGATCTCAGCTCACTGCAAGCTCTGCCTCCCGGGTTCACGCCATTCTCCTGCCTCAGCCTCCCATCTTACTGAATATTCTTACAGCTACTTTTGGTTTTATAAAGCTTCACTGTAACTTATCAATATAGTGAGCATTTCTCAATGTCATTAAATCTTCTTCATTGAGTGCGTGCTTTTGAATGTTCACTTAATTGTGTCAAATTTGATAATGGCTGCTTTTAAAACACACAAACATAGCTGGCTTATTCAGTCTTGCTCAGAAGCCTCAGTTAAATATCTTTAAATAATTAAATTAACCAATCTGTCTGCATTAGTTTTCTGTGCTATGTAACAGGTTACCAGAAACTCAGTGGCTAAAAATTACATACATTTTAATCAAATGGCTTATATGGGTTAGGAGTCCAGACATGGCTTAGCTGAGTTATCTGCTTTGGGTCTTAAGACTGCAGTCAAGGTGTCAGCAGGCTACATTCTCATCTAGGGGCTCAACTGGGAGAGAATCAGCTTTGAAGCTTCCTCAAGTTATTGGCAGTATTCATTCCCTTGCCACTATTGATCATATAGCTTCCATTTCTTGCTAGCTGTCTGCCAGGGGCTGCCTGGTCACAAAAGGTCATCTGTAGTTCCTTGCCCAGTGACCACCCCCATAGGCAGCTCACAAGTCATGTGCTTTTTCAAGGCTAGAAAGAGTGAGAACCAGAATTAGCAAAAAGAGTCTTATATAATGTTTCATAATCGTGGGCATGACATTCATCATGTTTGTTGTATTCTTTTGATTAGAAGTGAAGACGATAGGATATGCTACCCCAAAATATGCCAATTTGGCATAAGAATTATTTTGAGTTCCTGAAATCTATTATCTCTTTAAAAGCCCAGCTTCCCAAAAGAACTAAAAAGAACTAAGTTGTCATAAATCCCTTCCCTGGAGGCAACTTTAATCTTCTTGGACACCACATCCAGACAGACATTGTCACAAACTAATGCATTTCCCATCTAATTTCTTAAGAGCCCAAACACTCACTTGCTTTTTCATATGTGCTCTTTCATCTCTTCTTTCCCCTAATAAGTTAGGTATGTCAACCCCAAATTCTAACCACCCCTTTGGTGGGTAGGGGTTCAGAAATTTCCAGAGCTGAGTTCAAGTCCTGAATATCCTTGTTACTTTTCTGTCTCATTGATCTGTCTAACATTGACAGTGGGGTAATAAAGTCTCTAACTATAACTGTGTGGGAGTCTAAGTCACTTTGTAGGTCTCTAAGAACTTGCTTTATGAATCTGGGTGCTCCTGTATTGAGTGTTTATATATTTAGGATAGTTAGCTCTTCTTGTTGCATTAATCCCTTTACCATTATGTATTACCCTTCTTTGTCTTTTTTGATCTTTTTTGGTTTAAAGTCTGTTTTATCAGAGACTAGGATTGCAACCCTGCTTTTTTTTTTTTTTTTTTTTTTTCCCTTGCATTTGCTTGGTAAATATTCCTTCATCCTTTTATTTTGAGCCTATGTGTGTTTTTGCAGTGGCTGGTACTGGTTTTTCCTTTCCATATTTAGTGCTTCCCTCAGGAGCTCTTGTAAGGCAGGCCTGGTGGTGACAAAATCTCTCAGCATTTGCTTGTCTGTAAAGGATTTTATTTCCCCTTCACTTATGAAGTTTAGTTTGGCTGGATATGAAATTCTCGGTTGAAAATTCTTTTCTTTAAGAATGTTGAATATTGGCCCCCACTCTCTTCTGGCCTATAGGGTTTCTGCAGAGAGATCTGCTGTTAGTCTGACGGGCTTCCCTTTGTGGGTAACCCGATCTTTCTCTCTTGCTGTCCTTAACATTTTTCCTTCATTTCAACTCTGGTGAATCTGACAATTATGTGTCTTGGGGTTGCTCTTCTCGAGGAATATCTTTTTGGTGTTCTCTGCATTTTCTGAATTTGAATGTTGGCCTGTCTTGATAGGTTGGGGAATTTTTCCTGGATAATATCCTGAAGAGTGTTTTCTAACTTGGTTCCATTCTCCCCGTCACTTTCAGGAACACCAATCAAACATAAACTTGGTCTTTTCACATAGTACCATATTTCTTGGAGACTTTTTTCATTCCTTTTCATTCTTTTTTCTCTAATCTTGTCTTCACACTTTATTTCATTAAGTTGATCTTCAATCTCTGATCTCCTTTCTTCCACTTGATTGATTCAGCTATTGATACTTGTGTGTGCTTCATGAAGTTCTCATGCTGTGGTTTTCAGCTCCATCAGGTCATTTATGTTCTTCTCTAAACTGGTTATTCTAGTTAGCAATTCCTCTAACCTTTTTTCAGGGTTCTTAGCTTCCTTGCATTGGGTTAGAACATGCTCCTTTAGCTTGAAGGAGTTTGTTATTACCCACCTTCTGAAGCCTACTTCTGTCAATTCGTCAAACTCATTCTCTGTCCAGTTTTGTTCCCTTGCTGACTAGTTGTGATCCTTTGAAGCACAAGAGGCATTCTGGTTTTGGAATGTTCAGCCTTTTTGCCCTGTTTTTTTCTCATCTTTGTGGATTTATCTGCCTTTGATCTTTGATACTGGTGACCTTCAGATGCGATTTCTGAGTGGATGTCCTTTTTGTTGATGTTGATACTATTCCTTTCTGTTGGTCAGTTTTTCTTCAAACAGTCAGGCCCTTCTGCTGCAGGTCTGCTAGAGTTTGCTGGAGGTCCACTGCAGGCCCTGTTTGCTTGGGTATCACCAGCAGAGGCTGCAGAACAGCAAAGATTGCTGTCTGTTTCTTCCCAGAGGGGCACCCACCAGATGCCAACCAGAGCTCTCCTGTATGAGGTGTCTGTTGACCCCTGCTGGGAGGTGTCTCCCAGTCAGGAGGCACGGAGATCAGGGAACCACTTGAGGGGGCAGTCTGTCCCTTAGCAGAGCTCGAACATTGTGCTGGGAGATCTACTGCTCTCTTCAGAGCTGGCAGGCAGGAACATTTAAGTCTGCTGAAGTTACGCCCACAGCCACCCCTTCCCCCAGGTGCTCTGTCCCAGGGAGACAGGGGTTTTATCCATAAGCCCCTGACTGGGGCTGCTGCCTTTCCTTCAGAGATGCCCTGCTCAGAGAGGAGGAATCAAGAGAGGCAACCTGGCTACAGCGGCTTTGTGGAGCTGCAGTGGGCTCTGCCCAGTTCAAACTTCCGGGTAGAAATTTCCTTTTTAAAATTTTTTGAGGCAGGGTCATGTTCTGTCTTCCAGGCTGGAGTGCAGTGATGCGATCATGGCTCACTGCAGTCTCAATCTCCTGGGCTCAAGCAATCCTCCCAAATCAGGCTCCCAAGTATCTGGGACTACAGGTGTGCACCACCATGCCTGGCTGATTTTTTTACTTTTTGTAGAATTTCTTACTTCTGAGTACTCCTATGTATCTGTAGGATGCACATATACACAAACTTCCTTTTTTCTCTTGTTAATGTATTTTTGTCATCCTAATTTATAGGGTCCCAGCTGGATAACCTAGGAGGAGATAGGGAAGCTTCCTCGACAGGTTACTGCCACACTTAATGGGGAGAGCAGATTACTCAAAGGCACGAAATTGAAGAGATAGGGATGTGGTTCCTCACACTGTTCCCTCTTCACTGGAGCTTCCTTGGTATATAGAGTTGCTCAAGAACAAAGCGTCTCTGTGACAAGTGTTACAGGTGAGGGTTTCTGTCTCAGTGATCATTAAGTTACAGTTCAAACAACTGTTAATTTTCCCTTCCAGGAAATCCTAATATGTGTGGTAAGTGTCTGTAGACAGGCAGTTCAGTGATTCAGTGATATCTTCTTTTTCCTCCTTAGTTTCGGCTGATCCTGAGGCGTGTAGAAGAAAGTGCCTTCGGGTCTCCCCAGAGTAAGTTTCTTGAAAAACAGGTAGTCAGTAATTACAGACAGACTATACGAAATGTATTATCAAAGTCAGGTGGCACTCTATCCACCCTTTCTGTGTACCTAGATTACAAATCTATGTTGTTTAAGGAAAAATGTGATTTTTTAGAGGTTTTTTTTCCCCAAAGAGCAAATTTTTTTCATACCACCTATAAGATAGCCCTTCTCTTCATTACTTATTTATTCACTTATTCATTCACTCATTCATTGATTTAATAAATATTCTTGAGTTACCAGGAGTAATTCATTCAGCCTCTTTGTCAGAAACTATGAATACAGCAGTGAGTGAGATACGATTCCTGCCTCAAAAAGGTTAGAATGCATTGGAGAAAACACATTAGAAAAACCTACACAAACATCTAAAATAGTAATTAACCATGTGACAATAGGAGATACAAAGCAAACTAACAGAACTCTGTATTGTATCACAAAATAATAAGATGAGTTTTATTCCATTAGTGCATCCCAAGCAAAGAGGCTTAGGTTGTAGTGTCCAGGTATCTGCCCAAAAAGCTTTTCAAGATTTTAAGCAATGTGGACAAGCAATAAAAGGAATTGTCTTCTGAGCAAACTATCCCTCATCAGAAATTCCAAATCTTTCTCCGTTGTTTTCTAGTAGAGAACATCAAGGGTTTTTGCGCCCACCCCCTTACACACACACACACACCCCCACACACACACGTTTTAATCTGGCATATGGTATTCCAAAACATAATTGAACAATTGTCGCTTAATGATTCAGTAATATTACTCAAGATATGTTCACAGAAAATTATTATTATTATTATTGAGACAGAGCCTTGCTCTGTCGCCCAGGCTGGAGTGCAGTGGCACAATCTCAGATCACTGCAAGCTCCGCCTCCCGGGTTCAAGCCATTCTCCTCCCTCAGCCTCCGGAGTAGCTGAGACTACAGGCGCCCGCCACCATGCCCGGCTAATTTTTCTGTATTTTTAGTAGACACGGGGTTTCACCATGTTAGCCAGGATGGTCTGGATCTCCTGACCGCGTGATCCACCCGCCTCGGCCTCCCAAAGTGCTGGGATTACAGGCAAGAGCCACTGCACCCTGCCAGAAAATTCTTAAAAATTCTATTTGATAGTAGAAACATAGGTAGAATCAAAATTATATGAGCAGTAAGGTATATAGGGAGGTCAAGTGTTTTCTAAGAGCATTTTGTCCCATTAGAAGCCTACACATTAATTGGGAAAGAAAAGTTCTCTTTACATTATTCAGGCTTTGCATTCAGAAACATAGTATAGCTCTCCATGTAACTAAACATTTCATTTCTCTCAGTAAAATATTATCAAGGTATCCCTATAGGCCTTACCTATTTTCTAGTTAGGGTTATTTTAAGTAATACATAAGTGTTTCGGTTGCTACCGAGTATAAACAATGCTTCCCATTATGTCTTTTTTTTTTTTTTTTTTTTTTTTTTTTTTTTTTTGAGACCGAGTCTCGCTCTGTCACCCAGGCTGGAATGCAGTGGCAGAATCTCGGCTCACTGCAAGCTCCGCCTCCCGGGTTCACGCCATTCTCCTGCCTCAGCCTCCCGAGTAGCTGGGACTACAGGCGCCCGCCACCAAGCACGGCTAATTTTTTGTATTTTTAGTAGAGATGGGGTTTCACCATGACAGCCAGGATGGTCTCGATCTCCTGACCTAGTGATCCGCCCGCCTCGGCCTCCCGAAGTACTGGGATTCTAATGGTTGCCACTGGTTTGAAATGTAGTTGATTATTGCACGTTTATCTTATATCTGACCATTACTAATTCCATAAGTTTTGACAGTCGCTTGAATGGAAATGACATTCACAAAAGATGCGTCAAGGCTCATAACACTAGCTTTGAGCTCCGTTTTTACCAATTATTTCAGAAACTATTTTAAATTTCCTAATGGTTAACTTTACTTTGTTTAAAGTCTTAGTATTACATTTTAGCTTTATAGAATGTAGCATACTTAGTTTGAATATTGAGACAAGTACAAAGATTTTTTTTAAGAATAAGAATACATTTTATAAATGCCCCTTGAGACTGTGAACATCTTTCTTTTTATTCTTCCTCTTCTGTGTTTTTCTGCATGGTACAGTTTTTATTAAACTTTCAGGAATATGGAAGGTATACAATTGTAAATTTTCAAAATTATAGTTTTACTTGTATATTTTGTTAACGGCAAAACTAAGATGTCTTTTCTCATCCATTCCTTTTTATAGTTCTTCCTACCCCTTTCACTGCTTCCTGTCTATTATTACTGTAATTTAGTAAAAAAAATTTATTTTGAAAATATTGATACACAATTATAATATATATATAAATCATTTAGATGAGTATTTAATGACAGTACTACATATTACAAGTCCTTTTCCATTATGATTCTCTATTTTGAGCTTTTAATTTAGTTTCCTCTCTTAGACTCGAAAAGGCGGTGTACTGTATAATTTTTTTCAGTCTTTGTATAGTTGATTTTCTTTGCACAAGAAATGAGAGAGTAGTGCATACAATTATTTAGCTACAGTAAATAAAAGACTCTAGTATTTTGTTAATAAAAATGTTCAAGTATTTACAAGCCCACATTGAAGATACATATTGTACAGTGTATAGTGTACTTATAATTGTTAGGCTTAATTGGGTTAAGTATAAATATCTAAGAATAGAAAGAAGCAGTGGAAAAATTTCTTTTAAACACTGAATGTTGTATAAAATCTATAAAGGTCTGGGGATGTCCTTGACTAGAGACTTTTATGAGGAAGAAATGAAGCATTGAACCGACTAAGTCTTTCCCTCATGTTCTTTTGAGTAAAAACACCTGTGGTTTCATCTGCTAAATCTTTGCTCAGGGTGATAGGTGAATACAGGCTTTCTTCTTTCTGTGCTTAAATATCTTTAGAAACGTAAAGGCCATCTGTACCCCAAAGTTAGGTCATGCACAAGTGAAAACTCTCCTGCCATGTAGCCCCACCCACTGCCCAGGTACATAATGCCATGCTTTGATTCCTGTCTGACTTTGTTCCCTTGGTGCTTGGTACATAGTTCCACCTCTATGATTTAGGCCACTCTGGAACTTGTCACCGGCAAAGACTCTTTATAGTTGCAATTACCACTTCACTCTGCAATTACACCCAGTAAGAGGTCAAGCTGAATATATCAGGGGCCTTCTACACACTGCCTACCTACATCTTAACTCATGTAAATCCCAGATGTCGCACTTTAGCAGAGCACTTCGTTGGGGAATATTCAGGTTGTTATTTTTCACTTTCTTAGCAACGAGGCAATCTAAGGAGGTATTTTTCCTTTCATTTCACTTCTATGTCTGTTCTGGTTTATTTTGCAGTGGTAACAGGTAAAAGAATCTGGGGAAATGTGTCTTTGATGATAGGACTCGTCTCTGAGCCACTTCTCAGTGCTCAAAAACACAGTTTGCAGAAAGGTGGAGTTTCTGGAGGAGGAATGAAGTGGGGAAGCTTTTTCTTTCTCAAGAAATACTTTCTTTTGTATTTTGTCACTACTCCTCCTCCTCTCCATGTTACTATTTAGATGGGTCCAGTGCTCGTTTCCACTCAGGAGGAGCTCTTTTCTGTTGAACACTTAGCTCTTGGAAGGTAAAATAAGGAGTAAGAAGCCATGGTATGGGTGGCTTGAGTTCTGTCTAAGAATTGGATTCGAGTGGCCAGTGTAATACAGGGCGACCAGTTCCATTTGAATTTCTGATTATCAGTGAATACTTTTTTTTCAGCGTAAATATGTCCTAATTATTGCTGGGTATACACTCACACTAAAAATTATTCTTTTTTAAATCTGGGATTCAAATTTAACTAGGTGTTCTGTATCATATTTTTATTTTCTAAAACCGCCAATCTTAGATTGTACTAATGGTCAAGAGTGACATGTTGCTCATCCTAGATTACAATGATAGAAAATGTTATAATTAGAACCAATTTCCAAACTCAAGATAAAGATCGTGTGTTGTATTATAATACAATACATTGTATTATGTAAGCCATTTAAAGATACACAGGACTTAGGGAGGTAGGGAAATGGAGGGGAAATTCATAACAGCTGTGTAATTTGAAAAACTGGGGATTTGTTTGATGAGTAATTAATAATTTTTATGAGAATGTTGGTTTTGATTAATAGGAGTTTTATTTGTTATAAGTAAGGAGAGTAGTGGTAGCATTTTTAAAGTACTGTTTTAATGAGGGAAACTGATAGAAGGTTTTTTTTTTTTTTTTTTTTTTTTTTTTTTTTTTTTTTTTTTTTTTGGAGACGGAGTCTTGCTCTGTCGCCCAGGCTGGAGTGCAGTGGCCGGATCTCAGCTCACTGCAAGCTCCACCTCCCAGATAGAAGGTTTTTATGGGGTGATGGAGAGGGGAGGAGGTGACTTATTAAATGCGGAGGAGGGACTTTGGTAGTGTAGCCATAGTGAGTTATGTCGGTACATAGGTTGTATGCTATGATAAGAAAGTTATAGTTTTTGGGGCAATGGAGACTTTGATATAGTAAGGAGGAATGTTTATTTGTATTTATTTATAAGTTGTTCGGGTTTGTCAGGAGTTGATTTTAGTTGACTAAGTGACCGTGTTTTGTATAGAGCTAGGAAGAAAAACAGGCTGTAATGCAGGGGACTGTCGTGCCTAGAGACCCTCCCCAACTGCTTACACTTGGAGAAGGTTTGGAAATTCAGAATCCAGAGGAAATTTCAATACCAGAAGATATTACTAATAATCACCTTCTTGCCCTGATTTCACTTTAGAAAATCAATCTTGCCAATGGGAGGAATTAAGCATAAAATATCTGTCATCACACAACCCCCCAAAGCCTCAGAGCATAACCTATAATGTATGCTAACACCATTTTGGCAGAATTAGCAAATGGTAGTTTTTAAAAGAAAATGTTTGAGGAAAATAGAAACAAATTTTTCAGTGCAAGACATGAAGTTATAGCATTCTATCTCTGCTTTTTGAAGTGTCTTTTATTGCACCCTTTTTAACTGGACAATTTCTTAGCTCTCAAATCTCACATCACCTACTACAGAGAGCCCTCTATGGATCACCTCCCTCTCCCATGGAGAGTTCTTTGAGGACATGGACTGTTACTTATTCAGCTCTGTATGCCTAGAACCTAGTGAGAGGTGAAGTCAGCTGGGCTTCTGGTTTGGGTGGGGACTTGGAGACCTTCAGTGTCTAGCTAAAGGATTGTTAATGCACCAATCAGCACTCTGTAAAAACGCACCAATCAGCACTCTGAGTCTAGCTAAAGGATTATAAATGCACTAATCAGCACTCTGTAAACACACCAATCAGCTCTCTGTAAAAATGCACCAGTCAGCACTCTGTAAAATGGACCAATCAGCGCTCAGTAAAATGAACAGCTCAGAGGGATATGGGTGGGGGCAAACAAGGGAATAAAAGCTGGCCACCCTAGCCAGCAGTGGCAACCCTCTGGGGTCCCCTTCCAGTTGTGGAAGCTATGTTCTTTTGCTCTTCACAATAAATCTTGTTGCTGCTCACTCTTTGGGTCCACATCACCTTTAAGAGCTGTAACACTCACTGCAAAGGTCTGCAGCTTCAGTCCTAAAGTCAGCAAGATCACGAACCCACCGGAAGGAAGAAAATCCAGACACATCTGAACATCTGAAGGAACAAACTCTGGACACATCATCTTTAAGAACTGTAACATTCACCGCAAGGGTCTGAGGCTTCATTCTTGAAGTCAGCAAGATCAAGAACCCACTGGAAGGAACCAATTCTATACACACTAGGAACCAGCGAAGTTCAAGAAATATTTGTTGAGTGAATGAAGAAGTGAAATCTGCAATAAAATTGCATGGAAACAGTAACCACTAAGCAGATTTTGAAATAAGGAGAGCTATGGAACAGTCCCCAAATGCACAATTGCAAATCTTTAAAACAATATTGGAAAATCGTTAAACTAAGATAAGAGTTAATAGGAATTAAGAGCATCAGAAACTTTGAGCCCCGTGTTAGAAAAGTGATGTTCGGTATTTAACCTTAATGCGCTTAAGTTTAATTAGACGTTTCACGTACTGCGTTCTTGACCAGGCCCCCATTCTTTGGAACAGATCACATCCAGCACAGGTAGATATTTATAAAATAAATTTTCCTTATTTTCCTAATAAAATAAATCAGTTGAACCATATCGCATTGTGTTATTGCGGTCTCATCTAAATTTCTATGATCAGATATAGTGAGTGGCAATATAAAGTGCCACTACATTTTAGAAAATGAAACATTTAAAAAAAATCCCTCTTCACCGCACCACTTCACCTGACTAGCCTAAAAATTATAATCATAAAATATTAAAAATAAATGAATAAACAGAGCAGCAGGAAGAAGAAGAGGTGAAAACACCCCCCAGACTAACCAAAGCCCACTATGCAGCTGCATCCCCACGTCGAACCCCTACGTCTCCCCACCAGTGCCATCATGTCCAAGAAAAAGGCTGAAGGGGATGCTGAAGGGAGATAAAGCCACGATGAAGGAAGAATCACAGAGAAGAGCCACAAAGCTGTCTGCTAAACCTGCTCCTCCAAAGCCAGAGCCCAAGCCTAAAAAGACTCTGGCAAAGAAAGGAGAGGAGCCACCTAAAGGGAAAAATGGAAAAGCTGACACTGGCAAGGAAGGGGATAACCCTGCAGAACATGCAGATGCCAACACAGACCAAGTACAGAAAGCTGAAGGTGCTGGAGATGTGCATTTTTGATAACTGTGTACTTCTGATGACCATACAGGTTGAAATACTATTTTTTATCAAGTTTTATTAAAACACAGTATTTTGTCTTACTTTTTTGTTAAGCTATGTGATATGGTTTGGCTGTGTCCCTATCCAAAATCTCATCTTGAATTCTAGTCCCCATGATCCCCATGTGTCAAGGGCAGGACCAGGTAGAGGTAATTGTATCATGGGGGCGGTTTCTTCCATGCTGTTCACCTAATAGTGAGTGAGTCTCAGGAGGGATAATGGTTTTATAAGGGTCTGGAATTTCCCCTGCTTGCACTCAATCCGTCCTGCCACCCTGTGAAGAAGGTGCCTGCTTCTCCTTTGCCTTCCGCCATGATTGTAAGTTTCCTGAGGCCTCCCCAGTCATGTGGAACTGTGAATCAGCTAAACCTCTTTCCTTTATAAATTATCCAGTCTGGAGTACTTGTTAAAAGCAGTGTAAGAACTGACTAATAAACTACGTTAGCACACAGAACACTTTACTGTTTTTCAGGGGAGGGGCAAATGTCACTAATAGAATGTTTCTGAAGCTGGATTAATATGAGAGAAAATCCCTTTCCCCTCTAGCTTCGAGAGACTTTTCTTGGCTCCCAGGAGAAGGGATTCCCTTCTACCTGACTTTGACCACACATAGCCACCTTGGCACAAATGCCTTGTGGTATGGAAAATCAAATTATTTTCATGGCCTCTTCTCCCTTTCCACCTTCAGCAAAGACTTAACTCCTTTAAACCCAGACACCTATTGGGACCTGACCTCCAATAATTCGTTACCAGTGTGTCAGGCAATCTGGACTTTCCGGTGATGCCACTGAGATGGTGCCCCTCAAAAGATCAGTGGTTCTGTTTCTAGATTATGGATCTTCACATGAATTCTGTCATTTTTATTTCACTTCCTAAGAGTCAGGGTCAACTTGTGAAAAGTTGTAAACAACATGCTAAATGTGAAACGTCAGCCCTCACTCTAAACTTCTCCTGTTCAGAGAATCAAATGGAGACTTCTTTTGGGTTTTATAGTGGCTTTCTGATTTTTGGTAGTCCACTGAAGAAGGGAGTTTAAAAGTTGTATACTGTTAAGGATTGTTTGCCCATGTCCTGCCTGAAATATCATGATTGTTTATGGAAAGTATCTTTAATAAAACTGGATACTGTTTGACTTGAATAAATAAATAAATAAATAAATTAATTAAAATCTGAAAATATTCTTACTCTTAAACTCAGGAATTATATTTCGAGATTAATTCAAGTATAAAATTATTTTATTGGCAAAGAGGTATATTGATTCATTATATATTGCAACACGGGACAGGAGACAATCTATCCATCCAGCAAGCAGAAAAAGGTTACATAAGTTACAATACCTACGTTCAACTAAAAATTATTTAGTTCTTTAAAATAGTGTTTAGTAAAACACTACTCACAAGCCATTTATAATACTTCATTATAAAATTAAATATAATCAAAATATAATTGATATAAAAAGATTATTAGGAAAAGTAATTGGAGGAAGTAGAACAAAAATAACATTTTCACAAAATGGTTGACACATTTTATGTGCCAGACACTTTTCTAAGTATTTTAAATATGTTAACCCATTTAAGCCTCATAACAGCCCTATGGAATAAGTATCATTATTATTGACAATTTTACAAATAAGGAAATAAGAAACAAAGATGTTAAGTAACTTGCATAAAGTCATACTTTAAAATCAGTAGAAGAGAAAATATTCAAATACAGGCTATCAATAGCATAGTTATAAGTATGCATCCATGTTGGCATTTATCACTTTTTAAAATTTTTCTTTATGTTGTGTCATACGGTATATTAAATTATTATATGTATAATTTAATTATTCATTACTTAACAACAGTTTCAGAAAATAATATTCAATTGATCAGGACTTTGAGACATTAAGATGAACTGTGCTGTTTCATCTGAACTTGAAATTTTTTGAGTTCTGCCTTATGAAAAAGTCTTTTTATACCCTGATATCTGAATATTTAGCAGTGAGGTCCACCATTGATATTAAATTCTTCTCGATGGCAGATAGCATACCAAGATATAATTTAATTGCAATACCTGGGAAGGTAACAGAAAAAGATGAGATCACACAGGCCATTAGTTTCGAGGCATAGGTGTAGATCAGTCAAGTGAAAAGGAAGCAGGTGTCTAAGTTAGATGGCAAGAGACACAATTAGTAGCTCCCTGGATTTGCACAGGAGCCTCCTGAGGCTCAAGTAACCGCTTCCCAGCAGGCACGCAGTCTGACACCTGAGATGGCAAGCTGAGCTAAGAAACCTCAGGATAGCAGTCACCTAGCTGGAAACAGGGTTGCTGCCGGAGGGAGGAGAGGGGTATGTGGCAATGTTCCCGCAAATCCCTGAAGAGCGCTGCTCCATTTCCCTGGGCCACAGTCTCTGCAAGGTGTGCTGTAAACACGCCCTGGAAATGCATCCGTTCTACAGTTATTTCCATCCTAGTGTAGCACTCCTGTAGCCTTGTTTCAAGGCTTGTTTCAAGGCTGCAGAAGTGCTATGCTAGGATGGAAATAACTGTAGAACGGATGCATTTTGTTCTACAGGTTCAAAATGCTCATACTTAAGTACAGTCTAGGGACACTTTATTCTAGAACCTGTGTGATTGAAATTATAAACGTGAACACTCTCTTATATGATTCACTTTTTTAAAAAAAATTCATTGTTGTCTTTTGTATTTTGGCATTATCCAGTCAAAATTAATAACAAAAAGCTAAAGTATTACTTTTTTCAAGATGAACAGATCTTATGGTCTCATTCTCGATAAAAATGACTTTAATGTGTTGAATCAGGTGAGACATCTAGATATCTAGCTTTCTAGTGTTATTCACATGCTTTAGAAGCATGCCTACCTCCATCTCTGTTCCTTTAAGTATGAATATTATCAACAAGAAAGGATATCTGAACAACAGCACTAGAAGTAAAGTGATAGAATTTAGTTTATATATTCAAGTCTTAGACTAAATGCTTTCACAAGTATTAACATGTGATAAGGAAATACTCCTCTTGGAAGTGATTGCCACATCATATCCTCTAACGAACAACTTTCCTTCACCTGATATTTTCTTATCACAAGTAATGTGCCTGCATTGCTAAATACTGTAATCTGATTTTCTCTAGGTAACAGCTTGAAACAATGAAATACAACTCTGCTTTATCTTTTACTAAATAATCGACTTAGCAAGTGTTATAGGACCAGTATTGAGATTCCTCTTCTGGACTTTTATAATTTCAAATATTATGCTTCCCCATCTCCACCCGTTAGAGAGGTATATTGCAATACATGGGGAAAAAAAGGTATAGCTATAGATATATCTCCAAGCACAAATGCTTTGTGTTTTATATGCTTAAACAGATTTTAGGATTGTAAACCCTTTTAAAGTGCCATTTTGCTGTAGAAATTAGTTATAATCTGACAACATTTGTTCACAGTAATGCCCTGTACAAACATATATTGAGGTTGGATGTTCTAAATTATATTAGTACTAAATCTTTATGAAGACAACTGTTATGACATAATCCCTCTGTCTTCTGGATAAACTGTATGTCAACACTGTGTACACCTGGCTAAATTTTCAATGTGCGTCAATTGTGGTTTTGAACAAACTAGGCTCCTCTATAAATGTTCAGTCCTTACAAAGTTAGCATCTTTATCTGAGTTTATTCTATTTATCAAATTGGCTGCAGTATTAGTAAAAGGGAATAGTGCTATAGATACTTAGGATGAATGCCATGCTTTTCTTAATGACATTTCCTGATTAATGTTTAACATAATGTGCTAACACAGCTTGCATTTGGAGAGCAGGGCATCAGAATGCTTAAATACAAAGCCCACAGTTGCTACTAATAGTCATGAGCCATGGATAAGTCATTTAACTATTCTAGAATCAGTTTCTTAGTGTCTAAACTATCTCACAGCCCTCAAATCCAATGAGCTGACAAGCCGTAGGTTTCTATTACTGCTATTATTTATCCAATAAACAATTTTTTTAATGTCTATTACTATTCAAATAATGTAGGATGTATAGCATTGCACAAACTTCTTTCACAGATATTGTAGATGCCAAATCATACAAAATGCAGGAAATTATTAAGAACTGTAATCAGCATCACAGTAAAGATGAAATGTTTTCTGGAATTTCAAAGAAAGGAAAGCACACTGCATCCCATAGTCAACAAATAATAGAGATCTACCAGATGACAGACAATGTGTTCAAGCCTTGCATTTCATAGACAAAAAGCAGGTCTGCTCCTGACATTTGTGAGGCACAAAGCAAGAATATAACTGGAGGCCTATGTGTCACACGGCTTCATATTTAGAAATTAGACTAACAAACTGTTATACCAAGTATGTACTATCATCCTGCCATGATGAGTCTAATTTTACAATGACCTCAAAGAGCAAATAAAAATTAGAATTCTCAGACTTTTCAGACTTCCTTACCCCTGGCTCTGCCCCTTCTGCTCCATCCTCTCCCTTTATTTTCCCACCTCTTACTCCTCATCATAACCTAGGGGCACTCACATGCACTCATGCGGACAGGCCAGGCCTGTGTGTCCAAGCTACTTCAATAAAAGAAAAAAACTACCATTGAAGAGCTGAGGAGAATCATAATAGGTAACATTAAAATCATACCATGTGGAAAAAAATATTAAAACCTTTGTAGAAGGAAGTTTCTGGGGTTGGTTGCAGAATGTGGAATTGCTCAGTTTGGTTAGAGTTTCAAAAAGAGAAAAATATTAATGCTAAACCCATAAAAATAAGCCTAGATCATAATGTCAAAAGCTAGAAAGTTTGAACTTTATTTGGTAGGCAAAGAAGAGGGATTTGAAGGTTATTGAGCAGGGGTGACATAATCAAAGCTGTACTTTAGGAAGATTAATTTGGCAGCCGAATGCAGAATGAGTAGATTAGAAGCAAGACTGGAGGCAGGGAGAAGAGTTATAGCAGTAGTTTAGGTAAGCAGTAATAAGACTGTTAACTAGGGCTAGGGTAATGTACAAGAGGAAAGGGCGGTGTGAGATAGTAGGGAGAAGGAATTGACAGCCCCTGATGAATCACTGGTAATAGGGAAAAGGAGAGAGATAAATCAAAGAGCACTCAGAGGTCTTGAGCTTCTGTAACTAAAAAAGAATATTAAAAGCCATCAGCAGAAAGTCAGGAGGAGGAGCCAAACTGTGGGGTGAAAATGGTGAGTGGCATTGATGTGTGTTGTGTTAACAACATTAGCAAATCTCCACCCAGGTGAAAATGCCATTGAGACTTATTAATGCAGGTCTGGAACATGGAAGAATCATCAGGAAATCTCATAAAGAGGTGAAACTCTTAAGTCTGACTTGCTCAAAATTAGTTGTGGAAGCTATTCTTTATGCAATCTCATTGTCTTCAAAATTTTAAAAATTTTCTCTGGCTCGTAGGTTAATTCCTTGGATTTTCAGTTTGCTAAAAATATACGTGTATTCTGAACAGTTATTTACAAACTTTGAACCAGTTAATTTGCTTTGGCAAGTTCTACCTTATAATCGAGAGCACTGCGGTCGGCTTTGTCAGGATTTGGTGATAACAGTTCACATTTTTTTTTTTTTTTTTTTTTTTACTGTCACAAATCATTTCCCAATATCAGAACATTCAGTTCTGGGAATTTTGACTTTGTCCAGATTTAGACTTTATGCATTTGTCTAACTTAATGCTTACAAACAGTGAGTCAGCCTTTGGAGTGACAGATCTCTCAAACCTACTGCAAGGTGTCAGAAGCTCTTAGGGCTCTCAAGTGACACATCTATTGGTTGATTACAAAAGTCATTGCCTTTTGTTCTCACCCATTTTAGCCACTAAGATACAAACACCCAGACATGCACATCCGTGCACACACACACACAAACACACAAACACACGCACACACAGAACTCACAATCTCAAGCAACAATAAAGACGACTTGAGTTAATGTCTTTACTCCTGTGTTCTCAATAACATTACCCAGTAACTCCTCTTCAGTTGTCCCTGATGCACCCAAATATTTCAGTCATTGTTGAAGATCTCAGGATGGCTGCCATTTATGCCAGAATGGAGAAAGAAGCCTTACTACAGTGAGAAAATCTCAGCCTTTGGGCAAATGGGAACAGGAACCAGCAACTGTACTGCACACATTTCCTGGGAGGGACAAAGTCTATGTGAGGTTATTTTAGGTCTCTTTGCTTGCCTCCACTTTAGGAAAAATGTCGCTGCCAAACCCTTTGACTCTATCAATGCCTCAACTTTCAGAGTTGATAGCTAAACCTATATCCCTAATTATCTTTTTATAAGTCTCCTCTTGCACATGTATCTCCAACTCAGGCAGCATGGTGGAACATACAGTCCATAATGAGGGAATGTGGACTCCTTCAAGCATTTCAGGGAAAAGGCAAACTGTGGGTGTTATAAGAGAAAATATTAATTTAAAGATCAGTGGTGGTTTTCTGATCACAGAAGTGTCAAGTTTTTAAATGGGACATGTGGCACTAATAAAAGGTCATTTCATGAATAAAATATATAAGACAGATAACCAAAAGTAGAAATAATACCTATAACATGCTATATAATGACTTTTAGGTTGGCCAATTACCTACTGCCTCCCACAGCAAACAAAATCTGAAAAAGAGCAGACATAGATACACAATCTCCCGTTGCTGCTAGAAGAAATGCTCTTTTCATCAGAACATTGACCTACTTCTTATATATCTTGCCAGTGTTTGCTTGATCATTCGTTTATTCCTTCAATCAATTCCTAGTCAAGCCTAGTCCTCCTTAGCTGGCTTTCACCTATTAAAGCCCTGGACAGACTGACTCTATTTGCCTCTCTAACTTTCATAACTTTTCAGGATGCTCTTGACCCTGAGTCATAAATATACATACATGTAACTTAAGAGTCATTTATAGGCCAGCAGTTATTAAAGGGACAAATATGCGTATTCCTAAAGTATATTTAACTACTTTGCAAAAGTAAAGAGGACTTAAAACTAAATTTCTTAAAAGCTAGAGAAAAAAAAAAAAAACACAGAGAGAGTGTACCATAGACAATATACGAGACTTCGTTCGATCTGGGTTTGAATTATGGGATAAAACCAGTAAGTGCCATTAGTGATTCTGAAGATTAGTTGATACAAACATTTTCAAAAAGTAGTAAAGGATCTTTTTAATATTCGTCTTCTCAACTCACTATATGGTATTCATTTCTTAAATATTTTCTATACCAAATTACATTAAACAGTCATTTCTATCTTCTATTTTTACTAATGGAAGAGAAAATAATTAGACTTTGGATTCGCAGGTACCACATTGAAATTTATGATTTTCATTAGATTGCTAACTATTTTTAAAATGCCAGGAGTACTCTTACCACTATCTTTGAAGATCCTAGGAATCTGATGTTCTCAGTTGGGAGCCATTTCTTAAATTATTAGGCAGGTAAAATGGACCAAATGCTGAGTTAAGGCAGGCCACTAAATCCATGGTGAAATTAGAGGGGTTAGGATTTAGGACTTGACTTTCTTTAGCAAAAGAAGGGAAGGTGAGCCCAAGCAATAGACAGAGCTCAATGAATGAAGGACACCAGGTTGATGAGTGATGCTAAAGTCAGACATTAGACTCATGGGAAGGAGGAAGACAAGGCAGGGTAGTCAAGCCATTGAATGATCAACACATAAGCCTACAGTGTGTTGAGACAACAGTGGCTGGTTAAGTGGCAAAAGTCAACCTTCCTGCTGGGGAATGGATAGTGGTCAGGTTATAACAAATTCAAGTGTGGAAAAATTACATCCAAGTTACACATCTAGTGGGATAACTTAAAATCTCCAGGAAACCCTGTGATTACGGGAGATAAGTCATTCTCCTCTTAAAATGATAATTATCCAAGTAGGTTTTCACAAAAGTCTTAAAAACCATGAAAAAGACTAATAAACAGTAACAACTTCAAGCATTATAAATTAAAAATAAAATAAATTAAAAGAATCACAGGTTTAGCTCCACTGAACTAGATATAAAATAGGCCTCCGGCACAGCACAGCAAGGATTCCTATTAATTTAAATAGGGTAAAATGAGAAAGAAAATTCACATCAGAGCATTCATGAAATAAAAATGCAGGTTCTGAGCAAAGTCAACACAAGTTTACTGTCAGGGCTCAAAGCCTCCTGTACCTATTCCCAATGGGGTGCCACCTTAATGCTTTCTGCTCAGTGTCCTATTGTGTTTGAGTTTTGCCAGTTTGATCTTTAACTGTGAATTTCCTCTTTCTGATTGCACTAAGGCAGAATGCAATCTCTTTTTGAAGTCACTTTTGCTGGGTGAATATTTTAAATCTAGGTCTGTGTTATGTAGAATATACAGAACATTTGTACCAGTTTACAGGAAAGCTTTGGCAATCATATCACATCTGTAAGCACTATTAATGTCAATGGAAAGGCAGTGAGTCTGATGATCCACATATATCTGCTAAAACTGCTGGAGCTGAGTAACAATGAAGGAAGGAAAATACAGTATAGAAAACCAGCATGGTGCCAATGAGGTTGAAAAATACTGCAATGCTTTGCTTTTGAAGTTTTTTACCTGTAGGATAAATCCATTAAAAATATCAATATCAAACTATGTATGCTGAAACTAGTATTTTAGGGTAAAGTCTTTGGTTAATAAAAATTTTAATTATTTGCTTTTGACTTTTATTTGTTCATTCATGTTTTGTTTGTAATACGTTAAAAGAAGAAAACACAGCCATACAGTTGGTAGATTATGGAAGACAACCATTGAGGTGGAAGAGTTTTCTCATTTCCAAGTTACTATGAGCATAACTCATAATTGTTAGCAGTTAACAGGTTAAATACATATTACAGATGCATGCAGTTTGTTTGTTTGTTTGTTTGTTTGTTTGTTGTTTCTTGAGATGGAGTCTCACTCTTGTTGCCCAGCCTGGAGTGTAATGGCATGATTTCAGCTTCCTGCAAGCTCCGCCTCCTGGGTTCAAGCAATTTTCCTGCCTCAGCCTCCTGAGTAGCTGGGATTACAGGTGTGCGCCACCACACCAGGCTAATTTTTGTATTTTTAGTAGAGATGGGGTTTCACCATGTTGGCAAGGCTGGTCTCAAACTCCCGACCTCAGGTGATCCACCCTCGGTCTCCCAAAGTGTTTGGATTATAGGCGTGAGCCACCGCACCCAGCCTCATAAAGTTTTATAACATATAAATTCAGATGGATTAAAGAGATAAAGTTGTTTTTAAAAACATCATAATTTTCCTGGGAAAAACAAATACATATATATAGGAGCCTATTTAGTTTTCATCAATGATGAACTCAGCATAAAATTGATATAAAAATTAAAGGAAAAGGATAGTAGATATATGTTTTAAAAATTAATAAATTTAAAAAGATGAAAATTACAAACCCTGTGCAAAAAAAAAAATCCAATATATGTGGCAAAAATTAATATTCCTAATAAAAAAGGGAGTCTTAAAATGTAACATTAAAAAAATTCAAAAAATTGAAGAAAGGGCAAAGATCTGAACAGCTCATTTCAAAATAAAAAATACATACAGTTTAAAATATAAAAAAATTATTTAACCTTATGCTATGAACTGAATTGTATCTCCCTATTCCACCCCCTAAATTCATACATATTGAAGCTGTAATCCTCAATGTGATGATATTTGAAGGTAGGGCCTATGGGAAGTAATTAGGTTTAGTTGAGGTCATGAGGATGGGATCTTGTCTAAACCTTATGATGGGATTAGTGCCCTCACAAGAAGAGCTTGCTTGTTCTCCATGTCTCTGCACATGTGCACTGAGGAAAGGCCATGTAAGGATATAGCTAGAAGGTTTCTGTCTGCAAGCCAGGAAGGGAGCCATTACCAGGAGCCAAATAGGCCAACATGCCAAGCATGTTCACTCACACTTATAATCTCAGAATTTTGGGAGGCTGAGGCGAGTGGGTTGCTTGAGCCCAGGAGTTTGAGACCAGCCTGGGAAACATGGCAAAACCCTATAAAATACAAAAAATACAAAAAAAAAAATTAGCTGGTGTGATGGCGCACATCTATAGTCCCTATAGACTGAGGTAGGAAGATCACCCGGAGGTCCAGGCTTCAGTGAGTCGTGATCGTGTCACAGCACTCCAGCCTGGGCAAATGAGTGAAATCCTGACTCAGAAAAAGAGGCCAACACCTTGATTTTGGACTTCCCAGCATCCTGAACTGTGAGGAAGAAAATGTCAGTTTTTTAACCCACTCAGTATATAGTATTTTGTTATGGCAGTCCAAGCGCACTAAGACACCTATTTGTGTCTTTTGTTATTTGTAATGAATTCCTTTGATAATACCTGAGTTTATGCTAATGAGGTGACTTAGATGGGATCCCTAGATAGCCTCAGGATGTAACTAGTCACCAGAAAGACCAAACAGTCAGTAAGTTGGAACTTTCAGCCCCACCTACTGACCTCTGGGAAGGGAGTAAGGAGGCTGGAGATAAAGCTCTATAAAAATTCTTCAACAGGAAGATTTGATGAGCTTCCAGGTGCCTGATGCTAAACATATATGGAAATGCTGGGAAGGTGGTATGACCAGACAGGGCATGGAAGTGTGGAGCCCTACCCTCCTATCTCGCTCTATACAGCTCTTCTATCTGGCTGCTTATCGGTATTATTTGTAACATCCTTTAAAATAAATAGGTAAATGTAAGTAGTGTTTTGCTGAGTTCTATGAGCCACTCTAGCAAATTAATTGAACTTGAGGCAGAGATTGTGGGAGCCCCAGTGTAGAGCTGGTTGGTCAGAAGCAGAGCTCACAACTGTGGCTTGCAATTGGCATCTGAAGTGAGGACCGTGTTGAGAGACTGAGCCCTGAAAACCCATGGGATCTGATGCTACCTCCAGGTAGATTGAGTCCGAATTAAATTAAACCATGATAGTGTATTAATTATATACCAACATCCGGTTGGTGTCCACCGGAGAATTCCTTGGTGATGGGGAGAATCTCCATGCACATTTTGGTGACCAGAGGTGAAGTATTCTGAGTCGAATATTGAATATGTTAAGTGTGTAAGAGTAGGAAAACACTTTCTTTTCCTACCACAAATAGAAGCGCAAATCAAAATCCTGGGTAACATTTTTCATATAAAATTAGCCAATATTTAAATATATAGTAATATACTGTGTACATGAGGAAATGAAGATTATAGATGCTTTATATACTTTGGGTGGAAGCATGAGTTGGTGTATATTGTTCACAATTTGTCAGTCTGTATTGATTCTTAAGTAGCTATGACCTTCAATCCTATAATTCAATTTCTAGGATTGTAACTAGAAGGTTGTTCATCAGAACGTGATTTAGGTTAGGAAACAATTTGCAATAATCTACACATCCAGTGTTAGGAGGGTCACTAAATACATTTGATCCATAGGATGGGATATTTCATATCTCTATAAATAATTTAGATTTTCAAGATCCTGTTTTTAGGAAACAAAACAAAGACTGGATTTTCCTTTTCTCTGCTTGGATATCAAAACATGAAGTCAAAGATAATAGAAAGATCGATCTTCAATCTTTATAATGCCAGAAAATATCTGTAGCCTCAAACAAAGTGAAGGTTAATGAGGACTGCAGAAAGATACTAGAGAGGAGCCTCAAGGTTGCAGATCTCAGACAAAGGCAGCAAAGTGTAGGTTTTCCAAGTAGGTGGCATATACTAATGGAAGGAATCCAGCAGTCCCAGATTTATAAAATACGACCCAACTGCAGGCAGGAAGCTTCCTGGTCCTAGATTGGCAACAAGTTGATGCCAGAGGGACCAGCCCAAGTGAGAAGTAGCAGCAGCCGGCCATATTTGCCGGAAGCAGTCTGCAAGCAAGGCAGAGCAAAAGGGAGAATCTCTACGTTTTGAGAAGCCCTGAAGCTTCTGATCACATGTGGCTAACAGGTCATGTCTGACCCTGCTTCAAAAGAAACTTTATTATGACCAGAAGAAATTCCTATACACATGAAATATGGCTGTAGACTGATCCTCAGGTGTTTCTCAGGCAAATACCTGGGCAAGAATTAACTTCAATCAAATATGTGTACAATTTTAAAAAGAAACAGTGCAGAAGCTATATATGTATAGCAGATTATACCTATATATAATTATATGGAAAATTACAAGTAATTCAACAAAGACAAATTGCAGATAATTAACACAAGAAAAAATTGGTATCAAACATAGCATAGCAAATCAATATTTTAAATAACAACCTTTTAGAAAGAAAATCTTAAAGCAGATAAATGAGTTTAGAGAAAATATATATAATAAGGCAGTGAAACAAGAGAAATAAAACTAATCAACAAAGACATGAAATAGCAGAGATTAGGAAAGAAGTAAGAGATAAATAGAAACTATCGTAGAAATGAGGATCTCACCAGAAGCAGCACAGAAGAGAAAGACAAACTGGAATGCCAGTGAGGAAGCGCTTGGGAAAGATGAGCTAATAAAAGTCAAAATAACGATTCGAAAGAAAGTCATTGTTAAGGAAAAAAGCAGAATAAATAGAATTTTCAAATACTTTAAAGTAACTTTTAGTTTTTTATTAAATTTCCAGAAATGAAAGATAACCTGTGTATACAGATTGAAACATCCTATCATGTCCTAGAAAAAAGCTGATCTAGGATCCATACTCAGTCAAATGTTGGAAAAGTTTCTGGACTTCAAAAGTAAAGGGTGGGGAGGAAGAATCACTAACATTTAACTTCAGGAAAAGTAAAAGCCTGAATAGATGCGCAAGCATATGTGAAAGTAAAATGGTCTTTGCTTTATGAAGAACCTGGCCTAAGTAGGGTTACAAATGGGTTTTACTGAACTTAAACAGCTAATTCCTATGTCTCTGAAAATATTCAGAATAGAAAAATAGATGGAAAAATTTCAAACCCACTCTAAGAGACTAACATAAATCCAATTCCAAAAGCTGTTAATTATACCATCTAAAAATAAAACTGCCGATTAATAATGTGTTTACAAACCAAAATAAAATATTAAAAAATTAAATATAACAGTGTATTTAAAGAATAATACACCAAAATCAGCATAGTGAACCCAGAATATATGTAAGTTTATACTAGGAAAACCATTAATGAAGTTTTTGACATTAGCTGACTAAAAGAGAAATATGAGTAAAGAAAAAAGCCACATCTGTTTCTAATTTTAAAATGAAAGGAAGTAAGATCGGGTAAAACTTCCCTACAGAAATCTAGAAAGGAAACAACTAAAAACAAATAGGAAGTAATTCTACTAAACTTTGAATTATCAATGCCATCATTCATTATTTCATCTGCACTCTTATAAAACAGAATAAAACTTGAGAAAGAAATCATTGACATGCTTGTTAAAAAAAACAACCTAGCTTTCACTATATACAATCAATTTAGATTAAAAAACTGATAAACACAAAAACATATACAGACACGAATAATCCATGATGTAGAAATTAGAACAGAAAATATTTTCGAAGATACTAGAGGAGAAATATTTTCTAAAATATAGGAAGAACTTAATGTGCATATGAATGAGCATAATGTCTTAGAAATACGTGCATTTATGCTCAATAATCGGCACTCAGACAGAGCCTACCAATGTTACTGGATTTAATATATTAAATAAGCAAGTCACATATAGGAGAAAAAAGAAGTTAAGACAGAACATAAAAAAGTAGACAAAACAATGGACATAGAAGAATTAATAACATAATTTAAATATATGTGTCTGTATAAATATATATTGTGAAAACAGAGTGATGTACGATCATTTCCACAGATACAAAAAGTTTTGATTAAACTGAAAGAGAATTGACTTTTAAAAGTTGAAAAATGGTTACTTCCTCTAATTTTTTTTTAAAAAATTGCCATCTACGAAAGAACGGAAGCCTATTCCGTCAATTCAAGATGACTCACAAGTGCTCTGAGGGGCATGTTTCAATCCCCCTAGCTGCAGCCAGCTCACTTAACCTACTTTTTTTTTTTTCTTTTTGACTACAGGTATGTTTCTGGTGGCCTTTGGATGTTGGATTTTAACAACAATCTTGGAGAAGTTGTTAAAAAGATTTATGTACATACTTAATATGGAATACTCTGCAGCTTTAATAACGCAGACAGATCTCCAAGACGTATTTTTATATGAAAAGGCAAGTTGCTGAGCTATATGAAAAATATGTTCAAATTCATATTTTAAAAATAACTACATATGTAAAAGAATTCATGTACTCAACAGTTGAATATCAAATTATTCATTGGGGAAAAAGTAGAAGGAGATTTGAATTAAACTTAGATGCTTTATTCCATATATGTCTGAAATTTTTGGATCTGTCCACAAAAATATTTTTATGTATTCTGCGTTTAAAAATTAAAATACATTTTTAAAGGATTATCTGATAAAGGTCTAAGTTAGACATCGCCAAGTGCTAATTACTCTAATCAATTGTTAATAAGCTTGAATCTGCAATATTTTCTTGTAAATAGAGGGCTTTTGTGGGGGCGGGGAGTTTGTTTGTTTGTGGGGTTTTTTGTTTTTTTTTTTTTTTTTTTTTTTTTTTTTTTTGTGTGTGTGTTTTATTGAGACGGAGTCTCCCGCTGTCGCCAGACTGGAGTGCAGTGGCGCCATCTTGGCTCACTGCAACCTCCGCCTCCCGGTTCAAGCTATTCTCTGGCCGCAGCCCCTCAGGTAGGTGGGACTACAGACGCCCTCCCCGACGCCGGGCTAATTTTTGTATTTCTAGAAGAAACGGGGTTTCCCCATGTTGGCCAGGATGGTCCCGATGTTTTGACCCAGTGATCCGCCTGCCTCGGCCTCCCAAAGTGCTGGGATTACAGGCATGAGCCATAGCGCCCGGGCAGGGGTTTTTTTGTTTTAGTATTTGTCTTCATTTTTGGTTTTGCAAAGGCATTCTAAATGATAGTCTACAAATTCAGAAGGAAAGGAATGATACCTGATCCCAAAAGTATTTACCCTATCTACTAATGGGTAGCTGAAGGAAAACATACCTTTAGCTTAAACTTTTTATCTCATTAAGATGTATAATGCCTTGAAGTATATAGTACTTTAAGTAATCAGTAACTATATTTAAAGGCAGATGATTTTTTATCCCTTTCTTAGGAAAAGGAAGACACTGAGAAAACTTGAAATAGAGAGTGAGAATATCAAAAGAGGGAGAATTGCAAGTCTAGAAATACCATAGATAAACTTACGTACTTGCTAAAAAATACCTTGAATTGTTAAGTTCATATAATCAGCGAGTCTTCTGCATTAAAATATCAGAGGAGAAAGATGAACGTGGTCACATGAGGAAAGAGTCTGAAATTATTAGCTATTTTGAAAATTTTAAAATATAAAACAGAATTTGGATTTGGTAACATTTAAATGAAAAGGAAAAAATAAGGAAGAATCATTATTTACATACTGATGTAATAGACTCCAACAGGATTAGAGCACATTTACTCTTTACTATCAGAGCACATTTTCAATTTCTGATGAATATTTTCCAAACAATTTACACTTTAAATTTGACAAACAACTAAATATTGAAGATGTGAAATATCGCAAGAACAATTGTCCCAAGCATTCCAGTCTACATAAGAAAATAATGTTATAAAACTATTAGGTTAAATTTAAATCCAACACAATTGTCTTTGGATTTTAAAAACTAGACAAAAAATAATTATATACACAATTTTTAAAAAATAAAAGACAAAAGGAAAGTTTGGCCAGGCTAGACTGTCTAAACAGAAAAATTAGTGTTAGTCATAACGTGGTGTTATGAAAGGCATTATAGACTGTTCACCTAAATATTGCCCTACTCAAACGTTTTCATTCTCTTAAGGAATTGAGATAGACTTTTTAAAAGGAGCAGATTATTACTAACTTCTTCAGGATGTGTGTGTGTGTGTGTGTGTGTGTGTGTGTGTGTGTGTGTGTGTATTAAAAACAGAGCATTCTTCTCCCTATTCTAAATATCCTCTGACTTTTCAAAATAATGTATTTGCAGAAATATTAACATACTCCATTCGGCAATAAAGGTGGACAGGAAATTTAAGCACTGCATGGGAAGGATAATAAGATAACCTTTAAAGCCCCTTTCAACTCGGAGAGTCTATGATTCCAAAACCAAAGGAGGCTGCAGTTAAAATGTATATGTGAATTGAAATCATCTGCTAGTTTCAGATAATGCTTATAAAATAGATGTTAGGCTTATGCTCCTCTTTATCTAATTTAATTAAGATGAGTTGGGTTTTAAATAAAAATATTAGTAATATCCTATTTAAAAAAAAACAAATGCTTTTATCCAGGAGAGATCATTCACAACTGGGAAATACAAATGCTCCTTAATATAACATTATATTTTATAGCCATCCAGAGAAGCACCTCAGTCTCTTCAATCACTCTCATCATTTGCTTGCTTTTACTTGCAATTGTATACCATGCTCACGTTTTTCAGCAAATAATTGTTAATAATTGTTATCTGAAACTCACTGGCTTCTGGTGAGAGGTCACTGGCTTTATAGAAGACATTAAAACATTTATTTTTATATCTATTGTTTCTGGTTTTATTTTTATGACTTTCAATTTTGATACAATTTTAAACTTACAGAAATTATGCTGAATAGTCCATGAATGTTCCCCATAACTTTTAATCTGATTCAACAACTTTATAATTTACTTCTTGTTTTATCATTTTCTCTGAACATAGACTCTCTCTCTCTCTGTGTGTCTCTCACACACACACACACGCACACATACACAGTTCTACGACATTTCAGAGTTCCTTGGAGATTTCTTGTCTCTTTATCCCTAAATATTTGTGTGTATTTTGTGTGGGACATTTTCCCACATAACAGTAATACAATTATCAAAATCAGAAAATATTATTATCTAAACGAAAGACTGTATTCAAATTTGTCAATGTAGCAGTAATGTCCTTTTTAACTCCCCCCCCCACCCCCATCACTGGTGTAGGACCCAATTCAAGTCATAATTTGCAATTAGTTGCTGTATCTCTTTAGTCTCCTTTAACTTAATAGAATTCCTCAGTCTTTCTTAACTTCACTATTTTAGAAGAATACAGGCCAATGATTTTGTATAAGAGTTACAGGCCAAGAAGACATTAATGAGATTGATATCTAATACCTATTCTTTTGGGAAAACCATGACTATGTGGGAATTATAAGACAGATAAAAGGATGCTTTCTTTTTTCAAACTCATTCATCCAAAGGGGACACTTTTATGCAATTGACTTATTTTATCTAATTGATTCACGCTTTTTCAATCAATGCACCAATTCCGCGAGATGAGATTCAGCCACTCTTAGTGTCTGCTTAATGCAATAGACAAACAATAAGATTGAATTTTTTATGTTTTTTTAAAGTTCTTTTCATATGGATCTGCTATGGTCTGAATGAGTCCTAAAAATGTCATGTGTTGAAAACTTAATCCTAAAATCCATATGTTGACTAGAGGCAGACCATTGGAAGGTAATGAGAATTAGGTAAGATCATTAGGGTGGAGCCCCCATGATGAGATTAGTGACTTTATAACAAGAGGAAGACAGACCTGAGCTAGCAGCTTGCTCTGTTTGCCACATCATGACACAGCAGGAAGGCCCTCACGAGAAACCGATTCCATGTCCTTGGACTATCCAGCCTTCTAAACTTATAAAATAAGTTTATTGTGAGCCAATTAAACGTATTTTCTTTGCAAGTTACCCAGTATCAAATATTCAGTTATAGCAACAGAAAACAGACTAAGACAGGTCCAGTTAAAGAAGTTTGTTCAAATACATAATGTGTAATGACTTGAATTTTTATAAAATTATAATTTTAACTGACAGTTATTTTTTCTCTGCATAGAATTCATACTGAACAAATGTGAGTATTTTAGTATTTTTGTAACTTAAAACTAACCCCACATAGAATTATCACTAGTGTGAAATGATTTGGGTGCCAGTGATTTCCCTTCCTTGTTTTGTTTAATTCTTCTGTGTTTTGTAGCAGTGTAAAAGAAATGTTCCAGGTTAAATCCATACATCATATTGGACAATGTTCCAGACTAAATGTATACCTGATACTGGACTTTAACAATTCCAAAGTCCTCTTCTGTAAACTCAGAGCATTTCCTATTGTCATTGGTGTCGGGGGTTAGCAACTTTAGCCATGAAACTCCATATTCAAAGACTTAACCAGAAAACCCAACTCATAAAGCAGATGACATCAGCTAATTCACTGCACAGATTAAAGCTAAACAAAGGAGGAGGAATGGAACAGCCTTCACCTGTTGTACAACAACTTGGAAAGGGCCATGAGGAACTTCAGTTGAAATTCATTAGTCTGTTTAATCACTCCCTGGGTTAGCTTAAACTGATTTCTTCTGTCTCTCTAGTGTCCTCAGGATATCTTAAACTCCTCTTGGGTAGATGCTGAGTTGTCTCCCTCCTGGGACATATTACACTTCTTTGCTGCTGTATATAATATTAATAAACATGGGTTGTTTGTTGAGCTGAGTAACTTAATAGTCCATATTATTGTCTGAGATGCACAGCTTTAACATATATTTGATCCTCTTTATAAAGATATGAAAAATAATTGTCAATCAATTTTAAGTTCTTCAAAAGCATTTAGGTATCTGAACATAGGCACTTTTCCACAATTTTACGTTATCAACAGCAAAAGAATCCCCAAAGTTATTGAAACTTTAAAAGGATACAGTTCATTAAAGTTCTGTGAGGATAATGGCTTTTCAAAATCTCAATGTTTTTTACCATTCTTCAAATAGTCTATTTTTCTGACGTTTTTCTCCGTTATTAGGTCAATAAAGAATAACAATATTTGAAAGATGCAGTCCTTTGGAAAGGCTTCACAAAAAAAAATTAAATAAAAAGACTTTAGCCAAACATACTGACAAGATTATAATAGCTCTCATAATCTAACTTACATTTACTCTGTAATTACCCAGGAAAAAGTGCAGAAGTATAATTCACTGATGTTGCAGAATAGCAAACAAAGAGATACGTGATGAAACCGTGAACTAGGAGATAAAATTAGTCACTGTTACTCTTGCTCTTTTTGATGCCACCAGCACTACTCAAAGCAAATGCAGAATGCCATCCACAGCTTCATTTTTCACATGCCCTTTCCAGTAATGCCTTTTTCTTTACCTGCTCTATGAACAGTTGTTCTTCTCTTCCTAATAGGATAAAAAAATGCATGTGAATTCATTGAAAACCATAGACAGCCTTATCACAAAAAAGGCTGAAATTTCAGCAGTGCCATTGCAACAATCTGCAGTACAAGACAAAAAATTGAGAAAAAAGAAAATGTAGAATTAATTAACTGGTGATCTTATACCTTAGGATAATTAATGATTGAATTCAAATTAGACCATCACCCATAAAAATTCTTAGTATTTTATGATTATATTATCACATATTAGATTTCAGTTCATTATTAATTCTGGAAAATATTAAAAAGATTCAGTGAATATCTTTTTTTCTGGTTTCCATATTTAAATGGGACTGTGTTCAAAAATTTTTTAATTAAAAAAACTGAACTCAATTTAGTTTCCAAATATTGCAAAAATTCAGATTAGTAAATGACCCCCAATTTTTAACTCCCTTGATATAATTTGGATTGTTTACTTGAAATACTATCTTGAACGTAGTAATACAAATAGTAAATTAGCTGGGTGCGGTGGCTGATGCCGGTAATCCCAGCATTTTGGGAAGCTGAGGCAGGTGGATCACCTGAGGTCCAGAGTTCGAGACCAGCCTGGCCAACATGGTGAAAATCCGTCTCTACTAAAAATACAAATATTAGCTGGACGTGGTGGTGGGTGCGGGAGAGGCTGAGGCAGGAGAATTGCTTGAACCCAGGAGTCAGAGGTTGCAGTAAGCCATGTGGCGCCACTGCACTCCAGTCTGGGCTACAGAGCGACACATCACCTCAAAAAAAAAAAAAAAAACTAAATTATCAAAATAGTATTTCAAATAGAAAGCATACACAGGTTGGACATATAAATATTTATTCAAAACATATCAGGCCATTGAAACTTGCAAGAGATGATAGTATATACACAGGATGTATGACATCTATATTGTTCCCCATTGGTAATCTGCTTTCTACTCAGCACCAAAGCAGTAGACATCAGTCCAATTAAGAGTGGGGAATAACACCATCATTCTTACTGTACAGCGGCAGAAGATACAGGGACATAAAGTCAAGGCAACAGGCTAGAAAACCAAGCATTTCGATTATAGCACTGATGTGTTTACCATACATGCATTCTAAGCTCTCTCCTTCACCATCAGAATACCTAATAATGGTAGGGAAAGGGAGCAAAGAGATAAAGTTAACACTTTTTGTTTAGAGTGTTAAGATTCTCTCAGGTTTAAAAAAAATATATCCAGATATTTTTGCTAAAATTAACTAATGAAAGAGACTTTGGGGACTTTTTAATGGCACTCTTAAGATAATATATAATATTAATTATGTAATTTGTTCAAAACTTTTTCATTATATAGACTCATAGAAATATAGAAATATAGTGAAAGCTATGAACCTACTCCCACATGAAGAAAATAATATTATTTAGGTGCAGCAGATTCATAGATCCTGTAAAGTCTAGCCATAGACTCTCTTATTCTGTGGTCTTTGGTTTATGAGCTCTTGATGTTTAGGAAGTAATTTAAATATTGATATTGTTATCATGGGGATAAAGGTATGTTTCACATTCCTCTAAGGCTCATACTTGAAACCCCTGAGGTTTACGACATAGAAATTTTTTATTTCTTTATTTTAAAACCCTACGTTTTTACTCCATAGGATCAGTTATTTCAAATAAGTTCTTGACAATTGAATATATGAATGAAGAATGTACACATAGATTCTATTTCTTACTTTTGAGTCAAAATTCAAATAATTGTCTTGTTCTGATTTATAACAAAAACTCAAAATTATCCAAATCAGCCCTTTAAAAGAAATAGCAGCAAAACATTGTGTTCTTTATCAAATTTGTTTTTTGTGACCTTTGACTGAATGCATAAGTGACAACCAAAGCTTTAGTGATACAAGACACTGCAAATAGTGATACAAGACAGCAACACTTCTCGGAGACAGTGGCAGTGTGAGCATAATGTGGCATATAAAGTAAGAGCATCTGATTTGCACAGTACAAGAATGCATCCAGGCTAAAACAAACTGACGGTATTAGTCAGCTCTGCTTGGGCATGTTTTTACAATTTCTTAATTTAAAAAAATTATAAGTTTATACCAGAACCCCACTATAGGTATAGACACAGGCTTATCATATACTTACATACTCACACATAGAGATAATCATGCTTGAGTCCATTAAAAGTCACTCCTCCAGAAGATATACAAATGGTCAACAAACATATGAAAAAATGCTCAACATCACTAATTATCAGGGAAATGCGAATCAAACCTCAGTGCGATACCATTCCTGCAAGAATGGCCATAATCAAATAATCAAAAAATAATAAATGTTGGCATGGATGTGGTGAAAAGGGAACACTTTTACACTGTTGGTGGGAATGTGAACTAGTACGACCGCTACGGAAAACAGTGTGGAGATTCCTTAAATAACTAAAAGTAGATCTACCATTTGATCCAGCAATCCCACTCCTGGGTATCTACCCGGAGGAAAATAAGTCATAAACAAAAGACACTTGCACACACATTTATAGCTGCACAATTCGCAATTGCAAAATATGGAACCAGCTCAAATGTCCATCAATCAATGAGTAAATAAAGAAAATGTGATATATATATATATATATGATGGAATACTACTCAGCCATAAAAAGGAACAAAATAATGGCATATGCAGCAACCTGGATGGAATTAGAGACCCTTGTTCTAAGTAAAGCAATTCAGGAATGGAAAACCAAACATCATCTGTTCCAGCGATGAGGATGCAAAGGCATAAGAATGGCACAATGGACTCTGGGGACTCAGAGGAAAGGGCAGCAGTGTGAGGAATAAAAGGCTGTACATAGGGTACAGTGTACACTGCTCAGGTGATGGGTGCACCAGAATCTCAGAAATCACCACTAAAGAACTTATTCATATACAAAAATAAATAAATAAAACACAAAAATAAAATTAAAAATTAAAAAAATTTAAAATGTCACTCCTCCAGTTCTCTAGGGAATAATTTTTAAAAGAATGAACTAACCGGAAGTTATAAGTGGACAATGGAAGAAATGAAGAGATTATTGCATTAAAACTTTAAAAGAGAAAAAAAAAATGAAATGTGAGGCAAAATTGGAACCAGACATATACTTCTGCGCGTTGAAAAAGATAGAGCCATGTACATCTATATAAGGAATGATATAGCCAGGTGATGCTAAAATAAGATAACCAGCCAGGTGATGCTAAAATAAGAGAACCCTGTGTGTTTAGGAAGGGGTTGTAAAATACCGATTTACCGATTTGGAATATGCAAGCATGTTAGGCAAATGTTACTCAAAGCTCTTTGTATCTTGAGCATCTAAACTGCACTTTATTTCTGAAAATAGGGACCCCAAGAGACTGGTTCTCACAGGCAAGACTTAGCATATCGAAGTTAATACCTCCATTAATAAAAAACAAGAAGGCCTGAGATATTTTAACGTAGAACTAGAAGCAACACAAAACAAAACAGCCTTTTAGACTGCAAAAGAAAGCAAAATAAATTATAAGCCCCCATCAATACAGAAATAAGTAATAAATAAAAAATGGTTCACAATAATCAATATTTATTTACATTATTAAGTAAAATATTTTTTCATAAAGTAAAAATTATTTTATACATATTATCTCCTTGACCCTAAATTCCCCATAACATTTTAAATTTCTTGACTCCCAATTCTACCATCACTAGTAGTTGCAGAAGAGGCTAAGAAAAGGAGAGTTGACTATTCATAAATAATTGTCTGGATGAAGTAAATATTACCTGGCCATATATTTCAAGATTCTAGAATTTCAAATGGGAAAAATTATATAAGCATTTGTTGGTACTCTACTTCAAACAGGAAAGGAATGAAGGCCCATAAACAATGGAATATACAAGCTCTCGGCCAGGCGCGGTGACTCACTCCTGTAATCCCAATACTATGGGAGGCTGAGGCAGGCGGATCACAAAATCACGAGATCGAGACCATCCTGGCTAACACGGTGAAACCCTGTTTCTACTAAAAATACAAAAAATATTAGCCGGGCGTGGCGGTGGGCGCCTTTAGTCCCAGCTACTCGGGAGACTGAGGCAGGAGAATGGCATGAACTCAGGAGGCGGAGCTTTCAGTGAGCCGAGATCGCGCCACTGCACTCCAGCCTGGGCGACAGAGTGAGACTCCATCTCGAAAAAAAAAAAAAAAAAAAAAAGAAAAAAGAAAAAGAAAGAAAGAAAACAAAGAATGGGATATACAAGCTCTCAAAGGGTCAAAAGTTGGCTGGGACTCATCCCTAAGCCATATTGCAGAACTGCTGGCAGGTACATTTTTACTATCACATCTTGCCCTACAGACACTGAATCCAGAATGTGATCCCTAGAACCACCACTCCCCCGGTGCAGCTGCTTTCACTTATTTAAAGACAGCAGCAATGCAAGCTCCATATAGCACTTCTTGACAACTGCTGCCTTGCTCAGCTGTTTCTGACTCATAGAATCTAGATCATAAGCCTTCATCTCAGCTGCCACAGAGGTTAAAAGTAATGAGGACTTTCTTCTTTTGCAAAGAATTAACAAAGAGAAAGTGATTAAAAGATGCTGAGTAACAGAATATGACAAATGCTTACTACAAATCACACTTAACATACTGCTCTCAAAAGCCTTAGTTCTGCCCAGGTTTACAACATATAACAAAAGGTGTTATGTAAGACATATTAATAAAATAAATAAGCCCTTCTGGAAAGAATCACTCCTTCCTGATTTGACTTCCCCTACTGTCTTTTCTCAATAGCATCCTCATTAGCCATTATAATGGCTCTTTAAATATATAGACATACATATATATGTACAGAAAATGTTTAGATACATTTATTTCTGCCTCTTCAATTGATAAACATATAAGCTAGTAAATAACCCATCATTTGACGGTTCTACTACTCTAAGCTATGTTTCTAACACTCTCTGTATCTCTTTTTATCAATTATAAACTTATTTAGCCATTGCGTGTCTCTCTAATAGCGGTTTGGCTTCTGTCCCACCATTCTATGAACACTGCTCTCCTGAAAGTCAAATGACCAATTCTTTATTATGTCCAGTGACCTTTCAGAGACTCACTCTCCTTGACTTCTCTGCAGCACACAGCTCTGTCAATAATCTTCTGGAAATCCTTCTTGTATTTCCTTCCTGGATCTCTTCCTATTTTCTCCGCTTGATCACCATCATCTATTTTTATATCCCGTAATACCTCATCTCTAGTGGCACTCCTAAAATTCTGTCCTCAAGAATCTTTTCCTCTTTTGTCTTCCTCACTGACATCACCCAACTCACTGTTTCACTGTTTGCTTCTTTACACATTCTTTCATTTGTTCAACATGTATTAATGGTAATGGCAGGCGCTCTGCCAGGTCCCGTGATAAAGAGGAGGATAAAGAACAGGCTCTGCTCTTAAGGAACTCAGAGTCTTTAAGAAAAGGAAACATAACAGAGGCACTGCTTATAAAATAAACCAGAAACTGTATGGCTATGGCTGTGCACAGATTTGGAATCACCCACTTGGTACGTGAGTGGGGATGTAGCCCAAGGCAAGAATGAACTCCCTGGAACTTTCATAAGCATATCTTCCATTAGCACATCCCCATCTCTGCCATTATGCAGTTTAGTTCCACCTTTCTCCCTCCCTGCTGGACACCTGCACCTTAAAACCCTTGAAGAAATTAGGTTTAAAACCAAACTTTTCATTCTCTCTGCAACATTTAATTCCCCTCCTGATTTTCTCATTTATGATCACAGCATCAATGTTTGCTTAACCACGCTAGCTCTAACTCTGAGTCATTGTGGGCTTGTCTCCCTGCCTCACTCCTAACAGCTGCTCTTTCACCAAATAGTGTTGATTCATTTCTAAAAACAGGCTGTAGCCCCATGTATGTGAAGTTAGCTGCATAGTCTGGGTCTAAAACTAAAAAAAGAAAAGAAAAGAAAAGTCACTTAACTGTGCAGCTGTAGGCAGATTATTTGTGTGTCTCAGTTTCTTCTTTAAAATGGAGATAATGATTCTGACATCACAGAGTTGTAGTAAAAATTAAGTAAGATGCTTTCCTGAAACATATCGAACATTGATCATATGTCGTCTATTGTTGATCCTAATTGCTACTTTGTGCATTTTTGCTTTTCCTATCCTACTATCTTGACCTTGGCCCCAAATTTGAACCATTCGCACTTCTGTAATTCTTTTGTGGAAGGAACGGAACTGGACAGGTTAAGTTTACAAGGTCACGTGATTCTTTTTTCCCACTGTCTCTTCAGCCTCACTCTATGGAACACTTCTGTCCTTGTCCCTCAGTGAAATCTCTGTCAGGTTCAACAGCTTTTCAGCCACTTTGTTTTACAAGGACACTTAACTCTGGTAATAACAACTGCGGTTCAGTGTAATCTTCAAAATTCCAAGCTCCCATCCAGTTTGGAGCTTCTCTCTCTGCCTGCTTCATAGCACTTCAAGCCTGTAAAGGTGCATGAGTGGGGATGGAGGTGGGATGAGGTGTGGTTAATGTCATTGTTCTTTAGTCTACCCAGTTCTCCCCAGACCCAGAAGCTGCTGCTGCTGCTGATGCCTCTAGGCCTAGGACCACGGGGAGAAAGAATTAGGAGCTCATATTGTGGGGGGTTTAGGTTGGGGCCTCTGACTTAAAGGAAAGGCATTCAAAACAGATCATTTTTCTTCTAGAGAGCCTAGGTGAGTTTTTCAGCTTTTTCTGCAGTCTTTTTGCTATAAATAGCTCCCCTGGGAAGACATCCATAACTTTCTTTTTCTGTCCTTGAACCTCACTCCTCTGCTAGGTAACTTGGTCATTCCATCCTTCCCATCCTGACTCCAGCACCCTCAGGCCAGTATCCTCTCACAGACCCACTTGGCCCAAGGAAAACTCCTCCTACCACTGGGCATTTATAGAGGGCTCAATGCCAGAGCACACCTGAGTCAATCTCTGTATCTTTCTTTCCCCACTCTATTTTTTCCTTCTCATTCCTCCCCTCCTTTCTCAAAACTCTATTATGTTGACAGTCACAGCCTCTGATCTCTCACCTTAACATTTCTCATATATGTATAAAAAACAGTCTCCCATATGCCCTCAAACTCCACGTGATAAAAAATCAAGCTCTTCCAAATGTCCGCTTGAACAAATGTCCCCCTTTCAGACTGGGTTTCCCACAGGTCGGAAGAGGAAATTCTCCCAGGTCCCAACAACACGATGCAGAGAGTCTTTTGTATTGGCCCCATTGCCCTCCTGAGCAGTCCCCTAGCCCTGCCTGTGTGTCGCTGAGAGATATGATGAGCCTCACAGGGCAGCTTTGGGACAGCCCCTTGACAAGCGCTGCAAACAAGCCCATGTGTGAGGACTTGGCATCCATTGCTCTCAATCTAAGGGCCAAAAGTGAGAGAGAAAGGGTTCCACTGTAGTATCCAGTGACACCTGTGTTAGTATATTCTCCATGGATCTCATCTCTCTGTCTACAGTTCTTCCCCCATCAACCAGCAGATCACCTTCAAGCACCGCTTTTTAAAGCTGCCCACCTTAGGAACGCCTAGTGAATCCCTCTGCCCATTGAGAAGTTCTGCTGCTTCTATTTGGTATGAGGACTTTTCACGCTTGACTCATTTTTAATACTTAAAGATAGGATTCTTTCCCAAGTGGCTCTTGAATCATTACCATTACTTTTTAATAACTGAGAGAGAACAATCTATTAACAATTAATTAGAGTAAATGAAAGGGGACTGTCTCCGCATAGATGAAAGCAAACTGTTCATGTTTAGGGAAGACTTACTGAAGTACTTCAAACTGTAAGATAGGCAATCAACAAAAAAGGTGAAAATATTTTCATCAAACTGTGACCAGAAATAATTAAGAACTTCTCTACAGATTAGAAGCACAAATAAGGAGCAGCATTCATCTCTGCATAAATTTATATATGTATATATTATCTTATTTATAAAAAGATCTATTGCAGCACGTCTGTAGATTAGAAAACTAGAGTAATAAATAATTTAGACTAGCTACTTGCTTGTTGAAAAAAGAAAAAAAAACCGCCACCTTTTCTAATACCAGCCCTTTTTTTCACACATTATATTTGGCTGTTCTCACATTGCTATAAAGAAATACCTGAGACTGGATAATTTATAAAGAAAAGATGTTTAGTTGGCTTATGGTTCTGCAGGCTGTACAGGAAGTATGGTGACAGGATCTGCTGGGCTTCTGGGGAGGCCTCAGAAAACTTACAATCATAACGGAAGGCAAAGGGGAAGCAGACACATCACATGGCCGGAGCATGAACAAGATGGGTGGGGGAGAGGTGCCACACACTTTTAAATGACCAGATCTTGCAAGAACGCACTATCACAAGAACAGCACCAAGGAGACGGTGCTAAACCATTCAGGAGAAATAGGCCTCCATGATCCAGTCACTTCCCACCAGGCCCCACCATATCACACAACAATTATTTGTACATTATACTTATTTAAAGCCATCATACAAATGATATATTTTGAGTGTAGTCTGTTCAGAAAATCTTTTAGGCATAAAGAGGATGTTAAAGTACTTAGGAGCTGAAGAATTGACATTCATTTTAATAAATTAATAGATTTCAAATTAGGTAAAACTGTAAAAGTTTCTCAAGCTTTTTAAAATTCAGTCTTTGTCTTTCTAAATTACCTGATTTGAGAAGACAAAGACAGGGGTAAATTTTAGAGGAAAAAAAGTGTCCCATGTGATTGGTTCCAATAAAATCTAAAATGCAAAAGTCTGAAGTTGGCTAGAAGCAGTTAGATGAATTGTGATTCTTATTTTTGATGAGTCATAATGTTCAAGAGGAGGGGTGTTTGAATACAGAATGAGGTTGTTCTAATTTCTTGATATCATCCTAGAGGCCTTTTAATATATTACTTATATCTTTTTTTCCCACTTGAAGAAAGAAATGATCTGACCTCTAAGAGGCACATTTTCAATAAATTCCATAAAACAGCAGGAGAGAATGCAGATTGAAAATGCAGTTCCAGCATCTTGCACTTTAAAAAGCTTTTAAAGCCTGTCTCATGCATTTATCTTTTAACAAAGATGAATGCGCAAGACACCTCAAATTCTACCCTGCTTGGTAAGCCAGTGATAATGTTAAATCAATGACACAATGATCAAAAATGAGAATGGAATCAATATTCTGATCAACTGAATTGCTTTAGATATTAAAAAGTAATTATTCCCCCACAAGACTGCATTGCTGAATGGAAGAGCATGTCTGACTTGTCTAATAACTTTCACTTTAAATATTGACAAACTCTTCACAAATAAAATAACAAATTTGGGGGAAGTGTATTGAGCACAAAGTTATAAAATGTGTCTGGAACAGATAAAAATACAATTATATTATTTCACACATAACTCTGTAAGGGGAGATATCCCCTGCCAAATAGAAGTTAGTGTAATTCATTATCACATTTTGTAATGAAAAGCAGGCATTTGAGCAAAAAAAAAGAAAAAAAAAAAAGAATGCAGGCAAAGGTCCTACCCTCAGCACCAGACATAAATCAGAGCTGCTAAGCGGCCATCACAATGCATCGATTTATGGCTGCAGGTGAGCAGCACAGTAGGCAGAATTAGAATTGGTCCCTGACCTTAAGGAACTTACATTCTGGTCAGAAAGCCAAGGCTAAACATATGAAACAATGTGAGAAAACTTACAGAGCAAAATAAAGTAATGAAAGCTAACTTTTATTGACAGCTTACACTGAGCCAGATATTGTTCTAAGGACTTTGTATGTTGAAGTGAATTCTATCAGTGTGCTGCCCAAATCTATTTTAGTAGTGTGGAGCACCCAACACCTAGCAGCTGTATGTGCTGCCTACGAAACAGACCAGGCTCTCCTATTCTCCAGAAAAAATTAACCTCTCTAGAAAGAAAGCCAACTAGCCTTGAAGTTTATGCACTGCCCACCCCGGGCGCAAGCTTGCAGCCAGTGGCTGATGGATACAGAGGTATACAAAAGGCCAATTCCGTGGTGTAATTTGTGGTTCTCAGTTCTCCGTGGGATGAGGCTGATGCTAGTATCTTGCTGAGAGCCTCTCTTTACTTAGATATCCCCACACCCTTTCCTCCTTCCATCTTTCTCCTTTCTCTGAGATCCCTCCCCCAGTAAATCATGTGTACAATAATCTCTGCCTTAAGCTCTGCCTCTAGGGAACCAGACCTAAGACACACATATGAACTCATTTAATACTTGCAACAACGTCATGGGGAGATTATTACTATTATACACCTTGACTGAGGCACAGACGGGTTAAGTGCTTAGGCAGGGTCACTCAGCTTATAAATGGTAAGTCTTGACTTTGATTCCAAGCACTGCTGGCTTGAGAAATCATGCTCTTGATCTCTGCGTTCCATTGCTGTGAATTTTCGCCACGAGAAGGCATCATTATGTATGCAGAAATAATGTAGGACTTAAGATTAATGTTCATGTGAGTGCTTTACCTTCCTAGCCTTGTGACTTTGAGTCATTTGATTTTAAAAACATATTCGTAAACTAGGAATAATAATATGAAGTAGTTAGAAGCATAAGATAAGATCAAATGTGTGAAATATCTGGCCTAGAGCAGGTCTTCAAGAATGTTAATAAAATTTTGAATTTGAAGGACCAATAGTCCTTTAAAAGTGTGTAGCATTTTACAGCTTACAAAATGTTTTATTTAATGATCTCTTTTAGTCTTGCAATAGCCTTATAATAAAAACGTTATTAGATATATTTTCTTGATTTTTTTTTTATTGAAGTTCAAGAAACTCTCAAAGTTAGTGGGAGAAGCAGGACTCAGAGTTAAGATATCTGACTATCATTCTGGTTTATTAATCTTTGTACCTTAGCTACTTAAAATAATAAAGTGTAATTTGAAAATACTCTAGAGATTACTAACAAATCTTATTTTATTCTTCCCTTGCTTTCTGAAAAATATATCAACCTTTTGAAAGTGGTGAGTCCCATTAGTTCCCCAGTAATTCACAAAGGGGAGAAGGTGTGGATGGGAGTTCATGGAAGCAGTTTCAGGGGACACTTCATGAGGGACGAGCATTTGAGCTACATTTAAGCTCAATTTTTATTTCTTCAACAAGAAAATATGTTTTGAAGACCTTTTTAAGTTTATTTCTTTCAATTGATAGATGAAAAATTTTATATGTTTATGGTATATAACGTGATGCTTTGATCTATGTATACATTGTGGAATGATCAAATCAAGTTGATTAACATATCTATCACCTCACATATTTATCATTTTGTGATGTACACATTTAAAATCTACTTCCTTACCACTTTTCAAGTATGTAGTACCTTATTATTAACTATAGTCACCATTCTGTAGAAAAGAACTCCAGAACTTATTCCTTCTGTCTAGCTGAGACTCTGAATTCTTTGACCATCTTCCTGTCCCCTAGCCACCATCTCCAGCCCCCAGTAACTGCCATTCTATTCCATTAAGTACCTTTCGTCTTTTAAACACTGTGTAAAATTTGGGAAGACAAAGATACAAGGTAAGGAAACAACATAAGTTGAAGCAAATAATCAGAAATAAAAGAACATCTTTAAGAAATAGGAGTAATATAGTTCAGAAATGTGAAGGAGTATAGTGGAACACAAAAGACTAGAAAGTTCATTGGGGGCAGATACTTGGGGACAGGGCAAGACTGGATTAGGACCAAAGACTTCATTTAGAAGTTGGGGAGAGCAGCTGAGCATGGCGGGTAACTGGGACATGATTCAAGCTATACTTTAGGATCTGTACCAGTGAGCAAAATGGATTTGAGAAAATAGAAGATGAAAAGAAAAAGACATATTGAGACTGCAACAATAAGTAAGTGAGAAGTGATGAACACAGACAATAGGATAATATAAGGAGGATTGTGTGGCGGGGGTTGGTATGTGGAACTTTTCAAAGGTCAAATATGCAGCATTTGTTGATTAACCAGCTGCAAGAGGATGAGGAAGAAGAGAAGTTCAAAAATAACTTTGTATGCATTTTATTTTTATAGCACAGTAGTTATGAAAACAGGATCTAGCCACAGACCTTGACTTGTGACAAATTTCAGCTCTATCAGTCAATTACCAACTAAAATAAAGTTGGGCAATTTCCTTTTCCTTTTTCTGCTTCTGTTACTTTATCTGTAATATAGAATGAAAAATTGTTCCTGCCTCCTAGGGTTGTTGTGAAAATTAAATTCATTCTAAAAGATGCACCTGCTGCAGAGTAGTGCTCAGAAGACCTCCCATCACAGTATCCCCCCCCCGCCATATCCACAGGTCATTGCTCCCAAAACCTCACCAGAATGCTGAAGTCCCCCTGTCTGTCCTGTTTCTGTGGATGCAAAACCTGCAGAAACCAAGGGACAACTGAACTGTGATAGGAGCACCTTGACACAAAGCAAAAAACAGGAAGAGATCATTTACAAAAGGAAGCAAAAGTTTCATGTGTGAAGCTGGCACTATCAGATTTGAGTGTGTATCCTGGCATTGGCTTTTATTTGGAATTCTTAAAAATAATTCCTTTGCTTGATGTGTATGATTTCCCAAAAATGAGAAAGACTAGTCTTTTGAACTCCCTATAATAAATAAAGATCAATAAGATCAATTAAATGATCCATTCAGATACGGCACTAGTCTGTCAGACACAAAACCACAACCTCAGGGACTCATACATTCAAGCTTTTCCCTATGCACAGCCCTATCTCCTGGTGGCCAAAAGCATTGCCAGTTAATGAAAGTGGGTGAGCTGGAAAAACAAAAACTGTAGCATTTTAGTGATATTACTGGGAAATGTAGAGTCATGATAAAATCCAAGGCAATAAAAATATGAATAATGAAAAAAATGAATGTACAATTTAAACTTTCAAAAATATATTTTTCTGACCAGCATTTGTTTCTTTCTAATAAGTCAATGAGATCAGTCCATCACCAGTCTTCTGAATCTACTATTTTCATTATCTATAACTGATTCTAAATAACAGTCTAACAAAAGTGCCATGTTTTCTAAAATTCATGATTAGGTAATATGCAATTTCTCCATCCATCCTCTATCCTTGTTTATAACATTTTATTACCTGGCCTGCTATTGATCCTTTATTTTTCTATTTTCATTTTAATGAGGGTTACTACAGCTTCCTTAGGGAAAATACTCGATCATTAAATCAAAACCAAGTTTTACGTGTACTTAAAGTCAAAGCAAGATCTAAGAAAACTTATATTCTAATGATTTGAGCTTTATACATTATACACATACACACATATATTTTGTGTTTTCTCTTATTTGACATAAATTAATTAAATTTAGCAAAAATATAGTGAGCGCCACTTATGTATACTTATAACAAAATATTTTCAGTATGTTTTAGTTAGGAAAATTTTGCTTAGACAGCAAACCCCAAGTCTTAATATGGGCTTTATATTTTCTATAAAATGTTGAGCAATTTTTCAATCAGGTATTTGGTAATAACTAACGAGAGAACCTGTTAGAAAAAGGTTCATTATTCAAGTAAGACATTGGAAAAGAAAATGCAAAATTATAATACATAATATTGTAAAATCGTATTTGATGCTTCCCAAGCAAATTTAAATATTTCTTGCTCTATTGAAGAATTATCACAATAGTTAGAACTTTTATTTACATGTTGCATGGACAGGACACGGTAAACCTACAAAATGACCATTTCTGACAGCCTTTCTCTTGTCCACTCTTCACTATAGAACAGGCTTCCTTAACCTAGGCATTTTGACATTGGAGGTAGGAAAAGTATTTGTGATGTAATGCTGGTGAGGAGATTCCTGTGCACTGTAAGGTGTTTAGCAGCATCCCTGGCCAGGACTTGCTGAATGACAGTAGCACTTCTACCCTCAAAATAGTGACAACAACAACAAAAAATACGGTGGCTCACGTCTGTAATCCCAGTACTTTGGGAGGCTGAGGCAGGCAGATCACCTGAGGTTGGGAGTTTGAGGCGAGCCTGACCAACATGGAGAAACCCCGTCTCTACTAAAAATACAAAATTAGCTGGGCGTGGAGGTACATGCCTGTAATCCCAGCTACTCGGGAGACTGAGGCAGGAGAATTGCTTGAACCTGGGAGGCAGAGGTTGCGGTGAGCCGAGATCACACCATTGCACTCCAGCCTGCGCAACAAAAGTGAAACTCAATCTCAAAAATAAAATATAATAATAATAATAGTAATAACAATAACTCCAGACATTGCTAAATGTTCCCTGAGTAATATAATCACAACTGGGTTAGGATTACTGAAGATAAATAAAATAAATATTAACTTTCCAACTTTCCTCCTGGCTTGGAGGTGACAGAAGACCAAGTTACAACCAATGAGATGTAAGAAAAATATAAGTGAAATATTCTGGAAATTATTGTCTTTCTTAGAGAAAGCCTCTGTTTCTCATTTGGGTTAAGGTGCCTTGCATAGAGCTGAAGTTGCCATTTTTTGAGCATGAGAGGAATGTCAAAAGGGTACTGGCATGCTGATTCAGAGCCTGAATGCTGTGAAGCTCTTGCTCAAAGCCAGCAGTCACCTACCCACAAACTTGTTGCCATGAGAATAAAATAATCCTGCAATTACTATAAATGCTTCAGTTAGCTTACCTGCAACTGAAGACATTCTGCATAACTATAAACAAGATATTATTGTTTTTGAAACTTCTCACAACTATCAAATGGGGATAATAATACTGGCAAGTTGTAGAAATTGCTCATAGCGTGAAAAAAGACAATATGCATTAAAAAGATAAAATTTAACACACAGTAGATGAGCAGTAAATGGTAGCTATTGTTGTCATTGGCATGGTGTCAATTGATGAATAATAAATACACTTTTAATTCCTCCTTATTCTTTCTATAGTAATAATTCAAAAGAAAGTTCCCAGAATCTCCTATGGTAAAAAGGCCTGAAATGAAAATTCCTATTGGGATCTTAAAAAAAAGCATTTAAGGATTAATGGAGTTCCTGAAATTATATTTGAAAAGTTTAAATTGCATACATGCATTAACTCAGGACAGAGTCCACTGCTTTTAACAGTTTTTTTAAAGGGGCTCGAAACCTGTTTACCCCAAAATGGGTTAATAATGAACACTTAGAAGCTTGTTGGCTTGGTGAGGTTCCTATAGTTAGTTAATTTATATAGGTTGCTTTTGAGGAAAAATAATATGTCAAGAAGTTCAGAGGGAAAAGAGATTTGCTTATTACGAACTTACAACCTGGGTGGTCTGATGAAAGGAGAAGGCAGGCTGTATAAGCACAGGAGTGATGTTAGCTTTTGAAAAAACACCAAAAACACCTCTTCAAGAATTTAAAATGAGAACGTTCTCTTCAAGAAAAGACAAAAAAAAAAAAAAAAAAAAAAAAAAAAAAAAAAAAAAAAGCTTCTTTCTTTAATGAATTTTGCTTCCTCAATTACAAGACAAAATTGGGAGGTGAAGATGAGACTTTCTCCTCCCTAAAATGGCATATGTGAACTTCTTTTGAAAATATAATGTAAACAAATACACTGATTATATTTGATTCGATAAAATGAGAACAAACCTAATTTGAATTACATTTGCCAGGCATCATGTTTTTTTCCCAAGGTATACATTATTCTGGCCTATTATGAATACAATAATTTAAGGTAATTTATCCAAAGCTTTAGCTGTCTTTCAAAAAGTATTATCAATAGCTTATTTTTTTAAAAAAAACAAAACCCTTCTTTTGAGGAATTCATCATTCTTCCTTTTACATATCTGAGAAAAGGATACTTTCTTCAGAAGAAACTACAGAAAGAAATGATCACAATTAGAAAATGAGAGAGAAGACAAGAGGTGGGAGAACAAGATGAAGGTTAAAGAAACGACAAATCCTGGGAAACAAATCTAATATTGTGGAGCATCTTTGAATTCACTATTTTATTGCAAGTAATAGCATTTTGATAGGATTAATTTACCTCACATGGATAAGAAAGCTACTCAGAAAATACTTTGTCCACCAATGCTAAATAAATTGAACTTGATTTATACATGAAATTAAATATACTTACTGAAACTTTATTATAAAGTGTCAATTTGAAAAACTAGGTGGAATACCAGAAATTCTCCTGTTATTTGTCAGAATTTAATTCAGTTATCTGGCATGCACATTTGCCACACATTGCATTTTCTTAAACAATAGAATAACCTGTTCCCTGAACCATTTCCCTGAATGAGACTTGTAAAACTTCCTATAATATCACTGAAGGTCATTGTCAAGTATCAGAGATTCTAACATTTTTTTTAGATTTGCCAGCAGAGATACCTAAGGAATACTAACCAACTCAGTCCTTCAACAACAATTATCCTTATTAAATAAATGTATCAGATGAATCTTCAGCACAAAAGAAATTATAACTACTACAGCAAATCTGCAGTGTAAATCCGTGGCAGTTACTGATTTTCGCAAGAGAATATTAATCAAGAAAAGTTTTAACTTTATCAACTCTACTAATGAAAAGACATTTTCTGTTACATATCACACAAAGCCTGATGGGGTGAAGGAGTGCAAGCCTTAAGCCTCTAGATTTTAGCTGATGTATTACTTCTCCAAATTCACAATGCTTTTGAAGTGCCTCAGATCTTAAATCAAGGAACCTGCACTACAAAGGAGAGAGTTGCAATGAAATTAACTTTTTCCTATCCTTGTATATGGTATTATTTTTCTTGTCTTAGTACCTTAACATGAAAGATGTATAATACTGACAGAGGCAGTCATTTTGTATAAAAGACTGCAATAGCTAATTTAGTGAGCAAATAAATGGTGGCACGAATCCTCCTGCTCCTTTAACCCATCATCAAGCATTTTAATCAAGCTAGTCTGTTCCCAAAAGAGAATCTCATTGCAGTTGCAATTATTTTCTTTAATGTTGATGCCCCAAAGACAGCAGAACAAGCATATTGCCAAACTTCAGTTTTAAAATGAACAGAATTTCAAGATGACATATTCTTTCCTCTTGTTCTACTACTGTTTCGCATTTCTCTTAATCTTAGTATCTTCATCAGTGAAATGCAAATGCTAAAACTGCACACCTCATAGGTTTAGTGTGTTTCTTAAATGAGACAGTGTATGTAAATCAGTCAGTATCAGTGCCTGACATACAGCAAGTGCATAATACACATTAGTTTTGGGTTTTTTAGCATTCACATTTTACAGATGATGCTTTCGTTTTTACTATTATTATTTTCTCGTCAGAATTTTCGAGGGAAAAAATAATTATCTTTGCAATTTTCCACTGTGATCACAGTTTTAATTTATGTGTTTTGAAAAATTAATCAATGAGAAGAGAAAATATGTTATGTCTTCATGTGTCTATAAAATGCATTTTGTTTGTGCTAAAGTTGATGGAAGATTGAATTCAAGAAGTGTTAGGGTGCTTTTGATTGCTTCTAATACCCGAGATGGCAGAATGGGTACAATATTAAGGATTGCTTCTCTATGCCAGGGCAAATTTTTCTTACTGCATCCTTATCTTCTCTGTCACTCACAACCACTGGCTCAGGGAGGATTTGGCAGCTGGTTGATAAATGAAAGTTCTGGCTTCTTAGGGCATTTTCTGGAAAGTCCCCTGAAATGATATCAGATTGACACAGTAATGCATGTAATGCAGTAAATGGAGGAAGATACCAGGGTGGCCATTGAGGAAAGTCAAAAAGAAGAGGGAAACGAGACAGAATACATGGGAAGTTCACAATACAAGTGATCAGCACATATTTAACAATCACTTATTACTAGCTAATTACCGTACAGCACACAGTGATACCTAGTATGGGGAACTACAAGTCAAAAATGAGCAAAATACAATGCTTATCCTTAAGAAGCTTTGAAATGACTGGTGTAAAAATAAGTGCATGTATGTAAAATTGAACAGTGAAATACACTGTGTAGGTTCTAACAGACAGTTTTTGTCAAATCTATTAAGAGATATGGAATATGAAAAGGAGCAAGTCGCATATTCTTGGAGAGTGGAAAAGGGTGATATTTGAGCAAAAGATTAAAGTTAAACAAGAAGAGAAAGACTATTCCAGCGAGAGGGGCTAGATGAGCAGAGTGAATCTGGACATGGTGTATGTATTTGTGACTGGAAATTATGTCAGGGAGCCAAGCTGGGGTCCAGCATTTTAAAGCCCCCAGTTTCATGCTAATATACCAGGCTTTTATCCAGTGACAGTGGTGGACTACTGGAAATGGTTTACAAGCAAGTGGTATGGTTGCATACTTGTTTTGAAAAAATTACTCAGGCAGCTGTGAGGAGGAATTTAAAAAGGACAATACTTGAGGCAAGAACAAGAAAGCACCCAGCATCTGACTATAATGGTCCAAGGGAGAAACATGTGTGCCTGAGCTGGGGAAGGGGATGTACATGTGTGCCTGAGCTGGGGAAGGAGAGCCATCTAGGATGAGATAAGAAGAAACAAATGGGGCCGGGTGCGGTGGCTCACACCTGTAATCCCAGAACTTTGGGAGGCCGAGGTGGGTGGGTCACCTTAGGTTAGGAGTTCGAGACCAGCCTGAACAATATGGTGAAACTGCATCTCTACTAAAAATACAAAAATTAGCCAGGCATGGAGGAAGACGCCTGTAGTCCTAGCTACTTGGGAGGCTGAGACAATAGAATTGCTTGAACCCAGGAGGTGGAAGTTGCGGTGAGCTGAGATTGCGCTGCTTCCATCCAGCCTGAGTAACAGAGTGAGACTGTCAAAAAACAAAAAAGAAGAAGAAGAAACAAATAGGTTCAATGGGGATGCAGAGTAGAGTCAGGCCCCAACTAACAGTGACAACAAAGCCAGATTAGCCTGTTAGACACAGGAACATTGAATCAGACACATGTAAAATAATTGAGAGGCATTTCCAAAAATGGAATATCTTTTATTTTATGAAGTCACTTAAACATGCATACTGCCTGTTCCCTTCTGTTTCTGATTTTTTTCTTTCAGCAAGTGCTAGCTATACACTCGTAAGTATTAACAATTCTGCCATCACCTTTTTTTTTTTCCCCCAACATTACCTATCTCCCATCATGTGCCAAACACTGTACAAAGAGTTTTATATCTATTAGTGACTGGGCTATGCAGTGCCTAGACATTTGCTCAAACATTATTCTCGCTGTGTCTGTCAGTGTGTTTTTGAACAAGATTAACATTTGAATCAGAAGATGGGATAAAGCAGATTGCCCTCCCTAATATGAGTGGCTTTCATATAATCAATCAAAGACCTAAATAGAACCAAAAGTCCACATAAGAAAGAACTTCTGCCTGATTGGCTGACCTGGGACGTCAGTCTTGTGCTGCCCTCAGATTACAACTATAGCATCAGCTCTTCTGGATCTCCAGCTTGTGGACTACAGACCTTGGGACTTCTGGGCCTCTGTAATCATGTGAGCCAATTCCTTTTAATAAGTCTCTTAGTTCTGTTTCGTAGGAGAACCATGCCTAACAGATGATTACAATGATCTAGTCCCTGTAAAAATATGTTAAGAAAAGACATGGTATCCTGATTTTAAGATGAAGAAAGTGAAGTATAGAAGGATTGAGGAACTCATCCGAGGACACACAGGGTGGAGTCCAAATTCAAACACAAGCACTCAAACAAAGCTCCAGAGTCTCTACTCTTAACTACTACACAACGTTGTACCCAATGCCCTCCCAGGTATACATTTAACAGCAGAGAGGAAGAGACGCAGCCTTAGCTATTGATGACATAATTCTGTAAATAATTATTTAAAGTTGTGACAAGCTCCACAAAAGGATATAAGACCATACAAGTGTAGAGAGTCTTGCCTGTTCTGGGGTTCAGGAAATACTCCTTGAAGAAATCCTATTTTAGAGAGAACTAAAAGGACTCACAGGACACTGAAACAGTATGTCCAAAGACGCCAGAAGGGAAGGCCCATGTGGCTGATGTTAGTCGAGAAGTGAGGGGCATGTAACAGAAGTCTGGATGAGTCCAGGTGCGGTGGCTCATGCCTGTAATCCCAGCACTTTGGGAGGCCGAGGTGGATGGATCATGAGGTCAGGAGTTCGAGACCAGCCTGGTCAACATAGAGAAACCCCATCTCTACTAAAAATAAAATAAAAAATAAAAAAAAATTAGCTGGGCATGGTGGCAGGTGCCTGTAATCCCAGCTACTCGGGAGGCTGAGGTAGGAGAATCACTCGAACCTGGGAGACGGAGGTTGCAGTGAGCCAAGATCGCACCACTGCACTCCAGTCCAGGTGACAGTGTGAGACTCCATCTCAAAAAAAAAAAAAAAAAAAGTCTGGATGAATAACCCAAAGGCGGGTGACACTTGTACAGAGTTTTGATTTTTTGCTAATATCAATGTGAAGTAATTGAGGGGACTTAAGGGATGCAGAGCTTGTAATAGGACTGTTTGCATTTGGAAAAGCTTTCAGCTCCAGAGAGACCTGGATGAGAGTGGGGTAAGTGGGTTTAGAGAAGGGTGCTTTAGGAGCCATGGCTGTGGCTGAAGTGAGAGATCACACAGGCTTCCAGCAGTGCTCCTCAGTCTGTAGTGGGAATGTCTGTCCAGGTTTTGGGTTGTTTTGTTTTTAAAATTCATTCCAGACCAAGTGAAATATATTACATGCTTAAAAATCTCTCAACATCAAATTTCTATAAAAATTTGTAAATGTTTACTTTATATTTTGATAATTTATTGCCCCCAAACAACAACAACAACAGCAACAGCAGCAGCAATTTATAGGTTAGAATTAGCCCATGGATCACTATTTGAGTAGTAGACTAGATGGCTGCTTACATATTAAAATTAATTTATATGTTATTTACATATTATTTACATATCAAAATGGGTACTACTTAATGAATAATTAGATTGAAGGGTTTGTATTGAGACAGAGGAAATTGGAAAGAATGACAATTAGATTTTTGGCACAAGCTATTGAATAAATTACAGAGTTCTTTACTGAACAGAAAAAATTGGAGGGAAAGCGTGATTGGGCACATGTAGAAGGTGTAGATGTAGAGAAAAAAGAATGTATTCAGGGTAGAAGTATTGATTTTGCAATGACTGAAGATTTTGAGTAGGCAGTAGACTATATGAGTTTAGAACCCAAAACATTGATATTAACAAACAATACCAATAGTAATAAATAATAAATATTAATAATGAATGTTTATAAATAACACATAGCCCAGAAATAAGGCCACAAACCTATGCCCATTTGACCTTCAACAAAGCTGACAAAAACAAGCAATAGAGGAAAGACCCCCTATTCAGTAAATGGTGGTGGGAGACCTTACTAGCCATATACAGAAGATTGAAACTGGACCCCTTCCTTGCACCATATACAAAAATCAACTCAAGATGCATTAAAATGTGAACTATAGAAACCCTGGAAGACAACCTAGGCAATACCATTTCAGACATAGGAACAGATAAAAGATTTTTTTTTTTTTTTTTTGGTGACAAAGGCAGCAAAAGCCATAACACAAGAAAAATTGACAAATGGGATCTAATTAAACTTAAGAGCTTCTGCACAGCAAAAGAAACTATCAACAGAATAAACTGACAATCTACAGAAGGGGAGAAAATGTTTGCAAAGTATACATCTGACAAAGGTCGAATATCCAGCATCTACAAGCAACTTAAACACATTTATAAGAACAAAACAAACCCCATTAAAAAGTGGCCAAAGGACATGAACAGACACTTGTCAAAAGAAAACATACATGCGGTCAATAAGCATATGAAAAAAATCTCAGTATTACTGATCAATGGAAAAATACAAGTCAAAACCACAAAGAGATACCATTTCACACCAGTCAGAATGGCTACTATTAAAAAGTCAAAAAATAACAGACGTTGGTGAGGTTTCAGAGAAAAGGGAATGCTTATACACTGTTGATGGGAGTGTAAATTAGTTCAACCATTGTGGGAAGGAGTGTGGCAATTCCTCAAAGAGCTAAAAACGGAACTACCATTCAACCCAGCAATCCCATTCTTGTGATGGACCCAGAGAAATAGAAATCATTCTACCATAAACACATATGCATGCAAATGTTCACTGCAGCACTATTCACAATAGCGAACATGGAATCAACCTAAATGCCCATCAGTGACAGATTAGATAAAGAAAATGTGGTACATACACACCATGGAAGCTATGCAGCCATAAAGAAGAATGATATCATGTCTTCTGCGGGAACACGGATGGAGCTGGAGGTCATTATGCTTAGCAAACTAATGCAGGAACAGAAAACTAAATACTGCACATTCTTACTTATAAGAACGAGCTAAATGATGAGAAGACATGGACATATAGTGGGGAATAATAGACACTGGGGCCTCCTTGAGGGTGGAGGGTGGGAGAAGGACGAAGAACAGAAAAATAACTATTGGGTATTAGGCTTAGCACCTGGGTGATGAAATAACCTGTACAACAAACCCCCATGACACAAGTGTGCCTATATAATAAACCTGCACATGTACCCCTGAACCTATATTAAATGGTAAAAAATAAAATACCTCTGTATATATGATAATTATCTAAGAAATGTAAACATTTAATTCTTACCACATCTTATGATATGTGTACTATTTTTGTGCCACTTCACAGATGAGAAAACTGAGGTATAAGCAAGATGAATAATTTATTTACTCAGAGTCACACAACTGAGAAGCAGACGCCCAGAAGGAGAAAGAGAGGCAGTCAGAATCCTACACACTATTTTGCCTCCAGAAGAAGCATGTAAATAAAAAATATAAATTTAGGTTATGAGGTTAGGTTTTCGAAGAGCTCTGTTTTAGCTTATGTGTAAATTGCAGAAGCTGGAACATTTTGTTGTTGTTGAGTTCTGGGGTTTCCAGTCTTTAGAAATGAAGATTAGTCAGACATGACCAAGGAGCCAGCTTCATAACATTTACCATTCCCTCTTATTTTTGGAACAGATAATTATATACTTCAAAGATGACATTTTGAAGAAAGTAAATCAGAAATAATATTCTTTTTCAATTGCTTAGCATCATTTTCACTCTTGATCTGTTTTATGAACATGTAAGTGTTGTTGAAGAAAAGTATTATTAGACCTAGATTAGCTTAACTATGTCACTTTACAATATGCAACAGTAGGTGGCTCTTAGTTAATAAGTAGGAAGGGTAATTTATAGCAGTTATCAATAGATACTGGAGGTGGTAGTAGATTCAGATGTGGGCTGTCAAAATCAATGCTTAAGCAATACCAGATAGGACCAGCCTAGGGGAGAGCAGATGTACAAGGCCCCAGATAGGCTGGGGGTCCAAACTAAAGTCCAGAGACAGGGGACCTTGACTCTAGGTGTAGACCAGCATGGATATGAGTCAAGAAGATCATCCTGAAATCCTTTCAAGAAAATGGGAGGCCAGATGGGTGCGCCATAACCTGAAGCTTAAAATCATTCAAGATATGATATATCAATCCAACAAAAAACAGCATCTGGGAGATCCAAATAGCAGGCAGTCATGCTAAAAACAAACAGGCAAACAATGAATAAGAATGGGATATGTCAAGGGATTTTGTTTTTTGTTTTTTTAGACAGTCTTGCTCTGTCACCAGGCTGGAGTGCAGTGGTGTGATCTCAGCTCATTGCAACCTCCGCCTACCAGGTTCAAGGAATTCCCTGCCTCAGTCTCTCGAGTAGCTGGCACTACAGACATGTGCCACCACACCCAGCTAATTTTTTGTATTTTAGTAGAGATGGGGTTTCACCATGTTGGCAGGATGGTCTCGATCTCCTGACCTTGTGATCTGCCCGCCTCGGCCTCCCAAAGTGCTGGGATTACAGGCGTGAGCCACCGCACCCAGCCCAGGGAATGTTTTTTAATCACTTTAGAAAGGCAGTAGTTACCAACACAGACTTTGTAATCAAAGAGCCTGGGTTGAAGACCCACTTGGCCAGTATTTAACCTTGGACAACTCACTCAAGTTCTGTAAACTTTACCTTCTTCTTCATAGGATTTATAGATGAATAACAAACCAATGTTTATGAAGTGTTTAACGTGATAGCTGGGTTGTGCTGAATAATCAGGAAATGTTAATTAGGGTGATGAACACCATAATGATGATGATAGGATAAGGTAGGCACCCTGCTTCTGAAAAATACTGCATGGTTTAACAGATAATATTGATACAAATATATCCTACTTTTCTTCAGTCTTTTTGACCAAGTTTTTTTAACCTTTGGCTAATAAAATGAAAGTAAAATTTGATAATGTAAGACTATCTTTGTCAAATGAGTCTAGCTATAGAGAAATTAGTGAGCCAAGCCTGAAAGGGAGAGTGTGCTAGAATTTTCTATCCTTTTATTGGGTAGGATGCAACATATTAATAATTGACACTGTAGTATCTCAGGCTTGGTAGCCTATGTACATTGGGTAATCCCCAAGTCCCCAATCTTTACCCTCACCCCAAAGCTGTATCATTTCTCTAAATATTACATGTTGGGTCTATAAGAACACCTGGGCTTTTATTCTATTTTCTGTTTGGTGTTCCAGTATCTGGAGTTAACAGGTTTCTAGCAGTGATTTGCTTAGAATTACTATTAATCACCCACCTACTTTACAGGGTAAACTGGATATGGAAATAATTAACCTGTATGGAATGAAGTGTGGGACCTGCTAAAAATGTGAGAAAATAAGGCAGTTGCAGGCCACACGAGGTGAATTTCACAACTGACGCTGCAAGCCAGTGTTGCAGTAGAGCTCTGGTGAATGGAATATGGAGAAAATTATTTCAGAGTATTGAGGACAGACAATAATACTGGCACCCAGCAGGGCTAGCTCAGCAAGCTGTCGAGGATTGAAAGGGGACCCTGAAAAGGGATAGAAAAGCTGGAATGCTCGTGTTGCTTCTAAAAATAATTTGTGAATATTTTAGCCAATTTATGAAAAGAGTCTGACACTTCTAAGCCCATTTAGAGTATAAGAGAGATACACTAATTCTGAATCTTTTCTGGACTCTGCATGGAGCTTAAGATTTACTAGTCAGCTAATTTCCATATAGAGACAATATAAGGGCAGCAAAACCTGAAAATGTGTTGTTACCCACATAAAGTGTTGAAATTGATAAAAAGGGTGTCAACTATGATTTTGGCTAGCTATGCTCTAACTTTTTTGTACACACACACACTCTTGCACACTCACACATATGGATACATTGTCTCTTTTTCTTTTTCTTTCTTCTTTCTCCTCTTTCTTTCTTTCTTTCTCTCACCCTTTCTTTCTCTCTCTCTCTCTCACACACACACACTTCCTACATATTTATGATGATTCAGATAAAATGCGAGGTCATTAGATCCTGTCTCTAGGTTCTCCCTTTAAGTGTCAGCCCCATAAATAAACCCGATTTCTTATGATAAATTGTATCAGAATAATCTTTTTTGTCAAGTTAGTAGAATCGTGATTGAAAAAAAAAATGTTATAGGCCTAGTATATCAGTGTTTAGAGAGGCAATGAACAAGATATTCATGTAGAATGGGAATGAAGATGGGACAAAATGATAAAAGTTCTGTGAAAGAAAAATGCAAATGAGTGAATACTACCTGGTTTAACAGCATACTCAGAGAATAACAATTACAGAGAACATCACTTAGTTTAGGAATCTGACAGAACTCAAGGTATGACTTCTTAGTTTGTTTGCACTGCAATAATAAAATGTCTGAGACCAGGTTATTTATGAGAGAAGAAATGTATTTCTTCCAGATCCGGAGGCTGGGAAGGCCACGGTCAAATCACCAGCAGATTTGGTGTCTGGTGAGGGTCTTCTTGCTCAGTCCGTACATGGCAGAAGGTGGAAGGACAAAAGGCTCTAGGGTGCCCTCTTCAACCTCTTATATAAGAGCTCCTTCTGCCCTCATAACTTAACCACCTCCTGAAGATTCCCACTTTTAAATACCATCACCTTGGTGATTAGCTTTCAGCATGTGAATTTTGGAGGGACACCCACGTTCAAACTAAGCATATGATCTGTGATATTTATTTGCTTTAAAATTGCAGACAACTTACTTAACTTTTCTAAGCCTCTGTTTCCTCAACTGTATAATAGGGCTAATAAAAGTAATAATGAAAAGTTTCTTCATATGGTGTTCCTAAAGTTTAAATAAAAAAAAAAATCCTTTAAAGTCCTTAGCACAGACCTTTTTTAAAAAGAGCATTGCTTTCCAAAGAGAAATGCATCATCTTCAAAAGGTGTGCATTCCTGATAATAGATTGCATAGTTCAGAAGTCCTTTTCATGGGGATGATACAGAAAAGAGTCAAATATCAGATAGGTGGTTGGATGAAATGACTTTAAGATTCCTTACCTAGGATACTATCATTTTATGCCCAAATTATTTGGCAGTTGGGATTCGAGGGATCTTTTGGCAGATTTCAGGTGTCCTCCACTGGGTAGTAAAAGGCTAGGAGGGTTGCACAATGGAGCAGTTAGAAAGTCCTCCCATTCAAGTAAGAAACACCTCCACTCGAACTGCCTCAATTAATGAGAAAATACAATGATTTCAATCATAACAGTCCAATAATATATTAAGATTAGTTGATTTAGGGCTTCAGAGATAACATCTAGGAATTTTCTTATTGCTACTTCTACCTACGGAGTCAGTTTCATCCAAAAGTGGGTTTTCTTCATGGTCCTAAGATGGCTGCCAGCAACAAGTGGGGAATATGGTTTTGATTCACCTGAGCTTCTTCCTCTAACTGTCCTTCCCTTCAGTCCAGTTGAGCCATTCAAGGGTGGCTTACCTTCAGGAGATTAACAGTCGCCAGAGGATTTCGAGTCACTGACTGGCCTACACCAGTGAACGGAATCGCCATTGTGGGAAATGTATGACTATGAGAGGCAGAAGTCAAGACCTAAACCAGCACATGTCTTTAGAAAGGAATAAGAAATCAGTGAATCCTGCCAAGACAACCAGGCTCATTGTAGGTAATTACTTCAGAATTAAGAGATTAGGTAAAAGATAATCAATGCATTCCCTAAGACTAGGTGATCTATAGAATAAGGTCAGGGCAGGAAAAGAATTGGTCAAGTTCAGAAAGAAGCAGGGGAACATTACTCGAATGTTTGACTAATGTCCTTCCATCCTAATAATTTTTACATAAAAGTGAAAAGATTAAGGAAAGCTGTGAAGAAACTATGCAAGTTAAATAGTAATAGGCACTTAATAGATCATTTTTTTCAGTATGTATGATATGATTATAATAGGAAAACATTTTGCTGAGTACTCACTTTGTGATAGTGCTGAACATCCTGCAAAAATTATTTCATCAATAGATATTTTGGGCTAAATCAGTGAAAAATGAATGAACCAATGTGTTAATGAGAGACACCTATATAAAGAAAAAGCCATAAAATCATACCTCATTCAAGTTTTGCTTCTTTATATGATTGGTTAAAGAGGTTGTTAAAAATTAAATCGAATGTGAACCAAGTTGTGGAGAAGTCAAACAGAAGTCATGGGGAAAAATGTCTCAGTTTGACAAAAACACAACTTTATTGAAACCCAGATGAAGAGTTAGAGCAATCTGTGATAATTTAGAGGTAGTGAACATAATAATGCCCTATAGGCCAGGGGCGCTGGTTCATACCTGTATTCCCAGCACTTTGGGAGGCCGAGGTGGGTTAATCACAGGGTCAGAAGAAAGAGATCATCCTTGCTAACATGGTGAAACCCCGTCTCTACTAAAAAACAAAAAATTAGCCGGGCGTGCTGGTGGGTGTCTGTAGTCCCAGCTACTCGGGAGGCTGAGACAGGAGAATGGCGTGAACCTGGGGCGTGAGAGCTTGTAGTGAGCCGAGACAGCGCCACTGCACTCCAGTCTGGGCGACAGAATGAAATTCTGTCACACACACAAAAAATTATGATAAAAAAATGCCCTATAATATTTTATAATAGCCCTCCACAAAATAAAACCTTTCAGACCAGTTTTCATGGTGGTTAAAACCAAATAACAAAAAAGTCACAAGAAAAGTTTTATTAAAATACATGAATGTTTTTCTCCTTGGAAGAGTCAGCAAGGTTTTGCAATAGAACCTCAAAAATTCTCAGTGTCTGGGTCCCTATTTTCTAGATTTGTACTTAAATCTACCATATAACTATTATGTTCCTTTGTTATTCATATGGGCTTTTATTAATTATAATTACACCAAATTTGGTAAAATGAAAAGCAAAACATCAAATGAAGGCTGGATGTGCATTACATATAGCTACCAGCAATGGGCTCTGATTTTTTTTGTTTCCCACAGCCTCCATTCTGCCAGCTCTGGGGTTCTATCGCCATTTCTTGCCAAATTATATTTGCTCTCTGTCAATGTCCACTGGCAGTTTGACAAAGTGCTGAATCTGCAGAAACCATGGCATGCTGTGCAACAGCTCCCATAGCAGATTTCTGACAGATTTTCTTCCCCCGCAGTAATAAGGCTTGTGCTACATTTTGTGAACAGGGACATAGATTAGTTAATATTTCTAAAGCATTTTGAAGATGAAAAGTGCCATATACATACTGATTTTTACTAATAATTTCTCTTGCTGCAAGGATCAAAATAAGCTCAGGAACATATTAAGCCCTACTCACAGAAGCATTAACACTTTGCTAAGATTGTCAGAATGCCTGACAAAGACAGAACATTGCATTTGCCTTCACATTTGAAAACATTTGATAAAACTGACAAATCAATGTTCTGGGGAAAAAAAAAAAAAAAAAAAACCTCAGCATGTATCGCAGTCATAATTTATTTGAATCATGGATAAAGTGCTAACAGAGATTCTGTATATGTTGACAACGCTGTGGATAGTCACCTGAGAATTACATAGCACAGTCTCAATACTTAGTTCAAAATCCTTTAACTAAAATGATCATTTGTCTTTCTGTATGTTTATCTTTTATTTCACAGTTGAGACTTCACTAAACCAAAGGTTCCCAACTGACAAGGACAGGCCCAATTACTAAAAATGTCTCAGGTTAAAATGACCAATTCTTGACCACATCTCAAAGTACTAAATCTAAATCTTCAGAAATGAATCCAGAACATTTGTATTTTTAACAGGAGTTCCCATTGTTATGGCTTTCGAGTTGGGCATTAGAATCCTCTATTAGCTAATTCCTACACTTCTGAAAGAGTTTCTGGTTTCTGATAGCCTGTACTTCTTTTACTCTTAAACAGGAAGTTAGGTGTGGTTCCCTTATTTCTGAGATTTGGATTAAATTGGTTTGAATCATAGGAAATTGAAATTTTGTGGAATTTATGTATCTTCTTCCTACCACTGATTAACTTCTAACTTTTGAAAAATCTTTCTTTTCTTTGTGTCTTTGGTTATTTCTCTGTTTCCATCCTTGCTTGCTACAAATGTTTGGTGATATCAAACCCACAAATTCCACCTATAATCTTCAGCAGAGCTGCACCCTTTGATTTCTGCAGTAGCCCTGATTCTTGCTCTAGCACTGCACTAACTTCTTGCTTTTAACTATTTTAAATTCAGACAAAAGACTTAAGTTAGGCCTTTGAGGGTATTCCGTCTGTTCAGTTGAATTTTGTGTTTTCACCTTGTCTACTTTTACTGTTTCATCTCATTTTTCTTTAAAGTGCTATCTGTCAATGTATCTTTGTTTTATTTATTTTCATCCACCTTTTTGTTCTTTCCTTTTCAAATGTGGAACAAGAGGTGCAGGCATCAGATGAACAGTCAGGTGCATTGCTGGCCTGTGCCAGATCAGTACAGTCAGCCCCACTCACAAACTAGGCTCCTGTTGGTCCAACAGCATCACCTTCACCTCATTTCCAGAACAATGCAGAGGTATCATGGTAGAGAGAGCAATGCATAAGATCTAGGATGAGAAAGTCTATCTTTAATCCCTGTTTAGTCCCCTATTAACTGTGACCTGAAACAAGAAATTGACTCTCTGACTTTGTGAAGGAAAGGTAATAATAAAATCTTTGTCTACTTCCTGGGATGATTATCAGGGTCAGATCAAATTATGGATCTAAAAGAGCCTTAAAAACTTACTTGTTAAGTAGCTGCTATTCACATAAGAAAATATGTAAATTAAAAAGCCATAGTTTTAACATAAATAAGCACTGGGAATTGACTAATTTCTTCCACCTATTGCTGGATAAAGAAGGGACCAGGTGGAAAAGGGTAGAGAAAGACAACACTTCACTGCATGAGAAGCAGGACTGTGTGAGTACTGAGCTGAAGCCAACACAACAGAAAGCAGAGTGGTAAGAAAAATGGGTGGCATTATTGAGCCACAGGATCAGGCTTGACTGACACAGCCACACCTCGGGACTTTTCAGATAAGTGAGCCAACACACGCTTTGTTTTAATACTGACTTTAGTCACATGTTTTATCACTCATGAGGAATCATAACATAAGGAATCATAACTGGTTAAGTGCATCTGTTAGTTGTGAGTACTAAAGCACTTGTTGGATCTGGGATTTAGAAAGATAGATCCAAATAATTTGACTTGAGAATAAGGTTTTCATTGCTAGAAACATGTTCACGAATTTCAAATATGCTCATACAATTCAACTTAGAAAGGATGAATGAGGACCTCCCTGGGGAGGATTATACTTTGGAATGCCACAGAACTGGGCCCCTTACTAAAATATCCTTTATAAGAAAAATGAGGGTCTCAGATAAAGCTATTCCATTGTTGACCATTGCTAAACATCTACCCTATTTTTTATCTGCACTGGTGGAAAATTTTCACCTTACTGAGAAGATATTTGAGAACAATGTAAGCCTTTGTCAGCAGTATTGATCTACCATGAGCCTTTGATTCTATAGACAGGACTCACTATAGGCCAAGCTATGTGATCTCAGCACAGATCTCAGGCTATGAAGATTCCTTCAAAGTCTGAAGCATAATACCACTGGGAGAATCAGAGCAGGTAGGAACGGACTCTCCACATTAAATTCCAATCAAAATCCAAGAAAGATATTTGTGTCCTAACTGTACTTCTTTTTAATTTATTTCAAAATAATTTGATACAGTTTTCAATTGATCTGAATGAATACCCTTCTGCCACAGGAAACAAGACAAGCACTTACTTCTGCACTGATAACACAGGTTTCTCATTATTAGGTTGCAGGAGATGCCTTCATAATCTACCAAGCCTGCTGGCTATACACTGTCAGTTTAATATCTACTGTGCCAAAACCAAAATTATTTTAGATAGACACTCCAACATGCAGACAGAAAATATGAGTGAAGTCTATGTAACAAAATGATTAATTTGGCTATCTGGGCTAAGTGGTAGGGTAGTACAACTTGCATTTAACAACTCAAGAAGCCCATAAACATTCATTTATTACACACAACTATATTTTTTGAAAAAATAGATTTCCAGTGCCAGATTCTGTGCTAGAAAAGCCCTGTGGCTGCTTGGTGATTAAGATTCAGCCCTTGCCCTTAAGAAGCTTATATTTTAAGGTGAAATGTCAGGATTATATGAATTCTATAAAATTCACACTATAATATGGAGACCAAGGCAAGAAAAAATAAAACTGTTGCATACTTGCTCTGATAAGACAATGAAGAGCAATGCGTTATATGCATAGTTTATTATAATGCACAAAGTTAACAAGTTTTCTTAACTGACAAGTGTTTAATCTTTCATTTTAGTAATTTTTGTACATGTTTCTTATTTCAAGTATCCTCATATCTTTTTGATTTTTAAAATTATTTTGAAGCATGGATAACATATTTTGTGTTTCTGCATAACCGTTTCACTTGCATTATGAGGTCACCCCTTGTATAATTTATATTCCATTCATTGAAAAACCAAATAAATGAGAACATTTGTTATAAACAAGGGAAAGAGAAAGTGATACAGTTCACCCCATGAGTACATAAGGCCATTCATCAAGTTTAGTTCAAAACCGTTTGAGAAGGTGATGTTTGACAGGATCCTTCATAATATTCCTTTGAACAAGGTAGAGAAATGAGGTCTAGCAACAGTACCCACAGTAGACTAATAGATGGCTATACAAAGTGGTGACTCCTGGATTATGTTCAATCTAGAAACCAGCCTCTTAGGGCACATCTTGAAGGTGTCCTGGGTATTGTCCTGTGAAATGTTTTTAATCATAGATCAGATGAAGTCACATAATCTGTATCTAAGATATTTTCGAGATGCTGTAATTTAAGAGGAATAACTAAATTATTGGATAGTGGAATCAGGATATTTAAAGTTTTCATTTAAATTCTATGCACCTCTGTTTTGTTCAACAATTAAATATAAAAATACAGGCTGGAAGAAACTAATTAATTACAGTTTGGGTAAAAATGCAAGAGCTTTAGGTAAACATGAAAGTAATTTGAGCCAGAGGTATCACATTATTCCAAAAAGGTAACAAGGCTGTAAAGGGAGCTTTCCACGCCTTTATGTAGTTCACGGAGTTAGGCCCAAAAGTGTACAGGAAATAGGAGCAGGACTGGTGATGCGTCCCAAAAACCATACCTGTAAAATGTGGAACATAGAATATTTAGCCTGGAGAGAGAGAAGTATGCTTGACTGAAATCTTCAAATATGTGAATGTCTACTGTGTATAAGGGGAAGTAGACTTATTCTAGGAATTTCCAGAGGTAGAAACTAGTATGAGTAAAACTTCCAGACAGTCAGATATGACTCCTTATCAGGAAGACATTTAAAATGATATGGACTGGTAAATGGATTTCCTTCTAAGAAGTGAGCATTGGGGAAATGATAAAATGTTGAACGACCATTTATCAAGGATGTTGTGGAAAATTTTGACATGATTCCAAAATGTTTTCTAACTATAAGGGTTTATCACTTTATATTTTGCCTGATTCTTGGTATACATAATAGGCCCCATGTAAATATCTGCTCCCAATTATGCTCTTGTAAGTACTAATGAACACGTCTCTTTTTTTTTGAGGGTCAGACCCTCAGATCTTACACCTCTGTTCCTGCGTGGTCTTTGTATCTATTCCATAGGTTAGACGTACTATCAACACAAGATACTAAGAATATCTTAGCAGCTCATAGACTCCCTCCCTGTGTAACCAAAAACAAAACAAGACGAACAAAAACATAAAAAACACATTCGGAGTTACGTGTTTTCCAAAACGTGTATAATAGTTTTTCATATTTAGATGGGAGACTAACAGAACAACCTTTTTCCAAGTTGATAAGGAAGTTTGGAGGACAATGGTTTTTACTCCAGTAATTCCTTTGATATTTGCCCTAACCGAAAGCCATGTCAACAATGCATAGCGCCAACAAATCATTTTATATGAAATAAACAATGTCCTTGGCTATTTTTTTCACTTCCAAGATTATCTGCCTAAAGTTTCATAGCCCTCAATGCTTTGTAAGTTTTTAGCATTACTTCCAAACTCTATGTTCCGTATTCTGCAATACAGATTTTCCACTTATTCTTTATCTGGCAAACTCCGACTTAACTCTCACTATCTTGCTTAACTTTCCTGTCTCCTACAAAGTTTTGTTGAGCTTCCCTGGGTGGAAATGCTTTTTCCAGCTTTGACATCAATAGCTTCCTTCAAAACTCTACTATGGCATTTGTGATGCATTATTTACATGTGAGTCTTCCCATCTATGTTAAAAATGCTTTCTTGGATAAAATTTCACTTTGTTAATCTTTATGTCCTCTTCAGAACCCAACATGAGGTCACCCAGGACACTGCAGGCATTAAACAAAAACAGGAGAAATGACTGAAGCAATACATACAGTAGATGAGTAGATGTAGGAAAAAGTAAGAAAAACTACATTTAGGAATTATGGACTTAAAATTATGGCAAAATATTATTACATGGAATAAAAACACACCAAAAGGAAATATGATACACAGGATATCTGAAAAGAAACTCAATTTTTGTGCCCTGATATTATCCACTGTCACTTATGGGAGTAAACATTAAATGGTGGATATCTTATCAGCTAATTTGTCTAATTCTAGGAAGGGTATTCAGATAAGAGAAGTATGCAGATAATGAAATTTTACTTGTTTTATCTATTAAATTTTCATGCTTTCCCAACAAGAAAATTATGAACAAAACTGAGTAATTTCATTCACTTTAAGGCCATAGATGTGTTTGTTCATCTTTGCGTCTCAGTCCATATATGTAGGAAACAAACAACAAATACTTGGTAAATGCATTCATTGATTATTATACACTCTGTGATAGGTTTCTTCTCTCCTTTCTTTAGCTAGCACTTCTATTAAAAATGTCTTCTTAGGCCCGGCATAGTGGCTCATGCCTGTAATCCCAACACATTGGTAGGCCAAGGTGGGCAGATGGCTTGAGCCCAGAGGTTCAAGACTAGAATGGCCAACATGGCAAAACGCTGTCTCTACAAAAAATACAAAAATTATCCAGGCTTGGTGGCAAATGTCTGTAGTCCCAGCTACTGGAGAGACTGAGGTGGGAGGATGGTTTGATCCATGAAGGCAGAGGTGACAGTGAGCTGAGATCATACTGCACTCCATCCTGGGCAACAAGGTAAGACTCTGTCTCAAAAAAAAAAAAAAAAAAAGTGTGTGTGTGTGTGTGTGTGTGTGTGTGTTATATATATGTATGTATTCCATGACCTCCTCTTTCAAATTACTGTCTTCATAGATTAAGAAATTAAATAAAGGCCGGGCGCGGTGGCTCAAGCCTGTAATCCCAGCACTTTGGGAGGCCGAGGCGGGCGGATCACAAGGTCAGGAGATCGAGACCACAGTGAAACCCCGTCTCTACTAAAAATACAAAAAATTAGCCGGGCGCGGTGGCGGGCGCCTGTAGTCCTAGCTACTCAGGAGGCTGAGGCAGGAGAATGGCGTGAACCCAGAAGGCGGAGCTTGCAGTGAGCCGAGATAGCGCCACTGCACTCCAGCCTGGGCAACAGCGTGAGACTCCGTCTCAAAAAAAAAAAAAAAAAAAAAAAAAAAGAAATTAAATAATACGGTTACAACTGTGTGTGTGTGTGTGTGTAATAAAAATTTTTAAATGTGTTTTTCAATATATTAAAGTCAGAGCTTTACTTGGATGTTTTCTTGATGGTTACTAGTATTGCTTATTTTTAGTCATTGCTACCTCTCTTTTGTTTGATATTGTTTGAATTCTGACTGAAGCATGAATGTTTTCAAGTGTCTATTGCAATCAGGTACCTACATGAGAAGAAAGTATTGTTATTGTAGTTCTTCAGACAGAATCTTCTGATTTCCGCACAAAAGTGTTGTTGGTGAATACCAGTATTTGTAGAAAGTTTAACTCCTTATATGTAGGTTTGTAAAACAACTTATTATTTTCTCTGAGTGAATACAAATAAATTTTAATACCATTGAGCATATATAACTTCAATGGAAAAAGAAGAGCTATACATACCAGTTAACAAAATGTTTGTGACATTACTAATTAAAATTTCACATATTTCACGGCAAATATGGGCAATATTGTGTAATGGGAATATTATCCATAGAACTATGTTGTGGTGGTATTTTTTTTTCTCAGAAAGAACATTGCCTAGGCTGTATCTCTTAGCAGCATAATGTTGTTATTTGACATGTAAATAGTAGGTGCTACATGGGGTACTTGTTGAATTGGACACATTCTGATTTGATAGCATTTTAATCAGTGAAATTCATGGAGTCTCAGTATAACACCCTTATGATACCTATGCGTTTGGTGTTATGCAGGCAGCAGTACTGTTGTATGCTTGTTGATTGCTGAAGTGAGAGGTATACCACACGTTATGTGTTACTTTCTTAGCAGCTGAAGAACACTCTAAATGCTATACCGCAGATGAAATACTATGTCTCCTGAGCAAATCACATGACTCTCACTTCCCTAACACTTATAACACATGTCATAAACAGATTTCAACTATATCTCACACTTCAGATGCGCTTTATAATTTTGTTTATACATTCAAGCCATAAGGTGTTGCAAAAGAAGTTAAAGGAACTCTTCTTATTAAGGTTACAGAGATAACTCTTAGGTAGGAGAAAATCTACATGAGTGAACCAAAGAACTTGTCTCTATTTCATTCTGGGTCTAAATTCAGTGCCACTTGGAAGTCATCTATATTTTAATGGTTTTGCATGTGCTTTTATTCCGATGTATTTGCAATATATTAAATGATTTTAGTAGTTTCAAGTGAGACCCTGTGTGTTTGAAAATATTTGCCAACTTCTTAGAATATGAAGTTCAACACAGGAAAATTAATAACATGATCAAAAAAGAGCTATGTTGTTAATTGAGTGACTTTAGATGTGCCAATGCTATTCATTTCTTATCTACTTAATCCTAACAATGATTCTATAAGATACGTAGTGTTATCTCTAACCTACATACAAGGAAACTAGGCTTTAGATATGAGTGGCCTGCTCCAAATCACAAGGAGTTGTACAAGGATTTGAACCAGTACTACTTTTCCCTACATCACAAGGCAATAATCTCTGCCCAGTGCTATGCCTGAGAATAATATAACAAATATGTATGAAAAAATATTACATTCGAATGCTGCTTAATATTGATTTAAAGAAAAGGCTAAAAATATACTCAATTATTTTATATTACTCTAACATGTGAGATTGTCTGTTCCATATTTATTGACAGAGAAATATAGAAAAGCAGAGAAAGGGGAGACAGTAAATGTTAATCCTGGCTTTATACCCACCTCGAGCCAATACTTTGTCTAGCTTTAAGGTCTTTTGAAAGTTTTAACAATGATCAAATGACACTCCACAACCAAATTGGCAGGAGCTTTCCTGGATCATCTTGTTAGTGTGCTCTTGAAGGGCATCAAGACCTATGTTGCTTCAAGTGTCCAGAAAGCATCAATTTTCTACCTTGATTTTCTCTGATTATCGGCAATTTTCTCTCCTAGGGACATTTAGGTGATGAGACAAACAATGTGATTGGCCATGTTAACGAAGTGAAAACATTCCAGTCACTCAGTATGTACCTCATTAGTATCACTCTCTAATAATTCACTAAACGATATCTTGAAATATACAAAAGAACCTTATCATAAGGTAGAAAACATTTGCTTGTTTGTTCTCACCTACTCATGGTCTGTAGCATATTATTTGATGATAAAAGTCTAAAAAGACTTTTTTCTTTATCTTTATTCCTAGGTCCCTCTGCAATTTTTTTTATTATCCTTTCATACCTGGAAGTCTTTATTTCATCAACCAACATAGTATAAGTATTTAATATTTAAATCTCTTTTAGTTATAAATTGCTATGCACAGCAAAATAAAGAGGCATAAAAATCTTGAAAAAAGATTTCAAATGCATAGTCTTCCAATTTATTTTAAAATATAGTTACTTCTTTGTCAATAAAACAGGAAGCTATATTTATAATTTGGGGTAACTAGTAGGAAATACTGTCATTTGATAACAGTAGAGAGTATTTATTTCATTATAAATTTTCTAGCTTTGGCAAGAACCCTGGTCTTAAAATAGTACTGAGCTTTGAAAAATGGCCAAGAATGTATTTAAAAACATAGAGAGTATATATCTAAAAACAGATAATAAAGCCTAATGTAGACTAATGCTTGTCTATATAGTCAAACTAGTATACTGTGTATCTGGAATAAAACACCATTATTCATAAAATGGCTGTATAAGTAGGCTCCAGGTAGAGTCAGATAGATGGCACTACATAAATTCATAAAACCCAATGGATTACTATTGACAGTTAACATCAAGCTTTATTTTACCTACAAAAGAAAAGCATTTTTAAAAATGACATGCTGTTGGTTGCCACCAATGTCACCTATTTTTCTTGAGAAATGCAATTGCAAATCAGCTTTGATATTCATCAAACATCTCTACTTAGTTTTACCTATTTAGATATATGCTAAAGGATTCTGGAAATTTTAAATAATTGAAAAAGAAGAAAGTGTTGCAGAGGAGAGGTCTTTATAAGAGTAATAAACTATAAAATATTCTTTTTTTAGACTTCTCATCTTTCATGAAATATTCAGAAAAAAATGGATTAAATAAGTTTACGGTTAATAGTTTAATATTTAGGGACAATGGCCGGGCGCGGTGGCTCAAGCCTGTAATCCCAGCACTTTGGGAGGCCGAGACGGGCGGATCACGAGGTCAGGAGATCGAGACCATCCTGGCTAACACGGTGAAACCCCGTCTCTACTAAAAAATACAAAAAACTAGCCGGGCGAGGTGGCGGGCGCCTGTAGTCCCAGCTACTCGGGAGGCTGAGGCAGGAGAATGGCGTAAACCTGGGAGGCGGAGCTTGCAATGAGCTGAGATCCGGCCACTGCACTCCAGCCCGGGCGACAGAGCAAGACTCTGTCTCAAAAAAAAAAAAAACTATATATATATATATATATATATATATATATATATATATATATATATTTAGGGACAATGTACTAAGTTGTGGAAACAGTACAAGTATTTAAGTGTTGACTGGTGGTGAGGAAATGTCAACTGCCAATAAATATAAAAGGTGAAAGAACAGGACTTTAAACAGTGCACACTTAGCTATGGGTCTCCTCCCCACACACAAAAACTCCCTGGACATTAATGATTTTATCTACCCTGACTGGCAGATGGGCTACAGTTCCTAAGACTTTGGTTTTTCACTCTCAAAGGGTTAGCTTTCCACCAGAAAGGATCCTCAGGACCCACAATTCATACTCCCGGCTGAGAATCCACCCTGGGGGACAAGACAAATAGACATTGAGGCAGCTAGGCCATCCTGGCCCTCATTCCCCCAGCAGTGTCCACACTGAGCACTGCCGCCCTTGTAGAAGGCAGTCATTGGCTCGTCTGCAGGGTGAGTCTTGTGCTACAGGAGGGTGTTAGCACCGAGGACATGGCTGGGCAGGAGAGTTGACATTCTCCTAGGCAGCTGCTCTCCCAGGCAGCTGCTCCCCCAAGCACATTATCCACTTCTTTCAGTTTTGGATACTTCCAATTTGTGACCTTGTAGGTGATACTGTACTGGGAGGGCATGTGTTGTAGGTGGAGCAGTGACAACTCTGTCCCTCCTCCAGGATCAGCTCATTCCCCAGCCCGGGCAAAACGGCATTACTGTCTGAGACTCCAACCCACAGGCTCCAGCTCCCAGCCAGAAAATATTCTTTAAATAATTTTATAGGCCGGGCGCGGTGGCTCAAGCCTGTAATCCCAGCACTTTGGGAGGCCGAGGCGGGCGGATCACAAGGTCAGGAGATCGAGACCACAGTGAAACCCCGTCTCTACTAAAAAATACAAAAAATTAGCCGGGCGCGGTGGCGGGCGCCTGTAGTCCTAGCTACTCAGGAGGCTGAGGCAGGAGAATGGCGTGAACCCAGGAGGCGGAGCTTGCAGTGAGCAGAGATCGCGCCGCTGCACTCCAGCCTGGGCAACAGCGTGAGACTCCGTCTCAAAAAAAATAAATAAATAAATAAATAAATAATTTTATAATTTCCTGATTGTATTCTAAAACTTTTATAGGAAATGTTTTGTTCTCTAGTAGAAAGTCAGTCATTAGACTGAATGCTGAACCAAAATTAAAATATCTATTTGTGTTATCACGATGGCTGTCTATAAAATTGTAAGTTAGGTTAATTCCTCTTTCATTGTATTATATACAAAATTGTGGTGTTTATATTTGCAAAAATTGTTTTAATATTCTAGTTTATAAGATTATGATACCTATGAATTTTAAAAATGTTTAGAAGTAGATAAAGTTTATATTTTATTTGACTGTATTAATTATTTTATTTTATTTTTTTATTTATTTTTAAAATTTATTTATTATTATTATACTTTAAGTTCTAGGGTACATGTGCATAACGTGCAGGTTTGTTACATATGTATACTTGTGCCATGTTGGTGTGCTGCACCCATCAACTCGTCAGCACCCATCAACTCGTCATTTACATCAGGTATAACTCCCAGTGCAATCCCTCCCCCCTCCCCCCTCCCCATAGAAGAAATATTTTAGAGATCATAAATTTAATTTTGGGAACGTATTTTTGACAGGTTTTCTCAAGAAATAATACTTGAAAAAAGTTAGTTGCTTGCTGGCATTAGCACATGGGTTGAAAGATGTGTAAATAGTTATTAAAGTATAGTAGCAAATAACTGTTCATTAAGTTGATCGGAAGGGTCTTGTCTGTGTCACTGGGATGGTTGTTAGGTCCAGTTAGGCTCTTTTAACAGCTTCATCAATGATCAGGCAGAAGAAAGAGGCAGCACGTTAATTAAATCTCTGGAGCCATTACGTCCAAGTATCAATCTATAAAAAGTGTCAGTCCAGAGTGCTTAGTTCAAATATGCTCAGAAATAAACTTTAAAACAAAAGACTTCTACAGAATTTGTATTTCAACAAAAATGTAATGGAATAATGTTTTAAATCTTATATTGCAGAGATATTTTCTAAATTTTCAAAGAAATTGGACAAAGGTGACTTTTTGTTTAAATGTAGTCAATATCCTTAATGTGTTTTTATTTGCCCATAGAGATGAAAGTGAAAATTTTATAAGGTGTACAGAGAAATCGCAGACAAATAATTACATACAGACTTAGACCATGGAACTCATTTGTTGTTGACCATCGGTTTTTCTGTATAGCTAAGCACTGTGAACTCTCGCAGCACTGCCAGCTTTGCTTCACTCTTTGAACAATCTTGACTGTAGCTCATGGGCCTAGAAGAAAGTCCATCCAATAATCTAGAGCAAGATGGACAGCCCAGAACCTCTCTGCTAATCTGGGCTAATGTTGCAGCTCAGTTATATAATTGAGTTCCTGCCATCTTCCTGAGTCTAACTTGAAGCCCTTTTCCACCTGTCTCCCCTGTGCTTGCTTTAGTCCCATCTTTGTAATGTGACGGCTCTCCGGTTGCTGTGGCTTGAGTTTTTCCTTCTTCTTACTAATCATACATCCCCTTCTCAGTCTCGGAAGAGGAAATTTCTGTTTCTGCATTCCAGTCTCTGCTTCATGCTGACAGACCCCTGTGACACTCTTTACGTGGCTGCCTATCTGCTTCCCCGAATATAAATATCTCTAGCTGCTCCAACATTCAATTTTCTTGTTTCTATCTTCATGCTTATTGAAACATTCTATTATTCAATCTTTCTAATAGCAACAATTTACTACCACAAATGATGAGTAACATATACATAAGTGTAACTAATAAAACAAAATTACAAAGAAATAAAATGTTTCCTTAATTTTAACACAAAGATAGCAATGTGAATTTATTTCACTATTATCATTAGAAGTACATATGAATTTAAAATGGAATATTCCACATTAAAACAATTCTAAGTGAATGTAGTGTGTTTATTTGCTATTAGGCCAGTCTCATTTACTAATTTCATTAAGGGAATACGTGTGTTATTTTAATCTGAATAAATTTTCTAATATTCAAAATTTTTCTGATGGTGGCGATTTTCTATTACATCCAGGCTTTTTTTTTTTTTTAGTAGTAATTTGAATTTTGCACTCAGTAATATGCTATGTACCAGTGCTATTTTAAAAGTGGTAATCTAATAGTACTAATTCTTTTGTTGGAAAATAAGGCAAAAGCAGTATCCTATTGCTCACCAGTTCATGCTCCACATAATATGCCTGGGCACCTACCAATTTATTATCATACTTCAGTCATGTTTATCTACCCAAAGGGACCTTTTCTGGGCATGAAGCATATAGGAACTCTCCAGTTCTCTATTAAGCTCTCTTCTTGGCACCCTTTGCCTACTGTCCAAATGCTTTATGAGGCCAGTTATCCTTCCTTCCCAAATATCCTTCTTGAATTTGTTCTCATATCTTACTATCTATGGGAACCCTGCTTTCTGACTTTCAAAATTCTGAATTTTGTATGCATTGGTATGAGTGTAAATATTTAACAACCAGCTCTTCTAGAGGAGCAAAAGCCCCAGTTCATACCATTTAGTAGTTTTAATGACAGAAACGTCCACCACCATGGACAATTTCAAGCTACCAAAGTGACTTCCCTAATTAGGAGTCAGGACATGTATATTATTTATTAATGCCTAAATTACTAGTCAGCTAGTTTAGCAGCTTAACAGCTTAAGAGAACACATATTTATTATATCACAGTTTCAGTTGGTCAGAAATTCAATGTCTCTCAAAAGACTGCAGGCAAGGTGCCAGCCAGGGCTTTGGTCTCAAACGAAGGTTTAAATGAGCTAGTATACAGTTTCAAGTTCACTCACACAGTTGTTGGAAGAATTCAGTCTTCTTAAAGTTATTTCTATGTGCTTATTGCCCACTTGATGAAATCCTCTTCCCTGGAACTCTTGCCTACCTGAGTTAAAAACTGATCAGGAGGGGACTTGTTCTGGCAGATCCTGTACTAGTCTCAGCAAGATGACAATGAGTCCAAACACTAAGGTAGAATCCCATCATTTTCCCCACCACATACATACACACAAAAAATCTTTTCATCTCAAGACAACTGTTTAAACCTGAAGCTATCTGGATTAGTCCATTTTCACGCTGCTGATAAATAAATACATACCCAAGGTTTAATGGGCTTACAGTTCCACATGGCTGGAGAGGCCTCACAATCATGGTGGAAGGCAAAGAGGAGCAAGTCACATCTTACATGGATGGCAGTAAGCAAAGAGAGCTTGTGCAGGGAAACTCCCCCTTACAAAACCTTCAGATCTCATGAGACTTACCCACTATCATGATAACAGCATGGGAAAGACCCACCCCCGTGATTTAATTACCTCCCACTGGCTTCCTCCTACAACACATGGGAATTCAAGATGAGATTTGGGTGGGGACACAGCCAAATCATATCATTCCACGCCTGATCTCTTCCAAATCTCATATCCCCACATTTCAAAACCAACCATGCCTTTCCAACAATCCCTCAAAGTCTTGACTCATTTCATCATTAAATCAAAATTCCATAGTCCAAAGTCTCATCCAAGACAAGGCAATTCCCTTCTGCCTATAAGCCTGTAAAATCAAAAGCAAGTTAGTTACTTCCTAGATACAATGGGGGTATGGGCATTAGGTAAATACCATTCCAAATGGGAGAAGTTGGCCAAAACAAAGGGACTACAGTCCCCATGCAAGTCTGAAATCCAGCGGGGTATTCAAATCTTAAAGCTCCAAAATGATCTCCTTTGACTCCATGTCTCACATGCAGGTCACACTGATGCAAGAGTTGGGTTCCCATGGTCTTGTGCAGCTCCACCTGTGTGGATTTGAAGGGTACAGCCTTTATCCTGGCTGCTTTCACAGGTTGATGTTGAAAGTCCACAGGTTTTCCAGGTACATGGTGCAAACTATCAGTAGATCTCCAATTATGTGGTCTGGAGGATGGTGACTCTCTTCTCACAGCTCCACTAGGCAGTAACCCAGTAGGGACTCTGTGTGAGGGCTCCAACCTTACATTTCCCTTCCACACTGTCCTAGCACAGGTTCTCCATGAGGGCCCCACACATGAAGCAAACTTCTGACTGGGCATCCAGGCATTCCATACATCCTCTGAAATGTAAGCAAAGGTTCCCAAAAAACAATTCTTGACTTCTGTGCACTGGCAGGCTCAACACCATGTGGAAGCTGCCAAGGCTTGAGGCTTGCATCCTCTGAAGTCATGGCCCAAGCTCTACATTGGCCCTTTTCAGTCATGTGGAGTGGCTGGGATGCAGGGCACCAAGTACCTAAGCTGCACACAGCACAAAACCACCTTTTCCTCCTAGGCCTCTGGCCCTGTGATGGGAGGGGCTGCCATGAAGTCCTCTGACATGCCTGGAGACATTTTACCCATTGTCCTGGGGCTTAACATTCAGCTCCTTGTTACCTATGCAAATTTCTTCAGCCAGCTTGAATATCTCCTCAGAAAAAAATAGAATTTTCTTTTCTATCACATTGTTAGACTGCAAATTTTCCAAACTTTTATTCTCTGTTTCCCTTTTGAAACTGAACATCTTTAACAGCACCCAAGTCACCTCTTGAATGCTTTGCTGCTTAGAAATTTCTTCTGCCAGATACTCTAAATCATCTCTCTCAATTTCAAAATTCCACAAATCTCTAGAACAGGGGCAAAATGCTGCCAGTCTCTTTGCTAAAACATAACAAGAGTCAGCTTTGCTCCAGTTTCCAACAAGTTCCTCATCTCCATCTGAGACCACCTCAACATGAATTTCACTGTTCATATCATTATCAGAATTTTGTTAACAGTGATTCAACAAGTCTCTAGGGAGTTCCAAACTTTCCCACATTTTCCTAACTTCTTCTGAGCCTTCCAAACTGTTCCCACACCTGCCTGTTACACAGTTCCAAAGTTGTTTCCACATTTTCAAGTATCTTTTCAGCAGCACCCTACTCCTGGTATAAATTTACTGTATTAATCCTTTTCACATTGCTGATAAAGACATACCCAAGACTGGGCAATTTACAGAAGAAAGAGGTTTAATGAACTTACAGTTCCATGTGGCTGGGGAGGCCTCATAATCATGGTGGAAGGCAAGGAGGAGCAAGTTACATCTTACATGAATGGCAGTAGGCAAAGAGAGCTTGTGCAGGGAAACTACCCCTTATAAAACCATCAGATCTCATGAGACTTATTCACTATCCTGAGAACAGCACAGAAATGACCTGCCACCATGATTCAATTACCTCCCACTGGCTCCCTCCCACAACATGTGGGAATTCAAGATGAGATTTGGATGGGGACACAGCCAAACCATATCATTATCTTTGGTTCTCCACATTGAATTATTTTAAGTTTATTTCATTAAGTAATAGCATTACCCAATTCGATTCAACATTGTTAACATTAATTTGGCTTTTGCTTCAAGAGGTATTTATTGCATCATTTTCTTTCTCTTTTTCTCTTTTTTATATTTTTTAGAGATAGGGTCTCACTCTGTCACCCGGGCTGGAGTACAGTGATGAGATTATTGCTCACTGTAGCCTGGAACTCCTGAGCTCAAGCCATCCTCCCACCTCAGACCCCCTGGTATCTAGAACTATTGCATGCACCAGTATCCCTGGCTAATTTTTAAATTTTTATTTATTTATTTATTTATTTATTTTGTAGAGATGGAGTCTCGGTATGTTGCCCAGGCTGGTTTCGAACTCCTGGGCTCAAGCTATCCTTCCACCTCATCTTCCCAAAACGCTGGGATTACAAATGTGAACCACTGCACATGGCCTTTGTTAAGTTTTTAATTTCTATATTTATTAATATTATTCTGAATATACACACAAGGTTGCTGAAGCAGAAGAGATTATTAATTACTTATCGAAAATAATACATGTGTAGCTCTTTTGTGCTCCAATTCTTACCTCTGGAGACATGTGTTGAAAGCTACATGTTGTCTTGCACATAGGAGATCAATATTGTAGGTGAGAAATCAAAAATACATAAATCTGGACATTTATATAAGAGAGAGACAGCTGCCTCCTCCTTTCCTGAGAATGTTTCCTTAGAAATATAGCAGAGAGCGGCCGGGCGCGGTGGCTCACGCCTGTAATCCCAGCACTTTGGGAGGCCGAGGCGGACGGATCACAAGGTCAGGAGATCGAGACCACGGTGAAACCCCGTCTCTACTAAAAATACAAAAAATTAGCCGGGCGCGGTTGTGGGCGCCTGTAGTCCCAGCTACTCGGGAGGCTGAGGCAGGAGAATGGCGTGAACCCGGGAGGCGGAGCTTGCAGTGAGCCGAGATCGCGCCACTGCACTCCAGCCTGGGCGACAGAGCGAGACTCCGTCTCAAAAAAAAAAAAAAAAAAAAAAAAGAAATATAGCAGAGAGGACTCTGGGTTCTAATCTTTTTGGCAGTAAATAAGTTTTCCAAAGGAAAGGTAAGACCAGCATATTTACAATCCAAGAGTATCTCTACAGTCTCGAGTCTCATCTCCTCTTAAAATATAAACTCATGGCTCTGGGCAGGCAAATCTCTCTGGATGTTATCTCATTATCTACTCAGTCATAAGATAAGTTAGGCTTGTCTTATAATCTAGGTCCCAAGTTTCAGAAAAATTTGCTCAGAACTCCCTGCCTGTGCAGAAACATAAAAATATTTTCCCTACAGTCTCCCACACTTCTGTTTCTCTGGAATTTTCAATGCAGCATTAGCAAACTCCTCTGAAACTTCACTCTCCTCTGAGTAACCCCTACACCCCCTTGCCTTAACCCTAACCTGAATATTCTTTGAGGTCACTCTTTCTCCTTTAGTCCATACAAGTAAAGGATGTTCTTTTTCTCAATCTCAGCAAGGTCCCATCCATTCAGGAGATGAGGGTAAGTGTCCTTCTTGCTCTCCTGTTGCTTCCAGGTCATTTATCCCCCTTCCATTTTGCTAAATTCTGCACTGCTGAAGTGCAAGTCATTTTAGCCATCTTATAACTTTCTCACCTCAATCCTGCCATCTTCTGACTTCCCAACTATTTCTCTTCACAACAAAAGCCTTACCCTCTGGCCCACTTTCTTTCCACGCCACTTCTGTTGTCATTCTCAATAACAGTATCATATTCTGGACTTCCAGTCCACTGATCTATTCACTAGAAATGATGTTTTCATCCCTAATCCAATTCAGTTATCCACTCTCATGGTAATATCATGAGTTTGTCATCAACAAAACTGTGTCACTTCAAAAATAATTCCAAACATTCTATTCTCTGTTGACCTGTTCCTACCTTTCCAGCTCACATTTCATTACACCAAGTCCAATGTTCTTCCAGTTCTTTATGACCTCCAATGCATGAACCTCACCAAATTCTCATCATCTATCATCTGCCTATCTTCATTTCTCTCTTTACTTAATGCATACTTAATAATTTACTCAATTACCATCTTACCACATTCATTTGATGTTTCATCTCAAGTTTAATAAGACTACAATTTCACTCATGATAGTTCCTATACCTAGGCATCCTTAGAATCCTTACCTCAATAAATGATACCATTGTACTTTGATTAATAAATCTCAAACCTTTCTCTATTTCCTGTATCAAGGTCATTCAGTCACTAATTCAAAAAAATTTTCCAATCCACTTTTAAGCACCAGAGAAACCATAGTTCAGAATCGGAATCTAATATAAATCTCAAACCAACTCACTGCCAATGTTTGCTCTGTGGCCCAAACCTCTATTATTATTTAATCTATAATTCTGAAATAACTCCCTAACTAACCTCTGTTCTTCCACTCCTGGCCCATCCAAACCATTCTTCATGTGGCAGCTAGCATGTCTTTTTACAGAACTACTGAAGACTTCTGTAGCTGTTCCTTGCACTTATAACTTCATAGAAACTTGTTACCTTGAACTGAACCAGTGTAATTTGGCCCTTGGTCACCTTTTCTCCTCAGTACATGACACTTGCTCTCTGGGTCTCTATCTAGCTCCAGCTCTCTGTGCAACAGGGTGCCATGGTTTTTCAGGTCTCAGAACTCAACAACCTCTTTACTTATGCAGGTCTTTGGGCTTGCTGTTCTCTCTGAACATATTTTTCTTTCTGGTCTTTGCATGAATGACCTCTTCTTGTCCTTAAATTCTAAGAGTAGATATTTCCTCTTCCAAAAGGCCTTTCATAAAGAATTCTTCAGCTTTCCCTTATTACCCTCAATTACATGACTTTCCTTATTCTATCCATTGCATTTACTGCAAAATATTATTTTATTTCACACACATATATATATCATTTATTTATATAAATTTATTTGTTTGTTGTTTACCTCCTCATGACAGTGCAAGCCTGATACAGACAGATATAACAAAATGCCATGGTTACACCTGCAGTTAATATGCCAGTAACTGCATATTAATTGGAATATATGGAATATAGTGACCCTAAATTCCACCAATATCTGTGGCATGAACAAAGGATCTCCCTCCTTTCAAAAACCTATAATCTCCATTCAACCAATAGGAGGACAATACTTTTTAAAATGGTTTCCAGAGCTCAATAGTTTTCTGAAGTCAGCACATCTCAAAGGTGAGCACTTTTCCACATATCCTAAAAAATGATTCTTAACTAGACAGGGCAGCAAGAGGTGATGCCCTCCTGGCCAGATACATAGTTGAAGTCTTCTAGGTACATGGAAGCAGAGGCAATTTGAAAAAAATCCCTAAAGTCATTCTGAAACATCACCTCCTAACATCATCCCCATACCATCCCACTGGTGAAGAATCAAGAAATTCTAGGTAAAAATCTGACTTTGAAACTTCCTTGTTGAAAGCCCACAAATGGTTCCTTAAGATGGCACATGTGATTTTCGATGATCAAGTCTGTGTTCGTGTCACTAGCTTCAACTCACCACTCCCTGATTCATGCTGTACTTTGCATCAATGAAAGACTGTTCTCTTTCCTGCACACTGTGTATACACATACACACACACTATATAAATATATATATATATATATGTGTGTATATATATAGTATTTATATTTAGGTATGTTAAATTTCTAAAGATACACAAACACACACCTTCAATAATTTAATGGTTTTGAGTGGTTGAACTTCACAATCATTTGTCATCCAAGTGATTCAGTCTCCCAAACATTCACATGAAGAATATTCAATTAAGCCAACCCAAAGCAATGAATTTCTCAGGTACTGAAATACAAAGACTTGTATAAACCACTGGTTCTCACCTTGTTGAGGGAGTCTGCATCCGAACTACCTGGACAGCTTTCTTCAAAATATAGCTGCACATATCCCTGTTCCCACCTTGCTCCACCTCACAGCCACATTATATTATTCCTTAGTTATATGGATTGAGGAAGCACAGGTATTTTGAAAAACCCTCTTGGCCATTCTGCATTGTTCTGAGTGTTCTGCCCTAGTTAAAAATGGCCAATATAGACTCAATATTAATGGATGCTGACACATTAGAAAAAGATAGAAAAAGCAAAACAAAAATTATTTTGCATCAGGAGTTGAACCTAATCAGTGATTACATGTATCTGGATAGCTAAGTTTTTCTTCCAGATTTGTTTACCATAAATAGCTGCACCTCTGCTTTGTATCTACTGCCAAGATTAACTTATTAATTACACAAATATTTATAAAAGCATCCACAATGTGATAGCTCTGTGCTATGTGCTGGTGATACAAGCAATGAGCAAAAAGTACACAGTCCCTATACCTAACAAGCTTCCAGTCTAGGAGGGGAGTCATATATTAATCAAATAACCACATTGATGATATATAATTATCAATCAAGATAGGTATAATTAGGGAAATAATGAGTTCTGTGAGAGGATATTTCACAAATACCAGATTTATACTAGGAACCAGGGGAAGCTTCCTGAAAATAATTGGGCTGTGACATTAAGGATGAATGAGTTAACACACAAAGAAGGAAGAGGAAGGGTGTGCTCATGACAGAGAAAAACAGCGTAGGTAAAATCCCTGTGGTGAAAATGAGAAGTCAGGTCCCAGGTATCCAAGGTTAATAGAATGAACGGCAGAGGCCCAGGGGAAACCAGAGGCATCATGGGTAGCAAGGGGCTAGACTATCAGGGCCTTGCTGATCATTTTAAAGATTTTTTTTTTCCTAAGGCCAATGATATCTCATTGAGAAGACAAAATATAGAAAATCTGTTTTGAGGCAATTCTGTATTCTTGGCAAAAGATAAGATTAATATGGATTATGATGGTGGTAATGGAGATAAAGGGAAGTGGATCAATTCGTGAAAGAAACACAGGGTGGGCTTGATATGGCAGTTGAGGTAACACAGGAGTCAGGGATTGCTTCCAGTTCTTCTATTTTACAAGTAAAGTGTCATTTTTTAAACTTGGGGACAGTTTAGTGATAAAGAGTTTAATTTTGTACCTGATAAATTTGAACTATTTTGAGATAGTCAAGAAGCAAAATGTTAAATTGGCAGTTAGACATTTAGGTCTGAAGCTCAGAGAACAGAATTGAGCTGGAGATATTTTCAGAGATGATCATTTTACATGCAATAATTGAAATCATAGCATGGATGACGTTGCATAGGTAAAGAATACAGAATAAGAATAGAAGAAATCTGGCTAGGTGTGGTGGCTCACTCCTGTAATCCCAGCACTTTGAGAGGCAGAGGTGGGTGCATCACGAGGTCAAGAGATCGAGACTATCCTGGCTAACATGGTGAAACCCCGTCTCTACTAAAAATACAAGAAAAAAAAAAAATTACCCGGGCATGGTGGCGCGCACCTGTAGTCCAATCTACTTGGGAGGCTGTGGTGGGAGAATTGCTTGAACCGGGAGGGGGAGGCTGCAGTGAGCTGAGATCACACTACTGCACTCCAGCCTGGATGACAGAGTGAAGCAAAACTCCGTCTCAAAAAAAAAAAAAAAAAAGAAAAGAAAAGAAACCAATTCCAACATTGAATAGCATTGAATAGGTATGTTAAGGAAGATGACCCTGACAAGAGAGACAGAAAAGAAGCCTTAGAGGCAGGAAGAAATCCAGGATAATAATGTGCTGGAAAAGCCAAGGGAGGAGAGAGGTTTAAGGATATGATCAGCACTGTTAAATGATGCTGGACAGTCAAACCAGAAGATAACTGAAAAGTGTCCACTGAACATAGAAACACGGAAATCTTTAGTGACATAGTGAGAGCTCTTATGTGGAATAATAGAGTAAAAGTTCAATTGAAATAACTTAGGAGTGAAAAATGAAGAAATGCAAACCACAAGCATAGATAATTCTTTCAGAAAGTTTGATTGCAAAGAAAAAAATGGACAATAGCTTTAGGACTTACACAATGAATATGGTGTTTTATTTTATTTGTTTTAATAAGAGGCATTCACACACACACACACACACACACACACACATATACACACCATACGACACAAAGAGATAAGGAGCAGAGAAAAAGGAGGAGAAAGTAAGGGTATTATTGGTAATGAAAGATTCCTGAGAAGATAGGGCAGCAGGAGACCAAAAAACAACTGGAAGCTCTCGCCTCAGACAGACATACAGGGAACTTCTCTACTATAAAAGCAGTGGGGATGAGAGATGGGAAACAAATGCAGGTAGACTGGGACATTTGATTAGCATGGCATTAAAGGTGAATTCTACACGTTTTGTAAAGTGGGAAAAGATACCTGCCAAGAAATAGAAAGATATTGGGGGAGGTTTAATGATAGTGGAGAGGACTTGAAATAGTTTGGGCTGCGATTGGAAGAACCAAGCTTCATGAAGTCCTGGGCAGGATTAGGAACCAAACCGAGGCTGTTGATCCTGAAGGGAACACCTTTTATTTCTTCAATTTCTGTTCTTCCCAAACATTACAACCCTGTTTGCCAGCTCAAATTTGGGATCTTAATTTGTACCCCTCTTAAATCATAGTATATTGCTCTGGGTGTGTATGTGCGTGTGTGTATGTGTGTGTGTGTCTGTGTCCCTGTCTGTGTCTGTGTATTTGTGTTTATCTTCCAGTAGGATCATAGCACCTTAAGAAACTTAGCACTTTGGGAGTCCGAGACGGGCGGATCACGAGGTCAGGAGATTGAGACCATCCTGGCTAACACAGTGAAACCTGTCTCTACTAAAAAAAAAAAAAAAAAAAAATACAAAAAAAACTAGCCGGGCGAGGTGTTGGGCGCCTGTAGTCCCAGCTACTCCGGAGGCTGAGGCAGGAGAATGGCCTAAACCCGGGAGGCGGAGCTTGGAGTGAGCTGAGATCCGGCCACTGCACTCCAGCCTGGGTGACAGAACAAGGCTCCGACTCAAAAAAAAAAAAAAAAAAAAAAAAAGAATTAGCATTAATTTGTCATCACAGTGTATGCTTGGTTTAACACACTATGTACAAATTCAACACTTAATAAATATTTGCTGCCGGGCGCGGTGGCTCACGCCTGTAATCCCAGCACTTTGGGAGGCCGAGGCGGGCGGATCACAAGGTCAGGAGATCGAGACCACGGTGAAACCCCGTCTCTACTAAAAATACAAAAAATTAGCCGGGCGCGGTTGTGGGCGCCTGTAGTCCCAGCTACTCGGGAGGCTGAGGCAGGAGAATGGCGTGAACCCGGGAGGCGGAGCTTGCAGTGAGCCGAGATCGCGCCACTGCACTCCAGCCTGGGCGACAGAGCGAGACTCCGTCTCAAAAAATAAAAAAAATAAAAAAAATAAAAAAATAAAAAAATAAATAAATAAATAAATATTTGCTTCAAATAAATATATAGGTGTTCGTTGGAATATAATACAGGAAACATAATGGGTTTCTAGGGTTTTAAATCTCAAACATCAATTCCTAGATTCAGTCCCAGACATACAAAATCTTCAATTTTATATATAATTCCAGAATGCCAGATATCTGAACTCACATACACTATGACTCTTGTCTGACTGTAGATATATTTGAACTAGTTATTCTATAGAGTTGTGTGCCTGAACGTTTTTTGCAAATCTTTCTGCAAATTGTCTCTAAGGCAATAACATCGGTGAATCAGATGTATACTTAATAAACAACCACAAGAAAGAGCATTTTACATGGAAATGGAAATGTCTTTCTAAATACGCAGGTAGAATAAAAGGTTCAGCTATAAGATATTTTGATTTAAGTTTTATCATTGAAATTAAGGAATCTGATACTTAACCTTCAAGAGCTGCTATGCTGGTGAATGGAAAATTATTTTTGATTACAAAACAAGCAGTTAATGTGCTTTGATTTTAAAAGATTTGCTTCAGAGACAGTGAGGATAGCTGCTAATTTGAATTTCAAAAAGAGGCCCTGATTTCCTGTTGTGGAGAGTCTTGCTGACATGTCCCTGGGTTCCGCAGCTATGCCTCGCTGCTTGAGTTTTGCTTCATTGTGTCCTTCTGCCCACATACTTGAGAGCTCTGTCCTCCATTTGCCATCGAGCAGCTGCCTAGGAATCCATCTGTCATCCGTCTTTCACACGTGCACCACCCAAAGGAGTCACTCCTGCAACACATCAAAAGTACTTCTGTGCTGAGGAACTGTCTGCATTCAAAATCCAGCAGAAAATAAGTTCAAGGGGAGACACTAAAAACACATGACTGGTTTGACATACCAAAATAATTGCAAATGGGAATAATTTAGCAAAAACATGGTAAACAGAATGGCAAAATGACTAGTTATATACACCTAATATATTAATATTCAAGGAAAAGGGGTGAAAAAAGTAATACAACACCAAAAGGTTTTAAACCTATGAATAAAAAGTAGAAGGGTAAATTAATATATAGGGTGAGCACTTTGATTATTGAATACAGAAATACTTCTACTGCTAAAGGATAGGAGATATTCAAAAAATAAAAATATAAAATAGTAAACTAATTTTTTAAAAAAGATATTCCCAAAAATAATTATTCATGATAATGCCAATACATAAAAAAGGATTTTAACATTTATGTTTTGGTATAAAGTTTGCACTGATCTATAACCTGAAAGAAATTTGGCAACAAGTAATCAAGGCACTGTCTTCATATTGTCTTGTAAGTCTCAATAGCCATCAGCATCACTAACACCTCAAAAAATGTCCTGTGTTTTAAAGGGGTGGGGAGCTCATCTGATATACTGTTTATCCCCTTGATACTAACAAAGAAAACTGGCAGAAGTGAATTTGTGCAAGGAAGGGCAGAGAATAAAATTTTAAAAACCAAGGCTATTAGTCAAAAAGAATGAAAAAAAGAACCCTAAGTTCTTCAAGGAAAAGTGATTAAAATCATGACACTCAAAGGTCCAAAGGGAATAAATGATTCAAACAAGGCTAGAGTGTTAAAATATACATCTAGAAGGATTTGACACCTAAGTTTCTAAAGGACCTGAATGATTTTCAACAGACCTCAGGCTAAAAATTTGTAATGAGAACTTCTCAGAAGCAAATACCAAGGGGAAAAAGTCAGTTGTTAATAAAAAGGAATTTGTATTTGATTTTCATTAGTTCACATTTGTTTAATTTTCCTAAAAGAATATGACTTTAAAAAGAATAAAAGAAAATAATAGTTTGTATTGGCTAAATACAATATTTCTGATTATTTTGCCAACATTGGCATATTAAAGTTCTTTATAACTCAGTGACATTCAACAAATATCACAGAAAAAATAACAAACCAAACAATGCAAAAATAAGCAAAACCGTCTACCTGTAGTCCTATATTAGATAGACACTGAGGAGACATGATTTGAAAGCCATAGAGACAGTGTGAATTAGGAATGTCTTTACGAACATAGAGGAGAAAGTCAGCCAACTTACAGCGATTCAGAGGACAGGCATAAACATCTTCCCTAACTGTCTACCACCAGTTACAACATCTGAAATTGAACCAGCATGATTTCTTTTTATTAATTTAAAGATATTTAGGATTTAGTAATCATCTCTTTTAATTCTAGAAAAGAGCAGTTTTATAGCAAAATAAAAGCAAAAAGTCCTGGTAAAGATCTTGACCGATAGGGCTTGTCTATTGGAGCATCTTGTAAGGATGGAGCATCAGAAAGCAGAGTAAGGATGGAGTCGAATGTAAAAAGAGTTCAAAAAGAAGCATTGAATATTTCCCAGTTTTACAAGGTTTGCAACGTTTTCAGCTTTATAACATCTGTAGACAAAATGGAAAAAGGAGCCATTGAAGGAAAAAGGTAACTGTGCCTATTGAGAGGAGAATGCTAATCTCATTCCATCATTTTTCAAACTATTGTATTTCATCGAAGACACCCTTAGCATTACAGCACAGTTATGCACCACATAACAATGTCTCAGTCAACAACAGATCTCTTGTATACCAGTGGCCCTTAAGATTACAACAGAGCTGAAAAATTCTTATAGCCTAGTGAGTTGTAGCCACAGTAATGTCATAGCACAACACATTACTCACATTTTTGTGGCAATGTTGGTGTAAACAAACCTACTGTGCTGCCAGTCACATAAAAGTGTTGCACACACAATTATGTACTTGATAACAAACGACTGTGTTACAAGTTTGTATCTTTACTAAACTATATTTTATCATAATTTTAGAGTATACTCCTTCTGCTTATTAAAAAAAAAAAAAAAGCTAACTGTAAAACAGCCTCAGGAAAGTCCTTCAGGAGGTATTCCAGAAGAAGGCATTGTTATCATAGGAGATGACAGCTCCATGCGTGTTACTGCCCTTTAAGACTTTCTAGTGGGACAAGATGTGGAGGTGAAAGACAGTTGTATTCATGATGCTGACCCTGTGTAGGCCCAGGCTAACGTATGAGTTTGTGTCTTAGTTTTTAACAAAAAAGTTTAAATAGTAAAAATAAAAATAAAAGACTTAAAAATAAAAAGCTTATAGAATAATAGTATGAAGAAAATATTTTGTACAGTTATACAATGTGTTTGTATTTTAAGCTAAGTGGTATTACTGAAGAGTCCAAAAGTTTTAAAGAATTAAAAAGTTTATAAAGTAAAAAACTTACAGTAAGCTAGGGGTAACTTATTATTGAAGAAAGAAGAAGTATTTTTATAAATTCAGTTTAGTCTAAGTATACAGTATTTATAAAGTCTACAGCAGTGTATAGTAACATCCTAGGCCTTCACGTTCACGCACCACTCACTCACTAACTTACCCAGAGCAACTTTCAGTACTGCAGGTTCCATTCATGCTAAGTACACTATACAGGTGTACCATTTTGATCTTTCATACCATATTTATACTGTACCTTTTCTATGTTTAAATATGTTTAAATGCACACATAATTACCATTGTGTTACAATTGTCTACAATATTCAGTACAACAACATGCTGTACAAGTTTGTAGCCTAGGAGCAACAGACTATACCATATAGCCTAGGTGTGTAGTAGACTATACTGTCTAGTTCTGTTAAGTACGTTCGGTAACACAATGACAAAATTGCCTAATGACCATTTCTCAGAATGTATTCTTGTCTTTAAGTGATGGATGACTGTATTTACAATCTGGTAGGGGTCTTTTGAGCTCTTATAAAATCCCCAATATTTTACTGATGGGAAACACAGATAAAGTATTCCTTACTAAATTCACAAACCAATTAGGTTAGTTGCACAGCTAAGACAAACAGCTGATTTTCTCAATTCTAGTGGATTCACAACACGTCTCATGGTTTTTTTCCTAAATTTTTCTCCCTCAGATAAACCTACTGACGTAGGTGATATCACCGATGTCATTACAGCATATCACTGTGTTGTATCTGCCCTACTGAACTGGTATCCAAAAGCACACTATGATTGAGCAAATTGAAGTGGAACATTTCATTGCTTATTTCATGAAAACATTGTCATAAATTTCATTTTATTTCTAAACATAATGGATGCCATATTGAAACTATTTTCAGCGGAATTTTACTTTCAGACTTAAAAATATTTTACTTGCAAAAGGACTGTGCCTACCATAGAAAGGCATCAGTGGTGAAATATTGTAATACTAGTAAGTAAACGGAATCTGTAACTGAACCGTAGATTGTTGCAATGCCTATCATGAGTTGACCATTCAACTTCAACTGTGGTTAAAATATCTCCTTTTTTTTTTTTTTTTTTTTGAGACGGAGTCTCACTCTGTTGCCCAGGCTGGAGTGCAGTGGCGCGATCTCGGCTCACTGCAAGCTCCGCCTCCCGGGTTCCCGCCATTCTCCTGCCTCAGCCTCCTGAGTAGCTGGGACTACAGGCGCCCGCCACCGCGCCCGGCTAATTTTTTGTATTTTTAGTAGAGACGGGGTTTCACTGTGGTCTCGATCTCCTGACCTTGTGATCCGCCCGCCTCGGCCTCCCAAAGTGCTGGGATTACAGGCGTGAGCCACTGCGCCCGGCCTAAAATATCTCCTTTTTGTTTGCTTTTCTTTTTCATTCAAGTTGATATCAAAAATAATGAGAGATTATGTGATCGAACCAAAATGTTCCACACCCAGGCTCTTGTACATACTATCATTTGGGTGTTGCTAGGACTGTGTTGTCATTAATTTCAAGGTTACACTTGGAGTGCGTAGAATAACCATAGGAAATTTTCTCCGTGTGGGAGCCACTTTACTTATAGATTTGGCAAGGGACTTGATGTCCATAACAGCCATCCAGTGCTAAAAGAGTGATAAGGAATGTAGTCATTCTTTAGTACATTGGCCACAGAATGACACCCTCAAAATGCAAAGGGCTTTGCCTATGCCTAACTCTATAAACAATGTCTCTACCATGATTAGAATTCATTCACTTATAAAACATTCACACATCCAATTTTTCAAAAACTTCCACAGGCAAATAATATTATGCCATCCCTGTTTCACCCCACCTTTCCCATTATTTGAGTGACTAACTTTTAAAAATGAAACCATATTAAGAAGTTTTGTTTAAATAACAACAAAGCAACAGATTACACAGATGTCTGACTTATAGGAAAAGGAATGCACACAAACAGTGAAAATCATGGGTGCCTTTGGCCTCCAAATTCATTTACCACGTTATAAGCAATGATGTTCTCTGCTACCCAGAAAAAGATGGAGGCCTTGGATGACCCTCTATATCTGTGTTCAGTGTTCCAGGAATTTCTAGGACTCCACTACAGAAAGAGTACCCAGTAATTCCCTTCAATTCTCATATCAAAACTGATCTCTCCTCTTGGCTCTCTCTGTCAGTTCAGGTTGTTGCCTGATGCATGCCTTTCAGGGGCTGTGTGACTCACGGTGAGTTTGCCTTACTTTACTCACCACTTCAAGGGGCAGATGCCAAAATAAACTCTGTACCATCACAGGGAGAAGCTGTTTCCATTTACTGGAAATGGAAATCTTCATCTAGTTTTTACTTCCTTTAATTCTTATGCTGCTATTACCAGATTCCTCTGATAACCTCCTTGGTTTGTTCTCCGCCATGTCTCTATACTTCTTGTATCAAACTTTTGTTTCCCTTTCATTTATTTATTCAACAAATATTCAAAATGGTACTATGTACCAGATACTTCTCTAGATGCTTCAAAAACATACAACAGAAGAAAGTACTCCTTGTCCAAGAAATTCACAAATTTTGGGGCTCTACAATTTCAATAATGACATTCTAACACAGGAGAAAGAAGCTACTCCTTGATAGAACTCTCTATCAAGAGATAGAACTCTATTTATTTATCTCTAAAGTCATTCATGACTCTTGGAAGATGCAATTATTTGCTACAATATAGATTGATGGTCTGGTATAGTGAAGAGAGTGATGGAAATAAAATTAGGCCACCCCAGTTCAAATCGTATCTGCCATTTTCTGGCTATGTGACTTCACAGGTCTCAGTTAAGTGGTTATTCCCTAAACATGAGTATCCTTAACTGTGAAACTGTTGTAACAATGACCTACTCACAGGGTCATGTGAAGACCACTTGAAATAATTTATGGAAATTGCAGCACAGCTTCTGGTCCTTAGTAGGCATTCAATAAATGTTGTTTTAGTCAAATAAATTACTATACAAATGATACATTAGATGTCAAACATGTAATAACTCCTTAACTGTTTTATTTTGAAATAATTTAAGACTTAGAGAAAAGTTGTAAAGCAATACAAGTTCTCTCATAGCCTTGGCTCTGATTCCTCAGATTATTTATAGTATTCTCATATAAACAATATTTCAAAAATATAATTTCTAAATTTTTGAAAGTAATTTTCAGACATAACGTTCCTTCACTCCTACATACTGTAGTATTTCTCAAGAACAGCAACATTCACTTACACAACCAGAGTAGAATTATCAAAATTAGAAACAAACATTGATACAGTATTATAACAATCTATACTTACTCATTTCATCAATTGTTCCACTAATGTCCTTCATAGCAAAAGAAAACAAAATGTCTTCTGGCTCCAAATTTAATTTAGGCCCTCACATTCCATTTGCAAGTTATGTTTCTTTAGTTCCTCCAATCTAGAAAAATTTCCCTACCTTTCTTTGTCTTTCTCAACCTTGACATTTGAAGAATACAGGTCTGATTTTGTAGACTGTTTCTCAATTTTGGTTTGTCCATTTTTTTTCTCATGTTTACATCAGTTTATGCCCTATTGGCAAAGCAATACAAGAGTGATATTGCGTCCTTCTCAGTGCATCATATTAGGAGGCATATAAAGTCAATTTGTCCCACTAATAACGATATTAACTTTGACCACTAGATTAAGGTGGTGTGTGAATGATCTCCCCTCCCCTATAGAGTTATTCAATTTCCTTTTGTAACCAATAAACATCTGTGAGGAGATATTTTAAGACTAAGTCAATATTCTATTGCTCACTATATTTTTGTCCACTAGTCTCACCATGCAATGATTTTACCTAAAACAGTTATTACTATGGAAATTGCCAAAGGATGATTTCTAATCACTTCTACATTTATTGGACATAATCATATAATAACATTTACTGTTAACTGTGAACAAACTAATATTTAATTGATTCATCTAACAACAAATGTTAAGAGAAACCACCCATTTAGGCATCAGAGGAAAATGTTTTTTATCTGTTCAATATGTCTTTTATCAGGCTATGTTATCATCATAAAAACAGTATCTGCTTAAAACGTAGTTTTAGAACTACATTAAAACCTCAGCACAAAGAACACTAAATCCTCACAAAAATGACTGTCTCTGATTGGAAACAGGAGAATAGAATACACTAAGAACAAAATTAGCCAAATAACATTGTCTGAGTGACCCTGAGAAGTAACAGAATGGTGTCTAAATATATTTATTTACTAACGCACCCTATGCTTCTATTTTTCTTTTTCTTTTTTTTAAGTCGTCATGTTTCTGAAAGAATCTATGGGCCTATCCTCACTGTGAAGATCAAAAGAAAACTTAAAAAATCACTATATATTTGTGAAAGTAGATTTGTTATTGGTTAAGGGTAAAGAATCCAGAGAAAAACTCCTTATCACTAGAAAATATGTGAAGAAATATCTTCAAAGGTGCTTTTCTATATGCTGGGAAGTTCAGATATATTTTTAAACTTTACACTTATAGTGTTCTTTCTTAAGGTTCGTATATTTTGGCTTTTATGATACCGCTTTACTCCTGATTCCCAATACTAATTTTCTGAACAGTTCAATGGAGTGCCAAATGAGTAATAAGAAAATTTGAAAATTCTACTATTTTATGATACTGAGTAGTTTTTATATACTTCTTTGTTATAGAGCAACATTTTACTGAATAAAATAATATTTAAAAGTCTTAATTACATATTAATTGTTGATAAATTAAATTTTCAGCTTTTAAATATTTATAGTAAAACAAACTAATTGGTCCTGCTAGATGCATTTTGCTGTCTACATAGATTAGAGATGATTTGGATAAATAGATGGAGTAAAGCACTGGTACCTAATAGTCAGGAGACCAGTATCCAGATTGAGCTCAATACTAATTAGTTATGTGATCTTGTGAGAGTAACATAACCATCACTCACCATGGTTATTTATCTGTAAAATGAGAAAGTTGGATCATGACATCTTTTATGGTTACTTTAAGACTTAAAATTCTTTTTATTGTAAAAAAAAATGTTTTGATTCTTGTTATATTTCTGAAATTCTAATTATAGTTCCACTTAGCATATTATATCCAAATGATGTGTAACTTTAGCCTAGCCCCTTCTCAGAATACCATTTAGTCATAATCAAAAAATGAAATATCCCTGATTCAAATTATCAACATCCAAATCATAATATTTTACTACACATAGTCTGCATGTATTTCCTTTATGTTAGTAAACATTTACATTACTCTACTAAATTTTTCTCTTTTTTATTATCCCCAAACTGCCTTCTTATTATAATTTGGCTTCCATAATAATTTGCTTTCACAGGCACTGCACAAACATTCTAATCTGCCTGATAATTTTCACAATATCAATAAGATGCATTCTGGTGAATATTTTATCCTTATGTGAGTTTGGTTAATATGAAACAACTCCTTCATGTTCTGATTTCGCTACAAAACTGACAAAAATCAAGTTTCTGAACTAGTGGATCAGCAAAGCTATCATCCTGGGCCCTGGCAAATTCACCAAGATGCTGAAGTCTGATAATAGAGAGTCAGCAGACCTTGCCCCAGTGATAACTCCACTTCACCATCAGTTTCTCTTGGAATGTATTACTTCCTGAGTTCTACATTGAACATTTCTGCAAGCCTCAAGCCAAATATCAGGGCTATTCAGGTAGAAAGGGCTCTAGTAATTTTGGACCTAATTCTTAGAGGTTTACTTGATAGAAAAATACTGTTAGATAAGAGCTGCCAATCAAAAAATTCAACCTTTTCCATTTAAATATGAAGAAAATGTGAGCAAGATATAATCATAAAGGCAAACACTCAAAGTGATGATTCTAGGGACCAGGATATTAAAGTGAATGATGGAATGATTCAAACTCAAATCATTAAGTTATATTGAATATTTAGTTTTTAGTTTTATATAATGACTTATATGTCTAACACCAAATTCAGGCAGTTCACTAGGTGCACAAAGCCTAAAGACAAACTATTTTACTTCAAAGTGCGGATTTTTTCCATTTAGAGAAACCATACATCTAATTCTCAGTCACCCCTGCCAAAATGAGCAGGCATCCACATCCTGGACCAAACTTTTTCTGCCATCCTACTTTCATGACCTGCTTAGAGTCCACTCTAAAATTTGTACTGATGTATCTAGGTAATAACTATCATTTATCTCGTAGCCAGGTCATTGTCATGCATTGCTGAAGGGTCTAGAGATGTGTTAATCGTTCAAGCCATTTTAAAGACACCTTCTACAGTCATCTTTTGATATGGATATAACTCTCACCTAGGTCCAGCCATATTTGTTCCTTCTGCTTTGTTTGTTTGTTTTTTAAGACAGAGTCTCCCTCTGTCGCCCAGGCTGGAGTGCAGTGGCATGGTCACAGCTGACTGCAGCCTCGACCTCCTAGGCTCAAGCAATCCTCACACCTGAGACTCCAGAGTAGCTAGGACTACAGGCACATGCCACTACAGCTGGCTAAATTTTGTACTTTTTATGGAGACAGGGTTTTACCATATTGCCCAGGCTGGTCTTGAACTCCTGGGCTCAAGTGATCTGCCTGCCTCAGCCTCCCAAAGTGCTCTTTCTGTTTTTCATCACTTACTTCTCAGGATGCCTTCAGTCTCCTATATGAAAGCTCTGCTTCTATTTTTTAAATAGTACACATATACATATATTCCAAATATATGCCTTTGCACCCTAATACGTGATAGATAGATAGATAGATAGATATAGATAGATATCTTCTTATGCATTTTTGTCTATTTTGTTCTCTCTCCTAAGCACTTTTGTCTCCCCCAAATAGGTTAAAGCAAATATCCACTATCACGACCTAAGTCCTAGGGATTCTTGTCCTAAAGATTAATAGCTCAATATTCTAAAAGGTATAAATCATAGAACTTTCTTACCAAGCTAGAAGATAACTTAGTAGAGTTTTGGGCTTTGAATTTTTTCCAACTCCTTTTCTCCTGATTTCTGCATTCTATTTCTTGTTGCCTCCAATACCATGATCGAGAACAGATGTTTTACTGCCAGATGCTTTGCAGTATTATCTCATGTGATATTACCAACAAGCATACCAGGTAGTGAACATTATCCATATTGTATTTGCAAAGATGCTGAAGATGAAAGAAGAATGGTAGCTGTCCAATGCATCACAGCTCATCAGCAGTAGATTCTGGTCTGCCTAACTCAAATGTCCATGCCCTTCCTATTATAAGAGACTGTCTCGCAATGACAGTGTCATCTGCGTGCTTTAAATCTATCTGTGGTATCTAATAAAAAATAGATCAGAGTCAACACGGTCCTAAAATTTGACTTTGTCAATTTCAGTTTTAATTATTTTAAATACTACATTATAAGCAAATAATAATTACATGGGTGTGTGTGTGAGTGTATTTGTGTGTTAAAAAAACAAGCTCTAGACGAACTTATTTAGGATGTCTTTTTAAATTATTATGGATTTAACATTTGTAAGCATTGTCATAGAAGAGGTTTGACTGAGTGTAGCTGAATTTATTACATGCCAATCAAATTAGTGCAGTACACAAGTAACTTTGTGCTTCAGGATGGCTCTGGGAATCTCCGTTTGATTTGGGGATTGCCATTTACCCATGCCTGGAAGGAAAGAATGATGGCTGAGGTGATTGTGGGTAGACAATGACCCCATTAATCATCGTGCTATAGATATGAGTTGTTCCGTGCAGTGACTCATTACACAGTGCATCAAATAATAAACACCGACAGCTAGCTAGGAGTGAGGGAAGATTGACAGATGGTCAATAAATTCAGAACTGGCATATTTTTGTAAATTGATTGTAGGTTTGAAGGCTTGCAGTGCTTTTCACTACAACTTTAAATCATCAAAGTTGTCTTCCAGATTAAGCAATTAAATTTAAATATGAAAAGTTCTAATGATTCAAGAATGAAATATTGCCTATTCTTTCATGCCACTGAAATTTGCCCAATTATTTTTACCAGAAAAAAAAAAGTCGTCTTTAGAGTTTATGGGGAAAAAGTGTAGTGGCTAAACTGCGGATACTTTTCTTTGAATGCCATTAAATATCTATGTAAAATTTTTAAAAATCATCACAAAACTGTGAAACATGTTTCCTGAAAGTTATGATTATTTCTAATCTAAACAGGCAATATTAAAAAGAAAATAAATGCAAAGCTTGAATAATGTGCAGTACTTTATAAAATACATTTCACAAGTCTAAATATTCTGCCATGTAAGATGTAGCTACCACGGTTGATATAGTTCCCTCTTCCTATAACATCCAAAATTGCATGAGTCTTATTTTAGTGGTTTGGGGAGATTTATAAAGAGCATGCCAATTCCAAAGCCTAGGGCAGTACAATAAAGGCAACAAACTTGTCTTCTGTGTTCAGACAGCCTGCACCAGTTACTCTGCTTTGATAGCTTTTTCTCCACAAAGCATAGATTACAAAAGAAATCCGTTCACAAAGAAGATGAGAAAATGCTCATTTCATTCATTTAATTAGTTGCAAGCTTATGTTTAATATCAACATTATAAATAAATAGTCAAACACACCTTTCTCTTCCCATGGTGTTATGTGCTGGATCTCTTCTATTTGTCCTTCCTGATGTACTCTGCTTCCTGTCAATTATGGGTTTGTGTCCTGCAACCAGGTATGTTTAAATCCAAACCCCCAGTAACTGTGAGTGTGCTCTTATTTGGAAATAGGGTCTTTGCAGATGTAATCAAGTTTAAGATGAGGTCACACTGGATTTGGGTGAGCCCTAATGCAATATATTCGGGGTCCTTGTAAAAGAAAAGACACAGACACATGGGGGTAAAACATTATGCGATGACAGAGCCAGCTGTCTAAGCAGCAGCTGCAAAGCAAGGACCATCGAGGATCACTGCAAACCGTCAGAATCTAAGAAGAGGTGAGGAAGTATTCTCTTCTCTAGGCTTCAGAGGAAATATAGTCCTGTTCAAACCTTGATTTCAGGCTTCTAACTTACAGAACGCTAAGACAGCAGTCCCCAACCTCTTTGGCTCCAGGGACCAGTTTCATGAAAGACAATTTTTTCATGAACGGTGGGTGTGTGGGGGTGGTTTCAGAATGAAACTGCTTCCCCTCAGGTCATCAGGCACTAGCTTCTCATAAAGAGTGTGCAACCTAGATCCCTGGCTTACGCAGTTCACCATAGGGTTCACACTTTTATGGAAATCTAACGGCCAGCTGATCTGACAGGAGGTGGAGCTCAAGTGGTAATGCTTAGTCACTCACTACTCACCTCCTGACTTGCAGCCCAGTTCCTAACTGGCCACAGACCCGTACCAGCCCATGGTCTCAGGGGTAGAAAACGCTGCCCCAAGATAATAAATTCCTGTTGTTTTAAGCCATCTGTTTTGTAGTACTTTGTCACAGCAGCCCTAACAAATGGATAAACTGTTCATTATGCTTAGTGCCCAGGAAGATGGCCCACAGAGACAAGCAACAGTAGGTCTCCTCTCACATCTGGTTCAGGCAGGTTAAAATAAAGCTCTGGCAGGAATGCAAGGATAGTGGGAGATTAAGGCCGTTAAGTATTCTGCCAGTTCCCTCCTGCTAAGTTGCTTTGATGTGTTTGTTCCTCTCCCAACAGCTACAGCTCCAGTCTCTCTCCATAAAGCTGCCCTCTGGAGTCTGGTACCTGCTTTATCTCCTTTCCCACTCAGACTTGGATGGTAGTGGCTCCCAAGTGTCATCATCTATATTAAGTATCAATTGCAGCATAATCAATTACCATGAATTTAGTGGCTTAAACCAACACACATTAATTATCTCAAAGTTTCCATGGATCAGGAATCAGGCATGGATTAGCTGTATCCTCTGACTCTGGATGTCCCAGCAGAAGCAATCAAGGTACTGGCCAGGACTGGTGCTCATCTGAAAGCTCCACTAAGAAAGGATTTAGTTCAAATGTATTGTTGCTGTATTTATTTTCTTTTGGATTGTAGGACTAAGGGGCTGAGTTCCTTTCTGGCTATTGACCAGAGGGTATCCTCAATCCCTTGCCATGTAGCCCTCTCCAGCCTGGCCACTTGCTGCTTCAAAGCCAGTGAGGGCAAGTGTCTGCTAGAAAGACATAAGTCAGAGTCTTTTGTAATTTAATCATAGAAGTGGCATACCCTTAAAGTTGAGATATTCTATTGGTTATAAACAACTTAATCAAGGGGAAGAGATTACATGAGGCAGTGAATAGCACAAGGTCAGGATAATTGGGGTCATCTTGACAGCTGCCTACCATCCCATGTCTTGTTAGAGTACTTAAATTCTTCCCACACCTTAGTAAATAGCCCCCTATTTGAGTGTGCTATTTACTAAGCCCCCTATTTGAGGATGATAAATTCAATTTAATCACTCTTCTTTCTGTTCACTCTGATGAATTACTGTTCACTCTGAATAATGTGCTGGTTTCCAAGATTCACCAAAACTAAAGAAAGCTATCAGTACTGAACATTCTCAACATATTCAGTCATCCAGGCCAACATGGTCTATAAGTGTAACAATTTGCCTAAGCCATGAAATAAAATTTTTTTTCTAAAATAATTTACATTTATACCTGATTAGATCAAAGGAGAATTAGTTCATGAGAAATTGTGTAAGATATCAAGGGTCTTGTGATGGTTAATATTGAGTGTCAACTTGATTGAATTGAAGGATGTAAAGTATTTTTGAGGGGTATGTCTATAAGGGTGTTGCCAAAGGAGACTAACATTTGAGTCACTGGACTAGGAGAGGCAGACCCACCCTCAATCTAGGTGGGCACCATCTAATCAACTGCTAGCATAAAAGCAGGCAAGGAAAGAACAGACTTGCTGAGTGTTCTGGCCTCCATGTTTCTCCTGTGCTGGATGCTTCCTGCCCTCGAACATCAGACTCCAAGTTCTTCAGCTTTTGGACTCTTGGACTCACATCAGTGATTTGCCAGTGGTTCTTGCGCCTTTGGCCACAGATGGAAGGTGGTACTATTGGCTTCCCTACTTTTGAGGTTTTGGAACTTGGACTGGCTTCCTTGCTCCTCAGCATGCAGACGGCATATTGTGGGATTCACCTTGTGATCTTGTGAGTCAATACTCCTTAATAAACTGCCCTTCACATATTCACCTATCCAATTAGTTCTTTCCCTTTAGAGAACCCAGACTAATACAGGCCTATACAATTGTGTGGTAGATTCAGCAATAGTATGACTAGAACAAGTGAAAATGCTATAATCAAGATAACTATTAAACATGATCATGGAGAAAAGACAGAAGGCAAAGCTCCTGACGTCTTTTGGGGTTGAAGTGGCAACACAAAATATCATGGCCAAGAGATAAACAAAGACAGTAAACAAGTAGATGATTCAAGAAAAGAGGAGATGAGAATGACTGGAGAAGCCTGGGAGCATGCAGGACAGAACTATCAGAAGAATAGGGAAAGAAGCTCATGTGACTTTGGGAAAAGGGCATGCCCAATATGTCAAAGACTCTTGCACAGACATTTAACCCCTATGCAGGAGACACAAGTATATTAGTGACTCTCTTTATAAGAAGACAAGTAAAGGGTGATTTTTCTCCCTTTTTAAAAAATTTCTTAAGTAATACATTACAAACACAGTTTCAAGGAAAGAATACCAAGCCAGAAGCAGAATTGAGAATAGCTAGTTCCTTCTACCTCCAACATAAATGTCAAGGTCCCATGTGATTCAAAGCAATTCACTTAATACTTTAATTTCCTCATCTGGAAAACAGAATAACATATACCTTGCCTACATCACAAGAGTGTTGTGAAGATCAAATAAGACAATGAATACTAAAGTACTTTGCAAAGTAGAAAGCATTAAATATTATTAAAAATATTTTTTTAATATAAATATTATTAAAAATATTTTTTGAAACTCAATCATGTAGCATAGATTTATGACAGCTACAGGTCTCAGAAAAGCATCTTTTAATAGGCTTTCCTAAATGTTGCCATTAAAATTTCGAAAGCCTAAAATTTTCTTTGCTCATGATTGGGGCACTTCAGTAACTATTGAACTAAAATATATAATATATAAAAATATATCAACTTAATGGCTTTAGAATTTTTTTCTAAGGGGTGGAGCAAGATGGCCGAATAGGAACAGATCCAGTCTCCAACTCCCAGCGCGAGCGACACAGAAGACCGGTGATTTCTGCATTTTCAACTGAGGTACTGGGTTCATCTCACTGGGGAGTGCCGGACGATCGGTGCTGGTCAGCTGCTGCAGCCCGACCAGCGAGAGCTGAAGCAGGGCGAGGCATCGCCTCACCTGGGAAGCGCAAGGAGGAAGGGAATCCCTTTTCCTAGCCAGGGGAACTGAGACACACAACACCTGCATCCCACACCTGGCCAGGAGGGTCCCACGCCCACGGAGCCTCCCTCATTGCTAGCACAGCAGTCTGCGATCTACCGGCAAGGCAGCAGCGAGGCTGGGGAGGGGCGCCCGCCATTGCTGAGGCTTAAGTAGGTAAACAAAGCTGCTGGGAAGCTCGAACTGGGTGGAGCTCACAGCAGCTCAAGGAAACCTGCCTGTCTCTGTAGACTCCACCTCTGGGGACAGGGCACAGTAAACAATAACAAACACAGCAGAAGCCTCTGCAGACGCAAACGACTCTGTCTGACAGCTTTGAAGAGAGCAGTGGATCTCCCAACACGGAGGTTGAGATCTGAGAAGGGACAGACTCCCTGCTCAAGTGGGTCCCTGACCCCTGAGTAGCCTAACTGGGAGACATCCCCCACTAGGGGCAGTCTGACACCCCACACCTCACAGGGTGGAGTACACCCCTGAGAGGAAGCTTCCAAAGCAAGAATCAGACAGGTACACTCGCTGTTCGGCAATATTCTATCTTCTGCAGCCTCTGCTGCTGATACCCAGGCAAACAGGGTCTGGAGTGGACCTCAAGCAATCTCCACAGACCTACAGCTGAGGGTCCCGACTGTTAGAAGGAAAACTATCAAACAGGAAGGACACCTACACCAAAACCCCATCAGTACATCACCATCATCAAAGACCAGAGGCAGATAAAACCACAAAGATGGGGAAAAGGCAAGGCAGAAAAGCTGGAAATTAAAAAAATAAGAGTGTATCTCCCCTGGCAAAGGAGCGCAGCTCATCGCCAGCAATGGATCAAAGCTGGACGGAGAATGACTTTGATGAGATGAGAGAAGAAGGCTTCAGTCCATCAAATTTCTCAGAGCTAAAGGAGGAATTACGTACCCAGCGCAAAGAAACTAAAAATCTTGAAAAAAAAGTGGAAGAATTGATGGCTAGAGTAATTAATGCAGAGAAGGTCATAAACAAAATGAAAGAGATGAAAACCATGACACGAGAAATATGTGACAAATGCACAAGTTTCAGTAACCGACTCGATCAACTGGAAGAAAGAGTATGAGTGATTGAGGATCAAATGAATGAAATGAAGCGAGAAGACAAACCAAAAGAAAAAAGAAGAAAAAGAAATGAACAAAGCCTGCAAGAAGTATGGGATTATGTAAAAAGACCAAATCTACGTCTGATTGGGGTGCCTGAAAGTGAGGGGGAAAATGGAACCAAGTTGGAAAACACTCTTCAGGATATCATCCAGGAGAACTTCCCCAACCTAGTAGGGCAGGCCAACATTCAAATCCAGGAAATACAGAGAACGCCACAAAGATACTCCTCGAGAAAAGCAACTCCAAGACACATAATTGCCAGATTCACCAAAGTTGAAATGAAGGAAAAAATCTTAAGGGCAGCCAGAGAGAAAGGTCGGGTTACCCACAAAGGGAAGCCCATCAGACTAACAGCAGATCTCTCGGCAGAAACTCTCCAAGCCAGAAGAGAGTGGGGGCCAATATTCAACATTCTTAAAGAAAAGAATTTTCAACCCAGAATTTCATATCCAGCCAAACTAAGTTTCGTAAGTGAAGGAGAAATAAAATCCTTTACAGATAAGCAAATGCTTAGAGATTTTGTCACCACTAGGCCTGCCTTACAAGAGACCCTGAAGGAAGCACTAAACATGGAAAGGAACAACCGGTACCAGCCATTGCAAAAACATGCCAAAATGTAAAGACCATCGAGGCTAGGAAGAAACTGCATCAACTAACGAGCAAAATAACCAGTTAATATCATAATGGCAGGATCAAGTTCACACATAACAATCTTAACCTTAAATGTAAATGGACTAAATGCTCCAATTAAAAGACACAGACTGGCAAACTGGATAAAGAGTCAAGACCCATCAGTCTGCTGTATTCAGGAGACCCATCTCACACGCAGAGACATACATAGGTTCAAAATAAAGGGATGGAGGAAGATTTACCAAGCAAATGGAGAACAAAAAAAAGCGGGGGTTGCAATACTAGTCTCTGATAAAACAGACTTTAAACCATCAAAGATCAAAAGAGACGAAGAAGGCCATTACATAATGGTAAAGGGATCAATTCAACAGGAAGAGCTAACTATCCTAAATATATATGCACCCAATACAGGAGCACCCAGATTCATCAAGCAAGTCCTTAGAGACTTACAAAGAGACTTAGACTCCCATACAATAATAATGGGAGACTTCAACACTCCACTGTCAACATTAGACAGATCAACGAGACAGAAAGTTAACAAGGATATCCAGGAATTGAACTCATCTCTGCAGCAAGCAGAGCTAATAGACATCTATAGAACTCTCCACCACAAATCAACAGAATATACATTCTTCTCAGCACCACATCGTACTTACTCCAAAATTGACCACGTAATTGGAAGTAAAGCACTCCTCAGCAAATGTACAAGAACAGAAATTATAACAAACTGTCTCTCAGACCACAGTGCAATCAAACTAGAACTCAGGACTAAGAAACTCAATCAAAACCGCTCAACTACATGGAAACTGAACAACCTGCTCCTGAATGACTACTGGGTACATAACAAAATGAAGGCAGAAATAAAGATGTTCTTTGAAACCAATGAGAACAAAGATACAACATACCAGAATCTCTGGGACACATTTAAAGCAGTGTGTAGAGGGAAATTTATAGCACTAAATGCCCACAAGAGAAAGCAGGAAAGATCTAAAATTGACACCCTAACATCACAATTAAAAGAACTAGAGAAGCAAGAGCAAACACATTCAAAAGCTAGCAGAAGGCAAGAAATAACTAAGATCAGAGCAGAACTGAAGGAGATAGAGACACAAAAAACCCTCCAAAAAATCAATGAATCCAGGAGTTGGTTTTTTGAAAAGATCAACAAAATTGACAGACCACTAGCAAGACTAATAAAGAAGAAAAGAGAGAAGAATCAAATCGACACAATTAAAAATGATAAAGGGGATATCACCACCGACCCCACAGAAATACAAACTACCATCAGAGAATACTATAAACACCTCTACGCAAATAAACTGGAAAATCTAGAAGAAATGGATAATTTCCTGGACACTTGCACTCTTCCAAGACTAAACCAGGAAGAAGTTGAATCCCTGAATAGAGCAATAGCAGGCTCTGAAATTGAGGCAATAATTAATAGCCTACCAACCAAAAAAAGTCCAGGACCCGATGGATTCACAGCTGAATTCTACCAGAGGTACAAGGAGGAGTTGGTACCATTCCTTCTGAAACTATTCCAATCAATAGAAAAAGAGGGAATCCTCCCTAACTCATTTGATGAGGCCAACATCATCCTAATACCAAAGCCTGGCAGAGACACAACTAAAAAAGAGAATTTTAGACCAATATCCCTGATGAACATCGATGCAAAAATCCTCAATAAAATACTGGCAAACCGGATTCAGCAACACATCAAAAAGCTTATCCACCATGATCAAGTGGGCTTCATCCCTGGGATGCAAGGCTGGTTCAACATTCGCAAATCCATAAACATAATCCAGCATATAAACAGAACCAAAGACAAGAACCACATAATTATCTCAATTGATGCAGAAAAGGCTTTTGACAAAATTCAACAGCCCTTCATGCTAAAAACGCTCAATAAATTCGGTATTGATGGAACGTACCTCAAAATAATAAGAGCTATTTATGACAAACCCACAGCCAATATCATACTGAATGGGCAAAAACTGGAAAAATTCCCTTTGAAAACTGGCACAAGACAGGGATGCCCTCTCTCACCACTCCTATTCAACATAGTGTTGGAAGTTCTGGCTAGGGCAATTAGGCAAGAGAAAGAAATCAAGGGTATTCAGTTAGGAAAAGAAGAAGTCAAATTGTCCCTGTTTGCAGATGACATGACTGTATATTTAGAAAACCCCATTGTCTCAGCCCAAAATCTCCTTAAGCTGATAAGCAACTTCAGCAAAGTCTCAGGATACAAAATTAATGTGCAAAAATCACAAGCATTCTTATACACCAGTAACAGACAAACAGAGAGCCAAATCAGGAATGAACTTCCATTCACAATTGCTTCAAAGAGAATCAAATACCTAGGAATCCAACTGACAAGGGATGTAAAGGACCTCTTCAAAGAGAACTACAAACCACTGCTCAGTGAAATAAAAGAGGACACAAACAAATGGAAGAACATACCATGCTCATGGATAGGAAGAATCAATATCGTGAAAATGGCCATACTGCCCAAGGTAATTTATAGATTCAATGCCATCCCCATCAAGCTACCAATGACTTTCTTCACAGAATTGGAAAAAACTGCTTTAAAGTTCATATGGAACCAAAAAAGAGCCCGCATCTCCAAGACAATCCTAAGTCAAAAGAACAAAGCTGGAGGCATCACGCTACCTGACTTCAAACTATACTACAAGGCTACAGTAACCATAACAGCATGGTACTGGTACCAAAACAGAGATATAGACCAATGGAACAGAACAGAGTCCTCAGAAATAATACCACACATCTACAGCCATCTGATCTTTGACAAACCTGAGAGAAACAAGAAATGGGGAAAGGATTCCCTATTTAATAAATGGTGCTGGGAAAATTGGCTAGCCATAAGTAGAAAGCTGAAACTGGATCCTTTCCTTACTCCTTATACGAAAGTTAATTCAAGATGGACTAGAGACTTAAATGTTAGACCTAATACCATAAAAATCCTAGAGGAAAACCTAGGTAGTACCATTCAGGACATAGGCATGGGCAAAGACTTCATGTCTAAAACACCAAAAGCAATGGCAGCAAAAGCCAAAATTGACAAATGGGATCTAATTAAACTAAAGAGCTTCTGCACAGCAAAAGAAACTACCATCAGAGTGAACAGGCAACCTACAGAATGGGAGAAAATTTTTGCAATCTACTCATCTGACAAAGGGCTAATATCCAGAACCTACAAAGAACTCAAACAAATTTACAAGAAAAAAACAAACAACCCCATCAAAAATTGGGCAAAGGATATGAACAGACATTTCTCAAAAGAAGACATTCATACAGCCAACAGACACATGAAAAAATGCTCATCATCACTGGCCATCAGAGAAATGCAAATCAAAACCACAATGAGATACCATCTCACACCAGTTAGAATGGCGAGCATTAAAAAGTCAGGAAACAACAAGTGCTGGAGAGGATGTGGAGAAATAGGAACGCTTTTACACTGTTGGTGGGATTGTAAACTAGTTCAACCATTATGGAAAACAGTATGGCGATTCCTCAAGGATCTAGAACTAGATGTACCATATGACCCAGCCATCCCATTACTGGGTATATACCCAAAGGATTATAAATTATGCTGCTATAAAGACACATGCACACGTATGTTTATTACGGCACTATTCACAATAGCAAAGACTTGGAATCAACCCAAATGTCCATCAGTGACAGATTGGATTAAGAAAATGTGGCACATATACACCATGGAATACTATGCAGCCATCAAAAAGGATGAGTTTGTGTCCTTCGTAGGGACATGGATGCAGCTGGAAACCATCATTCTTAGCAAACTATCACAAGAACAGAAAACCAAACACCGCATGTTCTCACTCATAGGTGGGAACTGAACAATGAGATCACTTGGACTCAGGAAGGGGAACATCACACACCGGGGCCTATCATGGGGAGGGGGGAGGGGGGAGGGATTGCATTGGGAGTTATACCTGATGTAAATGACGAGTTGATGGGTGCAGCACACCAACATGGCACAAGTATACATATGTAACAAACCTGCACGTTATGCACATGTACCCTACAACTTAAAGTATAATAATAATAAATAAATTTAAAAAAAAAATGCATACAAATATCTCCAAACTAAAAAAAAAAAAAAAGAATTTTTTTTCTAAGATATGATCCAGTGATTCCTGTCAGTTTGATATTATAAATAATGAGGATAATATTTTCTAATATTTCCTGACGTTGGTTGCTTCTGAGTAAGTACATCCCTGGAAATGCTATGTTTGAAGGAGAAGCTATGACACAGAAAATATTCCTGAAGACAAAAAAATAAAATAGGAGTTTTTGCAAGGGTAGAGGGCAAAAGAAGAAAGACAAAAAGAGAGCTGCTAATATCATTTTCTGCCTACCTCACATGCTTAAGTAGAAAGAATTCTAGATAGTTTAGGAGGAAGGTAATCCAAGGAGCTTAGGTCTTTATAAGAGATCTTATGCCCGACTGGGAAAGCATCTTCTAGAAGGCCTCCCATCACCATGTACTAGCCACTGCATAGAACCAGTGGCATGGCAGCAATAGAGAAAGGATGATCTGGGACTGGTTCTGCGGAAATTCCTCACCTTTCATAGGGTTTGATATTCCCAGTAGAGGCATCAGAAGTAGCTGAGAAATCAGAACTAGCCTGCCTACTGAAGGGACACTAAGGTAAATATCATGTTGAACCTATGTCAGGGTGGAGAAGAAAAGCCTAAGTCAGCAAATGTAGAACTTGATTAAGCCTCAGAGGACCCAGAGAAACAAGGCAAGCCTAGGAGAGGCCAACTGAGCCCAAGAAGTACTCCAAATGTCACCAGCTTTCCTAACTCTGCCAGAAATGACAACAGGATGAGTGATGAGCCACTGCGAAAAAAAGCCTTGTCACAGAGACCAGCAAGGAATCAAAAGGACCTCGCAAGGGCCTGTGTGAGAGCTAAGCTCCCCACCCTCACACTGAGAAAGGGCTCAGCAGTCTCCCCCTTGAGCCCACAAAGTATCTTGGGAATTTGCAAAGAAGGAAACATCTCTGAAATAGAGATGAGCTCTGTAGCCTCAATATTTATCCAAAAGGAGAGAGGCTTAAGCCAGAAGAGACTGAAATACATTAACTTAGTAAGTTTACATACTATCTAACACCTTGTGGATAGAGGTTATGAGAAAGTTCAAATCAGTTACAGAGGAATTTTTGTACATCTGAGTGTAGTGTATAAATTTGCAACCTTACCACATTTCCAAACCTGTTTCACATACACATTTTAAAAGAAGTATCACATTTCAGACCCACAAAGAATTTAGCCATTCAACATGAGCAAACATAATTTGCATAAATTTCTGCCTTACTATGGAATGACAGATCCTGACATGAATTCATATGTGTAACACAGTACATTACATGTGACAAGTATCAAGAGCACAGGGCAAATGTCCTCAGGCAATAGCGCCCTCCTCTTTCCAATGAGATGTGAACCCTGTAAACCAAAGGGCAGTGGAAGTGAAACCCATATACTTATCTTCCAGTTCACAGACTTTTTCAGTGCAGTAATATAGTTATAGTCCTTTTAAGTAGAAATTTTGAACTAGAATTCCAATTCAGCCTTGAGAAGAACCTCACATTAGGACAATATCAATAGGGAATAATTTAGGACTTAGCTCCTTTTTTTGACTCCATTCCAGATTTATTATTTGTGAGATGTAAATATCAGAAACGTGGAATACTGAACAGATTTTTGAAAACCTGAAGCAAAAGACAGCATGTATTAAAAATGGAAAAACAATGTCCAATTCTGGCATCAGAAAATCATATTAGTAATCCTGTTACTAATCTTGTATTAGTAATCTTGTTATACTTACAATTAAAACATTTTATCTTCAGAAGCTCATAGGAAAAAGGAGGTACTATTAGCCCATTTTTTAGGAAAAATTTTTGTGTTTAAATTCTTAGAAAATATTACTTCAGAAGCTAACTAACTTAGAATGTGTATGCCTATAGACAGTATCAATAACACAACAAAACAGGTACGAAAGAAGTCTGGAGTTTCTGGCTGATCAGTGGTCTCAGTCCATAAGAACCAACAGTTGCTCTGGTTGATTTTTTTTAATGAATAATTGCAACAACTTCAAATTTCAATGCTATTGACATTTATTAGAAAACCTACCAATTTATTCAGCTAATGGCAAGATGTCATATGTTCCTGTAATAGTAACCACCTGTACCTTCCCTCAAGTGACTTCATGTTTTCCTGAGGTCCAGCTGTAATTATAAGATTTTCAGAAGTGGAAAGAGTCTTAGAAAAGATATAACAGCTAGAAATCTCTACATAGAAATAATTTTTTTGATTTATAAAATACTCTATAGATTTCTATTCCCTATAGCAAGAGATGGATTATGGCTAATACTCAGCTAACACGGCTACTCACAAACTGTATGTGATAAACACTAAAGAATAATCACTTGATTCATTTATTTTCCCCCTGAAAGCTTTTGAAGCATCCAGCACTCACCTTTTGGGGCAATTGCTCTGAAATCAGTGACATAATTGGTTCCTTGATTTTTCAGTTACAAAAGCCAGTTATTAAATGAAGATGGAATTTCAGTTGCCAGTATTATACTTTTATAGATTTTGTATATTTGAGGGAATTGCTAATAATTTTGTGGCATACATTTTTAAAAGTCATTCTTTATTGTTCTTATACGTGTGACATTCAAAAAATAAGAAAGCTTGAACTTGCCTGTTCCTTCAGCTAGGGAATAACCACTTTTGAAACAGGTGCCAGCTAGGAATGTATTTTAAGAGTTAGTGGAAAGGTTGAAGAAAAACACATAGCACAATTGGATAGAAAATATTGGGTCAGACATAAATGATCATGCTTACTTTACACATTTGCTTACATTTGCACTAGTTCTGACTTCTATCTTACATCTCAAGTTACTTCAGAAGTAGCTGAAATATATCGAAAATAAATTTTCAGTAGCTCAGGATAAACTGTATCCAGGCTGGATACTTTAAATATTTTAATTTTTTTGAAAATTCATGTATGGTAAGTCACATTCACACTCCAAAATTTATAGTCCCTAAGTTGCAGTAATTCCTGCTTCGGCTGCTGACTTACAGCCCTGACAATTCCTTTTTTTTTTTTTTTTTTTAATGTCATGAAACTTAACACTGCTGGCTCTGGCAGGAAGGTAAGACCCACAATTACTTTCTCTTCCACATTTAGTATTCACAAATTAGATTGTGATTAAAAAATTGCTATGGATGTGACTTATCACATATGGGAAAGAAACTTACTAGGAAAGAAACTTAAATACTAGAAAATATCAACTATGATTACATATAGAAGAGAAAGGAGATGATACTCATTTATCCTTTTGAAAGCTATATTTAGCTAGGCGACATTATCAGAAAAGTACAAACGGGTATCTCTGGAGGGTTACTCCATTTTACTTTGTTTAATTTAGAGCAGCAGTCTCCCATCATGGTCATTTCCAATTTCTAGGGCTGGTGATCACATGAGAGATAATATTACACTCCTTTTACTGAGTGTAAAAGGAAAAACATAAAAAGAGTATATTTTTGTTTTCATATATCAAGGGGTTTACTTGGTAATTAATATTTTCTATAAATATTCATATTCCAAAAACTATTTCTTTTCAGGTCTAACTTCATACGCTGGGACTTTTTGAGCTGTAAAAGTATGATAAAAATGTCATTGTATGAGGAATTCTGTTTTGTTTTATGTTTTTATTGTTGTTATTCTTAATCATTGGGACGTAGTAAAGTACAGGATGACTGGTTAAAATCAGATATTTCTTTCTTATAATAAGCTCACTTTATGCCCCTGAGGAAATAAGTTTTAAAAAATCCTTGTTCTGTCCATTTGTTAAATAGGTATGAAAGTAACCATCAATTTCAACAGTATGTGAATTTTATTTTAATTGGTTTATGTAGATAAATTTTGAGATCTCATCTTAGAATCTTCTAAGGAAGTATCAAGTAAGACGACACATTTATAATTCCAAAGTTATTATATTTCATCTTTTGTTGTATTTCAATAACTATTAAAAAGTAGAGGTCTAAAGCAATGGTTTTCAAACTTGAATGAGTGTGAAAATAACATAGAAATCTTGTTAAAACACATAATTATTGGCCCTGTCCTTAGTTTCTGATTCAGAAACTAACATTCTGAATAGAAACTAACATTCTCAGATGAATTTACATTTTGTAAATTCAGACTAGCTTTGTTTTGTGAACACACATAAAAATAGTAACTATAAAATACATAAAATGTGGCTATAGAATAAGATAAACATTTTTATGTCCCTGCTCATTTCAGTGTCAATTTTTGAGAGCTTTGCTAAAAAGTGGTTCGGACCACAGAAAAAAAAATCATACAGCCTGGGTTACTTAGATGAATTACATGCTTAGCAAGAGAGATGTCTGGCAAGTTATCAACATTAGATCATTGTACCATAAACTGTATTTTCTCCAGCACACAATAGCTAGTAGTCCAGCTAACTCAATAAAAACAATATTAACGCTGTTACATTACCAGACAATCACATTCCCATTAGCATCAGCCTCTGTGAAAGGTATTCCCAAGTTGGAAGTTAGCCAAACTCCTTCAGACAATCTCAACTTACAACACAATGTAATTTGGAAATGGCCATATGGCAATAAATATGGCTGCAAAATATTGCACAAGCCCTTTCTCAGTCTTCTTATATGACAGAGAGAACTGAGCATCTAGAGATTGCCTTAATGGTAGCCTCTCTTTATATATATATGGAACATATTAGCATAATCTTTGGCCCTATAGCCACAGAAAAATAAACATTCTTTCTGAAATTGAATAAACAAACATTTTATCACTCGAGTCAGTTTTAATACACAAATCCTTGCCTGTGCTCACGAAGATATAAGCAGCAGGGAAAATGGAGAGGATTACAAATTGTGTTTCTTATATTGCACAATCAGCCACATTTTCTTCCATAGAAGAGATTGTTTACACACCATTTTCTTGTATTTGGTGAATGAAAAAATGAATACTGAAAAGATTAAAGCAAAAATATTTAAAATCTGATAGAATTTACACTGAGGTCTCTTCCAATTTTTGCTCCCCTGTGTGTATCAGATAGGCAACTGTAGTGGTCTACAGTCATCATAAGGACTAGTTTTCTATTCTCTTGCCTTTTTAGCATTATCCTTCAAGCAAGTATCCACCTGCTCAACCAACCTGACTTTCTATGACTTCTCAGTAAATGAAGCTCACTCCACTAACACAAGGGTACTGTCAATCTAAAATATTGATATAAAATCTTGAATTGCACATTTTATGATCAGTCAACTGTACTTAGGCAATAGCCGTGTTTAGTAAGAGAGCTATTTTCTTACCTTTTATAATTATATTCTACTTTGCCCTCACCAACATTAGAACCCTATCATTTTGCATATTGAATGTCACATGGTCAAAAACGCAGCAGAATAAATTGGTGACTCTCAACCCACAGAAATTTCCAGAAAACAGCTTAAATATTTGTAAAATGTCTTCATAAAAACGTAGCTGAAAAATACAAAATTGGCAAGTATGTATTCTAGGCCATTAGCCCTATGTTAATTCTCACTAATGTTTCTCCTTATTAAGACACTTATTTTCCAGATGTGTTTATAGCACAGATTGCCTAATTTGTTGGTGGGAAGATAAGGAAACACCACCCAATATTTTTAGCACTTTGTAAGGGCAAGCTAGATTTTAATACACATTTTTCTACCTACCCTTTGTGAACATGACAGGTTGTCAGATACTTCCCTCAAGATAGAACATTCTGATTCAGTAAGATTGGATGCATATTAAGTAAGATGGTGGTATTTTAATTTGTGTTTCCTCCTTTACCTAAGTCCATTTTAAAAATATCTATCTTTCCACAACAAATGAGACTTAAGCAGAAGCTAAATCATTAGCAAAGCAAACCACAATATGGCTAATACTGTATTTTCTGCCATCTTAAATGTGAACTAGTTCAGTTCTGACTACATCAATTGAAAATATCAACTCAAAATTACTTCAGGCAGTGTTACTGCCCCCACTGAAATTCAGCTGTTATTTCCTGCCTATCATAATACTAACTTTAGAAAATTTCCCTTTGGTCTCAATGAAAGCATAGAAGGAGAGATAATTTTCCAACCATGTCATGAGTATAACACAAGTATGAGATATTAGATGAAATTAGCTATGTGTGATCACAATGCAGTTCTGATATAAGGAAATGAATACTAAACTTGGAATCAGAAGACATTGGTTTGTGACTAGGACCTACTCCTTGCTATTTATGGGAGTATGATAATTTCCCTGAGCTTCAGTCCCCATAATAAAAGGAAAAAGGTGAGCATAATAATGCCTTCTTCATAATATGGTTATGGGCATTGAAAAAAGATAATGTATTTTAAAACACTTTTGAACTATAAAATGTCCATCTATGTAAACATTAAGTTTTCCTGTCCCACTCTCCCGATCTCCCTTCCCCCTGTTGTCCCAAACAAAATGGTCCCCTAGACAATCTCAACATTCAATTCATGGCTTCAGCTACTTGGCTCCCATATTTCCATTTCTTATTTAAAATTCTATCCCATTCAAAACCAACTGCTTACACATATCTGTGTTCTATAGTCATCTCAAGCTCCTAGAAAGCCATGTGTCAAAATCAAAATCTACCTCTTCTCCTCTTAATACCTGCCCATTTTCTTACATTTCTTTTCTTGGTGACTAGAACCACCATCCATTACTATCCAATTCTCCCTAGATTGCTAATGCTAGGTCATTAGTAGTGACCAGTTTGATATTTTTGCCTCAAACACTGTTATCACTGTTGAAATTCAAACCCTCACCTCAACTCTTGTGTTACTAACAGATTTTCTTGTCTCAGTCTCCTCATTCCACTTTATCCTTGATGGTGCTGTTGAAATGCTCTCATTAAACACATATATGCTTAGGTTATTCCTTGCTTGAAATCCTTCTTTAACTGGCCATCATCTTGAGGGTAAAATACAAATTCCTTCTTGCAGACTTCCCGAGATCTAGCTTCCTCCTAGAGCTTCCTCTCCCCTCCAGCTCCTCACCACTCACACCCCAATGTCCAGTCTTCTGAAACTGAAAGCTCTCCCAAAGCATCTCACAGCTCCACTAAGCTGTTCCTTTCCACTGGCCCCTCCCATTCCCTAAGAGTTCTCCATACTTATTTTTTGCCTTTTTTTTTTTTTTTTTTTTTTTTGAGACAGGGTCTCTGTGGTCCAGGCTGGAGTGCAGTGGTGTAATCACAGTTCACTGCAGCCTCAAGTCCCCAGGCTCAAGCAATCCTCCCACCTCAGCCTCCTGAGTAGCTGAGACTACAGGCACATACCATCACACTTGACTAATATTTGTGTTTTTTTTGTTTGTTTGTTTGTTTTTTGTAGAGGTGGAGTTTCAACATGTTGTCCAGTCTAGTCTTGAGCTCCTAATCTCAAGCTTTCCACCATGCATGAGATCAGGGATTCAAGACTAGCCCAGGCAGTAGGCAGCCTATTCTTATAATAATGTGACCTGTTAATATGACCTATAATAATGTGGCCTATTATTCTTGAGGAAACATTAAGTAGATGCTCTTCCAAGAAACTTTACCTCAGACTGAGGACTGTGCTGCCAGGTCACTCTCCTCATCTTCTGATATGGTTAAGCTTTGGGCCCTACTCACATCTCATACTGAATTGTAATCTTCATAATCTCCACTTGTTGAGGGATGGACCTGATAGGAGATGATTGGATCATGGGGGTGTTCTCATGATAGTGAGGGAATTCTCATGAGATCTGATGGTTTCATAAGGGGCTCTTCTCTCTTTGCTTCCTTCACATTCTCTCTCTCTCTCAACTGCTGCCCTGTAAGACACGCCTGCTTCTCCTTTGGCTTCTGCAATGATTGTAAGTTTCCTAAGGCCTCCCCATCCCTGCAGAACTGTGAGTCAATTAGACCTCCTTCCTTTATAAATCACCCAGCTTTGAGTTTTTCTTCATAGCAGTGTGAAAATGGATGAATACAGAAAATTGGTACCACAAAGAATGGGGTACTGCTATAAAGATACCCAAAAATATGGAAGCAATTTTGGAACTGGACAACAGGCAAAGGTTGGGGAACAGTTTAGAGGACTCAAAAGAAGACAGAAAAATGTGGAAAAGTTTGGAACTTCCTTGAGACTTGGGGGGCTCAGAAGACAGCAAGATGTGGCAAAGTTGGCTTTGACCAAAATGCTGATAGTGATAACAACAATGAAGTCCAGGATGAAGTGGTCTCAGATGGACATGAGGAACTTTTTGGGAACTGGAATAATGGTGACTCTTGCAATGCTTTAGCAAAGAGACTGGTGCCATTTCGCCCCTGCCCTAGAGATCTGTGGAACTTTGAACGTGAGAATTTAGGGCATCTGGTGGAATACATTTCTAAGAAGCTCAAGAGGTGACTGGGTGCATTCAGTTTATGCATTCACAAAGAGGTGGTTTGAAATTGGAACTTATGTTTAAAAGGGAAGCAGAGCACAAATATTTGGAAAATTTACAGCCTGAAGATGAAGTAGAAAAGAAAAACCCATTTTCTGGGGAGAAATTCAAGTCTGCTGAAGAAATATGCATAAATAACAAGGAGCTAAATGTAAATTGCCAAGACAATGGGGACAGTGTCTCCAGGGCATGTCACAGACTTTCAAGGCAGCCCCTCCTATCACAGGCCCAGGGGCCTAAGAGGGAAAAATGGTTTCATGGGCTGGGTCCAGGTGGGGAACTTGGTGCCTTGTGTCCCAGCCACTCCACCTGTGGCTAAAAGGGGCCAAGATACAGCTCAGGCTGTTGCTTCAGAGGGTGCAAGCCCCATACCTTGGTCACTTTTGCATGATGTTGGGCCTGTGGGTATGCAGAAGGCAAGAATTGAGGTTTGGGAACCTCTGCCTACATTTTAGAGGATGTATGGAAATGCCTGGATGTTCAGGCAAAAGTCTGTGCAGGGGTGGAGTCCTTATGGAAAGCCTCTGCCAGGGCAGTGTGGAAGGGAAATGTGGGGTGGGAGCCCCCACACAAAGTCCCTACTGGGGCACTGCCAAGTGCAGCTTTGAGAAGAGGGCCAGCATCCTCCAGACCCCAGAATGGTAGATCCACTGACAGCTTGTGCCGTACACCTGAAAAAGCCACAGACACTCAACATCAGCCTGTGAAAGCAGCCAGGAAGAGGCCTATACCCTGCAGAGCCACAAGGGAGAAGTTGCCCAAGACTATGCAAGCCCACCTCTTGCATCAGCATGACCTGGATGTGAGACATGGAGTCAAAGGAGATCATGTTGGAGCTTTAAGATTTAATGACTGTCCTGTTGGATTTCGGAATTGCATGAAGCCTGTGGGCCCCTTTGTGTTGCCAATTTCTCCCTTTCTGAAAAGAAGTATTCACCCAATGCTTGTACTCCCATTTCATCTAGGAAGTAACTAATTTGCTTTTGATTTTACAGGCTCCTAGGCGGAAGGGATTTGCCTTGTCTTAGATAAGATCTTGGACCTGGACTTTTGAATTAATGCTGGAATAAGATTTTAGGGGACTATTGCGAAGGCATGATTGTGTTTTGAAATGTGAGGACATGAGATTTGGAAGGGGCCAGGAATGAAATGATATGGTTAGGCTTTGTGTCCCTACCTAAATCTCATCTTGAATTGTAATCCCCATAGATCCCAGGTTTCAAGGGACGAACCTGGTGGGAGGTGATTGGATCATGGGGGTTGTTTCCCCCATGTTGTTCTCATGATAGTGAGTTCATTCTCATGAGATCTGATGGTTTTACCAGGGGTTCTTCCCCCTTCACTCTCTGCTCACTCCATCCTGCCACCCTGTGAAGAAGGTGCCTGCTTCTCTTTGTCTTCTGCCAGGACTGTAAGTTTCCTAAGGTCTTCTCCAGTCATGCAGAACTGTGAGTCAATTAAAACTCTTTCCTTTATACATCCCCCAGTGTCAGGTATTTCTTCATAGCAGTGTGAAAATGGATTAATATACCCCCTTATCATTCATGATGCACTCAAAGTGTTTCAATTATTAGCTTCTTATTTTTCTCTCAATTAAAATGTGAGCACTAATTTTTCTTTTAATATCTAATTTACTAGTGTTAATTATGTTGCCCAGAATATTATAGATATTCAATATATTATTGCTGAAAAGTAAATTTTCCCTAGTCATTTGTCTTTCTTATTCTTTATTTTTTGTTAAAAAGTTACTAAAATGTTATAAGAACTAAGTTAATGATACCTGATCTACCTGCAGAAATGCTACTTACTTGCCTTCACACATACCAAAACAAAATCTTACCAGTACAAATCTCATATATGCATGGAGTTAAGAATTCCAATTCAGGAAAGTAAGTTGAATTCTTATCCCATTTTATCATAATAATTCCAGTTATAGAAACACTATCTGATTTCCAGAACACTGAAATGAAGATTACCAAAAACTTTGCCTCATTCCAGGCTGCACTAAAGGTTGAGAGGGTGTTTCTCCAGAGAAGGGTGACTCGATGTATTAAAATTGAATCTGACCTTGGAGATTTATTTGATATGTAAGAACATTTATCTTTTACCTATTAATTTTGCAAGTTTAAATGGTAATAACTGTAAAGTGTGGTAAAGTTTCTCTTTTTAAAAAAGATATATTTCACAGTAAAATGTGTCTATCTGGCTTCACCCATTTTCCAAATTTCTATACCAAAAAACATTCTAATTTTTATTTTGTTTTCTTTGGGTTAATATAAATGGTGACAATCTCTAACTCATCGTTTAGGAAAAGGAGGACACTGTCATAAGGAAGATGCTTTTAATAAGCAACTCACTTTTCCCAAAAAATGATGTTCTGAAGAAATAAAATGAGGAAGAGGAAACCAGATAGTATGGAAAATCCTTCTTTAATGTAGACAAATAAAGCAGCCAGACAGAAACAGGAAAGCAAAACATAATTAAGGTGGTCCACAGTTATGTTTCAGTTGACATAAACAACTCGAGGTCAAGATTCAAATTTACCGATTGTTTTCTATAAATAATTTTCCTTATATTTCTTCCTCCTTTTTCACCCTGCCACCACACAAATCTCACCCTAAACACATTCTACTATAAAATTCTGCCCCCTCCAATGAAAAACAAATCTATTTATACAACAAATCCTGTAATTCAATTTGTTATCCTTAAAGATTCTTTGAAAAAAGAAAAAGTTTGCTTTACATTCCCACTGGCTCCCTGAGAAAAACAGAAGTGTCTCAAATAAATTAATTCACTGTCATCATATATGTTCAGGGCTTTGTGTTCATGTTCAAACTCCATGGTAACACTTATTTTGTAGTAATAAAAGGACAACATGGAATATGAAGTTTTTTCAATGACAACTTTTAGGGAAAGTGTAGTAGAATTGAATTTGGTAAAAACTTCCTCCAGATATTCTTGGGCACTCCCATTATTAAACTTTTCATTAAATCCCCTGTTAATTAAGCACTAGTCAACTGCTAGATCGAAAATTTCTCATGTGCTAAAATAATCACCAAAATAGTTTTCTGATTAATAGTTAAAATGCCATTTGAGATGCCTTGTTGATGCTACTATTTTCATGTAAAGACAGAGGGGTAATGACTCTGACTAAAAACTACTCAGAATCTTCAATTCCCAATTTCTTAAATAAAGAAGTAATTCTCTCAGCAGCCTCTGAAAAATAACTAAATAGAATTGACACAATCAAGAAAGAAGTCAGAGTACATATATTTCAGTATGTAATTTGTCTATAACATTTGTATATCTGTTCATCACTAATAAAACTAAAAAGGTAAAAATTTCACAAAATAAATAAACCTCAGCCATAGACTTACATCAAACCCTTTTGTTCTACATTGACAATTATTTATGTATACATTAATTCACTGTCTTAATAGGTTCAGGTGTTTGTATTCATGTATAAAACTACATCAATTGAGGTTTGAAATCACTATATTTGATAATGTGGATCTTTGAAGTTTCCATGATACATATTATCATAAGCTTTAATTTTCTAAGGCTTAAATCTTTACAGCATGACCTCAGAGAGATCTTGCAACACATCTTAATGATAGCAAGGGTAAAGGTAGTATCTTTCAGAAACGGGGGGGGGGGGGGGAAGGGAAAGAATAGGATAGCCCTAATTGTTCAGATCTCTTTGAAGATAATGGCTAAGCCCATTAATTGCTTTTAAAATAAAGCAATTTGTGGAGACAGAGAAAGTGTGACACATCATGTAAACAGATACTCTCACTTCATGACACTGGTGTTATAACCCCAAATACATGCATACTCTTTGGACTGGAATAAAGGGCACAGAATTACACAGAAATCTAAATCCCTCATAAGATAGTAATTTACTAGGAATTAATTACATTCTAAGAAACATAAAACCCTGCTTAGTTATAGACTAGACTGAACTAAAATGAGGTTTTGGGGTTTTTCTTGTTTTATTGTTTGGTTTGGTTTTAAGAAAGAAAGACAGACAGAGAGAGAGAGAAGGAAGGAAAGAAGGAAGGAAGGAAGGAAGGAAGGAAGGAAGGAAGGAAGGAAGGAAGGAAGGAAGGAAGGAAGGAAGGAAGGAAGGAAGGAAGGAAAAAGAAAGAAGGAAAGACAGAAAGACAGAAAGAAACACAGAAAGAAAGACAGAAAGAAAGAGAAAGACAGAAAGACAGAGAGACAGAAAGAAAGAAAGAAAGAAAGAAAGAAAGAAAAAGAAAGAAAGAAAGAAAGAAAGAAAGAGAGAGAGAGAAAGAGAGAGAGAGAGAGAAAGAGAGAGAAAGAAAGAAAGAAAGAAAGAAAGAAAGAAAGAAAGAAAGAAAGAAAGAAAGAAAGAACCAAATGTGTTAGGAACTAATCTAAAACTGTTTTTCTTGAAAAACAACAATTTCCTTTGAATAATGATAAATATCAATGATCTTCTTTCTCTTTTATTGAAAAATTAGCACATTCAGAATTTTTTTAAAATTTCCATGCAGTACCCATAAACATGTATATATTTATATTATACTTTCTTCGGGATGTACTTACTCTACCACCATGCTTCCACGTCTCATTCTTTTATTTCTTTTATTTTTCTTGTCTCTATTTTCAATTTTCTTCTTTTTAAAAAACTTGTTTAATTATCCATCTCCCTCCCCCAAGAATGTACAGCCTACAAATGTAGGACTACATCCAGCATCTTAAATTCTGTATGCCCAGGGGCCTATTATGCACATGGCACAGTAATCATGCAGTGAATGATTTAAATCTCCTTTTACCCTATTCACTTTCTGATTTCAAACCTGCCTTTTGTTATGATATCACGATGATGTTCTGTATGAAATTAAATATGCTTTTAATGTCCTAACGTGCACTCAGATATACAAACCAACGTTCTTGAATTCTTTTCATTCTTGGTGTTTTTCCTTTATGAAGCTTTCTATGTAGGGCCTGGAATGAAATTCATCGGCTGTGACAGGCTCTAATAACAACACCAGCCCTCTTCCAACAGCAGCAACCAGGCTGACCACTGTGGGAGGGACATATGTGCCCTCATGCAGGGAAGATTTCTTCCTAACCTTCCCCTACAATCAGTACAGAGAAATAGGCAGGGCTGCTAACATCAGGCTCCATTAAGATGACTCTTTCTACCCTCTTGATCTTTAGACCCCAAGAGAAGTGTGAAGAAAAAAAGAGAATAAGAGAAGATGGATGAGAGAAAATAAGATTGAGGAAAAGGGGAATGGTAGCTTTTCCCTAAACCATCAATTGCCAAGGTTACTTTTGGCAGAGAGAAAAAGAGAAAAGGGCAGAATGTGCCTGCCTGAAGCTTTTGTACTTCTGCCCAGACTATGGGGAAAATGATGAGATTAAATAAAAATGCCAGCGATAACAAAAAGGAAATCTTCCCAATAGTTTTCCTTGCCTGGAGGATGAACTGCTTGAAGCTCTGACCTCCCTGCCTGTCTCAACGAGGTCAAGAAACTGACTGTCACTCCTACAATTGTGATGAATGATGCTCCCACTGGTGACATATTTCTAACCACAGTCTCTGGAGTGCAGCAAGACTCAGTTGCCTTGTGGTGTGTTGAGTCATTGCTCTGGCGAAAGATCTGCTTGCTACAGCAACAGGCTTAGCTTTCAACAAGGCATCCTCTTCATTCTTTGCTGCAACATCCTATCATGAAAGAACAGAGAGCCCAGTGCAAAGACGGACTGCTAAGAAGGATGAAACATTAAATTAATTTAAAAAAAGCTTTTGTACTGAATGGCAAAATGCAGCATAATGAATAATTAAACAATTAATTATGTAATCCTCTTAAAAGCACAGAGCCACTATGGGAGAAGATTAAGTGTTTAACAGTTTCCAGTATAATGCAAATGGTAAGGAGGAGCCTTTCTTCCTCACATTTTAGGGTAATAGAATTGAAAGCATATTTCCGGATTTTAATTAAATACTATTAAATTTTCAGTATTAAGCCGGCAACAACAGTGCTGCAATATGGAAGGATTATTAAATACAAAGGTAAGTACACAGTAGCAAGACGTTAACATTTCTTGGTTCTGTTTTTATAAAAAAAGGTTACTTGAAAGGGTGCATTCTACTTCCAAGCTACTATGGTGAACATCACCAAACATCAAGCTAAATGCTAATCTGTGAAAGTGACTATAAGATTGAGATTTAGATTAATGTACTTCAATGACCGTCCGGTCATGGAAAACAATAAAAACTAGAAAAACAACATAGAATAGTTGCAGAGCTTTGCAACAAAGTAATTGATACATTCAAATTCTATTACATTCTCAAACCAACAATTAATATTCTCTATGACATAGCACCTAGGCTGCTACGATTATATTTGCACGAATTCCTAAAGGATCACAGGTATGGGTTGCCTTACTTCTGTGTTCCTAGAAGCAGAACATGACAGAAGGATAAAGAAAGTTCTTCCAGGTGAAACAGTGAGGCAGTGAAGGAGACACCAAAGGTGTGATTTCAAATGAACCTCAGCTAGCCTGATTATGCAGAGCCTTCTGGAGCATACATTACGCCACAGAGTTTGCACTGGTAAGGGACTCCAGCTGCCCAAAGTAATCCTATGAAGGAGGAGGAGGACATACAGAAACAGTACTGGGCAGTATAAAGAATTCCAGGGATCCAAGCAGAGCAGCAACAGTATCTCTACAGAGTTGTAAGTAAAGAAAGATTTTGAGGCCGGGCATGGTGGTTCGCACCTGTAATCCCAGCACTTTGGGAAGCCAAAGCAGGAAGATCACTTGAGGTTAGGAGTTCGAGACAGCCTGGGCAACTTAAGGAGACCCTGTCTCTACAAAAAATGAAAACAAATTATCTGGGCATGTTGATATGCACCTGTAGTCCCAGCTACTCAAGAAGGTGAGGCTGGAGGATTGCTTGAGCCTGGGCGTTCAAGGCTGCAGTGAACTATAATTGCACCACTGCACTCCAGCCTGGGTGACAGAGCAAGATCCCGTTTTTTTTTTTTTTTTTTTTTTAAGAAAAATAATAAAATAAAAATCTCGAATTAATTCAGGAACAGAAAACTAAATACCACATATTCTCACTTATAAGTGGGAGCTAAATATTGAGTACAAATGGACATAAAGATGGGAACAAGAGACACTGGGGACTCCTAGAGGGGAAAGGGTGAGAAAGGGGCAAGGGCTAAAAAACTTCCTATTGGATATTATGCTCACTAGCTGGATAACAGGGTCATTTGTACACCAAACCTCAGCAACATGCAACTTACCCATGTAACAAACCTGCACGTGTGCCCCCTGAATCTAAAATAAAAGTTGAGAAAAAATGAAAGATCTTTGCTTATAATTATTCTCGAACTCATTTAGCTGTATAGTTGACTACTGTTTGAGTTAAAAATTGCCGATTAGACCCAGCACTCCGCATGATCAGGCTAGCTGAGGTTCATTTGAAATTATACCCTTGTTTGGTGTCATCATCTTCCACGGCCTCACTGTTTCTCCTGAAGGAACTTCCTTAATCCTTCTCTCACATTCTGTTTCTAGGGACACCGAGTTAAGAGAACACATTCCTGTGATACTTTAGGAAATAGTGCAAATGTAATCAGAGGACCACAGGTGCTTTGTTACAAAAAATATTCTATTTGCCTCCACTCCCCATGGCTAGTACGTACATGAAAATTTATCCCCAGAACCAAATGGGGCTTCAAGCAGAAGCAATTTTTGGAACTACAGGTTGTCTATCCCTCATTCAAAATACTTGGGGACAGAAGTGTTTGGATTTTGAATGTTTTTGGATTTGGGAATATTTGTACATGCATAATGAGATATCTGGGACTTGGGGCCCTAGTCTAAACATAAAATTCATTTGTTTCATGTACACCTTATACACATAGCCTAAAGATAATTTTATACAATATTGTAAATAATTTTGCGCATGAAATGAAGTTGTGTTAAGTAGTTATGTGTGGAATTTTTCACTTGCGGCATCATGTTGGTGCTCAAAAAGTATTGGATTTGGGAGCAGTTCAGATTTCGGATTTGCAGATTGGGGATGTTCAATCTGTTTTGCCTGACACTATAGAAGCTGGGCTTAAGTAACCTTATGTCCTGTTCTGAGAACTCAGATACATGCCTGAAACTCAACCCCACCTGTACTCCTGTAATGTTTCCCCTTTGTTTAGGATTCCAGTGTGTTGCGTAGATCTCAGTCCTGCTAAGAAGAGAGATTATGTTTTACTCCTGCCATTCCTCCTCTGAACTTTGACTCTCAATCCAGACTTAAGACCTTACCACTTCCCATTTGGTTACTTCCCTTGAAGTCTCAGGGGATGTGCTCCTCATATAAGTTACTGAGAATCCATCTTCCAAAATTGTTGCTGCTTTCTGCTATTATGGCCTCTAGCTTTTGATTCCACATTTCAAACTCCCTTTCCTCCTGTCTCTGTAGGTGGAGCTATACGGGTCTCTTCAGATGACAGATTTTCCTTTTGTGTCTTATCCGGTAGCAGTGATCTGGGCCCTATATAACTACATCTTAGAAGATAATACCTGTTATGGTTCTAAAGATAGCCGATTAGAAAAAAATAATAGTAATACGTTCTTGAAGTTATTCAACAAGCAATTATAGGGGGAGAAGGAGATCTAAATGAAAAAAAAATTCATAAAGTACTCCAGTATAAAAGGATAGCTTAGATACTTGAAACAAGGTTTGCTCTTTAAATTTTCACTTTAGGGAATAATTCCTCAGACTACACCAGACTTGGGAGACAAGTTGACCTGGAAATGAAAAGTAGCACTCATGATATGCAAATTTAATCACAGAACATAATGACAACTTAAATTATTTAACCTTGAAGATGTGGATACAGAAACAAAAGCCAAGGATCAGGTGAAAGCCTGAGCTAAGTAAACTAATCACGGTTAATTTTAAAATAGTGTTTAAGAAGCACAGCTCAATTAATTGGTATTACTTGGTTTGTTGGCAATAATAAAAAGACAGTTACATTTTATATTAGTGTAAACACATTTTAACATATAAAACACAAGTTCTGGAACTGCCTGGGAATATTTCATATTTGTTTTTAAAAGTTCATCCTAAAGTAAGGTCCATAGATCTTACATTTTCCTTCTCGACCAGGTAGGGCAGGGTTGCTTCATATCATCAGTAGAGTTCAAGTCCACTAAATTAAGGCAAAATCTGGTCTTCAGCAGTTATTTGAGGTCTAGAAGATGATGGGCAAGATGAAAAACCTGATCACTGAAGAAAAGAAGAATGAGAAGCCTAGCCAGGACCAGGTGCTGAAGAAGATCAATTTGATGTGGATTCATAGACTCTATGGGATAAATCAGGCAACAAACCCAGTGGGAATTAAGAAGCAGGCAGAAGCAGAGCCAGGAGGTACACAGTTGATTTAGCATCTTTGTAGCTAGTTTTCTTTTAAGCTCATTCCCCTCTAAGATACATCTACTGGTTTTGAAGTTACAGCTCCCTGAGACCAATCTCAATGGCATTCTTGAGCTTGAAATCAAAAAGATCTGTATCCTCCTTCCAGCTCTGGCACATATTAGCTGCATAACCTAGACAAAATATTTATATTATTTGAATTATAATGGGCAACATAATATCTCACTCAGAAATATTCTGAAGATTAAATAAAAAATGAGTGTTAGCTACACGGCACACCGTAGGCTCCTCATGATGTTACTCCCTCCCTGTGCATTCATGCTTACAACACCCCTGAAGCCCTCTGGAGTAGAAAGTATTGGGTTTCATGTTGTGGTGATAGGTGAAAATGGTCGTATGATCGAGGGGTTATTACACCGGTGGAAAGTGTGATGCCAGATAAGCCACTTAAAGATGCAACCCACTCCTAACTTAGCAGGTGCTGAGACCAGCTTCAGTGCCAGCAAAGTTTAATACCCACTTCCATGAGCATGGGACCCAGCAAGGTCAAATGTAAGATGAGTTCCTCTAAGTCGGGGTGAAGGAGAACTCATGCTATACAAAGCTTACATGGAGAAAACTAGGAGCAGGAGATACAAAGTGTGCAAGTCAATCATGACTGTTAAAAATAAGCGCGCACGCGCACACACACACACACACACACACACACACACACACATATATATGTGTGAAACTAAGCACCTGCCATGTGCCGGAGTCTGTGCTGGGAGTTTTACATCTCATTCATTCTCATAATTCCTGCACGGTAAGTATTCATATTGCCATTTTATAGATGGGGACATTGAGTTCTAAAGAGGTAAAATAATTTGTACAAATTACACAGCAAGCAAGTAATAGTAACGAGTCTGTTCAACTCTGTATCCTTGGATCTTATTTTTGATTCATTGATTTATTTTGGAGGCTGAAATAATGTGAGATTTTGATATGGTTCTTCCGCTACAGAGGCCTGCTAACAGTTAACCAGAGATTTAACCTGAAATTTTGATTGCTGTTATATACACCTAGGTAATAACTGATAATGAACACAACAGTGAAGCAGTTGAGTGTGGGGAGAATATGGGGAAAAATTATCCTAGATGTCATATATATACATAATATACATACTTTGGCATCAAAAATTTTCTCTGGATTTAGAAGATTTATTTACCATGGAGTGAATACATTTCTAGAGTAGGGAAAGTACTAAAGAAAAAAATATATATTGCATAGGAAACAGGAAAGCTTCCCTTGTCCCCTTCGAGGGCAAGGCGTGTGATAGGGGTGTGACTCGCTTTTTCAGTGTCCCTGCTGCTCAAACCTCTAGGGGAGCATATGGACGGGCAGGTTCCGACCCCATGGCAGTGTCTAGGGGTGAATGTTTACAGCTCCTGAAGCCCCAGTGGGTGTGTGTCACAGGGTGCCCTTTTAGTTTACCTGTCCCTAGGCAGCTTGTGTTAGTCAGTTCAATTAGACCCCTGCCTTATGGCAAGGACAAAGGCCTTTCTATATCCAGGGACTCTTGCCTTGATATATCAGAAGTATCAGATCACATGCGGGCTTGGAGAAGGAGTGCAAGGTTTTATTGAGCGGAAGCAATTGTCAGCAGATGGGGGAGCCAGAAGAGAGATGGTTTTCCCCTGGAGACAGGCCACTCCGAGTTCCAAGTTTACTCAGAGTTCCAACTTTTCTCCAAACCATGCCTCCCCGGCAAATCCGCATCATTCCGCTCCTTGATGGCATGCCAGCAAGGCGCTGTGCTCCCACGCCAGTGCATCCCTCTGAACGTCCAGCCCTGTGTGTTCCTCCACTGATGCGTTCCTTTCAATGTCCAACCACCTCTGCGTCTGCCTTCTGGGGTCTCCGGTTTTTATAGACACAGGATGGGGGCATGGCAGGCCAGGGTGGTCTTGGGAAATGCAACATTTGGACAGGAAAACAAAAATGCATGTCTTCGCCTAGGTCCATGGGCACAGGTCCAGGGATGGAGCCCTAGCCAAGGACCAAACCCTTCTCTACCCAGTACTTCCCTTCCCCTCTTCCCTATTGTTTAAAGGGACCAGCCCTTCCCTTCCCAGCACTTGGGTATCACATAGAGGAAGTAACTTCCAAAAGGTCTAATGAGGATGTTATTGCACTTTAATGTTCAGCATATATTATAATCTTCTATCTCTGTCCAAAATTCTCAATGCAGTGTCAGTTTCTTTTTATTTTTCTAAAAAATGTAAATCCAATTTCTAATGATAACCGGCGAAAAACCTAATTTTCTTGTAAGGAACTATTTTTCTAATCAAGTTTGCTGGCATTCATCTACATGCCAATGAAACATGAAAGTTCGGTTCTCAACATTTAACTACCCCATATTGGCATTTGAAACCATTTTAAAGAAAAAGGGTATCATATTTGGATGTGAAGATAATTGGAATAGTTGTGAAAAGGCTAAGACCTCAGAGCTTCTTTTCTTAAGAAAATTAGCATTATTGATATTCACTCTTTAAATAAAGAATGGCAGATGAGTTGTGAAATGCAATCTGTGCATCTGATACCACCAAGAGCTTTGCAGCCAGCTTAAGCAACCCAAATTTGAATAAGGTCAGAAGTGCAAGGACATACCTGTAATCCCAGCACTTTAGGAGGCCGAAGAGGGAGGATCACTTGAGCCCAGGAGTTAGAGTCTACAGTGAGCTATGATCTCGCACCTGCACTACAGCCTGGGCAACAGAGCAAGACCCCGTCTCAAAAATAAAATAAAATAAAATATCTGTTATCACATCTGAATTAGACGAGGCTCCTCAAATTTCAGCCAAAGTGAAAAATCCAGGAAATAATATTGCTAGTCAAGGATGTGGATATTTTTGCCCGGTAGAACTGATTAAATTTTTCCCTGAGGAAAGCCTGAGGTTAAGAGAAAACTAACACTTTGAGGCAGGCAACATAAATAACAAATTTATTCAAGTTTTTGTTAAGGACTGGGTCTGTTTGCACCAGTGCCCACGTGTTAATGCTCTCGTGTGTGGGGCCCCGGAAGCATGGCATAGGCAGGGGCAGAGGGCAGACAGCGATGGGAAGAGCAGCCAGGGGGTGAAAAGCCCATTGTTTCTCTCCATCCAGCTGCTACTCACTTTCTCAGCCTAAACACAAAACTCATGTAATGGCTATCGAATTCCTTTTTGAATGATAATATAGATACCTCAATCTCAGCTAAATCTCATTTTATGCTCATTTCACTTTGCTGCAGCATTTTTTGTCTCCCATGCTGCATTTTTCTTGAACAATCACCAAACTGGCAGACTCTGACTAGCTTGTCAGAAAGGAAAAGGAATTTATGTTTCATAGGAAATTAATCCAATCAGCGGAACATTTATGAGAAACCAAGCCAGACTTGTTGACAAAAGAACAATACCTGAAGGGAGAGATTTTAATCTCATTATAATATGACCTTCCAAAGATTAGGACACAATTGTTTAATCCTCCTTGTCAACTCATTGTGTTTAAAGTTTACTGTCTTATGTTATCAGGGAAAATAAGGAAACTAAAAATCACCTTACTCTAATAAAATAGGAAGTGGGAGGAGGTAAACCAATAATAACCTTTAATACTGTGATGAAAATAGCCTTCCATAAAACAAGGATAAACAACGTTGCAATCTAATTTACCTCTGCATAAAATGTAAACTAGAGCTCAATGTGCAATAAAATATTAGTATCTTTACCGGCAGCATAATCTTAACTAATCATTTCTTATGTTATTTCTGTAGTTACAGTAAGTCATCTGCATGAAATTTGACTGAATAAGGTTAGCCCAGCAACTGAAAGTACTGGGGCTTTCCTCTTTTTCCATTTCATAAAATCTTTTTCCATTAATGTTCTCACACATTTCTAAGCTATCCCCAAACTGGATCAGCCTCTACTCTTTTCAGAATGTCACCAACCCAAAACAGTTTTCTTCTTAACAATCCCCTTCTTTGTAATACATAAACACATTCTTCGGGGACACTGTAATTATCCAAAATGAGCTTTAGTACTGCAAATTACTTCAGCACCCCTATGATTTATCTGTAGTAAACATACTTTATAATATTTATATTCCCATTAAAACTGCCACTAATAATGAATCGACAGTACGTAAACATTTATATGATAGGGCACGGACAAATAGCGGATGCCCCTATAATAGTTACATTCCTTGCTCTTCCTATCATGTTGGGAAAAACCAAGCCTTGGCATTTTGCCATGTTTATGAAAATACCTTTGAAAATGGCTCAGCACATTGCACTTCACATTTGCAACCATTTCCTTTAAAAAGATGGCATTCGTCCGCACTTATGAGGTCTGGGTTATTGCATTTTCATATTATGCATCATTACTCTGAGTAGGTGTCTTATCAGCAGCTCCAGTTGCTGTGGAGAAGACTGGAATTAAGCACTGGAAGCTTTTTATTTATTTTACATGCTTTATTCCTACAAGATTTTCTGCATATAAGCTTCTTTGTTCAGCTGAGAATTGGCTACATTGCCAAGGCATTGTAAAATTTACATCTTGCTTTTTCTCCTGTATCCTTTCCAAAATTGGATTGAAAACAAAGTATAGTTTTTAATTAAAGCTCTGACTGACAACAGACATTTCCCCCGCCTCCCCCCCCAAGCATTGGCATTCTTGATCAGTGGTGAGGTTTCATAAAAGCCTAATAGAAGATCCTCACTACTTAACCACAATCAGCCTTCAAGCAGTTTATATTTTATTTAAAATGTGGGATATTCCTGACAATATTAATATAAAGAAAACTATCACTAAAGTTGATCCAACTATCATCAACAAGACCATGGACAAATCTGAAACAAATTCACCTTTTCCTTTTAGCATCACGTAATCCAAAGTGATGTTCCTGCTGACTTCAGTAGAGAAAAACTGAAAGAGAAGTCTGTTATTTTTTCAAGCAGCTTCAGAATAGACTTGTGATTACTATTTTATTACTTGGTTCAATCTATCATGGCTTATTTTATCCTGAAGTGGAATCCAAAAGTCATCAAGTTTTGTCCTTCAAAATGTCTTAATGACTTAAATATCCTCAGTAAGGCCAGTAGTAGCCAAATCATCTGAACACAGTTTTAACAAATCTGAAGATCATGGTAAACCTTATTATGTGATTTAAGGCTAAGCTGGTCAAGAAATCAGTGGCTCTGTCTTCCCATTTGTCAAATGAAATTGGCAAACACTCCTACTACCTGGGAAAAAATTTGCCCTTCCTTATGGAAGTTTTGGGTCCTTCGTCTTCTGTAATACCACGAATTTCCTCTCTCCCTGGGCTATCTGCCTCTCACACAACATTTAGATCTTGAAATTCTTAAGGACTCAGTCATAGCTCTTTATATTCTCTTGCCATACTTTCACCTAAGGTGATCTCATCCATTTTTCAGAACTTTGAAAACAGCTAAGCCAATGATACCTCAATTTTTATGTTCATTCCAGGGCTTCACTGAGATCCACTCTTTTTTTTTTTTTTTGAAACAGAATCTAGTTCTGTCACCCAGGCTGGAGTACAATGGCACAATCTCAGCTCACTGTAACCTCCGCCTCCTGGGTTCAAGCTATTCTCCAGATTAATCTATACAAGACTAGATTATTACATTTCTCCCTAAAGGTAAATAAGGCATTTTCTTCATGCCAAACAAAATTGCTGCCACTAAAGAAGGTTGAGATGAAACAAGAAATGAAGAATAAATAAAGTGGTAAATTTGTAGGCAGCCTTAAATAAGTATTAACTGTATAAAACAATATATTTAAGAATTTAAAAAGATAGTGAATTAGAACTTATGACAAAAATATCAGTTACCACATTAAATATAAATAAATTAATAATGATAAAAGAATCACCAAGAAAGTTTAACAGTTTAAAATACATATCCACTCAATTACATGATCTCAAAATGCATAATTTTATAAAATAATAAAATTATAAGAAGAACCCAAATGTATAGTCAGTGGCAGTTTGCATATATAAATTCAAGAAAGATACAGAGAAAAAAAGATTAAATAAATATTATAGCACCCAAATGCAAAAATATAAAAATTGGACAATATCCTATGCCATAAAGCAAGTGCAAATAAATAAAAAGGTATATATTTTTAACAACTATTAATAAACAAAATACGGGATCCGGAGCAAGATGGCCGAATAGGAACAGCTCCAGTCTCCAACTCCCAGCGCGAGCGACACAGAAGACCGGTGATTTCTGCATTTTCAACTGAGGTACTGGGTTCATCTCACTGGGGAGTGCCGGACGATCGGTGCTGGTCAGCTGCTGCAGCCCGACCAGCGAGAGCTGAAGCAGGGCGAGGCATCGCCTCACCTGGGAAGCGCAAGGGGGAAGGGAACCCCTTTTCCTAGCCAGGGGAACTGAGACACACAACACCTGGAAAATCGGGTAACTCCCACCCCAATACTGCGCTTTAAGCAAACAGGCACACCAGGAGATCATATCCCACACCTGGCCGGGAGGGTCCCACACCCACGGAGCCTCCCTCATTGCTAGCACAGCAGTCTGCGATCTACCGGCAAGGCAGCAGCCAGGCTGGGGGAGGGGCGCCCGCCATTGCTGAGGCTTAAGTAGGTAAACAAAGCTGCTGGGAAGCTCGAACTGGGTGGAGCTCACAGCAGCTCAAGGAAACCTGCCTGTCTCTGTAGACTCCACCTCTGGGGACAGGGCACAGTAAACAATAACAAACATAGCAGAAACCTCTGCAGACGCAAACGACTCTATCTGACAGCTTTGAAGAGAGCAGTGGATCTCCCAACACGGAGGTTGAGATCTGAGAAGGGACAGACTCCCTGCTCAAGTGGGTCCCTGACCCCTGAGTAGCCTAACTGGGAGACATCCCCCACTAGGGGCAGTCTGACACCCCACACCTCACAGGGTGGAGTACACCCCTGAGAGGAAGCTTCCAAAGCAAGAATCAGACAGGTACACTCGCTGTTCAGAAATATTCTATCTTCTGCAGCCTCTGCTGCTGATACCCAGGCAAACAGGGTCTGGAGTGGACCTCAAGCAATCTCCAGCAGATCTACAGCTGAGGGTCCTGACTGTTAGAAGGAAAACTATCAAACAGGAAGGACACCTACACCAAAACCCCATCAGTACATCACCATCATCAAAGACCAGAGGCAGATAAAACCACAAAGATGGGGAAAAAGCAGGGCAGAAAAGCTGGAAATTCAAAAAATAAGAGTGTATCTCCCCCGGCAAAGGAGCGCAGCCCATCGCCAGCAATGGATCAAAGCTGGATGGAGAATAACTTTGACGAGATGAGAGAAGAAGGCTTCAGTCCATCAAATTTCTCAGAGCTAAAGGAGGAATTACGTACCCAGTGCAAAGAAACTAAAAATCTTGAAAAAAAAGTGGAAGAATTGATGGCTAGAGTAATTAATGCAGAGAAGGTCCTAAACGAAATGAAAGAGATGAAAACCATGACACGAGAAATACGTGACAAATGCACAAGCTTCAGTAACCGACTCGATCAACTGGAAGAAAGAGTATCAGCGATTGAGGATCAAATGAATGAAATGAAGCGAGAAGACAAACCAAAAGAAAAAAGAAGAAAAAGAAATGAACAAAGCCTGCAAGAAGTATGGGATTATGTAAAAAGACCAAATCTACGTCTGATTGGGGTGCCTGAAAGTGAGGGGGAAAATGGAACCAAGTTGGAAAACACTCTTCAGGATATCATCCAGGAGAACTTCCCCAACCTAGTAGGGCAGGCCAACATTCAAATCCAGGAAATACAGAGAACGCCACAAAGATACTCCTCGAGAAGAGCAACTCCAAGACACATAATTGCCAGATTCACCAAAGTTGAAATGAAGGAAAAAATCTTAAGGGCAGCCAGAGAGAAAGGTCGGGTTACCCACAAAGGGAAGCCCATCAGACTAACAGCAGATCTCTCGGCAGAAACTCTCCAAGCCAGAAGAGAGTGGGGGCCAATATTCAACATTCTTAAAGAAAAGAATTTTAAACCCAGAATTTCATATCCAGCCAAACTAAGTTTCATAAGTGAAGGAGAAATAAAATCCTTTACAGATAAGCAAATGCTTAGAGATTTTGTCACCACTAGGCCTGCCTTACAAGAGACCCTGAAGGAAGCACTAAACATGGAAAGGAACAACCGGTACCAGCCATTGCAAAAACATGCCAAAATGTAAAGACCATCGAGGCTAGGAAGAAACTGCATCAACTAACGAGCAAAATAACCAGTTAATATCATAATGGCAGGATCAAGTTCACACATAACAATCTTAACCTTAAATGTAAATGGACTAAATGCTCCAATTAAAAGACACAGACTGGCAAACTGGATCAAGAGTCAAGACCCATCAGTCTGCTGTATTCAGGAGACCCATCTCACACGCAGAGACATACATAGGCTCAAAATAAAGGGATGGAGGAAGATTTACCAAGCAAATGGAGAACAAAAAAAAGCGGGGGTTGCAATACTAGTCTCTGATAAAACAGACTTTAAACCATCAAAGATCAAAAGAGACAAAGAAGGCCATTACATAATGGTAAAGGGATCAATTCAACAGGAAGAGCTAACTATCCTAAATATATATGCACCCAATACAGGAGCACCCAGATTCATCAAGCAAGTCCTTAGAGACTTACAAAGAGACTTAGACTCCCATACAATAATAATGGGAGACTTCAACACTCCACTGTCAACATTAGACAGATCAACGACACAGAAAGTTAACAAGGATATCCAGGAATTGAACTCATCTCTGCAGCAAGCAGAGCTAATAGACATCTATAGAACTCTCCACCCCAAATCAACAGAATATACATTCTTCTCAGCACCACATCGTACTTACTCCAAAATTGACCATGTAATTGGAAGTAAAGCACTCCTCAGTAAATGTACAAGAACAGAAATTATAACAAACTGTCTCTCAGACCACAGTGCAATCAAACTAGAACTCAGGACTAAGAAACTCAATCAAAACCGCTCAACTACATGGAAACTGAACAACCTGCTCCTGAATGACTACTGGGTACATAACGAAATGAAGGCAGAAAGAAAGATGTTCTTTGAAACCAATGAGAACAAAGATACAACATACCAGAATCTCTGGGACACATTTAAAGCAGTGTGTAGAGGGAAATTTATAGCACTAAATGCCCACAAGAGAAAGCAGGAAAGATCTAAAATTGATACTCTAACATCACAATTAAAAGAACTAGAGAAGCAAGAGCAAACACATTCAAAAGCTAGCAGAAGGCAAGAAATAACTAAGATCAGATCAGAACTGAAGGAGATAGAGACACAAAAAATCCTCCAAAAAATCAATGAATCCAGGAGTTGGTTTTTTGAAAAGATCAACAAAATTGACAGACCACTAGCAAGACTAATAAAGAAGAAAAGAGAGAAGAATCAAGTCGACGCAATTAAAAATGATAAAGGGGATATCACCACCGACCCCACAGAAATACAAACTACCATCAGAGAATACTATAAACACCTCTACGCAAATAAACTGGAAAATCTAGAAGAAATGGATAATTTCCTGGACACTTACACTCTTCCAAGACTAAACCAGGAAGAAGTTGAATCCCTGAATAGACCAATAGCAGGCTCTGAAATTGAGGCAATAATTAATAGCCTACCAACCAAAAAAAGTCCAGGACCAGATGGATTCACAGCTGAATTCTACCAGAGGTACAAGGAGGAGTTGGTACCATTCCTTCTGAAACTATTCCAATCAATAGAAAAAGAGGGAATCCTCCCTAACTCATTTGATGAGGCCAACATCATCCTGATACCAAAGCCTGGCAGAGACACAACTAAAAAAGAGAATTTTCGACCAATATCCCTGATGAACATCGATGCAAAAATCCTCAATAAAATACTGGCAAACCGGATTCAGCAGCACATCAAAAAGCTTATCCACCATGATCAAGTGGGCTTCATCCCTGGGATGCAAGGCTGGTTCAACATTCGCAAATCCATAAACATAATCCAGCATATAAACAGAACCAAAGACAAGAACCACATGATTATCTCAATAGATGCAGAAAAGGCTTTTGACAAAATTCAACAGCCCTTCATGCTAAAAACACTCAATAAATTCGGTATTGATGGAACATACCTCAAAATAATAAGAGCTATTTATGACAAACCCACAGCCAATATCATACTGAATGGGCAAAAACTGGAAAAATTCCCTTTGAAAACTGGCACAAGACAGGGATGCCCTCTCTCACCACTCCTATTCAACATAGTGTTGGAAGTTCTGGCTAGGGCAAATAGGCAAGAGAAAGAAATCAAGGGTATTCAGTTAGGAAAAGAAGAAGTCAAATTGTCCCTGTTTGCAGATGACATGATTGTATATTTAGAAAACCCCATTGTCTCAGCCCAAAATCTCCTTAAGCTGATAAGCAACTTCAGCAAAGTCTCAGGATACAAAATTAATGTGCAAAAATCACAAGCATTCTTATACACCAGTAACAGACAAACAGAGAGCCAAATCAGGAATGAACTTCCATTCACAATTGCTTCAAAGAGAATAAAATACCTAGGAATCCAACTGACAAGGGATGTAAAGGACCTCTTCAAGGAGAACTACAAACCACTGCTCAGTGAAATAAAAGAGGACACAAACAAATGGAAGAACATACCATGCTCAAGGATAGGAAGAATCAATATCGTGAAAATGGCCATACTGCCCAAGGTAATTTATAGATTCAATGCCATCCCCATCAAGCTACCAATGAGTTTCTTCACAGAATTGGAAAAAACTGCTTTAAAGTTCATATGGAACCAAAAAAGAGCCCGCATCTCCAAGACAATCCTAAGTCAAAAGAACAAAGCTGGAGGCATCACCCTACCTGACTTCAAACTATACTACAAGGCTACAGTAACCAAAACAGCATGGTACTGGTACCAAAACAGAGATATAGACCAATGGAACAGAACAGAGTCCTCAGAAATAATACCACACATCTACAGCCATCTGATCTTTGACAAACCTGAGAGAAACAAGAAATGGGGAAAGGATTCCCTATTTAATAAATGGTGCTGGGAAAATTGGCTAGCCATAAGTAGAAAGCTGAAACTGGATCCTTTCCTTACTCCTTATACGAAAATTAATTCTAGATGGATTAGAGACTTAAATGTTAGACCTAATACCATAAAAATCCTAGAGGAAAACCTAGGTAGTACCATTCAGGTCATAGGCATGGGCAAAGACTTCATGTCTAAAACACCAAAAGCAACGGCAGCAAAAGCCAAAATTGACAAATGGGATCTAATTAAACTAAAGAGCTTCTGCACAGCAAAAGAAACTACCATCAGAGTGAACAGGCAACCTACAGAATGGGAGAAAATTTTTGCAATCTACTCATCTGACAAAGGGCTAATATCCAGAACCTACAAAGAACTCAAACAAATTTACAAGAAAAAAACAAACAACCCCATCAAAAAGTGGGCAAAGGATATGAACAGACATTTCTCAAAAGAAGACATTCATACAGCCAACAGACACATGAAAAAATGCTCATCATCACTGGCCATCAGAGAAATGCAAATCAAAACCACAATGAGATACCATCTCACACCAGTTAGAATGGCGATCATTAAAAAGTCAGGAAACAACAGGTGCTGGAGAGGATGTGGAGAAATAGGAACGCTTTTACACTGTTGGTGGGATTGTAAACTAGTTCAACCATTATGGAAAACAGTATGGCGATTCCTCAAGGATCTAGAACTAGATGTACCATATGACCCAGCCATCCCATTACTGGGTATATACCCAAAGGATTATAAATTATGCTGCTATAAAGACACATGCACACGTATGTTTATTGCGGCACTATTCACAATAGCAAAGACTTGGAATCAACCCAAATGTCCATCAGTGACAGATTGGATTAAGAAAATGTGGCACATATACACCATGGAATACTATGCAGCCATCAAAAAGGATGAGTTTGTGTCCTTTGTAGGGACATGGATGCAGCTGGAAACCATCATTCTTAGCAAACTATCACAAGAACAGAAAACCAAACACCGCATGTTCTCACTCATAGGTGGGAACTGAACAATGAGATCACTTGGACTCAGGAAGGGGAACATCACACACCGGGGCCTATCATGGGGAGGGGGGAGGGGGGAGGGATTGCATTGGGAGTTATACCTGATGTAAATGATGAGTTGATGGGTGCAGCACAGCAACATGGCACAAGTATACATATGTAACAAACCTGCACGTTATGCACATGTACCCTACAACTTAAAGTATAATAATAATAAATAAATTTAAAAAAAAATAAGCAAAATACACCTAGAAAAATCACTATATGTTTGGATATTGTAAAAACACATATCAAAAGGAAATCATGAGAGAAAAAAGAAAGTATACTAAACTGAACGATAATGAAAATACTACATATTAAAATTTTAAAAGTACAGCATATAAAATGTATAGACTTAGAAGCACATATTCAAAAGAAAAATGGCTTAAAAGTAATGATTTAAGCATCTGTCTTGAGAAATTACAAAAAGAACAGCAAAAAGAAGTAGAAAGAAGAAACATTAAAGAAAAAGAGCATTGATGAATGATGGTGAAATAAACGATTAAATATAATAGAGAAAACAAAGCCAAAAATTGGGAGACTAGTAACATTTATATATATTTTTTTTTCAAGAGAATAATGAAGAAGAGAAAATTAACTCAGGAATAAAATAGAGGAGATTCTATAGATATTACGAAGATAATAACTGTATGTAATAACTTTATTTCAGTAAATTGAGAAATTCAGAAGAAACTGTCCAGAAAATTTCTAGAAAACTGCCACTTAAAAATTTGACAAAAGATATAATAAAAAATCTGAGATAAACATAAAGAAACTGAAACAGCAATATAAAACTTCCTCCAAAATAATGTTTAGGTTCAAATATCCTTTACTAACAGGATCAAGGAAAAATTAATATCAATCCTACATATTTCCAGAGAACGATAAAAACAGATAAACTCTAATACATGGTATCAGACTGGATTTTCTTGATACCAAAAACCAATAAAGAGAGTATGACAAGAGAAACATACAATTCAATCTCATTATGAACATAGATCCCAAAATTCTTAAAAATGTAAACCCAGCAGTTGGTAAAAAGGAGACTTTATCATAAGCAAGTTGGTTTATACTAAAAATTCATGTTAGCTTAACATTAGAAAGGCAATGCAATTGGTCATATTAAGAATAAAATAAAAAATAGATATCACTTCATTGACACATAAGAAGCATTTGATGAGTTTTAAAACCCATTCATAATAAAAGTTAAAAATAAAAACTCGTGGCAAACTAGAACTAGAATGGAGCTTCCTCAATCTGATAAAGGCTAATTACAAATTTAAAAAATCCACTGCAGGCATCTTATCTAATGGTGATATTTTCAAAGCTTTCCTTTGAAGTCAAGGATGTCAAATATCATCACTTCACTTCAATCCTGTACTGAAAGGCCTTGATAGCACTGAAAGGCAAGAAAGAGAAATGAAAGACATAATGAATAGGAAAGGAAAATTAAGATTGTCATTATTCTCAGTTAACATAATTTCATTTGTAGAAAATCTAACAGAATCTACAGATTAATTAGAAGTATTTTGTAGCAAGGTTGCAGAAAAAAAATCAGTTGTATTTATATGCCAGTATCAAACACTTAGAAAATACATTTTTTAAAGTCACCATTTCATTGGGGAAACTTTAAGGACATTGGTCTAGGCAACGAATTATTGAGTAATACACCAAAAGTACAGGCAACCAAAGGAAAATTGGACAAATGGGATCACATCAAGTTAAAAAGCTTCCACACAGCAAAAGAAAAAATCAACAAAGTGAAGAGACAACCCAGGGGATTAATAACCACAATATAGAAGGAATTCAAACAATTCAATAGGTAAAAGAAAATATAATAATCCAATAAAAATGGACAAAGGATCTGAATAGAAATTTCTCAAAAGAAGACATACACATGGTAAACAAGTATATGAAAAGGTGCTCAATATCATTGATCATCAGAGAATTGCAAATCAAGGCTACAATGAGATATCAACTCATCCCATTTCTCATGACATTTAGACAATAATGAATGCTGACGAGGATATAGGGAAAAGAGAACCCTCATACACTGCTGGGAATGTAAATTAGTACAGCCACTGTGGAGAAAAGTATGGAGGTTCCTCAGAAATCTGAAAATAGAACTACCAGGGCCAGGCACGGTGGTTTCCACCTGTAATCCCAGCACTTTGGGAGGCTGAGGCAGGAGGATTATTTGAGGTGAGGAGTTCGAGACCAGTTTGGCAAACATGGTAAAACCCTGTCTCTACTAAAAAAAAAAAAAAAAATAGCCGGGTATGGTGGTGCACACCTGTAATCCTAGCTACTCAGCAGGCTGAAGCACGAGAATTCCTTGAACCCAGGAGGCAGAGGTTGCAGTGAGCCAAGATTGCACCACTGCACTACAGCATGGGCAAGACAGAGCAAGATACCGCCTTTAAAAAAAGAACTACCATATGATCCAGTAACCCCACACCTAGCTATATACTCAAAAGAAGGGAAATCAGTAAATCAAAGAAATGTGTGCACACCCATGTTTATTGCAGCAGTATTCATGATAGTCAAGATTTGGAAACAATTTCCAATTTCTGTAATAATGACCCAGTGAGCGCCAACACCTAAAATCAGTAATGAACTTATATGCAGAGTATATTAAAACTTCCATAATCAACAATAAAAAGCCTGAAAACTCAATAGAAAAATGGGCCAATGACTCCAACAGGCTCTTCAAAGAAGGTAAAATGCAAATGGACAACAAACGTGAAAAAGTGCTCGAACTTATTTATAAGCAGCAAAATATTTAAAAAAAAAAAAGAGAAAATACTACATACTCACCAGATTTAGAGGGGAAAACTAACAATAACATTGGCTAAGAAGTGAACGATGGGTTCCTCTTTCATGCTGTTGGGATTGTAGATTAGAACAACCACTTTCAGAAACACTTTGGATTATCTAGAAAAGCTGGAAATTGACCCAGAAATTCAAATCCTAGGCTTATACCCTAGAAAACTAAGACATGTGCACCTGGATACCTACAAATGATTGCTTATAACAACATTGTTCTATTTGGCTTTATACTAAAAATAAATAAAATTGCCATCAATAAGATGAACAAATAAACTGAGATTTATTTATTAGATGGAATACCATACAATAATGAAAATGCACAATCTATAGCTACACCAACAATGGAAATAATTCCTACAAGCATAATTCATTTGATAAAAACTCAAGAACAGGTTGAACTAAATCACATTATTTAAGATTGCATACTAGGCAGTAAAACTGTAAAAAAAAAAAAACAAGGAAGGAATTACCATATAAATCTGGATAATACTATTTCCAGGAAGGGGAGAAGGGGATTGTGATCAGGAGGGTGTTCAGTTGCTTCTGAAGTGAGGGGAATGTTATATTTCTTGATCTGATTTCATGATGTTCACTTTATAATGCTTTGTGAAATTGTACAATTATATTTATGCACTTTTCTGTAAGTCTGTTATAATTCACATTAACAATTAAAAGAAAGAAAAGAGTTATTCTCTCACTGCAGAAGGCCATACAGAACAATAAAATCTTTCTTTTTTATGAAATTGTTTTTTGTTGGAGGTTACGAGGTTGTTATTAGCTATAATTTTTTGAACATGTGAGAAGGGAACTTAATGAGAAATGAAAATGAGGCATTTTTGCCTCACTGATGGGCATTCTAAATGATGAAATATACTTTAAGAAATGTATTCATATTTTCAATTAATGCTGTAAAGAGATATTTCAAACTAGGTTAACAATTGCCTTGAAGAATAACTTGTTTTAGTAAAGAAGAATAATGGTCAACTATGTTATCCATTTAAATAAAATAATGGACATTTTGTCTCTGTTTTCTTCCATTCAGTTTCATAATTTCCTAATTAGTGCCATTTGAATTGCTGAAAGCGTATCACCTTGGACCTCCCATCCCTCCACCCCACTTCTCATGTGCACTCTCTCTCAATATTCTTTTGTATTTTGTTTGACTGTTTTATTGAAAAGCCATAAACAAGCAGTATCAGTTTGCTAGGGCCACCATAACAAAACACCACAGACTGGGTGGCTCAAACAACAGAAATTTATTTTCTCATTCTTTTAGAGGCTGGAAGTCCAAGAACAAAGTGTCAGCAGGTTAGACTTCTCCTGAGATCTCTCTTTTTGGCTTGCAGATGGGCCACCCTCTTGCTGTGTCCTCATATCACATTATTTCTGTGCATTCCTCCCTGGTGTCTCCTTCATTTCTTATGAAGATGTCAGTCACACTGGATTAGAGCCCCATCCTTATGAATTCACTTAAGCTTAATTACCTCTTTAAAAGCCCTATCTACAAATATAATCACATTATGGTTTAGGACTCTCGCATGCAATTTGACGGCACACAATTCAGTCCATAACACGAGCTCTTTCATTTTGACAATATTATACCTCACCACCCTTCAGAGTATCCAGTGTGGTACAATAAATGTCAAATTTGGCAACTCTACATTGGTGCTCAGAAAATGACAAATCATAAGACCTATCATCTAAACCTGTCTCCTTTTAATGGTAAAATACAGATAATACATTTAAATAAATTGAGTATATAAAATAGGACATGAAGCGTTTTAGAAGTTCCAATTGAAGATTGTAGATACATTTCAAAAGGACCTGGAGAGGAAACGGGCAATAAATTAAGAGCTGCAGCTCTTCCTAAAGTTATCATAAAGTCCTTTCCTTCTTCCTTTGAAAATACCTCCTGGTAAGTCAACCTGTTCTTCCTTTCTGATAGATACTTTAGATAGTGGATGTAGCCCTTAAAAAGAGAATCTCATTTTCATACAAAGGGAAGAGAACACAAATTTAAAATACAAGAAGGACACTAGGTCCCCACTCACAGCCCACACCAGAGCCCACACTATCTTTATCTCATGCTTCCAGGCACTTCCCACTCACTTAAGCCTTCACAATGCCAAGTTATTGTCCAAAAAATAAATCTATTCATGTCATCCCCTGCTTAAATATTTGAATGTTTCATTGTTTCCAATAGACTCAAGTCTATATTTGATAGCTCAGGATATAAAGCCTTTTATAAGCATACTCCAGCTTACTTTGGCAAATGTATTTCTTGCTACTTCACTCCATGTGTACTCTGATCCAACAGCATAAAACTCCTCAGCAGCCTCCAGGTTCGTCCACTGCCTTGCCTGGAATTCTCTTTCACTGTCTCTGTGCCCAGGACACTTCTCAGCTTTAAGACACAGCTCAGAGGTTACCATATGAGGTGCCTCCTTACTGCCCAAGCAAGCTTAGTCTTGCTTCACACCACCACAGAACACTGTTCTTACCTCAACTATAGTGCTCATGATGTTATACTGTAATTGTTTATTTATAGCCAAGCCCTGCACTCTAGGCATAGGCAACTTGAACACTGTGTCTTGTATATATTTGCAGCCTCAGTTCTTGGCATATGGTAAGAAATAAAACCATGATAACTCCTACTAAATATGGTTTTAATGTAAAAATTAATGCATTATTTTATTCCATCAATAAATATGCATATAGATATCAAGTGTCCCCTACAAAAAATACTCACTGAGGCTGTGGACATACAGCTGTGATTGTCAGATGTATACATGAATCTTACATTCTAAAAGAGAAAGATAGCAAACAACTTACTACATGATTAATTATTTCACTGATAACAAGTTCTATAGAGGAGGAAAAAAAGGTGATGTTATTAAAATATATCATAGGTAGCATGATTCATTTAGGGAAGAAATGGCTAAGCAAGGTTTTCTTATGAGTTAACACTAATAAAAGAGAGAGAGAGAGACAGACAGAGAGAAAGAGGTGAACCAGGCCATTATACCCAAAATGCAGTTAAGCATAAATGATATAAATTATTATTACACAGTGTATTTTAGTGTATTTGTTTTTAATAACTTTCTCTTAATTATGGCAAATAATCATGATTTTATTTTACAGTTACTGCAATGATATTAGATTTCTTTTTCTAGTATATTACTTTTAGTAAAAAGAATGATTGATTTAAAGTAATTTAGCGAATTAAAGGAAGATAATAGTATCAGTATCTAGAGACATGGCAAAAAATTATATGTAAATAACTAGTGCTAAATTCCACACAATGCAGAGGAAAAGGAAAAGTTTCAGATAAATGGAAAAAAAAATGAGTGAATGCCTTACAGAAAGAGCTTGGCATGCAGAGAAAATGAGAGAAGTTCAGCATGAATGAAGCTCTGAGGGAGAAACGGCACATGTTGGAAGATGAGGCAGGGGACATCAGTGGGGAGAATGAAAGCGATAGAGAAGAATATTTTGAGAAAGTCATATGAAGGAGGTGGATGAACAAACAAGAGAAGACTGAGGAGGAATTAATGGAGAACCAGCTTAGTGTTGCATCATTCCAGCCAAAGGACAAAGTGTTTCAAGAAGGGAATAATCAACTGTGTGCACCAGTGCTGACAAGATGAGAACCCAAAAGCAACAACTGTATTTGACGACATGTAGGTCATGCATGTCCTGAGCCAGAGAAATGATCCCGCCTGAAGTCTCTGATGTATCTTTCTCTGGATTTTGGATGAATTAAAATAAAGAGGGTCTTAGGCAGAAGATAGGCCTTGATCTGTCTCCTGTGTTATGGCCCAATTTTTCAGAAAAAAAATGTATTTTTCAAATTCATTTCTCTGAACATGTATTGCATGAAAAGAAATAATTTCTTATTTCACCAATTATTCATGATTTTCTCTGATGACCAGTTACAATTCCTTTACTAGATGTTTGATCCTGGGCAAGTTATTTATCTGTCTGAAATTCCAGTTTCCCTTTCTGCCACATGCAGAAAATTACATTACAGTGCACAGTTTTTATGTTTAAGGATAATGTACAACCAGCTCCTTGCATAAACCAGGCACTGCCAAGTAGCTTGGATTCTCATTCAGCTACAGTAGGACTTTCTCCTCTAACCATTGTGTTTCACTCCCCTTCTTCAAACCATAAGGAGAAAATGAGTCTAAGGTTTTATTCTTGAACATCACATGCTTACCCATGAGGTTACACAACCATTCCCATATAGGATCAGCGTTTGATGACAATGCAGTTTTCTGCATGTCATTGAGTTCCAAAAGTAATCAGTACTCAATAAAATACCTTTAAAAATATATAGACAAGTAGCTGACTTTCCCAAATAGGCAGATCCCTTAAAACAAACTCCATGAAACTCATGAAATTCTATTTCCTGAGATTAACATTCAAGAGATGTTAGGTATGCCATAAACATTGTTTAGGATATTAAAGTTATTTTAACTTATTCTTTTTAAGAGTAAATCACATTTACAGAAGCACACTTATAAAGGGCTGGTGAAGACAATACCATGTGCAATAAATAGAATTGTTGTTTTTACTCTTGTCAGTGAACACTTATTAAACACCCACTAGGTACTGGAGCTCAAGGAAATGAATGTGAATTAACACATTTCTTCTGCAAAAAGACATTTTTCAGTGACTTGATTTTTTTCTAGTATTTAGGGTAGACAAAGCTGACTACATCACATTAGAAGTCAATCTGTTATCAAATTTAAGTTTTTGCAACAGCAAACATTTTTAGATTACAGGAGCATGCACACATACACAGACACACACACATACACAGTAAAAGCATCTGAAATAGACTGTATTCTATTACTGTAAATGTACTCCCTGACTGAGACCTGGTATGCCAGCCTGAAGCAAATTATTATAGCCTAGCTATTAACTCCTAAAAATAGGTAGCTATAATGGAAACACTTGGAGACTAAAGAGTGGGCAAAACTACTATCCCCAGAAATGGTGCAGCAATGAGACACATTTGTATAGTTTGCCATGGCATGGTAGGGGTTAGGTGTCACTCATCCCTGCCTTGTAGCACCAACCTGTACTTTTGATTCTTTTTTGATTTTTTTTTTTTTGTCCTTTTACTGTATACTTAAAAGAATTTTTTTTTTTAACAGTCTCTTTCTTAGTTTCTTTCTCTTCTCTCCTCTCTGGCAAAATTCTTAGGTCAGATTTGTCTTTTAAGACTGTACCCCTTGTCCCCATCCAAGAAAAGGGTGGGAGCATTTGTTGAAACAGAAGTCATGGGTAAAAATTGCTAAAGTGATCGGAAATGAAAATGCCAGAAGTGTGACCCTTGGCAATTTTGTAGGGCTCTTGTTGAGTGACTATATGTGAGTGCACATTTTCTAATGCAGCCCACTAGATCCTGACCATTTTCTAGCATGTAAGACTATTTTCTTTGAGCTTATGCTAGGGCAATAATACATTGTCATCTACATTTATGTTGTGAGACAGCTATTTACTATCTTATAATTAGGTGGGCCAGAAAAATGTGTTTGTGTCTCTATTAGACATACCCAAGACTTGAAATAAATCATTTGTAGAGTGACATATTGTTAAGAGAAACTTACAAAAATTAAAATATCCTATTTAGCTTACAGATTTCAAACTATAGGCACAAATAGACAACTGCAAAGTTTATCTGAAATCACAAAGAAAATAAAAATAATTGAATGATGCCACATGTACCTCAATCTTAAATTGAGGTATAATTTTCATACAATAAAATGCACACAGACCTATGTGACAATTTGATGCATTTTGAGCAGTGGATACACTCACTTGTGTAACCCACAAATCTATTATAATAAGGAACATTTCTATCATCCCAGAAACTCCTACCCACTCATTGTGTTCCCCTATCAACCCTCTTTCCACAAGAAGCAACCACTGTTCTGATTTCTCATACCATAGATCAGTTTTGTCTTCTCTAAAATTACACTAAAACGTGGAAATAGACACTTTTGTGATTGACTTCTGTCATTCAGCATAATGGTTTTCAAAGTAATTCATGTGTTTACATGTACAGTACTTCTTTTATTTCACTGCTGAGTAATATTTCATTGCCTCTATTCAAATCGATTAGGCATTCACTCATCAACGAACATTTGAATTGTTTCTAATTTCAGGTTATTATAAATGAAACTTCTATAAACATTATTGAACAAGTATTTTTCAATGTATGTTTTTATTTTTGTTGGATAAATACCTAGGAGTAGAATTGCTGAATCATAGGGTAGGTAATTGTAACTTTAAAAGATCTGCCAAATGGAGCTCCAAATTAGATGTATCAGTTTTGCACTTCTTCCAACATATGAGGTTTCTGGTTGCTATAAATACATGTCAGTATCAACATATTATTTTTTTCAGCATTTTAAAATTTATCTAAGTATGTACTAATATCTCATTGTGGTTTCAATTCTCATAAGCCTAATGACTAGTGATGTTGAACATGTTTTTATGTGACATTTGTCTCCCTTTGTAAGTACCTGTTCAAGACTTCCGTCCATTTATTAAAAATAGTGTTGTTTGGGTTTTTTTAAACTGATTTATGAAAGTTCTTTACATAATCTGGCATAAGTCCATAATCAGATATATATGCACAAATACTTTCTTCCATTTAGGTTTTTGATGAGCAGAAATTTTTAATATGTATGAGGAATAAATTATCAATTTTTCATTTCAGTTATTGCATTTTTCAGTTCTAGAATTTCCATTTCTTAAAGTTTTTATTTCTCTGTTGGAATTTTCCATCTATCTATTTATCATGTTCATCCTTTCCTTTAAATTCCTACACATAATTTAAATTGTTATTTTAAATTCTTGGCTAATTCCAACATCTTTTGTCTCTGTATCTGTCTATATTATATTTTATTTCCCCCTGGTTACGGATCACCCAATTTCTTGTTTCTATGCCACTCAGTAATATTTTATGTTATGCTAAACATTACAGGCACTATGTTGTTGAGAGTCAGAATTGTTTTTAAATCTTTATTTAAAGCGAACTGAGTGTTATTGTGGCAGGAAATTTATTTAATAGTGTATCAACTTGATTGCTAAAAGAGGTCCATATTATTTCTTATTCTAAGTCTAAGGTAGCCCTATTCCCAATATGTAACTTTTAGGAACTAAACTGAATGTCTATTGTGTTTAGCAAAACTTGTCATGACCCCACCTCTTAAGAAATGTGCATCCTCTAAAATCTATATTTACTTTCACAGTTCCCTAGCCTCGTTGCCTCTTTCCTTGTACACTTACAGCTTAATATTTAGCAAAAAACTTAAAAACAATTTCTAGGAAGATTTCATTTTTGCATAATTCCTTTCTCTGTAGTCTTTGGCCTTAAAAATTCCAATCCACCCAACAACCCTGTACTACAATCTCCACCTCCTAAATTCAGCAAGACCATCAAGCTCTGTTTGGGATCCACCTTCCTGCTTTGCAAACTGGAAACTGCCTCCAGGCAGAGAAAGTCATGGTGATCACTGAGCTTACTATGTGTGTTTCCTTTCTAAGACCACAGCCCTGGGTTGCTTCTTGTCAAATGTCTAAACAGTTGTCTCATATATTGTGCCCAGTTTGATAGCTGTTTATGGTGAGTGGGCTATCCCGATGTCAGTTACTCTCCATGGCTGCAATAGTCTCCCAACATCTGTTATTCATGACAGGTAATATGCATCAGAAACCCAAAACATGGGTGCTAGTCAGTAAAAGGCCAAGACACATAAAAGGACCTGAAAGGTTTTGTTTTTGCTTTTTTAATAAATACTCCATTTTAAAAACCTTGCTTCCCCGATTTCAGCAACCCAAAGCATAACAGAGTCCTTCTGCATTATACCCTTCAGCTAAGTGGGGTTTCAAAGATAATATAAGCAACTCTTTAAAAAACCATTAGTACTTAAAAAGAGCCAAATACATGGTATACATTCAGGATAAACAAAAAACAAAAAACTATGAGATGTGATTTTTGGAAATGAGATCTGAGCTATATATGACATTTGATCTCATTTCTTTTTCTTCTTTGTAGTGAGAGCATATTCAAAGTTGAAGGTGGTTTCTGGACTCTTGACGTTTTATAGTTTAAACTAGAACTATCCCAAGTTTTCCTAAACTGAGCTCAAGCTATTTTGCTTCTGTGTATACTCATGCCCAACCTCTGCCACCCTCACACACACACTCCCATACAGATGCACACAAATGGCTCTGTGAGAGCGCAGCCCTCCCTGCCTTTGCAAAGGATGTAGAAAGCCAAAGATCATAACACAGTTTGAAACAGTGCCATTTCCATGATCATTATCCCTTTTCCACATTCCATCATGACTTAGTGTTAGCTGATTTTTCTGACATAGTATACACTAAACATGCACACGCACACATGAACTGAGAAAAATACAATATTACTGTTTGAAATGTAAACCATTCAAAAATTAGAATAATCTTGGATAAAAAGTAAAGACTCTAGGTACAGAAATGCATTTCTGTTGTTGCTTTTGGAGGGCCAATTCTGCTGCTGTGCCTCCTGACTTTCTTAGTGGTGGCCGTGGAGCTGTGTCGGGAGCAGCAGTAGTTACAGACAGTGTCTAAAGCCTCCTGGACAGAGGACAAAATATAGCTGGATCATGTTGGAGGAGAAAATAGCTAAAATTCAAACACTCTTTTACTAAGAAACCTTCAAAGAGAGAAAAGAACAGACTAAAAAATGAGCTGAAGCAAAAGAGCGGCAGAGGCAGAGCACAAGAAAAAGAGATCAGGAATAAGAAATCCCTTCATCTAGTTTAAAGTCAAAAATCCCTTAGTGAAGTAGACCTTTCAGTGTAAAGAAGTGAACTAAACTTATTTGTGTAAATGAGGCAAAGGGGGCAGTATGACGGCCTCCTTACCTTTCACACAGAGTTAACTCTGTAACAGAAGGCTGATCACCTCCCTTTGAATTGCCAGTTAAACCCTTGTCTTCCCTTTCTCCAACTGAAGTCTTTGGCTCAGATAGTGGACTAGATATGCATTCCAGTTCTTCTTCCATGATTTGCCCATGGTGCTTTGGGTCCTCTTTTGTGTTGCCTGAGCAAGGTAAATAAAAAGATTGAATAAGGAAAGGATTAAGAAAGTGAACACCGAGAGAATTGAAATAATCTCTCTCAATCCTCAGAGCAAGAAAGTGGCAGAGATCACATTGTCACAGGGTCCCTCTGTGGTTCGAGGTTGTATTCTTTCCACCGTGCCTTATTCTCTTCCGTCGGGTTCTGAATGTTTTGGAATGGGAGTACAGTTGTGTGGGTGCTTTATGTTTGTACAAATGGGCTTTTCAGACCAAACATTGGCTTATGTTTGTACAAAATCTTTCCAAAACCAAACATGGGCTTATGTTTATACAAATTGTACAAATTGTAGTATATGTCATGAGACAATGTCACATTTGTTATTTGTTGTTAAATAATAACAACCTTTAGACAAAGATTATGAAATTCAATGAAATTAAAGATTAAAACCTATCATGATGTTAAAGCATCACAGCATCGTTTCTTTTCAACAAGTGTCCAAAACTGTACAGAGCTTTTATAAAGTTATTAGTGAATGAGATATATTGCTCTGAAACTAACCTCTCTTAGCTGCCATGGAAAGTAAAAATCCCATTATTTATTTTTAAAGCTGAACTTCAATCAGAAAAATCCAGAAAGATATTATTTATCACTACAGAGATTATGTTGTCTAAAAGGTGCCACTGACCTAGTTTTGCACTGAAGGGACCATAATCATGACACTACTATTCATGCAGCGAAGATCCAGGAGTGTTTTTAAGCCAATATGCACTGTTATGGCAGTACTGATTATTAAAATATTTAAATAGTTTCATTTTGATTGGTAAACATCAGATGTAATAAGCAGTAGCATGATTTAATAACATAAATTCCAGCACATATGGTTTCTCTCAAAACCCTACATACACTGTAATTCCAGAACATTTTTTTCCTTGATCAGGCACTGTGCACAGAGCTGAGGCTCTGCTCCCAAATTCTGCTATTTGTTCTAAATATCAGGACAGGAGAGCCAGCTTTGCAACCAAACTGAAGAGAACCTATTCTATGATCTTCCACAAGAAATGCCCATAATCTGCCCAGAAAGAGGAACAGGGACCATGCTCAAGTAGTAAATGAAGAGCCTGCTGAGGCAATTGTCAAATGCAGGTGCTGCACAGTGCTTTGTCCAGGAAAATTTTTAAAGAGCACGGGTCTTTTTAACAACTTATTTCCTGCTGGGTGGTGACTAACCCTGTGAGTCAGAAAAGGTCGGGGGGGGGAGGTTGCCTAAATATCTGCCAAAACACATTTAATAGTTAGAAGAGCACGTACCCCAGCGAGCTACAGTGAAGCCCTATTTGTTACACTCACCTAAATTTGCCAACCCGTCCCCATGCACTTCTTCCCTATGCTTATCAGTTCTCCTAATCCTAGGAACATACCAAGTTTGCTTGTCTCCTGGCACATAAGGCCCCTACCTTCCTCAGCTATCACTAACTGTAATTGCACTCTCTTCCCCTTTCTTATTTCCCCGTTATTTTTGTCCCAGTTAATATGTTGGCATCTGGCAGCCCCACCTCACCAGTTGACACCAGCGTGCTCCTGATTCACACCAAGTGTTCAGCTGTCTCATGCTCCTGGTAAGCAAGGAAGATAAAAGCCCTGGCCCCTGGCTCCATAATCCCAGCAACAACCAATCATCATGCCCTTCTTGTCCTTCCACTGCTTCTTTCTCATTCTCTCTGGTTCCTGTTTTTTGAATATTGATTTTTGACTGTTCCACAGAGATAGTGCATTAGTCTGTTTTCACACTGCTATAAAGACATACCTGAGACTGGGTAACTTGTATAGAAAAGAGGCCTGGCTGGGCGTGGTGGCTTATGCCTGTAATTCCAACACTTTGGGAGGCTGAGGCAGGTGGATCACTTGAGATCAGGAGTTCAAGAGCAGCCTGGCCAACGTTGTGAAACCCTATCTCTACTAAAAGTACAAAAAATTAGCCTGGCGTGGTGGCATGCACCTGTAATTTCAGCTGCTTGAGGTGCTGAGGCAGCAGAATCGCTTGAACCTGGGAGACAGAGGTTGCAATGAGCCAATATTGGGCCACTGTACTCCAGCCTAGGTGACAGAGTGAGACTCGGTCAAAAAAAAAAAAAAAAAAAAAAAAAAGGAAAGGAAAAGAAAAGAAAAGAAAAGAAAGGAAAAGAAAAGAAAAGAGGCTTAGGCTGGGCACAGTGGCTCATGTCTGCAATCCTAGCACTTTGGGAGGCTGAGGCAGGTGGATCACTTGAGGTCAGGAGTTCGAGGCCAGCCTGGGCGACATGGTGAAACCCTATATCTACTAAAATACAAAAAAAAAAATTAGCTGGGCATGGCAGCATGACCCTGTAGTCCCAGCTACTTGGGAGGCCGGGGCAGGAGAATTGCTTGAATCTGGGAGGCGGAGGCTGCAGTGAGCTGAGATTGTGCCACTGCACTTCAACCTGGGCAACAACACGAGAGCCCGTCTCTTAAAAAAAAAAAGAAAAGAAAAGCGAGAGAGAAGAGAAAAGAAAAGATAAGAGGCTTAATCTGCTCACAGTTCTGCAGGCTGTACAGGCTTCTGCTTCCGGGGAGGTCTCAGGAAACTTACAATCATGGTGGAAGATGAAGGGGAAGCAAGCACATCTTCACATAGCTGGCAGGAGAGAGAACCAAGGAGGAAATGCTACACACTTCTAAACAACCAGATCTCGTGAGAACTCTTTCACTGTCATCACAAGAACAGCAAGAAGGAAGTCCTCCCCCAAGCTCCAATCACCTCCCACCAGGCCCCTCCTCCAATACTGGGGATCACAATTCAACATGAGATTTGGGTGGGGACACAGAGCCAAACCATATCAGGGAGGAAGTAAAATGGAAAAGGAGGGGCAGAGACTTGAAGAGTGATGAGGGGAGTCATATCTCAGATGGAGAGGCTAATCATGAAGCAGCATCTACGAGTCAGAGAGGACCGCTGTCACCTAAAGGCTGACAAATGAGTGGGAAATGATCACAACAGATGGAAACATGACGCTGACAGGGACATTATTTATCTGGGAACTACATAAACAAAAGATCAGATCACCAATTAGTTACTCCAAGATTACTTCTGGTGTGTTTGCTCTGACAGTTGCCTCTCTAATCTCTATGCTCCTGGTCTTGGATCTGTATCTTTGGCAACAATAAAAGGAGGAATGTTTTCAACTCCATTGATGGAAGCAAGCAGTTTTTGAACTGATTAGAGATCAATGCTGAGAATCCATTCAGTGAAAGCTGCAGTACTCTGGTAATTTGTTGAAGAAACTTTTGTCCCTCACCCAACAGCTGTTTCCAGCCCTTTCTTCTTCAATATCAAAGCCCTAAAGTTCTGAGAATAAAGATGCTAGAATTTTAATATACTTAATTTTCTTTTTTCCTAGAAGCTAGTACTGACCCAAGAGGAAGTCTACTGGAGGGAGTCCAAAGGCATTTTTCTCCCAGATAAAAGATATCTGCTAGAACAAAAGCTTTGTCACTCCCCTACTCCATCCCATCCCAACCTCCAACCTTTCTTCCTATTTTTGACACCTGGTAGCCTGAGGACTGAGGCTTGGAAGCTGCTGAAGCCATCTTTTGACCAGGAAGGCAGAGTGATCACGTACTGTAGATCACAAAGCAGAAAGCCAGAAGGGGCCTGGATCTTGGTGAGCTCTTGATCTGCTAAACTGACCAGGGAAAGGCTACCTATAGACTTCCTATACTTAACATTTTCCTTTCACTTCAGTGCACGTATTTTTCCTGGTATTTCACGACTTGTAGATAAAAGCGTCCAAACAAGCTAGTGCACCTTAAAGAACCCTGCACTGACCTGTGGCATGCCAAAGCATCCTATTTCCTTTCATTCTGAGTCGTTAGCTTTTCTGATAGACCATCAATAGGAGATAAAGATTACCCCAGAAGGAACTGCAGAATTTAAAATGATCATAGAAATTTAGAATTGATGGGATTAGACACATGCCTTCTCTTCTTCATCAGTACTCTTTTCTACCAAATTGTTCTTGGGAAGTCATCAAACTTCTGTTCAATTTTCGTAAGACAGAGAATTCATTATATAATGAAACAGCTCAACTCTCCCCTACCCTTTCTTTATATAATTCACTTTTCCTGCCAGACCATAAAACAACACATACTATGAGAGAAAAAGAAGAATTCAATAACATTAATTATTTCATTAATGCGCATTTTAGAAATGCACTGATCTGTAATGAAACCACTTGAAACTTGGAGAAAGATAATATGTTGAATAATATTATGGTGTTCTTGTATTTTTATAAATTATTAACACATTTTTCAATTGATTTAAAAGTAAAGAAAGTGAATAAGCTTAACATTATCTTGTAAATAACCCAACTAACATTAGTAATGTTATTAGTAAGGCAACCTCACTGCACTCAAATTATTAATTAATGGAATATAATTAGGAGTAAAAGATAAAAAGAAAAAATAATTTATGAAATATAATAACGCTATGAAGAAATTTTATGATATTTTTATAGCACTCTATATCAAGGAAGAAACCTGCAGGGTAGAAAACTGACTACATATTTTTAAATGTATATAACTAATATATAATATAAAACATAAATATTTATCTAAGTATTCAGAAGTTGGCTTCACTCAGCAATTTATGATCACAGAGAATTTATGCATTTATTTATTTTTTAAATGTCTTCCATTTTAGTTTGACTATTAAAATAATCAGAAGTTCAAAATAAAATTCACTGAAAATTTCCTTGGTTATGAATTTTATTTTGATGTTTGCTCAAAAGCCATTAAAATGTGTTCAGTGATTGATGGGCTGATTTGAAATTTCTTGCATGCTTGTAATGTCATCTTGAAATATTGTATTATTCTAAGATTCCAAAAAATTTTTAACAAAACTTAATAGGGCTTATTTCAGTGTTATTCCACCAAAAGTGAGATCGCAAAATTGCAGTATATCTTTAGGCCATAGACGTGAGCCATACTATATGAAAATAGAAAACGAGCTCAAGAATTTTATAGTATAGTCATTGATCTTACAAAAGCATCTGTCTGCTGGAGCAAAGCCGAATCCTGCACACCAAAACAGCCTTATATGTATTTAGTACTCTCTCCATCTTCTAAGACACATGTGCCCATCTCTTAAATCTAAAATAAGAGTGTGTCATTCCACACTACAAAATTATCTCCAAAATACATATTGTGAATTACCTGTTTGGTCAAAGTAATAGACAAGATAACTTGCATCACATATTTCTTTGATTCTTTGTATTTTACACAAAAATATCCAACTCAATGGGGAAAAATAGGTAAACCAGTAAACCACATATTCAAGGTCATGTATCATTAATAAAAGAAATCTCCTTTAACAAGTTGTATATGTAGACAAAGGCTTGGAATTCTACCAGTGTCCGATTAAGTGTCACAAAATACATTACCTCATCTGTTTTTCTTTATTTTTTTTAGGATCAACATTTCAAACCTAAAATTTACCCTTTGTATCTTCCAATTGCAAAGGACTGACTACCATGCTAAAGTTCTACAAACAATTCAGGTTTTATGATCTCACAGTTCACTTGAATAGAGACGTGCTGATTTGTGACAAATTGTGTTAGGTTAGCTTAGAGTTTCCAAAAGTAACATCTGTGAACTTTCATTTTAACATTATATGTTTTGTTATATTGTCATTTTTAGTATTTTATTTGCTAGTATTCCAAAGAAAGGTAATGTTCTCTGAAAACATAAAATAGAATGCAAGGTGATGTGTGGTATGCATTTTCTAGTTATTTTATTGGTCATGCTATGAAAACAAAGAGCATAATTTTGTGGCTAAATACTGCCCACACCACCTTTGAAAAATGCTACCTCTAGGAACATCACTTTCTTCAGTTGATATCCTTTATATCCTCATCTGAAAGTCAAATGAACATTTTCAGGCAAAATAAATAAGAGCTAGGGTGTGCCAGTGGGTTTATTTTTAATTGGAAAAAGAACTCCTCTTTCTTAAAAGTCAGGTAATGATTTCAATGTGTTTCTAAGCAAGACCTGAATAAAATATTAGACAATCATGCTCAAAAGCTATTAGTGGTTTTCTAATCTAATACAAGGAACAGTAGTTTGGAAAGTAATTGGGGTTTTCTTTATTTGTAGTTGTAGAACTTGTGGAAAATTTACCAACTATACCATTTTTTTTTTGAATTTTTCATCAGGCAAAGGACTGAGTTTCAAGATTTTTGTATGTGACTGGGAATAATGTCCCCATGCATTAACTGATAGAATTAAAACACAGAAAAGTGCTACAGAAATAAATACACAGTATTCATAAGATAAAATCTAGACCTGCAGAAAGTGGAGGATAGGCTGTTTTTTGTGCATGTGGGTTCCCCTCCCCACTATAAATAGTCTGTTATTCTAAAGTAAGGTCTTATGATCATTTTTTAAAATTATTATTTCTGGAGCCAAATTCGTAGGCTAGAGTTGAAAAATTTTTGTATTGAATTCATCAAAGTATTGATTGGAATAAAATATGGATCTGTGTTTAACTCTGCCATCACAGATCATATGATCTATGTGTCCACAATATATCGCAAATGCTAGCATAGGAAATTGCTAAGTATGGAGCAATGGATAACTTTTATTTAAAGGAAGAATTGTGTGAGTCCAACAAGAAAGCAAAAATAATTGGATGATGTTGTGTGAGAGAGTAAGCTGGTATGTTTTCTTCCTCTGAACATTTCAACATTAAATGTAGAATTTCCTTGGTTATGGCAGGTGCATGGTGTATTGGGTTCATGTTTTTAGTTGATAACTTTTGACACGTGTGCTAACTTTCAGGATGAAGGAAGAGAATCAGACAAAGCGCCAAAATATATAAAATTCCAACCATCTCACCTTTACAAATAGGTCTCCTCTCCAAAATAAAGCTCTTTCAAGAATAGAAATCCAACTGTGTTCTCCAACTGTAGATTTTGCATGGTAGAAGTTCAGTAAGGGATACTGAGTAGGATTTATATCTATTAGCATACAAAAACTCAATTTAAGAAACATTTGAATGGTGACAAAAGGATTGCCTCCCCACTGCATCTTTAAAAGTGCACTTGGCACAATATTTCTTGTCCTGCTGATAATCATCTTTTCTTCCTGCTGTTTACCCAGTCCCCATTTCTGAAGACTAAGTAACTTTTTAAAAAAGAAAATGGACATGCAATATTAAAATGAATCCTAATGACTTGATCTTGAGACAAAATATAATGACCACCATTTTAAATATCACAAACCAAACCTAAAAAACAAGAACTTGATATATTTTCAATATCTAGAGATGTATTTTTTCAACACTAGCAGGATGCATTAAAATATGTTCTCCTTAAGAGATTTCAAATTCATTACCAGACAGTTATGTTTTCACTTTAATTTTTAAAACGGAGCTCACAGTGCTTTATGAATAAAAATGAAAAGTAAATTCCACAGTCAGAAAGTCTAGTGCCTGTGAGCCCTTGTTCCTTGGGACTTGAGATTACACATTGGGCAAACCAGTAGCCTACTGATTCAATCTCAGAGAGTAACAGAGAGGATAAAGTGAAAAAAAAAAATAAAAACACCAAAAACATATCGAGTTCTGGCTACCAAGAGTTTTATTAGCCAGATACAAAAATCAATAGGAAGCCTTTGGGCTCTCAATGTAGAGATTTTAAAAGAACCTATAAAGGGAATATTGTTAGTCTTCCTGTTCATCCACTGAAATAAAATAGAGGCTGTAGCTCTCCTCTTCTGGCTAAGAACAGTAAAAGAATCAAGTTTGAGCACAGCAAAGGCTGCTTCACACACCCAACCTCTGAACAATTCTCCACACATCATCATGTAAGCCACACAGTTAAAGATAAGGTTAAGTCTGAACTTCAGACTGGAAGGGGTTTTGGATATGATCTAATCAAATGTCCTGATTTTATAGTTGAGGAGAGTGAATCAACAGTCACTTAGCTAGTTAGTCGTGTAGCCATGACTAGAATTGAAATCTTCTGAATATCCATCAACAGTTTTGGGGCAGGTTCCTCTTTCTACCATATACAACAGAGATGTTGCTTGTGAATCAAAAGTCACTGGTTTTCAACCATTTTTGAAGATATGGTGAGAAATATATTTCACATCATTCATTATTACCACATACACGAGAAACAAAAATTTCTTGAAACAATACTTACTACATATGATACACCCAGGTTCTCTATTCCTTTCTAGTATATGTTACTGTATTTCTTTTTTAATGGTAATCAAGACAAAATAAAATAATAATTTCACTATTTGCTAAGAGACTATGACTTTTTTTTTTTTTTTTTTTTTTTTTTTTTTTTTTTTTTTTTTTTTTTTTTTTGAGACAGGGTCTTGCTCTGTCACCCAAGCTGGAATTCAATGGCATGATCATAGCTCATTGCAACCTCAAGATCCTGGGATCAATCGACCCAACAGCCTCAACCTCCCAAGTACCTGGGACTACAGGAGCATACCACCATGCCCAGCTAATTGCTTTCTTTTTTGTTAAGACAAGATCTTGCTCTGTTGACCAAGCTGGTCTCTAACTCCTGGCCTTATGCAGTCCTCCAAAATCACTGGGATTACACGTATGAGCCACTGCACCTGGCTATACATTTTGAAACAATAGCTGTAGTCTAATTTTCTTATTTTGTTGTCTTCAAAGAGACATAAAGAACTTCAATTGTGACTTCAGGAAATTATGCCAACAACCCAAGAGGCAACAGAACAGGGTATGTGTCCTTCAGACAGAGGAAGACCCTGAGCGAAGGTGACCAGTGCCAATTTTACTTATTATGCATGAATTTCTCATATCAATTCACCCCAAATTGCTTGTTCATATAGCACTCCACCCAGTCAGGAAGAGGATGATCTAGAGAAGAAGTGTTATTTCCACATAACTTCTTCCACCTTCCTGATTTCCATTTCCAATTGTGTTTTGCCGAGTGGTTGGAAAATCGGAGTACCTTTCCTGTAATTTCTTTTCACAAGTAAATTGCTTTTCCCACATTTTGCTGGATAATTGCATTTTAATAATCTTTAAATACATGCCCATGTCTTTCTTCTAGTCCAGTGCCCCATTCCGTGGACCATGGGCAATCCATTCTTCTATTCAATACCCCTCTCTAAATAGAAGATAGGAATCCCCGTGGAATACTTAACAAGTCTTTTGACTCTTTTGTAGTCACATGCTTCCTCTGTACCCCACCCTACTCCCTATCCCTCCTCCCACACACTCTCATTCTCTCTCTGGTTCTTATTCTATCTGTCCGTCTCACAAACCAACACATACTGGTAGGGATACAGGCCAATCTGGGGATAGGATGTACGAGTTGACTGGGTTCCTTGGGTAATATTGATATGTGCACTACTCCCACTGCTGGACCCCACTATCTGTCATTATCACTGTGCATACACATATAGGCACCTGCAACCACCACTACCGAGTCTGGGGATCAAGTGATTTTTACATGGCTAGTTCTTTCTGTTGGCTAGTTCTGTGATTCTGTTTGCTTGTTTTCAACCAAATTTCAAGCAAAAGCGTAATACAGACGTGAGAGAGAAGCAGCCCTTCTGGTTTAGGGGAATATTGAATGTACACACTGCCTTTGCTTCTCAGCTGTCTTCTACCTTCTACCACTACAAGGCAGGCTTAGCTCCTTGGAGTAGTTTAAAAACCTGAGGTCTCTCCTAGTGCTCGCAGACATTACCAGAAAAATACAATATTCTGGTCATCTGAAATGAGAATGAAAAGGAAAGAATACAGGGAAGAGAAATAGAGGGAAATAAATTCCTTACAATTTGTGTTAGATAACACCCGAAAGAGTTAAGAACAAAGCTGTGCTGAAGTCTTCGGCAGAGATGTTATGAGCTGTATTGTTTGCATTCATCCTTGTCTCAGTTTGTTTTTGGTAGCAGCCACACAAGGGATCAAAGCGTCTTCAAAAAGAACACTTTATTATGACAAGTATCACTCACAGTTAAGCCATCTCCACATTCCTGAAGCGTGCATAGACCCACAAAAAGTACAAAACAAATTAAGTTAAAAGTAAGAAACATACATTGGGCCACAGTCCCCCATGGCAAGCATGGCATCCTTTTCTTTTTAGCTAAAATCATTTTTCAGCCGGTAAGAGAGCAGACTGCTGAGAGACTCTCTGTAGAGGAGTCACAGAGATGGCAGATGATGCCATCCCAGCCCTCTGAATGGTCAGAGAAGAATTCCTCCTTCTTCACATTGTGAGTCAGTGAATCTACATCAGATATAACTGTAAAATAAAAGCCAGATGGTCTCAAAACTTTCCTACTGCTGCCAATGACCCAGAGATGAAGTGTCTTTGCAGGGATCAACCCAGCAATCTTGACTTATAGACACTCTAGACTTAAAGTAGCACAGCCCCATCACCTCCTCCCTGTAGTGGGAAGACCTTGTTTAACCCCAGTTGTACAATTCTTTGCAAACGGATAGTTGCAGTGAAAACTCTAGCCCCAGTTGTACAATTCTTCACAAACGGATAGTTGCAGTGAAAATTCTATATGTCTAAGTGCAGACAGAAAGGTTTCTTGAAAATGTGTTTGTGTCTCTCATATGCCTTTAGTTAAATGTGGATGGAAATGTTTGAGGTAACTTCCAAAGTCAGACCATTAACAGGATGGGTTTTTCTTGTTGAACATGGAGTGGAAGGTTAAGCAATGAGAAATTTGGCAAGTCTTCTTGGCCAGTGGCCTCCAGCAATGTGTTTCAGAAGGCCTTTACTTATCTGTTCTCTGCGTTCAGACTCACTATTTGTTTGAGGGTGATGAGGCACAATTGTGACAGGTTCGATAAGGTTTCTGTCTGCACATTCCTCAAACTCAGCTGAGGTTAAAATAACAGAAACAATAATGTCTGTCAATCTGAGATGCTGTAAATAAGTGACACAGAGGAGCTGTGCCCGGATGGCAGGGATTTAATTTAGAACTAGGAGCACTTGGAGAAACGTTGAATAGTGTCCCAGAATCATGAACGGTTTTCTCCAGAATGATCCAGCAAAGTAACTTGTTCTCTTGACCGTGGCTGCTTTGGTCCCCACACCCAGCAAAGTAAGAACTTTGGATTTGTTACAACGGCAAATTGGCACGTGCCACACACCTTTACAAACTTAAATATCAGAATAACTTCCATGGAAACAGCTACATTTGAAAGCCAAAGCTTTTATACGAACCATTCAGAATGTGAGCGCTTGGTGTGGCAAACATAATGCAATCATTTCATTTGAGAAAAGCAATGTAATTCCCCCCCTTTAAAACGTATACTTTATGCATAGACAGTTCACATGAATGTTTGTGAAAGGCCTGGTTCCTGAGCAATACTTCCTGAAGAGTAGACAATTGGTGTTTCATTGCTTTGTGGCATTTGAAGCTAAATCAAAACTCCCAGGTTGAGCAATGGTTTCTGTTCGATGTAGTGCAAAAGCACAGATGCAGAAGATAACGACTGCTTAGAAATTGCCCTTGTGCTTGCCTCCAGTGGGACAACTTCATTTCCGGTAGGTCTGATTCAGCGTTATGTAGAACTTGAAGACATATATTTGTTCAAGGAACACGTAGAGTTTGTCTTGGTTATTTAGTTGTCATATAATCAGCTGTGGGATGGACTTCTTTTTGTTTGTTTGTTTTGTTTTTTGGGTTTTTTGTTTGTTTGTTTTTCTGTTTTTGAGACGGAGGCTCACTCTTTTCACCCAGGCAGGAGTGCAATGGCAACGATCTCGGCTCACTGCAACCTCTGCCTCCCGGGTTCAAGTGATTCTCCCGCCTCGGCCTCCTGAGTAGCTGGGATTACAGGCACACACCACCACACCCAGCTAATTTTTGTATTTTTAGTAGAGACAGGCTTTCACCATGTTGGCCAGGTTTGTCTTGAATTCCTGACCTCAGGTGACCCGTCTGCCTCCGCCTCGGAAATTGCTGGAATTACAGGCATGAGCCACCGTGCCCGGCCGGGATGGACTTCTTTTAGATGGAATATAGCTCAGAGGCGCTAACCCAATTTGCCTAAAAAGGGACTCTGGAAGTTTCAACTAAAGAATTCTCAATATTTTTGCTCAATATTTGATGTATGTAAGGAATTCCATGAATCACTTTCATAAAAGTAACCTTTAAAACCATAGAGAAAATTTAGTTTACTGAGATTAGTTTTAAGAAGAACACAGCATTCGTTAGAAAAACTAATTTGAGAAATAACTTAGATACAATGAAGGCATGCTTAGGGTGATGAGAGATGTAAAAGTTCAGGAGGGGAATTTAAGATAATACTGGAGGAGGAAAGGAGGTAGACTAAGAAGAAAGGAAAAAGAAAGAATATAGATAGCACAGAGAAAAGAGAAAGATGATGGATTCTATACACAGCAATGAATGACCACATCATTTTTAAGTAAATTTGACATAAATCATGAAAGGTTTGGTATGAGTGGTTTTCCTTGTTGAAACCACTTCAGAAGCTGAATTCTACATTTCATTCCTATTTTGAGAAAAATGTAAGGGCTACATGTGGACTAAAATAGCTGATATATAATCAAAGATTTGATATATGATTTGTTGACTTAATGCTCAGAGCCGTTAGAAATATTTTACTGTACTTGGAATCCCAGAAAATAAGAGATCACGTCTTAAACAAAAATAAATAAAGAGTTCAACATAAAAAATTTACTCCAATAAAAATTGAAAATAAATCAAGGGAATATTTTCTAATAATTGTACAGAGAAAGAATATTTAGCAAAACAAAGTAAAAGGAAATAATTGTTTTTTTCTTTCATTTTATTTTGCTAAATATTTGAATACATAAATATCAATCAGCTGTTTGAAATATATGAATATCAGAAAATATTTTTAAAATTTAAAAAGTAGAAAAATTAATTGGCCAACATTGCTGTGACATAACAAACAGCAAAAAGTACTCTATAAACAGGTTTATGAGCTGGAACCCATCATCCTCAGCAAACTAACACAGGAACAGAAAACCAAACACTGTATGTTCTTACTCATGAGTGGGAGCTGAACAATGAGAACACACGGACACAGGGAGGGGAACATCACACACTGGGGCCTGTCGGGGTGGGGCTGGGGGGAGAGAGAGCATCAGGACAAATAGCTAATGCATGTGGGGCTTAACACCTAGGTAACAGGTTGATAGGTGCAGCAAACCACTATGGCACATGTTTACCTATGTAACAAACCTGCACATTCTACACATGTATCCTGGGACTTAAAGTAAAATTTAAAAATTAAAAAAGGCTTATGAAATCAATGTGGTCAATGTTAACACTCTGAGAAATATAAGCAAAAAAACATCAATCCTGAGAAACATAAAAACAAAAATAGCAGTACCTAATGAATACGTGCATGCTGAAATACTCAATGCTCACAAGGGTGTGATGGGATGAGCACACTCATAAACTGCTTTTTTTTTTTTTTTTTAAAGTTCCTGAATACAAGTGCAAGACCATGTAGGTTTGGTACATAGGTATACGTGTGCCATAGTGGTTTGCTGCACCTATCAACCCGTCATCTAGGTTTTAAGCCCCGCAGGCATTAGCTATTTGTCCTAATGCTCTTCCTCCCCTCGGTCCCCACCCCTCAACTGGCCCCGGTGTGTGTTGTTCCCCTCCCTGTGTCTATGCATTCTCTTGTTGAAATGCCACTTATGAGTGAGAACATGCAGTGTTTGGTTTTGTGTTCCAGTGTTACATAAACCACTTTTAATAAGGTTACAAATTTGTGTAGTTTTTCTCGAAGGCATATACATACACCACTTTTCAGGAATTCTGCTTCTGTGAATCTATCCCACTGAAATTATTAGAAATAAGCATAAATTATTCTGTGTAAATATGTCAATTATTATATTATTATTATAAAATTCTGAAATTAGCCTTAATGTCCAAAGATGGTTAAATAATGATGCTGTATGCTAATGATGGAACATTTTGCAGCCATTGAAATGCCGTTTTAAAAGCATGCATTTGAATATGCCCATTAGGCACTTTTTATTAGGAGAAAAAAAGTGAAAAACTAAATTGTATGTATATTAGAATTCCTATTTTTTTCCTCTCTCCACATATTTAGACAGAGGGAATAGACAATAGATACATAAGGCTGGTGAAAAATACAGGAATATATATATATATATAATGGTTATATGTGAATTTTTAGAGTAAGATTTTCATTTACTTCTTAATACTTTCCCATATTTTTCAAATTTTCACAATAAATAATTATTACTTTTGTGATGTTTACTTTTGATCATTCTTTACCCATCACAAAACAATATCCTCTTGAAGTATTGAACAAGTAAAACACTCTGAAATAAAGAGATGCTTAAGTTGAGATGGACCTAAAGAATAAAGCCTATTTGATTTTCTGCAGTGTGAGAAGTGGGCTGAAGATTGCTAGTAGATATGGTGTTGCCTAAGGGTAGACACTTCTCAAAGTTACACTTCACTATCAAGCATGGAAATGGTCTGTCAAGTACGCATAGTTCGTATAAGTTCACCTTCTTTGGCTATATACACATAACGTGTTTAAATGAGGTGACGCAATGTGGATTAAAATAAAATGATATGGGAACCTCTTTGCAAATTCCAAGTTCATTTACACTTATCATACATTTGCAGCCTAGTCAACCTTAATTGATGGGAACTCTATCATCATAGAACGTGCATGTGACGTTCGGGAGCCCTAACAGCCTGGGTTGTGTAGATAGAAAGTATCAAGCTACTGGCCTTGTCAAAAACCCCAGGAAGGATAAGCTGAGCTCATAATTGTTGGTGCCATCATCAGTCCCAGCTGAACCAAGAGAATCAAGTCTTTCAGCCTCTGAAATGATTAAACTGAGACTCAATCTATCCCACCTCTGTTTTCATCCCCCATTTCCATCAAATTTCTCAGGATTTTGGACTATCAGGTATTTCTTCTTTTTTGTATGTTCACCTCTAACCTCTTACTCTTTAGTAGTTCCTTCCCATCCACAAGTAAATGGGCTAAATTTCTCTCCCATACAATAAATATACATACACAAAAAAAGCGGAAAATCCTTTATTGACCTCACATGACTTCTAGTAACCACCGATCTCTTTCCTCCCTTCACAACAAAACATTTCAAAAGACTGTTCTATAGTTTCTATCTGTATTTTATGTTCTCACAATCACTCTCAATCCAATTACCTTCATGTAATTAAATTCAAGAGTGTGTGTGTGTGTGTGTGTGTGTGTGTGCCTTGCTGCATGTCTTCTTGATATTTACCCTTGATGCTACTCTCCTTTCCTTCCCCTATTTTTCAAACACTCCCTTCCTTTAGCTTCTGTGATTTTGAACTAAGTTCAATGAGTTGGACAATTCCTACTCTGTCTCCTTGGTAGAGTCAAACTTCGCCACCAAAACATTAAATGTTGGCTTGGGATCTTTGCTTTTAAAATATAAAATCACTTTAGGTGATTTCACTCATGCTGATGGTTTTCATTATTACCCTACAAGCTTTTACCAAATTTTATCTTAAGCTCCAGCCACTTTTCTGACTGCCTGTTTAACACCACCACCAGGATATTTAAGAGGCTTCAGAACATTACATTCAAAATCTGCCACAGTCTACTCCATCACTACTACCCATAACTTTATTCTCCTGTTTTGCATCTCATTGAATGGATATCTCACCTCATTAAGTAGCACATGCCGCATATTTTAGCATCATTTGTAACACCTCTTCCTTGCACCCTGAACCAACTTAATACCAAACCTGGCTCATTTTTGCCTCCTATAATACATCTCCTATTTTCTCCCTCTACTGTATCTTGACTGGTGTCCCTGCTTTTATTCTTGCCTCCCTCAAATCTGCTCTCTATTTTGCAGCCAGAATGATATTTTTTAAAACACAAGGTTGAGTATATCATTGTTTGCTAAAAACCCTGAAAGGAGTTTTCAATGGTTTGTGGGGCTTTGTTTGTGTGTTTTAAAAAGTCATTACCATTCACGGCCCTTACCCATCTCTCCATTATCTCTCTCACTTTACTCCTTTCACTCTCTGCATGTCAGGCATGTTTACCTTTTTTCACGTCTCAAAGCATGCTCCATCCTTCCAGAGTATGTGCTGTTTCTCCCACTAACTGAAATGCTCTTCACTCAGATACCCTGTTGGTTTTATTTAACCCTTCATCAACATTTTTTTAATCTTAAATAATACTTTACTTTTCTCAACTAAATCTCCCCCAGCATAAACATAACAACATAGATATAGCAGCGTATCTCCCTGCTATGCACCCTCATAATAGTCTTTTTCACTGTTGTAATTGTAAATTGTAGTTTCAACCCCTTTGCTGTCTAAACCATATTGCGAATGAATGAATGAATGAATGACCAATTAATATGTACTAGGTTCTGAGGTGGCAAAAGCAATTTTAAGATAAATAAATCCTGGTTCCTGTTCTCCTATCTGGTGGGAAAGAAACTTACACAAATAATTAAATGCATAATGCAGTGTGATAACTATTGTAGTAAAGAAATGTACCATACAAGTTTTTGGAGAGGAAAATCCAATTAATTCTAAATGGAAGGGACAGGGCATGCAGGCTTCAAAGCAAAGCTGACACTTGTGCTGGACTTTGAAGAAAGATCTAAAGTTAGTGAGGTAAAGACTTTGGGGAAAAAGATATCCTAGGCATAAAGAACAGCATGAGCAAAGTCAAGAAGGTGTTGGCACACATGTCAGGTGCAAGGAACTTGGAATGAATGCTTCTTTGTGTCTAGAACAGGTGGTGTATGGAGGAGAGTAGCCCAAGATTAGAAAAAGAGGTAGCTGTCTAGAATTGCCACAGCTGTGAATTACTATGCAAAGATCTTGAGACTACACTTTTTCTGAACACAGTGGGATCTTCTCTCTCTTTCTCTCAGGTGGCATGATTTTTGCAAAATATAGTAGGTGGCAAAGTGGTAGAGAGGAATGGCAATATGAGAGGCAGGAAGTCCCATAGAAACCTATTACAATGATCTAATGAAGCCATAATTAGAGCATAGCAATGGGGATAGAGAGAGAATTTGGGGATTTTTATCTTCTTTTTTAACTTTTAGGTTCAGGGGTACATGTGCAGGTTTGTTATATAGATAAATTTGTGCCACATGTGTTTGTTGTACAGATTATTTCGTCACCAGGTACTAAGCTTAGTACTCAATAGTTATTTTTTTCTGATCCCCTCCCTCCTCCCACCCTCCATCCTCAAGTATGCCCCAGTGTCTTTTGTTCCCCTCTTTGTATCCATGTGTTCTCATCATTTAGCTCCCACTTATAAGTGAGAACATGCGGTATTTGGTTTTCTGTTCCTGTCCTGTTTACTAAGGATGATGGCCTCCAGCTTCATCCATGTGCCTGCAAAGGACATGATCCCATTCATTTTTATGACTGTATAATATTCCATAATGTATATCTACCACTTTTTTTAAATCCAGTCTATCACCGATGGGCATTTAGGTTGATTCCATGTCTTTGCTATTGTAAGTAGTGATACAGTAGACCTACCTATGCATGTGTCTTTATGATAGAACAATTTATATACCTCTGGGTATATACCCAATAATGGAATGACTGGATGGATTGGTAGTTCTACTTTCAGCTCTTTGAGAAATCACCACACTACTTTCCACAATGGTTGAACTAATTTACACTCCCACCAACAGTGCCTAAGTGTTTTCTGTTCTCCACAATCTCGCATCTGTTATGTTTGAACTTTTTAATAACTGCCATCTCAAACTCACTGGTATGAGATGGTATCTCATTGTAGTTTTGATTTGCATTTCAGAGAGAGAATTTTGAAGATAAAATAAGTATAACCTGGTGGCCAACTGGAATGTGAACCAGGGAAGTAGTGAAAGAATGCAAGAATCAAGCTTGGGTAACTGACTGGCATTTACTGAGACAGGGTACACAGTAGTAGGACAATGTATGGTGGAGAGAACAGTCACATTTTTCTGCTCCTGAACAGTGCATGATCTAATAAAGAAAGATATACCATCAGCAATCACCTATACCATGATATTAATATGCAGGAAAACCTTTTCTTTTTTTTTTTTTTTTTTTTTTTTTGAGACGGAGTCTCGCTCCGTCGCCCGGGCTAGAGTGCAGTGGCCGGATCTCAGCTCACTGCAAGCTCCGCCTCCCAGGTTCACGCCATTCTCCTGTTTCAGCCTCGGAAAACCTTTTCTTACCAGCTGAAGTAAGATATCATCTTAAGGAGAGCCAATCATTTGTTTAGGAAGTGTTTTGATAAACCTGCTCAGAATCAGGGCTGACAACTAGGATTTGAAGACCTGGGGTCTAGCTATATGCACAGGAATGCAGAAGGAAATAGAGACACTGTTGGGAGTTGGGGAAAGACTGAAAGGGAGTAACTGGCAGCAGAAAGGGGATATCCAGAGGATATTTGGAGGTGAAATGTTTGTGTTATGTGTAGTATAGAATTCTTCGTTTAGATTCTACTATGCTTTTTCAATAAATTCCATACTTCACACTGACACTTTGTGGAGCATGTTTTATTTTGGGAGAATGCAAAATAAGTGCCCAGGGTTGTTTCATGCTTGATGGAGAAATCAGAGGAGAACCGTATCTGGGTTTCAATGTAATTTAAAAGCCCTATAAAGAAAATGTAAAGAAATACATAGACGCATAGAAGCTTAGTAGGATAAAGCTCCTGTTTGAGATTTCCTGAAATAGAGAACTTTCCCTGGCAAGGAAAAACAAAAAAGCATATGCAAAGGCATAAAGATATACAATGGTAAGTGATCTGGGATAATCAGTGTGATGAAGGGCGGGAGAGGGAGGGGAATAGTAAGAAGTAGCTGAAGCAATGAATTCAGACCAAAATTTTCTATTCAATAAGGGAGTATATATTCGATTTTTTCCCCAGTAGTACTTGAGAGTGAATTTATACTGTCTACTTGCTTTCTAACTATTTTAATATTTTACCATGAATACCTACCAAAAGCCCTGAGATAAAACAATGGCTACATATGAGGCAAAGGGAAGTTGAGCAGGTCCTTATCACACTATTGTGGAAAAGAAAAAAAGGGTTGAACATGCAAAATCTCTTAGATATAACACTAAATAAACTTTTTAAATAATGTCAGAAAGAAACATTATATACATGGAATCATCATACTCTCTTGGCATATAACTCAGTCATTGACGGATTACTTCCTACAGTATTTCCAGGATGAAAAGCAGGTTCTTGCTAAAAGGCAATGCTTAATAATTAAAGCAAAGGCTCTGTCTCTTCGTTGAGGAAGAATTTGTAAAATTTGTAGTAAGACTATTCGTTAATGCTGATTTCTTCTCCCTACACTAAGAATTGAAGCTAACACTGTCGCATGCTTAATATGACTTTCTTCTCAGGACCAAAGCACGATCTCCTTCATGTTATGGGGTAGATGAGCAATTATGCATGACTAATTCTGTAAAACTCACATCAAAGATATAAAGATTAGTCTCATTACGTTTCCATTATTCTTTAATAATTATTAAAACAAAGAACTACCTACTGTAGATGGTTGAATGGACCTTGTGTTTTCTTCCTCTGCATTTGTAATGAATTGAATAGATTTTATATTTTCAACAAATCAATTGCCTATTTCCTAATTTACATTATTGTTCACTTGGAAAAGATGAAACATTGTACTCTTCAAGGCAAGGTGTACATTGAATGAGTACGGGATTTTTATGCAAAGTATTCATTGACACTAGCGAAACAGAAACATATCACTTTTTATCAAAGCCAAATTAGCTAAAAGATTCATTGTTATTTTTTTCTCTCATTCTAATTTGAAAGCCCAAGATAATCAGTACACCTACTGTTCTTTCCGCATGCATAACACATTTAAGGGAAAAGCATCACTCTCTCCACAATTCTACCCCCCACAAAGAAAAAAAGAAGAAAAAAAAAAAAAAAAAAGACCGGGCGCGGTGGCTCATGCCTGTAATCCCAGCCCTTTGGGAGGCCGAGATGGGCGGATCACGAGGTCAGCAGATTGAGACCATCCTGGCTAACACGGTGAAACCCCGTCTCTACTAAAAATACAAAAAATTATCCGGGCGTGGTGGAGGGCGCCTGTAGTCCCAGCTCCTCAGAAGGCTGAGGCAGAAGAATGGCGTAAACCCAGAAGGCGGAGCTTGCAGTGAGCCGAGGTCGCGCCATTGCACTCCTGCCTGGGCGCGAAAAGAGTGAGACTCCGTCTCAAAAAACAAAAAGAAAGAAAAAACAAAGAAAAACAAACAAACAAAAACTCTCTTTTTCAAGACACCAAAGAAAATATCGTTTTTTATATCTTTTCTACGGCCTGTTGTTTATACAGCATTTTGGCAGCTGCAACACGTTGATCCAGAGCCATCAAAAATCCTCGGTGAAAATGACTAGTGACTATGTAGGAGGGTTTCTCACACATTTCATCTTGACCTTCTCTGGCTCACACTAAGATAAGACAGCTTTTAGAACCATTTTATTAACATTAGGTAACCATGGGAGGGAAAATCTCATTCAGAAAGAATTAACCACACCACCCCTCTGGGAAATCGCTTAGTAAACCTGCAGACTGGGCTAGTCAGGGGTTGTTAAGTGTCTATAGCCTTGTTTAAATCCCAAATACACTGAAAACAAACCACATCTTCCACTGTTCACCTTACTGCTATAATGAGACTAGCTAGCCCAAATACCTGAGAAAAATGTAGCACTCAACGGCCCTCACCAACTGTCAATTTATCTCACCGTTAGAGCCAGACCACAGGAAAGACCACATTAAAAACTAATCATAAAACCTTCCTGAATGATGATAAGTTATCCCTGCTATTATTTTTAAATTTTTCTTTATAGACTTATTTTCATTGCTCTGTCAGGATTTATGATTTCCAAGTGTAAAACACTAGCCCTGGTTCACAGTCAGGTTGCATTAGTTCAGCAGGTCTATCCAAACACAAATCTAGAAGATGTTTTGATGCAGAGAGCCCTATTTCTCAGTAGTAATGTCAGTTCTCATTCGGTATATAATAAAGTGTATGGCAAGACCTTTTTAAGTCAGCAACCATTTTGACATAACCTGGTATCAGGATAAACAGCTGTTGCAAATAAGTGATTCTTAAGAAAAAAAAAATGTAATCAATCACCACCGAGTAAGAAAAAAAGAATTATAATATTTAAAAAGTTTAGCAGATGCAATATTGCTCTGTATTTGTGGGTAGTTGGTTAACTATTCTCTCCCCACAAATTAGCAAAGCTCTGAGCATAATCTTTCATGTTCTAATGGTTAAAGCTGCTTCATATTCTCCTCCTACAACTTTCTGTAGTAATTGTTTTCAGTCATCCATAAAGCAGTGAAAATAACATATATTTTATTCATGATACCAGAAGCAAAATTGTGGAAAAAAAGTAAAAACAGAGCTACATATAAAAGATTTCAACTTCTGAAACACAGTATCGGTTTTTAAAAGAAAAAAAAAAAACTTTATTTGCTAATACCTTTAACCTTACATGTCCCCAAACATGCTTAAATAAAAGTAGGAAAAGACAGCTTAGCCACAAAACGCTGGTAGGAAAAGGGTCCCACAAAAGAAGTAGAGGACTGAATGAGGATGAAAAGAGAGAACCGGGAAACCTCACAAGTTGTCTTCATAAAAACAACTGTGTTAATCTTCAATAAACACCAGCATTTCCAATTATTTTTAAATGCTTGTAGTATAAAATTAACAATTATATCATAAAAACACTATTATGCAATAAATTCTTCCAAACGTATTTTGTTTTACAAATAGAAACATACTTTTTCTGGCACAAAACTTCTCATTCATACTCAAGTGACAGCCACACCTACTGGGACAGCCTCCTATTTATTCAAGAAGTACTTCTGAGAGCCCACTGGGTGCCAGAATCTGTGACAGATGTTCCTATCAAAAGAAACATAAATAGCTACCTTTAGTGTATTTTTAGTAAGGTTATGTTAGGCATATTTGATTCTTAAAAACAATCCCAAATATATTAATGTGATATATAATAGAAACAACATTTCCTGAGATGAGCATGTAATGTGTGGATATATTCACTGTGAATGTGAACAAGAGGCCCCAGAAGCCCAGGTAAACAGCAACCTGGCACCAAGAATCAACAGCCTGATAAAAAAGAATGAGATCACGTCCTTTGCGGGGACATAGATGAGGCTGGAGACCATTATCCTTAGCAATATAACAGAGGAACAGAAAACCAAATACCACATGTTCTCACTTGTAAGTGGAAGCTAAACGATGAGAACACACGGACACAAAGAGGGGAACAACAAACATTGGGGCCTTTTGGAGGGTAGAGGGTGGGACGAGGGAGAGGATCAGGAAAAACAACTAATGGGTACTAGGCTTAATGACAATGAAAAAATCTGTACAACAAACCCCCATGACACAAGTTTACCTATGTAACAAATCTGCATTTGTGTCCCTGAACTTAAAATAAAAGTTAAGAAAAGAATAAAGTACTTAAGAATAAATTTAACCAAGGGAGTGAAAGATCTATACACTGAAACTATAAAACACTGATAAAATAAATTGAAGAAGACATAAATCAATGGAAAGATAGCCTGTGTTCATGTATTGGAAGAATTAATATTGTTAAGATGTTCATACTATTCAAAGCAATTTACAAATTCAATCAATCCCTATCAAAATTCCAATGCCATTTTTCAGAGAAATAGAAAAGAAATCCTAAAACTCATATGGAACCACAAAAGACCTGCAATAGCCAAAGCAATTTCAAGAAAGAAGAATAAATCTGGAAACATCATACTTCCTGACTTTAAGCTATATTACAAAGCTATAGTAATCAAAACAATATTGTGCTGGCATAAAAACAGACACATATATCAATAGAATAGAGGGTCCTGAAATAAACCCACACATACACAGTCGACTAATATTTGACAAGAATGCCTAGAATACAAAATTGGCAAAGGATAGTCTCTTTAATAAATGATGCTGGGAAAGCTGGATATCTACATATTCTAAGGGTCTTTATAAGATTTTTTTTGAAGACTATGAATTTTGAAAATTAAATGAATAATATTTGTGCTTAAGAAAAACAATCAACAGGCTAAACAGATCACAAGAGACACAAGACAGCACAACCAGAAAGTGAAATTTTCTTCTCAAGAAGCAACATCATGCTGAACAGAAACAGAGCAAACTATTTTTATAAACGTGAAGATACCATCATACTCTATTACAGATAGCATTATAATTATGGATTTTTAAAAATGTTTTAGGCTTTTACTCCTTTGCTTGTTCTGACAAAATTCTAATACTAGAAAGCTGAGTCAAATCAGTTGAAAACCACTGCAGTTGCTGAGTAAGGTATTTGCATTTCTTCAGTAACCACTCATAACTCTTACAAATAATCTCAATGAGTGTGACTAAAATCTGGAGATGTCTGATGCTCCTCAGCCAGATAAATCTGACCACTCCATCTTTACACCCCATTCAAACTTCTCTTATACCACATAACACTTTATTGTACTTCTTTATAAATCTATCTCATTTGCCATGACATATCATCTGGAGGGGAAGGATCTTGTTTTATGTAATTTGGTATCCATTACCTATGGCACTTATTGAATGTCTTAAATAATAAGTAATAAATTTATATTTGAGTTTTAAGTAATCAGAGCCAGAAAAGGAAATAAAATCAAGAGTATTACCAATATTTTGTTTTAGAAAAATTAGGGTTTGATTTTTAAATGTGATATTTATTATTAGTATTGCTATGATTCTTTTGCTAAAACTGCAAAGCCTATACCTTTAAATTCTGCCTACATAATTAGCTCTCAGCATGACACAGAACAAGCCACTCAACCTCTCTATTACTTAGTAGTAAAAATTTTTTAAATTTACCTTACAGAAAGGGTGGGAGAAACCAGCTATGAAATAAATTATAATATAAAAGTACTATATAAAGATTAATGGAGAGGACTATGACTTATAAAAATGATTATAATGAAATAAAATAACTCTGGATTCAATAGCAACCTATATCAGAAACAAAGGGGCTACAGAAACAACTTTGAAGTTATCTCAGTTACTATTTATCCCAACAGCAGTTTATTCAGATCACAGTTGATGTTTATTCTTTAGTCCCTGAATATATTTCTGAAATGACTTATCTTACATGCGTTATGTTGTAATAATGAATATATCATTTAATTTATAAAGGTTATTATTCATTTTTTAAATATACAACTCTGGTACAAGATCATGATTTTTATAAGCTAAAAAAGAGATATTAAAGAGAGATATATTTGGAGAGCTAAAAAAGTCCAAGGGTCTATGGGTTGCAAAGTTTCCTTTGACTCAAGACCCCTTTTGACCCCATCCTTTTATTTTGAAAAATATCAAACTTACATAAAAATAGTAAAAAAAAAAAAAACCTACAATGAATACCACATACCCTTCAGCTATATTCACCAATTGTTAACATTTTGCCATATATGCTATATGTCTAAACACACACACATACACAAAGACACATACTTTTTTTTTTTTTGCTGAACTGCTTGTAACTAAGCTGCACATAATAAAATATTCACCTCTAACTATTAAACAACACAGCCTATATGTCCTAAGATGTAGGAAATCAGGCCATTGTTCTACATAGCCACACCATCGTGATCACACTCAAGAAATAAAACATTGGTATAACAATATTAGCTAATCCAGTGTTTCTCAAATTATCTATGGAGGAGACTCAGTATTTGTCATCTCCGATCAACTGAGAAACAATACTTTTGTAAAATAAAATAAAAATGAATTACTAAGAAAATGAGAAGGCACCTCCATGCCACAACAATGTCAAGTCAATAGAAATTTCTACTTGTTTGCTCTTCATTTCTGTACTTAACTCCTTGTTGATCAATAAAAACCATTTTTAAAAAATCTAAAAGCCAACTGGCACTGTCTTAAAGGTCATACTTGTAATAGCACTATTTTGACACTGAGTAAATATTCAAGCGACACCAAATACCCCATCAATTACATTATTAATGTGACCCAAGCAAGAATTATGCCTCTTTATTCTCTTACAATCTAAGAAAGTGATTCTTCTTCTCTTTCCCCCTCTCTCTCTCTCTTTGATATTTATAACATTGACCCTTTGAAGATTCCAGGTTAGTTGATTTGTAGAATGCCCCAACAGACGATTTTGTTTGGTGTCACTTCATGATCAATTTTACTTTAAACACCTCAGACCAGAATACTGGAATAGGTGTTTCTTCGCCCCTGCTGCTGCATGACATTAGACGGCAAATGATGTTAGTTTGTTCTATGATTAGTAATGCTAACACAGTATCTGTCAGATTTCATTATGTATATAGCCGTTTCCTTTTGTAATTCATAAATAATCTGTTTGCTGACATGTTGACATGGTGTAAATATCTCATTCCCCAGCAACATTTCATGCAATGCTTTTAGTATCTATTTATGCATTTTGCCCAAAATAGTTATTATATTTTAGGTAAAAAAATGATTATTTCTAACTCGTTTTCAAACAAAGTATTAGCTGGCATTCTTCTGTAAAGAAGAGTTCTCCTTTGCCCCTCCATCTCTTTATTTTGGGGGAAGTTAGCTCAGTTGACTCATGTATTATGTTATTCCTTTTTATTTAATATTTCTAATTCATTATCCTCATAATCTATTTTGAAGTTCAAAGTGTTTGAAATTTGGCCAGTGATAATTTCTTCAGGCCAGCTCTTAAGTAGGTGTGAAATGTCCCCATAAATTTTCAAGTGCCACCTTACTTTCTGATACAATGTATCCACTGCATACTTTCCCTGCCACAAGCAGAGTAAATCATTTATCCAGTGATCCCTGGTTCCTTGGAGTAAGGAATGGTATTTAGAAGCCAAGATTTTGCTAGGGGTAATCATTACCATTGCATATTATATTTTCCAAGAGTTTGTAATGTTTTAATCCTCCTCTTAACATCTCAATGAGTACAAAAACATTGTTTCATACATGGAAATACTTAGTATGAGCTCTATTAGAAAACATTACTAGTGGGAAATTGTTGAATTAAAATTTCGTATCTATTTAAACATTTAAGCTCTTAAATGACTAAAGCTATATTGTCATACCTTTTAGGGATGAAGTTTGTTATGCATAAATATGTAGAATCTTATTTAAATCTTTTCAAAAATGATATTTTCACACTTTCCAAATCTCCCCAATAAGATGTGATAAATCTTTCCTTACAACCCTAATAGTGTGTTATTTCTTAAAATTCAATGGTACATGGTGTCTTATGCTATGAATATTTCTGACTATTGCTCATCTAACCTCTACAGTGACTGAGTTTAGTATCTAAAGTCAGAAGACTTGGATTTGAATATCAGATCCAACACTTAACCAAATTTTCTCCTTTGAAAAATGTCACTTAATTTTCCAAAGTGTAAGTTTTTCTATGTGGAAATAGAAGTAACATTATCTCTTTATCATTAGCAGTATTTATAATATCCATAAATGTCTGAGATCCTGAGAATACAGGATTCAATCAAGGTCAAAGATTTTTTTCAAAAGACAGAAAATATATTTACATATTGTGGAATACCTGTCAAGGTAAGACCTTTAGACCTACTCATAAAGATACTTAAATATTGTAAAATATCTTTTAAAATGCAAAATCAAAAAAAAAAATAAGCAATTTGGGGAAATTGGCAGACTTCCATGATGTCATGAAGACAGCTAAACTGGAGATTTGTGTTACTTGACCATGGACTCTTAAAATTATAAAATCTAGAATATAATTTATATTAATATAAATATACGGTACTATTATGGAAGTTAGTCAGTACAAAGAAGGCCCTGGACATCTGAAACTCCACCTCACACAGTAAACCAAATTATCAGCTGGTATACAATTTCAGGTATTCAAGATAATTATTTTCTTCCTAGTCGTAAACATCTTTCAAAAGGGATACATTTGTTCTTAAATATATCCTGTTTAAAATTAAACACAGTGGAGGCTTCTTATTTCAACTCCACCAACTGCAAAGTTGTCACTCCCATCCTATAACAAGAAAATCTGGATCAACTGTAAGCAATTATTTTTCTTGGACCCGTCAGAAGACTGAGGTTACTAAGCAAATTGTCACCCTGAAATCTGGAGAAACAGGTGTATCCCTAAAAGATACATCAACCAAAATCTTTGCACTGTGAGCAGAGCCAGTGGAGCATAAGCTGATAGGAACTCTTAAAGGGTAATTTCAACACATTTCTGGAGGCCTAGTGTGGAATGGAATGACAGTGAGACACTTTTGGTGACCACACTCATAGGAGGGCATCACACTTTCATGGACTCTAACTCCAGGAAGCCCACCTTCAGGTTCTCAAGATGGAGAGCTAAGAAAGATCCCCTTGAGGCTCTGGCACGGGGAAGGAAAGAATAACACTGTAAGACATGTCCAAAGCTTTTTCCATAAAAAGGCATACTCTCCAGCGACATAGCTTTCCTAAAGCACATTTTTGAAATGTTCCCCTCTGGGGGAAGGGAATTCCTCCCCACACCATCTCCTCTCAGCCAACCTAAGACATAAGCCCTATAAAAGATTAAGATTTAATCAACTTATCCTAAGCAGGCAAAAAAGAAATAATAAAAAGTAGAACAGAAATCAATAAAATTGGAAACAGGAAACCAGTTGAGAAAGTCAATAGAACCAAAAGCGATTTCTTTGGAAAGATCAACAGAATTGATAAACCACTAGTCATGCTAACCAAGAAAGTAGAGAGAAGACACAAATTAGCAACATCAGAAATGAAAAAGTAAGTTAAATAGGTAATAATGAAACACTATGAATGAATCTAGGGCCAAAAATTACACTTACATCATTACTTAGATAAAATTCCTTGAAAGATGTAAACTATCAAAACTCACACAAGAAGAAATGAGTAACCTGAAGTCCTTATTTTTAAAGAAATTGAATCAATAATTAATGGCATCACAAGAAAAGAAAGCATCAAGCCCATATGGTTTCACTCACTATCAAACATTTATTGAAGAAATAGTACCAAGTCTCCACAATCACATTCAGAAAATAGAAGCACTGTAAATACTCCTTAACTCATTCTATAAGACCAGAATTACTTTAATATAAACCAGATAAAAGCTTTATGAGAAAATAAGACTACAAACTAATATTTCTCATGAACATTAACAGAAAAATCTGCAAGAAAACATTAACAAAGCAAACCCAACAATATATTAAAAATTATATACCATGACCAAGTGGAATTTACTCCAGGTATGCAAGGCTGGTTCAACATTTGAAAACCAATCAATGTAATCCTACATATTATCAGGATAAAATAGAAAAATCACATGATCACATCAATTTGTACAGGAAAAATGGAAATGTCCTCAACTTGGTAAAGACTATTTACAAAATTCCCAGTGTCAACACAATTCTTAATTGTGAGAAACTGGACACTTTTCTCCCAAGAATGGGTACAAGGTCAAGATGTCCACTTTCACTTCTATTCAATATTATACTTGAATTCCTAGCTGAAGCAATAAAATAAAATAAAAATAAAATGCATACATATTTGAGAGGAAGAAATAGAACTGTCTATTGAGAGGTCATAGGTAAAGTGTGCCTTTAATTCCAAGAAAGTGCCAGACCAATTTCTAGAGTTCTGTACCGCTTTACACTCACACCAACAATATAGGAAAGAATGTTTCTCCATATTCTCACTAGCATTTGGAATTATTTGGTTTCTTTTTGGGGGAGGTCATTTTAATTAGTGTGCAGGGTATCTCCTAAAGGCTTAATTTGTATTTCCTTGACCGCCAAAAATGTTAAACATGTTTCCATGTGTTTGTTTATTTACCATCTAGATGTCTACGTTGGTGAAGTGTCCGAGAATTTTGTTCATTTTCTAATTAGATTTTTTTTAAGTTTTAGTTTGAAGAATTTTTTAATATATTCTGCAAATGACTTCTTTGCCAAATATGTAATTTGCAAAATATTTTCTCACAGTTGGTAGCTTGTCTTTTCACTGCATTAACAAGGACTTTCACAGAGCAAAGGTTTTTAATTTTGAAAAGTCCAACTTACGGATTTTCTTATGGATTGTGCCTTTGGTGTCATGTCCAAGAATTTGTCACCTAACATTAAGTCAGGAAGAACTTCTATTATATTCTCTCCTAAAAGTTTTGTAGTTTTATGTTTTACATTTAGGTCATAAGAATCCATTTTGAGTTAAGTTTTTTATGGGAAGTTTAGGTCAAGGTTCTTTTTTTCGGGCTATTGATTCCAATTGTTCCAACATCATTTGTTAAAAAGTATCCTTTTTCCATTGAATTACTTTTGCACATTTGTCAAAAACTATAACTTTAGTTAAGCTATGTAAATTTAATAAGCTTTCAATTTAAAATCACAAGTCCAAAGCCATTATGGGGCATAGTTTCACCTTATTTAAAAATTGAATTTGTTATGTTTATAATTTTTGAGTACTTTGAAGTTTTCATTTGTTAGTCAGACAATTGAAGTAATTTAAAATAAAATAGATCATATCAAAGGTATAAATACTGTTTAAAATGTTGAAAAGTGATTAAATGTGCAAATGAGACCAAACACTATTAAATGGCCCTTGTAAATTGCTAAAACTTTCTAGAAATATTAACAGAATAAGTCTCATAAGCTGCAGTTTCATACTTAAAGATAAAATAGTCATTTTGAATGTATGAATGTGGTAAACTGAACAGTAATTCTAAAAAACAAAGTAACCCCTGTTAGAATAGCTAAAATAAAAAAATAACAAAAATACCAAATTCTGGAAATAACGTAGAGAAACTGAATCCTTCATACATTGTTCTTGGGAATGTAAAATGATACAACCACCATGGAGAATAGTTGGCAGTATTTTACAAAACTAAACATGACTTACCATATGACTCAGCAATTCTACCCTTAGGCATTTATTAAAGAGAAATGAAAAATTTTGTTTACATAAAAACTTGCACATAACTGCTCATAGCACATTTATTTTTAATGGCCAAAAAGTAGAAACAGTACAAATGCCTCTTAAAAAGTAAATGGTTAAACAAGTTTTCGTACATCTGTGCCATAGAATAACACTCAACAGTAAAAAAGGAATGAACTAATGATAGATGCAACAACTTGGATTAATCTTAGGGAATTATGCTGAGTGAAAAAAGCCAATCCTAAATGATTATATACTGTCAGGTTTCATTCATATTACACCACCGAAAATTATAGAGGTGGAGAACATATTAGTGGTTGCCGGGAGTTACAGTCTACCAAAAGCCAGGGTGAAAAGGAAGATGGTGTAGCTAAGGACAGTATGAGGAATCCTCAGAGTTATGGAACTGTTTGTGTCTTGACTGCAGTGGTGGTCACACAAATCTACGATGTGATAAAATTGCATAAAATTAAATAAACACACATACAAATGAGCATGTAAAACTGGCAATGTTTGAATAATATTGATGGATTGCATTAACATCAATATCCTCATTATCTTACTGTACTCCAGTACAGTAAGATGTTGTTAGGAGAAACCAGGTGAAGTGTGCAGGCCTTCTCTGTATTATTCCTTACACCTGTACATGAATCTACATTCACATTTTTTTAAAACATAATAAAAAGAGAAGTAAATCTCAAATAGTCCCTTCTATGCACAAAGAACAAAAAGCAAAACTCTTAAGAGCATCAAAAAAACTGACACTACCATAAACACACACAGAAATTGCTTAGAACAATGGATATATAGTACATATTTAATGGATTGTACCTACTGCTATTGCTATCACAATTATTAATACTTCTATAACTATTATCATCAATATTTGAACTTGTATTTGTTCTCATGCCTAATACTCCTCCTTCAAATAGCTCATCTGGTTTAAGTATCTGAGAATTTTGCCACAAGCAACATCACTTCCTTGACAACTTATCTCAACGAACTATGCTCCATCATTCCACTTTTCCTTGCTTCTACTCTATCCCTTTACCATGATTTATTTTTCTTCTTGGCACTTACAAGCAAACAAAATATTGCATATTTCTGTGTTTATTTGTTTATTCTTGATTCCCTCTCTAAAAGGCAGGCTCTATGAGAACAGGACTTTACCTACTTTTGTTCACTGTTGCTTCCCTATTTCTTACAAAATGCCTGACATGATACAGGTTCAGCAACAATTTATTAGGGAAACATTGTGTTAAGCTGAAGAGTGAATGTTGATGTTAAAGATAACAAAGCAAAATTAACTTTTTCTTATGTTTTAAGCAACAACTTCTGATGTGTGAGAAAAATGCTAGAGAAGATAACTTCAAAACTCCTTTGCAAATTTTTTTATTAAAATACTCATAAAACTATTTTGAAAAGAATCTTTTATGCACTTCAATGGGGAAAAAAAAAGATCAAGGAAATGTTGTGTTCTTCTAGGGTTTGACACTATTCTCCTTATGCCTTATTCATGAATTCGAATTGAAAGTCTGCTCCCTTTTGGAAACTGCTCTCTTAATTTCACTTCTCTGCTTCCACTAGCTATTCAAGTTAACTGGTTCTTAGAGTTCCACCTCTTAGGGTGGAAGCTCAGTTGCCTCAGACCAAATTTGCATTTTGCCTTCAGGTTCCATATAAAGTCTCTTACTTGAAGTTTCTTTTTGCTTCTTTATGCAGGAACTTTGAAATTCATCAAGCTACAGAAGTATAAGCTCTCCCACCTTTTCCTCCCAGGATATCCACAAGTCTTTTTAGGTTCCCTGGAAAGAAGAAATGGCATTTTAAAAATATCTACTGTGGACCACAACTGTTTCAGAGTGGGAGACAAACTGACTTTGCCTGTCTCAGTCCTTAAAGGAACATCTTTTCTACCCAGGTCCACTGTGAAGTGGTTTATAGCAACTCTCCCAATGAATCCACATGGTTTACTCTTCTATAAAAGGACAAGTAGGGGGGAAAAAAAAAAAAAGAAGTGTCATGAGATCTATTGAGGAAGACAAATAGTTACCATTTATTGAGTATTCTAAAAATTTTATACATGTTTCAGGATATTAGAAGGATTGGGCTCCAAAAGATAATTGTCAGATAGCAAACTGAACGTACAATAATTCCCACCCCAAATTATGTAGGATTTACAAGGGGATGGAGAACTACAACAGAAAGATGCAGCAATAAGTAGGTGCTGTAAATTGCTGTTAACTTAGAAAGAAATCACAGCAACCACAGAACTGAGACACATCCTTTAGGGGAGGGGTCCCCAACCCCCGGCCATGGACTGTTACCGGTCTGTGGTCTGGCCTGTTAGGAACAGGGTCCCACAGCAGGAAGTGAGCAGTGAGCGAGCAAAGCTGAGCTCTGCGTCCTATGAGATCAGCAGTTGCATTAGATTCTTATAGGAGTGTGAACCTTACTGTGAACTGCACATCTGAGGGATCTAGGTTGCACACTCCTTATGAGAATCTAATGATTCTGAGATGGTAAAATTTCATCCTGAAACCTTTCCCCACCCCACAGTCTGTGGAAAAACTATCTTCATGAAACTGGTCTCTGTGCCAAAAAGGATGGGGAATGTTGCTTTAGGAAACTGCAAAAGAGGACCCAACCTGAACTAAAGCACTCATTAAATACACAAGAAAGAAAGGCAACTTGGAAGATCTGCAGATGTAACCAACTGAGGCGGCTTTCCTGCCAGCTACACAAAGAAAGACTATGGCATTGTAGTAGAAAAACAGTTTAATAGATATGAGGCTGGCCACACCTCATGGGAGGTGGAGTTAGTACTCAAGTCACTCTTGCCCAAAGCTCCTAGGTTAGGAGTTTTTCAAAGGCAGTTTAGGGAAAGGGGTGGGAGTGGCCAGGTGATGGGTGCTTGCTGCTGATTGGTCGGGGCAAAGATGAAATCATAGAGGGTTGAAACTGTCCTCCTATAGGCTAAATCACTTCTGGATGGAGCCACAGGAGCAGGGTTGGTGGGTGCAGGTGGATCCATGGGTGTCAGACGTTACAATACTTGAAAAGATATCTCAAAAGGCCAATTGATCCTAGGTTCTACGGTAGTGATGATATTTGCAGGATTGATTGGGGAAGTTGCCTATCTTATAACATCTGTAATAATAGCTGACAGTTCTGCACTGTAGCAGAACTCTGATGCCTCTCCTCCCGCTAGCCTGAAGAACTTTCATTAGTTATGCAAAAACCTTCGAATTTGGGCAAGGTCTATTATCATTTAAACTATAGCTGAAATATCTTCCAAAGTTAGCTTGGCCCAATGACCCAGGAATAATTAAGGGAAAGACAAGATTGTTGGGGCTGGCGAATATCCAGGTTACCAATGGTAAATCCATACAGATCTGCAACAACCTCAATTCTTGCCTCCTCAGAAGAGGGAATTTGACAGAGGGGCATAAGGCAGAAAAGGAGACCAAGGCAAGTTTCAGAGCAGGAGTGGAAGTTTATTAAATATCTAGAGCAAGCAAGAAAGGAAAGTACACTTGGAAGAGACCCAAGTGGGCACTTTGGAGGTCAAGTGTTCTGTTCAACCTTGATCCTAGGACTTTATATGCTCTCTTCCAGCGTCTTGTGCCCCTTTCCCTTCATTCTTCCCTTAGGGTGAGGCTCCCACATGTGCAGTGCCCTCCTTGCGCTTGGGAGGTGAGCATGTGCAGTTTCTTTAGGAAGCTGTGCACATGCCCATCTGAGGCTTTCTTCCCTTTTCTGGTGGAATGCCCCCGCAAGGTCATACTCCGCCATTTTGTCTCTTAATACTCATGCTTGAGCCCACTTGTCCAGTTCCTGAGATTTTATTGGAAGCTGCCAGTGATCAATTTCAAGTGTTTTTACATACTGGGAAATTGCCTTTCCCTGGCATCTGCGACCAACTATTATTTTAGTGTCACAGCTGCTGAACCATCACCTGATGGTCGCCTGACATTCCTGGTGGGTGGGGAGAGTCCCGTCCTCACTCATGCCTGACTACCTACCCACCTGCTGTAACAAGATGGGGGGTGGGTTAGCTCAGATTTCACTGTCCTAATTTTCTCACTGATACAATTTTTGCAAAGGTGGTTTTATGGAGGCCACTGATCTAAGTCACAAAACCAAGCAATAATGTCCCATTCGATTAATCACTTTCTTACTTAAATTCAGAGTCAAAGAATAGCAAGTTAGTATGGTTGAAGACCCTACCTTTCCCACTATAGGTCTCCAGGCTGAAGCAGGTCCAAGCTAAAGGAGGAAAATACTTAAGGTATAAAAGTTAGAAGCTTCAATTATTAACAGTACTAAGCATTCTAATGATTTAATTGAGACAAGGTTTGCAACTTATTTTTCTGCAGGGCTGTGTCTTATGTAAGAATCTGCATGATAATTTTGGGCCTGCTGGAAGTTTCTTCCAGGAGCAAAAGATTACCCTGACTGACTGTGGGAGACAAGAAAATAAAGCTGCATGTTGATCAAAATCCATGCATCACACCTATTCAACATACTGGTTACACATACATAATCTCCTTTACTCCTCACACCATCTTTGAAAGTTAGCATACAACTTGTGGTGTCGTGCGGGGAACACATGCTCAGAAAGGCCCTGGGCCAGCTTGGTTTAAGGCTCTACTCTTAGTGTCCTGAAATTTTTAATACTTTGGAAAAAGAAACCCACAATTTAATTTTGCACTGAGCCCTGTGTATTGTATAGCTGGTCTTGCAAAGCACTTTTACAATGCTGGCTGTGTTCAACTTTTCGACTTACATTGGAGTTATATGGGTGTTAAGTTTTAACCATTGGTTATACCATACATATATTTTATGCAATTTTCTGTATATATTTAATATTATTCAAGTTTTAAATGGTAAAAATAGATACTTTCCCAGAAATAGATTTACTCCAGGAAACAGGGAAAAAAATTTAATTTCTGAACCAGCACGGTGGCTCACACCTGTAAACCCAGCACTTTGGGAGGCTGCGGTAGGTGGATCATTTGACGTCAGAAGTTCGAGACCAGCCTGGCCAACATGGTGAAACCCCGTCTCTACTAAAAGTACAAAAATTGGCTGGGTGTGGTAGCACACCCCTAGTCCCAGCTACTCGGGAGACTGAGACAGGAGAAACACTTGAACCCAGGAAGGGGAGGTTGCAGTGAACTGAGATCACGCCACTGCACTCCAGCCTGGGAGACAGAGCAAGGCTCTGACTCAGAAAATTTTTTTTAAAAGTTTGATTCCTGACTCAAGTTCTTAATGAGATATAAAGCCAGGCTCTTAGCAAATAGGCACAAATAAGAAGAGGTCAAATCAGTGTTTTTTAAATTTAGAAACTGAAATAAATTCTGCATTGCAGCACAAAAAGGCAGATATAACACAGCAGAACAATAAATTTTTAAGCATAAAGAGATAATCTGAGATGTAATTCTACAATTTAGAATGAAGACACACAATGGTAAGAGAAGATAATATATATAAAGGGTAAATGACAGAGAGCCGACTTACAAGTAATGGTCAACTCCAAAGGAGGAGAAAAATGGATCAAAAGTCAATTTTTAGAAAAGATCTTTCCAGATTAGAAAAAGGACCTGATACCAATGGAAACTAAGATGTCTCACTGTGTCATGGCAAATTTAACAACCAATGTATTTTCCACTAATTTTGAATTTTATATCCAACAAAATCAGTGTGATCCTGAAACCTAAACTGAAAAACAAGTAATCTTCCAATAATTAACTTACAATCAGGAAGAGTTCAATTTTTTTGTTCTTTTGTCTGCCATAAACAATATAGAAATATGTCTTTTGAGTTTGGCAGTGAAAATTGAAGAAGGTGATGACTCAAAAATATAGTCAGCAGTCAATTTAGCACTCATGTTTTAGAGCAGAATGGCAGAGCTTCAGAGTTTTGGAAAAACAAAAACTCAAATACTCCAATATTCCTAGAGAAGAAAACAAGATTAAAGATATTAATAAGTCCACTGGAAAACAAAAATGAATCACATTTAAAACTTTATCATTGAGAAGCTGTGATAGAAAAGAACTAGCTATAAATACAGAAACAAGCAAGAAAAATCTTCAAAAATCACTAAGCATCATTGGTAAAAAGATTGACGCTGCTGGGTCTCAATAACTGATGTAACTATGGTAACTAACATAGGATGTGAATGACAAAACATGCTTTGTAAAAAGAATACTTTTTAAGAAAAATAGCAGAGTTTGCCACCCCAGATTAAAAATATATCAGATAGGAATAAAAAAAGCACAAAAATATTATACTTAGGTTTCCATGAAATGGAGTTCAAAGTTGTCATTTTTTGTTTTTATAACAGCTAACATATACAAATTAATCTATGAAAATTGCTAAAGTTGCCAATAATCAAATTAAAATCAAATTATCCATTTTCCAAATTATTACCAATGATAAGAAAATACTGTTGGGGTTCAGATATAATATCCCCAAATCTGTCACTTTGACATGCTGAACTAAAGCAGCTGCCTCAAGGTCTCTCTGACCTTCCCCCCTTCCTTCCTGTCTCTCAATCTTCTGTCTCTCCCAAAACATAGGATGAGACTGTTCTCTGAAGTGCCCTTATCTACCTAGAAACCGGACCTGCCAAAGAGGAACACAATTGCCTTCGATCCCTTCTCTAAAATTTCATTAACCAGAGAAGATTAAAACTCATATCACAGAGACTGAAAATTAAACACCACACCTACAGCCCAAATAAACTTTGTCCCAAGCTATTGTTTGTTCTCTGATCCCACTCAGTTTACAAAGAGACTCATTTATGAGCTAATTTCTGTCCATTCATCTCTCCTAAAATCATTTACTGTCTCTCTAAAATTGCCTACAGCCATCACTTACCTGTCCCCTTTGAAGACAGTATTTAAGCTTCAATCATCTGGCCATCCTCTGATGCTTCATATTTTTTGTTCGGCTACCATGCTTATATACATTGAGAAATTTGTTATGCTTTTCTCTTGTTAACCTCTCTTTTGTTATAGGGATATGAATTGTGACCCTGATGATGAGGAGGAAAGGGATCATCCCTTTCTGTTCCTTCCACACAAAACATTTTCTATGAAACAGAACACAGTGAAAGAAACAGCTTCACTAAAAGAGGCATAAAATTAACACAAGTCAGGCCTAGAAAAAGAATGAAAATTAATTATAATAAAGTTAAATTCAATATTAATCAAATGGTTCAAATGAAAATACCCCCAAGCGTTGGAATAGTATTAAATGACTATTATTTCAGAGGAAATACAGTATAAAATACAGAACTACATAGAAAATTTGAAAGTGTAATACTACAGCTCAATCTTCTAGATGAATATGTGGAAAAGAAAGAGATCAGACTGTTACTGTGTCTATATAGAAAGAAGTAGACATAAGAGATTCCATTTTATTTATTTGAGACTAGGCAATTCTTTTTTAGATGACCAGTTTGACCACAATTATAACATTTTCCCCCAAATGTTCTAACTTGTCCTCTTAAAGCAATTCCTGTGATTGCTTGAGCCATAAGCATAGCTTTATGCATAGCTCCTGCAATTCCATCACAGGCTTTAACGTACTCTGAGATTACATCTGATCCTGCCGGGACCCTTCCTTTTAATGGCTTAATGGCTGATTGACAATCAGGATTGGCGTTTTCATATGCCATCAACTCCACTATGACCTTATGGGCATTCTCATTGGTAATTGACTTTTGAGCAGCATCTTGAAGCCTTGCTACAAAATCAGGGTAGGCTCTTTAGAGCCTTGTCTTATTGTATTGAATGAGGGGCAGGCCATTCCTGGGTCTTGGATTTTCTCCCAGGCCCTAAGGCAGATAGCCCTAATTTGCTCAATGGCCTCATTTGGCATTATTACTTGTTGATAGCAGTGCTCCCATTTTGACCTGTTCCTAATAGTTGATCTATGTCTATGTTAATTGGAGGATTTGCAGTCCTATTTCTTCAGACTTGTTCTTGTGCCCCATCAATCCACCAAGTCTTAAATTGTAAAAATTGAGAGGGTGAAAGTGATGATTTTGCCAGACTCTCCCAATCATAAGGAATGAGTCTATGTCCATGAGCAATGGAATCTAATAATGTTCTCATGTTAGGAGAGTTGGGTCCATACTGTTTTACCCCCCCTTTCATTTCTTTTAGCATTTTTATAGAAAAGGACTCATATCTGGCTTCAGCTATGGGAGGCGCTCCCTCTTGGGCCCCTTCTCCAGGTGGTCATGATTCTAATATTACTGGGAATTGCCATGCTTCAATATCTCCTTGTTTTCTTGCCTCATCAATAATTTTATGTAATGCACTACCCTGTCTACTAGGCGGTGCTGTAGGATTAAGTCTCATGGTGGGCGGCTGAGGATATGGCACCCTGCCTTGTGGCGCTGGAAACATTCCTGGCTGTCCATACAGATTTTCTGGGGGCAGCTGATACTGAAGTTCGACTGCCGGCCAGTTTTGATAGGCTACTGGTGGCTGGTCTTATTTTCTACCGGCTGATATTGTGGACACTGTATTTGGATTTTCATCGCCATGACAGAGACTCTTATCTTTTTCCATTTGATCTTCTTTTGGAGTTTGTACTTGTTTAACCTGCATTTGAGGTTGTAAAGTTACAGGCATCTGAGCTGCTGTAAGAGTAGTTGGCCATCGTGGTTTAGACTCTGATGGCTCTGCTAATTCTGGACCTTTTTCTTCTAATTTTAACGTTTCAAGATATATTACCTCCTGTAATTGATTATTGTCAACATTTTGCATTGACCGAGCCATTACTGGCTCTGCTACACATTTACAGTGTGAACTTTCCGTTCCTTTCTGGGATTCTATCCCTGCCTCTTTTTCACAATCTACTGCACAGCTTTCAGGGACATCAGAAACTGAAACGCTATCTTCTTCTGTTTGAAACGGCTCTAAAGCTACTTTAATAATGACCCAATCATTCCATACTGTAAGTGGGATGATTTTACCTTCCCTACTTGCTTGTTTTAACTCTTTGCCAATTTTTTCCCAGTCTTTTAGAGCTAAAGTTCCCTGTTCCGGAAACCATGGGCAAAACTGTTCTATTGTTTGAAATAGCGTAATTAGATTTTTGGTAGAGACTTTAACTCCCCCTCTTTTTAAGAGAATTTTAATAAAGCTGTGATAAGAGGCTTGCCCCATTGTTACTCTAGGTTCTTCCGAGCTCACAAGCTTACTGCAAGGCTGATTGTAGACGTACTCGGGAGTCTCTCATCGACTTGTCCTCAATGACCATGCTCAAGCGTACCTTCACCTTAGAGAAAAGCACCCATGTTGGGCGCTAAGCATACAGAGGACCCACGCCGGCACCGGTCTCTGAGTGCTGAGCGCCAGTCCCCTGGGCCCACTTTTTGTTTCTCTACACTTTGTCTCTGTATCTCATTTCTTTTCTCAAGTCTCTCGTTCCACCTAACGAGAAACACTCACAGGTGTGGAGGGGCAGGCCACCCCTTCCTCTGATGCCCAATGTGGGGCAGCACCCGCCGGTCTAAATCAGGGAGGGGTGGTTCAGTCCTTCCGGGCTTCACGAGATTGATTCCTGACTACTTTGCTGTGAATTGCACAACTCACACAGTAATGTAGCTTCACATACAGCTTGGGAAGCACATAGGCATAGAAGACGCTCATTTCAGAAATGTACCTGACTGCTGCGGCCTCCACTATGTTTCGAATGATGAATTTCTTAATGGTTTTGTCCTTGGGCATGCATCAGGCACAGTTAGTGCAGCGAATAGGCTGCACTTGGCTGCGGCCCTTTTTGGCACAACCGTTGTTCCTTCTTTTCTTTGTCATCTTGGACGTACGGACCGAAGAGAGGACAAGGTTAAGTTTGAAGAGAGATACAAGACAGGCGAGGACAAGGTTGGGATTAGGGTCACAGATTAACAGCATCTCAAATACAGAACAAAACGGATTCTCTTATGTCTACTTCTTTCTGTATAGACACAGTAGCAGTCTGATCTCTTTCTTTTCCCCACAAATATGGACACTCAAACTGGAAATAAAGTAACAGGGAACAGAGGGGAGACAAATCTTCCTATCCCTAGAGGCTCATTTCCTCTCCCTTTTGATAATTTAGCAGAGCTGGCTCAGGAGACTTGAGTTGCCTCGAGGGAAGAACAGGCTGATACCAGCCACTGTGTCTCCAGGGGTCTCCCTTTCTAAAAAGGCCCCTTCCAGACCAGGGAGCTTCCACTCTTAAATACACACCTAGATGCTCCTGGCCCTCTGCATAAATACAGAGGGCAAGACGCTTCCCTCTGACACATGAGCCTCTGTGCATTATGAGCCATCCATGCTCCCTAAGTTGTGGGTCTATAAGATTTGGGGAAATATGCCTGTGCTCTACTTTTTTCTGCTAGTAAATTTCCTCCCCAAAACCCTGTGTTAAATCTAGTCTGCTTTGCTAGTGATGTTGTCCATGATTGCTTTGCACAACAGGAATAGAAGCCAACAATTTATTATGCCAAATGATATTCATCTGAGGAATGAAAACTGGATTACATTTATAAACTTGATTAACATCATATGTCACATAAAAAGGATAAATAAGAAAAATTATATTATCCCTTTAATGGGATGGTAAAAAGCATTTGATAAAATATTATGCCCATTTATATTTTAAAACCCTTTAAAAAAGACAAGAAAGATGGGCTCAGAGTTTATTTCAAATCGACATCCAGTATTATACTTAGTGGGGAATAAGCTACAGTTGCTTCCTTTAAATCGCTAGCAAAGCAAATAAGATTTCTCTCTATTTTTAAACTACTGACATTTAAGAAATTCTGATCAATTTCATAATTTATGAATCAAAAATAAGTGAAAACATAATAGAAAGAAACAGGAAATATTTTTGTTAGTTGCAGAAGGCATAATGCAAAAGCTCTAGAAAAGCAATTGATTGAAAAATAGAATTCATAGAGGAGCTCATCAAAGTGGAAGAGTAAGAAATGCATGTGAAAACATTTGTTCTAATTCTACATACCAAATTCAAGAATTCCCATTTAAAATTAAAAAAAAATGTAAGAATTATTCCAATGAGAAAAGTAAGAGACCTATAGGGATAAAACTGTAAACATTTATTTCATGTTTATATCTAACATATATATATTTCCATTATTATTTTATATTTCTCAATAATGTCAAGATTTTAAATCTGCTCACATTAATCTATAGACTTAGTTCAATTAGAATAAAAATTGTAATGGAATCAGTTTTTGAGTATTGAGGGAATTAAACTAATCTGTAAGAATAACCAGGTGAGACCCAGCACAGTGGCTCTTGCCTGTAACCCCAGCACTGTAGGAGGTGGAGGCAGGCAGATCACTTGAGGTCAGGAGTCTGAGACCAGTCTGGCCAACATGGCGAAAACCCGTCTGTCTCCAAAAATACAAAAATCAGCCAGATGTGATGGCAGGTGCCTATAAGCCCAGCTACTGGGTAGCCTGGGGCAGGAGAATTGCTTGAACCTGGTAGGTAGAGGTTGCAGTGAGCCGAGATTGCGCCATTGTACTCTAGCATGGGCAACAAGAGCAGAACTCCATCTCAAAAAATAAATAAATAAATAAAGAATAACCAGCTGAGAACATCTTTGAAATTTTTCAAAAGATAATAACTAGCCAAACTACCAGAGGCATTCCAAGGCATTCCAACCAGAGCACCTCCACCCTGAACAGGGGCTGGGTAAAATAAGCCTGAGACCTTCTGGACGACATTCCCAGGATGTTAGGCATTCTTAGACACAGGATGAGCTAGGAGGTTGGCACAAAATATAGATCATAAGGACCCCACTGATAAAACAGGATACAGTAAAGAAGCTGGTCAAAACTTGCCAAAACCAAGATGGTGATAAAATAGACCTCTGGTAGTCCTCGAAGCTCATTATATGCTAATTATGCATTAGCATACTGAAAGACACTCCCATCAGCACCATGACAGTTTATAAATGTCATGGCAACATCCAGAAGTTAATATGGTCTAAAAAAGAGCCGAACATTCAGTTCTGGGAACTCCCCATCCCTTTCCCGGAAAACTCATTAATAATCCACAACTGGTTTAGCATATAATGAAGAAATTGCCATAAATATACTAAGTGATCATTCCATGCTGCTGCTCTGTCTAGGGAGTAGCCGTTCTTTTGCTTCTTTACTTCTCTAATAAATTTGCTTTCACGTTAGTCTGTGGACTCATCCAAATTATTTCTTGCATGAGATTCAACAACCCTCTCTTGGGGTATGGATCAGAGCCCCTTTCCAATCCAGAAGGTTTTCTTATCTCGTTTTTCTCCTGCTCCTTTCTGGTAACAAAGCCATATATTTAAAATAAATTGTATAGGTACAGTCATTAAAATAGTGGCCTACTTGTCTACAAATAAGCATACGGACCATTGCAACAATTCAGGTGACTAAAAAGAAATGATATTGTATACATGATAAAAGAGGCCTCACAGGCCAGGAGTGGCAGCTCATGCCTATAATCCCAGAACTTTGGGAGGCCAAGTGGGTGGATCACTTGAGTTCAGGAGTTCAAGACCAGCGTGGGCAACATGGCAAAGCTCATCTCTACAAAAAACACAAAAATTAGCCAGGCATGGTGATGTGTGGCTGTTGTCCCAGATACTCAGGAGGCTGAGGCAGGAGGATCGCTTGAGCCCATGAGGTCAAGACTGCAGTGAGCTGTGATTATGCCACTGCCCTCCAATCTGATCACAGAGGGAGACCCTACCTTCCCCCCACCAAAAAAGGCATCACAGATTAAAGAATAATAAAAGGATCATCTATTAAATGACCTTAGTACAGTTTGGTAAGGAGCAAAGGGAAGGGAGAATCCGTGTACATTTCAATTCATACCATACAACATATTTAATTCCTGAGGAATTAAAAAAATTATTATTATTAAAGAAAATTAGAGAAAATTTATCTGATTATTTATTTTGGAGGCTGAGTTTCTAAGTAAAACAAACATACAAAAAAGAGGAAATAATCCTATAATCAACTCCATAAAAATAAAAGCTCTCACATATGAAAAAGTTAATAGAAACTAAAGGTAAATAAAAGATTGCGTTCAAATCAATAGCAAGTAAACAAAGAGGTAATACATTTATAAACCTCATTCCTCTTCTAATTTGCATTTATTTGATAACTACTGTGATTCAGCACTGTCTCACATGTTTACTTAATAGTTATAATTCTACCCCGATATGCTACCTGTTTATGTTATTTTATGTTATCTTACTATGTATCTGTTAAAGTCTCAGTCTTTTCCTAATCATTCTACATTTAGGAAGAATACTTTAAATAAATAAACAAAGCAGGAAATGATTTCAGAGTACAAAATTAATTAGAAAAACACCAAGCACCACTAGTTATCAAAGAAGTATAAGTCAAAGGTAAAATTTAAAAAAAAAAAAAAAAAAACCACTTTAAAACTTGTAATCTATAAAATTAGCAAATTTTAAAAAAAATAACATTCAAAACTGGCTTGCATAAAATAGAAATGTTCTCTTATACATTTGGTAATAGTAGAAGTTGCAGTTACATTTAGGGAACAATTTATAATTATAAACAATGCTTATAAGTTGTCAGAAATTTCTTGATGATAGTAAACCCATATCCTAAGAAACAAACAAACAACATTAAAATAGTTTTAAAAGGCTATTTTTGAAAGCTTTAAAAGAGCCTGCATATCCAACAGCACAGAAATGGGAAAGCAAATTATGGCCCACATACAGGGAACTCAATGCTGCCATTAAAATGATGATCAGGAAGATTACATAACAGCATGGAAATACTTATGATAATTCCATCATAAAAAAACACAAAAGCAAAATATAAAATCATGTTCGTGGTAGCAAAAGAATAAAACTGGAAAGAAATCCACTAAATCAATAACTTAGTATCTCTTTTTAAACAACTGTCGACAAAGAGTCAAACTAAAATATTTGAAGAGATTTCTGAGCCAAATATGAGTGACCAATGGCCCATGACACAGCCCCAGGAGATTCTGAGAACATGTGCCCAAGCTGGTCAGGTTACAGCTTGGTTTATTCATTTTATGGAGACATAAGGCATCAGTCAATACACGTAAGATGTACAATGGTTTAGCCCAGAGAGACAGGACAACAGGAAGTGGGTGGGGCTTTCAGGTCATAGGTGGATCCAAAGATCTGTTTGATTGACAATTGATTGAAAGAGTTATTACCTAAAGATCTGGAATCAATAAAAGGGAGAGTCTGGGTTAAGATAAGGGGTTTTGGAGAACAGGGTTCTTATTATGCAGATGAAGCCTCCAGGTAGCTGATTTCAGAGAGAACAGACTGTAAATATTTCTTATCAGACTTAAAGGGTCTGTTCAATCAGTCTCAAGGTCTCTGTTTTAATGCTAATGCTGGTCAGCTGTGCCTGAATTCCAACAGGAGGAGGGTATATTGAGGAATGTCTGACCCTCATTTGCCATTATATTCTGAACTAGTTTTTTGGGTTAACTTTGGAATGTCCTTGGCAGAGGGGAGGGTTTATCAGTTGGCTGGGGGCTTAGAATTTTATTTTTGGTTCTTTTTTTTTTTTTCTGAGACAGAGTCTTGCTCTATCACCCAGGTTGGAGTGCAGTGGTGCAATCTCAGCTCACTGCAACCTCCACCTCCCGGGTTCAAGTGATTCTCCTGCCTCAGCCTCCCAAGGGACTACAGGCATGAGTCACTAGGCCCAACTACTTATTTTTAGTAGAGATGGGGTTTTACCATGTTGGCCAGGATGGTCTTGAACTCCTGACCTCAGGTGATCCACCCTCCTCAGCTTCCCAAAGTGCTGGAATTATAAGTGTGAGCCACTGCTCCTGGTCTATTTTTGGTTTTCACTACAGCAAAAAACATCCAATTCTTTTAAGTTGCAAACACACAGTCTCTACTCAGTAGTTAAAAGTACCCAGTTCCATATATTCCAATCCTTATTCCAATCTTAAGTCAAACATCCCAATTCAATACTCCAGTGTTCACTGAAAGATTTAAAAAAAAAACCCTTACTCCCTTACTCCCTATCCAGCTGGGGCTAGAACCTGGGGACTGGGAAGGGAGAAGGTTTTCTTTTTTCTCTTCCTCCTCCTCCCCAGATTATTAACTTGGGCCTTAGGGTCCTTGCTCTTTTGTTACTCCCTCACCCACTGGACAGGTCTCTTAAGCAGGATTTTAATCAGCTCTTCTCTCCCATAGTATCCCCAGGCATGTGGTCCTCAAAAAATGCAAGTTCATTCTTTGCCCTTCAGGGGTTTCAGTAATCAAAAATGATGACCTCTTCCTGTCTTGCTCTTGGGATTGAGTCATGAACTGAGGGAAGACACCTAGGGCAATCTGGTCCAGCTTTTGGAAGCCCACTCCTCCAGGCTTGAGGCAAGGGGGCAGTGGCATCCCCACATCCCTAGGAGGATGGGAGTCTTACAATCTCTGTTTCTCTCTCCAGAGAGGCCTCACAAGTCACTTGTTCTCTCTTCAGTTTCTTCATACTTTCAAATTGTTGAAATGGTTAAGGAATTCAAATTTGTCAGTAGGATTCCTGTCTACAATTTTGAGGACTCTTCTTAGTTATTTATTAGAGGCTGTTAACAAAACAAGAAATGGCACAGAGAATCCAACAGGTCCAAAATGGTCCCGAATATTTTCCATTTATTTGAATGATTAAATAAAAAATGAAGACCAGGCACAGTGGCTAACCCCTTAATCCCAGCACTTTGGGAGGCCAAGACAGGCAGATTGCTTGAGCCCAGGAGTTCGAGACCAGCCTAGGCCACATAGTGAGACCTCATTACTATAAAAAATAGAGAAAATTAGCTGGGTATGGCTGCATGCATCTGTAATCCCAGCTATTTGGGAGTCTGAGGCAGGAGGATAACTTAAGCCTGGGAAGTTGAAGTTGCAGTGAGCCATGATCACACTACTGCACTGCAGCCTAGGCAACAGAGTGAGATCCTATGGGAGGAGGGAGGGAAGGAAGGAAGAAAGGAAGGAAGGAAGGAAGGAAGGAAGGAAGGAAGGAAGGAAGGAAGGAAGGAAGGAAGGAAGGAAGGGAGGGAGGGAGGGAGGGAGGGAGGGAGGGAGGAAGAGGGGAAGAGGGGAGGGAGGGAGGGAGAAATAAATCAGGAGCCATAAGTTCTAGATTCTCTTTGCACCCCTACTAATTAAATGCCTTGGTCACTGTCCATAAGCTTCGTAAGCTCTGTTTCTTCATCCGTAATACAAACAATAAATTATAGCTGTTCTACTTCTTTTACCGGATGGCATAATAAACAAATAATTTATTTACAGTAAATGTTACATCAACATATACTAGCCTTATCATTGCAATTGACTATCTCATAATAGAAATATTCCTATGGATTATGTTTTCCTCTTAATGTTTGTGAAGTGCTTTGGTCTTCTAAGTGGTAAAATGATCAGTAATGAAATAAACAGAAGTGCATAATAAAGTCAAAAATCTCTGTTACAACATATTTATTGAGGCTTATCAGAATATCCACCATTTTTTTAAGTATTAACATTTGAAAGAAAATGACAGCTTGTAAGATATTTAACTGAAATTAATAAAGAGATATAAGCATCCAAAAACAAAAGCATGTCAAAGCTTCCCTTTTAATGAGCATGAAAGATATTTTGCTGAGGTTAAACACTTTAAGAAACTAGCGAAATGAGTTTAGTGTTGACAGAAGCTTTTTGTTAAAGATTATTGCTTTTATTCAGATTCAGATGAAATTGTTTGCTTCAGTTAGACAATGAATTTCTTCCTCAGGAGCAATTTCCCTGTAAAGTTATTTTTATCAGTGGCAATTTATATCTAATGTTAGGACAGAATGATAATAGAGGCACTTCACTCTAGGTTTTCCTGGAGGGGTTCCCTCGAGCCCAGATCCTTCATTGTATGTCCAATGAAGTGCTGAGGAAGCCAAAAGAAGTCACCTAATTTCTGTTCTTTTACGTTTGCTGAGGAGTGCTTTACTTCCAACTATGTGGTCAATTTTGGAATAAGTGTGATGTGGTGCTGAGAAGAATATATAGTCTGTTGATTTGGGGTGGAGACTTCTGTAGACGTCTATTAGGTCCACTTGGTGCAGAGCTGAGTTCAATTCGTGGACATCCTTGTTAACTTTCTGTCTTGTTGATCTGTCTAATGTTGATAGTGGAGTGTTAAAGTCTCCCATTATTATTGTGTAGGAATCTAAGTCTCTTTGTAGGTCTCCAAGGACTTGCTTTATTAATCTAGGTGCTCCTATATTGGGTTCATATATATTTAGGATAGTTAGCTCTTCTTGCTGAATTGATCCCTTTACCATTATGTAATGGCCTTCTTCGTCTCTTTAGATCTTTGTTGATTTAAAGTCTGTTTTATCAGAGACTAGGATTGCAACCCCTGCCTTTTTTTGTTTTCCATTTGCTTGGTAGATCTTCCTCCCTTTATTTTGAGCCTACGTGTGTCTCTGCACGTGAGATGGGTCTCCTGAATACAGCACACTGATGGGTCTTGACTCTTTATCCAATTTGCCCATCTGTGTATTTTAATTGGAACATTTAGTCCATTCACATTAAAGGTTAATATTTTTATGTGTGAATTTGATCCTGTCATTATGATGTTAGCTGGTTATTTTGCTCATTAGTTGATGCAGTTTCTTCCTAGCATTGATGGTCTTTACAATTTTGCATGTTTTTGCAGTAGCTGGTACTGATTGTTCCTTTCCATGTTTAGTGCTTCCTTCAGGAGCTCATGTAGGGCAGGCCTGGTGGTGATAAAATCTCTCAGCATTTGCTTGTCTGTAAACGATTTTATTTCTTCTTCACTTATGAAGCTTAGTTTGGCTGGATATGAAATTCTGGGTTGAAAATTCTTTTCTTTAAGAATGTTGAATATTGGCCCCCACTCTCTTCTGGCTTGTAGAGTTTCTGCTGAGAGATCCACTGTTAGTCTGATGGGCTTCCCTTTGTGGGTAACCTGACCTTTCTCTCTGACTGCGCTTAACATTTTTTCCTTCATTTCAACTTTGGTGAATCTGACAATTATGTGTCTTGGAGTTGCTCTTCTCAAGGAATATCTTTGTGGGTCTCTCAGACCACAGTGCAATCAAACTAGAACTCAGGATTAAGAAACTCAATCAAAACCACTCAACTACATGGAAACTGAACAACCTGCTCCTGAATGACTACTGGGTACATAACGAAATGAAGGCAGAAATAAAGATGTTCTTTGAAACCAATGAGAACAAAGACACAATATACCAGACTCTCTGGGACACATTTAAAGCAGTGTGTACAGAGAAATTCATACCACTAAATGCCCACAAGAGAAAGCAGGAAAGATCTAAGATCAACATCCTAACATCACAATTAAAAGAACTGGAGAAGCAAGAGTAAACACATTTAAAAGCTAGCAGAAGGCAAGAAATAACTAAGATCAGAGCAGAACTGAAGGAGATAAAGACACAAAAAACCCTTCAAAAAATCAATGAATCCAGGAACTGTTTTTTTGTAATGATCAACAAAATTGATAGACCGTTAGCAAGACTAATAAAGAAGAAAAGAGAGAAGAATCAAATAGATGCAATAAAAAATGATAAAGGGGATATCATCACTGATCCCACAGAAATACAAACTACCATCAGAGAATAGTATAAACACCTCTATGCAAATAAACTAGAAAATCTAGAAGAAATGGATAAATTCCTGGACACATACACCCTCCCAAGACTAAACCAGGAAGAAGTTGAATCCCCGAATAGACCAATAACAGCCTCTGAAACTGAGGCAATAAGTATTAGCCTACCAACCGAAAAAAGTCCAGGACCAGATGGATTCACAGCCGAATTCTAACGGAGGTACAAGGAGGAGCTGGTACCATTCCTTCTGAAACTATTCCAATCAATTGAAAAAGAGGGAATCCTCCCTAACTCATTTTATGAGGCCAGAATCTTCCTGATACCAAAGTCTGGCAGAGTGACCACACACACAAAAAGAGAATTTTAGACCAATATCCCTCATGAACATTGATGCAAAAATCCTCAATAAAATACTGACAAACCGAATCCAGCAGCACATCAAAAAGCTTATCCACCATGATCAAGTGGGCTTCATCCCTGGGATGCAAGGCTGGTTCAACATATGCAAATTAGTAAATGTAATCCAGCGTATAAACAGAACCAAAGACAAAAACCACATGATTATCTCAATAGATGCAGAAAAGGCCTTTGGCAAAATTTAACAGTCCTTCATGATAAAAACTCTCAATAAATTCGGTATTGATAGAATATATCTCAAAATAATAAGAGCTATTTATGACAAACCCACAGCCAATGTCAGACTGAATGGGCAAAAAACTGGAAGCATTCCCCTTGAAAACTGGCACAAGACAGGGATGCCCTCTCTCACCCCTCCTATTCAACATAGTGTTGGAAGTTCTGGCTAGGGCAATCAGGCAAGAGAAAGAAATAAAGTGTATTCAATTAGGAAAAGAGGAAGTCAAATTGTCCCTGCTTGCAGATGACATGATTGTTAATTTAGAAAACCCCATCGTTTCAGCCCAAAATCTCCTTAAGCTGATAAGCAACTTCAGCAAAGTCTTAGGATACAAAATCAATGTGCAAAAGTCACAAACATTCTTATACACCAATAACAGACAAACAGAGAGCCAAATCATGAGTGAACTCCCATTTACAATTGCTTCAAAGAAAATAAAATATCCAGGACTCCAACTTACAAGGGATGTGAAGGACCTCTTCAAGGAGAACTACAAACCACTGCTCAATGAAATAAAAGAGGACACAAACAAATGGAAGAACATTCCATGCTCATGGATAGGAAGAATCAATATTGTGAAAACGGCCATACTGCCCAAGGTTATTTATAGATTCAACGTCATCCCCATCAAGTTACCAATGACTTTCTTCACAGAATTGAAATAACTACTTTAAACTTCATATGGAACCAAAAAAGAGCCCGCATTGCCAAGGCAGACCTAAGCCAAAAGAACAAAGCTGGAGGCATCATGCTACCTGACTTCAAACTATACTACAAGGCTACAGTAACCAAAACAGCACGGTACTGGTATGAAAACAGAGATATAGACCAATGGAACAGAACAGAGCCCTCAGAAATAATACCACACATCTACAACCATCTGACCTTTGACAAACCTGACAAAAACAAGAAATGGGGAAAAGATTCCCTATTTAATAAATGGTGCTGGGAAAACTGGCTAGCCATAAGTAGAAAGCTGAAACTGGATCCCTTCCTTATCCCTTATAGAAAAATTAATTCAAGATGGATTAGAGACTTAAATGTTAGACCTAAAACCATAAAAACCCTAGAAGAAACTCTAGAAGTTGGGTGCTGACAAGTTGATGGGTGCAGCACACCAACATGGCACAAGTATAAATATGTAACAAACCTGCACGTTGTGCACATGTACCCTAGAACTTAAAGTATTAAAAAAAAAAATCCTAGAAGAAAACCTAGGTAATACAATTCAGGACATAGGCATGGGCAAGGACTTCATGTCTAAAACACCAAAAGCAATGGCAACAAAAGCCAAAATTGACAAATGGGATCTAATTAAACTAAAGAGCTTCTGCACAGCAAAAGAAACTACCATTAGAGTGAACAGGCAACCTACAGAATGGGAGAAAATTTTTGCAATCTACTCATCTGACAAAGGGCTAATATCCAGAACCTACAAAGAACTCAAACAAATTTACAAGAAAAAAACAAACCCCATCAAAAAGTAGGCAAAGGATATGAACAGGCACTTCTCAAAAGAAGACATTTATGCAACCAACAGACACATGAAAAAATGCTCATCATCACTTGCCGTCAGAGAAATGCAAATCAAAACCACAATGAGACACCATCTCATGCCAGTTAGAATTGTGATCATTAAAAAGTCAGGAAACAACAGGTTCTGGAGATGATGTAGAGAAATAGGAACACTTTTACTCTGTTGATGGGATTGTAAACTAGTTCAATCATTGTGGAAGACAGTGTGACAATTCCTCAAGGATCTAGAACTAGAAATACCATTTGACCCAGCCATCCCATTACTGGGTATATACCCAAAGGATTATAAATCATGCTGCTATAAAGACACATGCACAAATATGTTTATTGTGGCACTATTCACAATAGCAAAGACTTGGAACCAACCCAAATGTCCATCAATGACAGACTGGATTAAGAAAATGTGGCACATATATACCATGGAATACTATGCAACCATAAAAAAGGATGGGTTTATGTCCTTTGTAGGGACATGGATGAAGATGGAAACCATCATTCTGAGCAAACTATAGCAAAGACAGAACACCAAACACTGCATGTTCTCACTCATAGGTGGGAATTGAACAATGAGAACACTTGGACACAGGGTGGGGAACACCACACACTGGGGCCTGTCGTGGGTTGCGGGGAGCGGGGAGGGATAACATTAGGAGATATACCTAATGTAAATGACGAGTTAAAGGGCGCAGCACACCAACATGGCACATGTATTCATATGTAACAAACCTGCACGTTGTGAACATGTACTCTTGAACTTAAAGAATAAGAAAGAAAAAAAAAAGGCCCTTAAAAGACTGACCTCTGCTGGCTGCTCCTCTGTTTCTTTTCCCTTATTGTCTCTTCTGCCTCATCTCACTCCTTCCCCAGTTAACTCCCTAACAGATCACCTCTAGGTATGAATATTAGTAATGCAATGCATTATATGCTTAACTCTTTCCCAAAGGAGAATCTCCAGTATACAGGAATTTTTAATCAATTGAAGAGGGAACAATTTTAAGAAGACCTCCCAAGCTTTGCCTATTCAAATCTCATTCCTCTCTTCTCATCCCTGACCATGTAGGCCATTCAGTAAGCAAATGGATTTTACCTTGGTTAGCAGCATGCATTCACACAGCATCACCTCTACCTTTGCTCTCTACACTCTGGCTTTCCCTGCTCAAATTCCAATGAAAGCATCATAAAACAAAATGCTACATTTTTTTGGATAAATACAAACAAAGAAAATATTTAAAGCTGCTAATGGTACACCCCCCAAAAAGAGTCTTCTTTCTATATTTCCTAAATGGGAAAATGCATTTATATAGAGTACATATATATCTTCATTATGTAGTGTATAGTTATCTCCAGATAAACATCACCTAAATAATTCTGCAATACAAGTTGTTCAATTTAAATAACAATAGTATTAGTAATTAAGGGTGCTAGTTCAAAATAGCATGGAAATGTTCACAGTGTTTTTCACAGAATTATTCCATTTTAACGTTGAAGAATTCTTCTAAATTATCTTCTCATTTTGCATTTGAGGACACTGAATGATGAAGTGACTTGCCTGAAGGACTCTGCCCACTCAGAACAAGAGCCAAGGTCGCTTCTCTCCTGGTCCATTGTATGTGTCTGTATGTGTTTTACACAACAACATCACACACCTCTTAGGCTTTTTATAAGTCTTACTGGAAAATTGTTGAAGTGATCCACTCAATACCTACCTGGGGCCACTGTAACTCCCTGAAGGATCAAATAAAGATGAATAAGCAAATGAGAGAAGCTGACAGCATTATAAAGATGAATAAGCAAATGAGAGAAGCTGACAGCATTCCTGTCCCGCTGACCTCGTACCCCAGAGCATAACTAGTGACATCATCTCAGTCTCTTCACTCCCTAACAGTTCATTGCTTACATTCTTGATGTGAACCCACACCCCCTCAGGTTGTAGGAAAATGTCCCCACCATATGATCCCCCTCATGGCTGTGTGTGCTTTGCTGCTTCAGGGCCTGCTCCTCACCCAAATTCTCCTCAAATCCTGACTAAGCCTTGAGGATCGATCATAGAATAAATCTAGGTCTTGGCCTCTATAGTTTGGGATTACCCAAACAAGACTATCCCGTCTGTCCAAAGAAAAGACAACTTCATTTTCCCAGTTTTGGCCTCACTGCCATTCTTGTAAATACGCAGCTGCTTGAGTTCTTGGGCCACAGGCTGCCCACGCTCCGTGAGTGCTTTCCCTCCGAGGATGGGAAGCTGTGCTTGGTGCCTGCACGTTGCTACTGCATCCAGGAATGGAGATCACTCCTGGGACTTCAGGCGAGGAGTACTCACCGAGCGCAGACAGTAACAGCATCCACTGCAGAGAGCTGCTCTGTGAAGAAGTTGGTGTATGAAAAACGTTTAGTGCACCACCTGGCACACGTGAGTGCTCAGTAAATTTATACTACATTTCTCACATAAGATAATGGAGAGGAGTATTTCCAATATAAAGAAAAGACTCTAAAGCAACAATCCAAATGTCCTTCAATGGGTGAACATTTTAAAAACGTTGGTATATTCATACCAGGGAATATTACTCAGCAGTAAAAAAAGGAATGAATTATCGAATCAACTTCAATGGATTTAAAGGGGATAATTGTGAGTTTAAAAAGCCAAGCATATAATCTTGCATGCCATATGATTCAACTTATATAGTATTACTTAAATTTAAAAAATAATAAGGATGGAAACAGATTAGTGTTTGCCAGGCGTTACATGAGCGGAGAAAGAGTAAAGTGGCTTTGGTTATAGAAAGACAGCACAAGGGATAGTTGGGACGCAATTGCTCTGTTATCTTGGGTAACTCAAATCTACAGATAGTAGAAAATTGCATAAAATTAATGCAGACATGACATGCACTTTAAATCGCATTAAGTTAACGCAGACATATACACACTTGTATACATTAATTTAATGCAATTTAAGTGCATGTAAAACTGGTAAGATTTGAATACATTCTGTGGATTATGTCAATTTTCTGGTTGTAATATTGTACTACAGTTATGCAAGGTGTTTGTTATTTTGTGGAAAAACTAAGTAAAAAGCCCATAGACTAGCTCTTTTATTTCCTACCACTACAGGCAACTCTACAGTTATCTACAAAAAGTTAAATAAAATAACAACTACTAAAATAATTTCCTGGGGTTCCTATAATTGTCATTCTGCCTTTAGTTTTTTTCTTATTGAAGATGAAGACCTGAGAACAATGCCCAAATAAAAATGTATTTGTAGAAATATACTTTAGAGTTATTAAAAATCCTTTTTTAAAAATAAAAGCCTAGAATTTATAGGCAAATAGATTACTTTGTCCAACTATTTTTTTCCTTCAAAAAGGAAGGACTAAAATTAGGCATTCATTGACAATTTATGTACAATCTAAAGTAAGATTAATTTATACTGACTTTTCTGACTTCCAGCCACCAAATCCAAAAATAGCTCATCCTGAGCTCCTGACATCTGCGATCTGAGAGTCTAGAATCAATTGTGCCTGAGAACTTTACAAACACATACACACATTTTTAAAAAGCAGCAACAAGTTGGAAGGAAATGGGAGCAGGAAACAGAGAGCTTTTGTTTGTGGATGTCTTTCCTGCCCTTCCCATGTGGCTTACTTACAATGTCAGAAATGTCTTCTTTGGGCCTCACTTCCTCCAAGTTATTTACCAGAGTTTAAGACGGGGTCTTCTAAGTCACCAGAGAGGGAAATGCTGACTGCTGGTGTTTACCCGCATAGCAGCAGTCAGCCTGAAGCAATGTACCTATGATCCTACGAGTATTCTAGAGGGCCTGGCATTTTCCTCGATGTTGTTTGTGGGACCAATGCTATTCCCTTGCTGCTGTGATATTCTGTGTTCATAAACCTCCACCAATTTATTGAGGAAAACACATCCATCTCATCTAAAACACTGGCAAAAATTCTCTGTATTGTGCCTGCCTCCCAGAAGTTCTTCATTCAAACAGCCCACAGACAGACTTGTACCATGAAGTCCACAAAGCTCCAACTGCCAACGTCACCCTGTCAAGAACATATTGTGTACATCACAGTTGAAAAACAGGAGAAGCTGTGCAGTTGGTTTTAAAAAAAATGTGCTATCAAGTTTCAATTAGTGGAGTTCAAATTGTCTACTAGAACAAGGCTTTTCAAAATACTTGTGATAACCAATTGCACACTGATAAAACTGTAAATTTCAATAAAAATAACTCATTAGAAAAAGAAAAAATCCAAGAAGATGTAAGAATATATAATCCCCAAATTTTATTATTAAATTGACAGACATAGAATTACTTTGTCAAATTGCTATAGAAATTTCTAAACACTGAACTCTCAATTTCAGCACTATTTAGTACAAGCAGTCCATGAGCCTCACCTGACCAAATTTTGAGAGCACTGAACTGGAGGACATGCCCTCATCTGGTCTTCCACAATGCTCTTCAACACTCACCTTTAGATGACCCCTTTATGCTTTTTTTCCCCTCTATTGCTGCTCTTGGCAAGGAAAGATTTAGAAAAAGATATCAAGTCTATGTGATAGTCCTGACATGAGTGTTGTCTCACTTGAAAAAAGAGGCAGGGCCATGTTTATCCATCTTGACATTTGACCTTTACTTGCTCAGTGATTAAAAGGATCTTGCAATGTAGGAATTATCTGAGGGAAATCAAAGTGAATTAAATTGTAGGTAAGAGTAACAGACATTAAATCCTGATTTTTTTTTTTTTTTTTTCGAAATCTGAATGATCTCTACACCACTTCTGCGGGCTACTGTAATATTTTAAGAGGACTACTGTACCTATAAAAATTATTTTGGTGTGTGGTTATCTATATTTTCTACCATAAGGAACTCAGTATATTTTTTATAGTTCCTTCCATTGCTATTTATTCTAATTATTCATTTGTACATTTTTTTTCTCCCTCAAAGAGAGGACACTCTTTCTGAAGGCAAAAACTTCGCCTATTGGCTTTTTACATCTTTCATAGTATCTAGCACAGACCATAAATCAACATTCAGTAAACACAAAATAAGTACACTAACCATCAGTTCTCTTATTGTTAGTTGAAACCTTTGATATGAATAATATAAATTTTTCAAAGAGGAAAAAATGATACTTCAAAGTGAAAGGAATATTTTAAATACAAAATAAAATATGACTACATAATTTCAATTCTCTTTCATGATCGAAAAGGCCTTCTAACATCTTAGAAATCAGTTTTTATTGCTTTAGTCAAAGGTATATGACTGAGCAGTTATAATTATTTGTTTTTTTCCTTAAATTAAACCATTGCAGCTACTCAGCAAAGCATTTTTGGAGGACCCTGTAGATAAGGCTGAATTTGCTCCTCGGTCAGTAAGGACCCTTAGTCAATAATAACACTACCCTAGCTGTTAGACTAACCTCAAAAAGCCACTAATGACCCAAGCTGAATGGGTTTCCAATGTACGCTGCCATCTTGGACTCACTTCTCAATTGACAGAATCCCTACAGCTGCTTAAAAGCTTTCTACATTTTACTTTGCCAAAGCCTCTTTAAACATTGCCTATGAGCCCTGCAGCTTTTTCAAACAAGTCAGACCTTCTAATACCTCTAAAGCAGCTGTGAGGACTTCACGTTTTCACAAAGGGAATAAAAGATGGAAGCTGTAAAGAGTGGCTTATGGGAGTCTTTGTACTTACAAATAAAATGTCTCAATAAGTTTATTCATGTAAACAAAATAATGAGGAATGATAAAAACAACAAAAACACAATTTACTATCTTCACCAGTGTAATTATACCAGTGGATTCTGTCTACTTCTGTGGAGAGGAAAAAAGAAAAAAAAAAATAACACTAAGTACTTAAAATCTCACGTGTTAGAAAATTATACTTATGTTTCCAATAAAGGTTCTAGGCACAATTTTAATGGATCTGGGTGATGTATAACTATATAATTCCAGAAAGCTTTTCTAGTATTCTAGGCCAACTTTAAAGCGTTAAATTGTAGTATACACAAAATATAGCAAATAAGGTTATAAAAATTATGATGTACCTTTCACGTCATTTTGGTAGAGGATTCAAAAATCTCTTTAATTTTTTTTTTTTTGAGATGGAGTCTTGTTCTGTCACCCAGGCTAGAGTCCAGTGGTGCGATCTCGGTTCACTGCAATGTCTGCCTCCCAGGTTCAAGCGATTCTCCTGCCTCAGCTTCCTGAGTAGCTGGGATTACAGGTGCGTGCCACCACACCCGGCTAATTTTTGTATTTTTAGTAGACATGTTGTTTCACCATGTTGGCCAGGCTGGTCTCAAACTCCTGACCTCAGGTGATCCACCTGCCTCTGGGATTACAGGCATTAGCCATGGCACCCAGACCACTAATTTTTTAAAATTCATTTTTAAAAACTAGGTATGTATTTTTAATTGACACATAATAATTGTACATATTTATGGGGTACAGGGTAATATTTTGATACATGTATAGAGTAATGATCAAACCAGGACAATTAGCATATCTATCACCTCCAAACTTTATTTTTTTGTGTGTTGGTAACATTCAAAATCCTTTCTTCTAGGTATTTGAAACAAATGCAATAAACTATTATTTACTATAGTCACTCTACAGAGCTACAGAGCACTAGCATGTACTCCCCCTTTATAGTTGTAGTTTTGTAACCTCTAACCAGATCTTTCCCTATTCCCACCTCCCCTAAACCTTCCCAGCCTCTAGTAACCACTATTTTATCGTCTACTTCTGTTAGTCAAATTTCAGCTTCCACATATGAGTGAGAACATGTATTTATCTATCTGTGCCTGACTTTTTTCACTTAACATAAAGTCGTCCAGGTTCATCCATGTTGCTGTGAGTGACAGAATTCTTCTTTTTTTTAATTTTTTTTTTTTTTTGAGATGGAGTTTCGTACTTGTTGCCTATGCTGGAGTGCAATAGCATGGTCCCGGCTCACTGCAACCTCGGCCTCCCAGGTTCAAGTGATTCTCCTGCCTCAGCATCCCAAGTAGCTGGGATTAGAGACTCCTGAAACCATGCCTGGCAAGTTTTTTTTTTTTTTGTTTTTTTTTTTTTTTTTTTTTTTGGGGGGTTTTTTTTGCATTTTTGGTAGAGATGCGGTTTCACCATGTTGGCCAGGCTGGTAACTCCTGACTTCAGGTGATCCGCCCGCCTTGGCCTCCCAAAGTGCTGGGATTACAAGTGTGAGCCACCATGCCTGGTCGGATTTCATTTTTTCAAAAAATATAACTGAAGAATATATATGCCACATTTTCTTTCTTCTTTCCTTTTTTTTTTTTTTTTTTTTTTTTTTTTGAGAGACAAGATCCCAAGGCTGGAGGGCAGTGGTATGATCACAGTTCACTACAGCCTCAACTCCTGGGCTCAAGCAATCCTCCCAAGTAGCTGGGACTACATGTGCGAGCCACTGCACCAGTGTATACATTTTCTATATCCATTCATCTCTTGATGGACACTTTGATTGATTCGTAACTTGGCTATTGTAAATAGTGCTGAAACAAACATAGGAGTACAGATATCTCTTCAACATAGTCATTTCCTTTTCTTACCACATATTTATAATAGCCTCTTTATTCATAGTCTGGGTCTTGAGGTATTGAATTGAACACATATTTCTAAAAAAAGCATGCTATTTTTGCCAGGTATTTAACTGCACAACCGAAGTATTAAATCTCTACTTGCAGCATACTTGGGAACAGTTTCCAATATATTTACATGGTAAACTTAGTTGTTTGTTTTTTTTTAAAGCATGCATCTGTATTATGAAAGCAGTACCAGAGTCCTGAAAAGAGACAGGGATAATCTTTATTCATACAGAATCCCCATCATGTAATCAATGTTAATATGCCTTGGCAATAGCTTACCTTTAAATTTGATGTTCTTGGTGGGGATGGAAAACTCATGACATGACATGTATGTTCTGGGAAAGTAAACGTCTGAATTGATAACAAATATAAGAAATTATTTGTAAGACCCAAAGGGTGTTCACTGACCATATAATGGCTAGATTTTTCTGCTTATCAGTTCTAGATGTACTGTAGCTCTTCCTAGATATAACTTTAACTTTATCCTTTTCTATTTCTTATTATATGCAAGTCAATATCCTAACTGGCTAACTGGCACCCAGTGAGGTCTCATGATCATTTATCAAATGAATGAATGAATTAATGAATGGGTGAATAAATAGTTGAATAAAAGTACAAGTTTATATCTAACCAGAACTGAATAAAATGTTACATTACATTCTATTTCTTGAGATCTATTACTGTATTCAGCATGGTAATTTTCAAACTTTAGGCACTAAATAAAGATTTGTTTTTATTGAAACAACATGGTTAACATTCCTTACCTCTCAAAAAAATTATACAGCATTTGCATTTGTTAATTTTAAATTAGCAAATTTTACTACCTTCTTTATTTTTCATATTAAGAATTCCTGCCCAACTGAAAGTTTTAAATCTCTCCCATAGATTTTCATAAATATCAGTTATCTTGTGCTATAAGTCCATTTTACATGTTATTGTTGAAAGGCTATGTTTAGCAAGCAATCTAGGTGTTATATATCAAAGTGTCTATAGTTAATGACAATATACTACATTCTTGAAAAATGCAAAGAGAGTGGATGTCAAGTGCTTTCATCACAAAAATGATAACTGTGAGGTAATGCATTTATTTTTTTCCTTTTTTGTTTCTTTTTTATTTTTACAAACCCTGCATATGGCATTCCGTGCATTTGTTAATTAGCTAAAATTAACTATTCCACAATTTAGAAATACTTCAAAACATCATGTTGTATACAATAAATACATACAATTATTTGTCAAACAAACAAACAAACAAACAGCTGAGTACAGTGGCTTATGCTTGATCCCAGCATTTTGGGAAGCCAAGACAGAGGATCACTTGAGCCTGGGAGTTTGAGACCAGCCTGGGCGATATAGTGAGACCCCAACTCTATAAAAAAAAATTAGCCAGGCATGGTGGTGTGCACCTGCAATTGCAGCTACTCAAGAGGCTGAGGTGGGAGGATGGGTTGAACCCAGGAGGTCAAGGCTGCAGAGAGCCATGATTGTACCACTGCACTCCAGCCTGGGTGACAGAGTGAGACCTTCTCTCCAAAAAAATAATCCAAAGCAGAATACACAAGTGTAAGTACAAGATCGGAGCCTGAATCCTTCCTAGGCTCTAGCGGAAAATAAAGACTCCAGGAAAGAGGATTAACCCTGCCAGGCACTACCTTGAGCATAACAGGTGGTGCTGAAGAGCATGGGCTCTGGTGTTAGACCACAGGGTCTGAATCCCAGCCTCACCAATTCTTAGCTTTGATTCACAGGACAAGTAACCTCAGTTTCTTGTAGGTAAGATTGGATAACAGCATCTACCTCATAAACTTAAGAGAAGAATTAAATGAGAACATGCACGTAAAAATCCCTGGCACAGAGTAAGTTTTCGATAAATGTTAGGGATTACTATCATTACAGAGAACCCAGACTCTTTTTCTGGGAAACAGACAGCATTTTTAAATTATCTGTTTTTTTTCCAAGTATCACTTGCCCTAAAGTTGATTTATGAATTAAGTGTTTTTCTCTTTCTAAATTTGATGTAGATTAAAATTTGGTGTTTAATTCTTATTCAAGCATTATAATAGGGACGTTTGGGAAGGGTGAGAAGGACAGTTATACCTAATGAAGTTCTTTTCCTTGAAAAAAAAGGAGCCATTTATTCCAGATAGCAAGAAGCTGGCATAGACACCCTTTCACTTACCCTCTGTCCCCACTTGCCATTCCTCCCACTACTTTTCAACATTCTCTCTTCCTGCTAAATGTCCTCATGATGATACTTCAATATAAAACAACGTGATTTTAAAAAAATTGTCACTAAAATATTAAAGATATGCCATACTTCCCATGATACCTGCATTTCAAAATAGGCTTTTCTCTAATGGTTATGCTTAATATATTGTGCAAGCCTCAAACAGTGAAATTTGTCACTATAGTACCAACTGTACAATAGAGATAATCTTGGCATATGGGGGGTAAATACACATTTAACAAAAGGCAAGAGAAGTGAACCTGTGAATGATGGCCTGGTAAGTCTAATATCAACAGTCAAATGATGAAACGGGCCTGACAAGATGAAATTTATCAAAATCTGGAGGTTGATGGAATCATGAGCAATAAGTAGCATGGTTTTATAAAGAGCAAATCATACCCGACACAATCAATAGCTCTTTTCAGCAGAATGACAAAATTAGAGGAAGAAGGGAATCAGGTAAGTGTTGCCTATTTGCACTATCACAATGCATTTAAAATGGTCCCCGCAAATTTTTAATTCAACTGTAGATAAAACTGACTCAGCCATGAATACTTTCTAAAAAGGCCTGGGAAAAAAAATGTACAATGTCACAGATAATGACAATGAAGGCCGTTGTGGGATGCTAGAGTTAATAAAGCTCATTCACTGCATTTTCTAAACTGATGAAAAGGAAAAAGTATATCAGAATTGTAAATAACATGTCAGTGAATAGCGCATTTCATAGAACACAATTAGGCAGATTTTAAAATACAATGGATAATCTAAAAGGATCGTAGGTGAGATCCCTGTAACAACTATCTCTTGACTAAAATAAAACAGACTGAGATAAGGGGAAAGCCCTAGGGACCGAGAATCCTGGGTTGTGTTCTCTCTTTACCTTCTCCAATTGCATTCTTCCATGACTCATTTAACGGTCTGGGATTCTTCCCCTAACCTTGACTTTAGGACAGCATATGACTGGCAAAAACCTCATGACGTCCACTGAATACCTTGGCTGTTTGACCATAACAGGATGGGAGAAATTTATATATCCTTCCTCAACCCTGACTTTCTCAACCCCGCCTGCTTCTTCCATACAGATGGAATCACAGCTTTGGTTTAGAGATGCCGTCCTGGCCCATAGTCTGTTCAGAGAGAGAGAGAGAGAAATAAACAAGCAATTGAAAATAAATGAACTAAAAGTTATAATACAAGTGTGTAGAAAGTTCTACAGCAACTCAAAGAAATAAGAGACTGTCAGAGAGAATTAGGTAAATGTTTCAAGAAGTGACATTTGGTCAGGGCCTTGAAGACCAGGTAGAGAGGAGGTGGGAAATGAAGGGTCTGCCACCTGAAGGGCCAGCAGACACAAAACTCTCCTCCTGGATATAATGAGAAAGATAACTTCTGTGCAAGCTCCATCCCGCTCAGAATGCTGCTTGAAGAGCAGATGGAATGACCCACACGACAGAATTTTGTAAAATTCTGTATAAATATGAGAGATTGTAATTATGCTATGAGTAGTTTAAAATTACTTTTAAAGAAAATTCCTAGTAGGCTAAATGCCAGGGGAGCCTAAAACCCAACTGCCTAACTTCAGCCTAAATGTGGCATCATTAGCATTACTGGGCTTTACCCAGGGCTCTAACGCTTCTAACCACGAGTAGAGTAGGGAGACACCACACGCAGAACAGAGGCCAAGTTTTCTTATGGGTACCTGTGCTCCCAAACAGAGCGTGACTCACGCGTGTGGGATATGAAGCTGCCCACAGATCAGCATGCATCCACAGGCAGCAGCTGCCACTATCCTTCTCTGCAGCTATGTTTGCGGTGAAGAGGAGGGTAGAGTGTCCCCATCAACCAAACTTAAAAGCTTGGAGTCACCTTAGACTCCTTCCCTCTGTGCTGTGATTTCATTGTAATTTATCATCTTTCTTGTTCTCATCTTTTCATTTCCTTCCATGCTGTCACCAGCAAATCTACCTCCTCACTTGGGCAATTACAAGGCTCCCTACCTGGGGTCTTCCATCAGCTTTTTAGCCTCTCTCTCTCCTCCAGTCCACTCTCCAGAACAACCTGGCGTAGAAAAATACCGCTGCTGTCCTGTTGTGCTCTTATTTGAAATTCATCACTAACTCCCCATTGCCAGTATCAGTGATTCTCAAACTTCATTTGCATGAAAACCATATCTGACATTTGTTTAAAATGCAGACTTCAGGATGTTCCTTCCCATTCTGACTCACTCATGGTAGGGCTCTGGAATCCATTTATAACAAACAAAAACTTTGTGTTAGTTTTACTACTGTTTGAGGGACAGCTCAGAGGTCAGCTATTATTGGGTCTATACCTGACCTTTAAAGACCTGTTCCCAAGTGTCTATTTAAAGTCGCACAATCACTTCTGTTAGGCATGATTGTCAAAACTCGGAAAACAATATATAATTTTTGCATACATATAATGCATATCTATCAATTTATATATTTAAACATATAGTGCTATGTAAATAAAACACCAACTGGGATGTCTTTCCGGCCCCAAGGGGCTACTAACTGGTTCAGAAATATGGGAATGACTCACAGGTTAAAAGATGCTAAGTTATCTGCAGTCATGTTCAAAGGAAGCTTGATTCATGGTCCTAGAATCACACAGTTTAAATAAGTCTCCAAAAAGTAACTTCTTTTGGGAAGGGAGGAATATCTTCCTGAGGAGATTTAAGTCATCAGGTAATAAGCTATTTCTTTCTCTTTTCTTCCATGGGGTAAGATCCGTAGTGGTGGAACATTTAACTTCTTCCTCCCATTACGGTACTCAATCCATCATTCCCCAGGCTGGAGAACTGGAACCTGTCTTCTGTCTAAAACGGGTGAAATGATCAAGCGACAAACGATGTGCCCAGGAAATGGTCAGGAGAAAGGCAGTGAAACTGAGAGGCATGTTGCATAGACATAATCCACAGTCCCAGAACTTGGCACACAAGGGTTCATGAATTTGATATGAGTCAAATGGATGCCACATTAGGCAATTGGGACTTTGGTCAACTTTCCAGTCACCAACAAGAATTAGAGGAGCCTGTAAGCAAGAGGTTGTAGGACATATGTGTTAAAGCAAAATAAGCAAAAGGCCATTAGCCTGAGGCTGTTTCTGTTCCCAGAACCCTTACACAAGCAAGCTGAAACTTAGCGGCATTTCTTAGAACATGTTGTTATTTTTTTAATTGACAAATGAAAGTTGTACGTATTTATCATGTACAACATCTTGTTTTAAAATATAGGCACATTATGGAATAGATCAACGAACTAATGACAATGTTCATAACGTTCATTCTCTCATAAACTTGGCTTTTTTGATAAGTGGTGAGAATGCAAAATCTACTTAGCTATTTTTACAATACAATACATTGGGCTGGGCGTGGTGGCTCACACCTGTAATCCCAGCACTTTGGAAGGACATGGCGGGCATGAACACCTGAGGTCAGGAGTTCAAGACCAGCCTGGCCAACATGGCAAAACTCCATCTCTACTAAAAAATATGAAAATTAGTCAGGTCTGGTGCTGTGTGCCTGTAATCCCAGCTACTCAGAAGGCTGAGGCAGGAAGAAATGCCTCAGCCTGGAGGTGGAGGTTGCAGTGAGCCAAGATTGTACCACTGAACTCCAGCCTGGGTGACAGAGCAAGACTCTGTCTCAAAAAAATAATAATGATTAATTAATAAAAAAATAAAATACAATACATTGTTAACTGTAGTCACCATATTGCACAGTTGATCTCTTGAATTTATGGTTCCCATCTAACTGAAATTTTGTATCCTTTTTCCAATATCTCTCCAACTCCCAAACCATGGCCCCTGGTAGCCAGCACTCTACTCTCTGCTTCTATGAGCCAAACATTTTTAGACTTCACCTATAAGTGAGATCATGCAGTATTTGTGTCTCTGTGCCCAGCTTCTTTGACTTAACGTGATATCCTCCAGGTTCATCCATACTGTTGCAACTGAAAACAAATTTTCACTTTTTTAAGTTGAATAGTATTCTGTTATGAACATATACCACATTTTCTTTATTCATTCATCCGTTGATGGACACTTAGGTTGATTTCATATCTTGGCTATTGGCGAATATTGCTGCAATAAACATGAGAGTGCAGATATCTCTTCAAAATAATTTTATTTCCTTTGGATATATAACCAGTAGTGGGATTGCTGGAGCATATGTTAATTCTATTTTTAGCTTTCTAAGGAACTTCCATACTGTATTCCATGATGGCTATGCTAACTTGCATTCTCAAGCAGAGGTTCAAGGTTTCCCTTTTCTCCACTTCCTTGCCAAAATTTGTTCTCCCATCTCTTTTTGATAAAATCCATTGTAACAAGTATGAGGTGACATCTCATTATGGTTTTGATTTTCATTTCTCTGATGATTAGTGATGTTGAGTATTTATACCTGTTGGCATTTATACATCTTCCTTTGAGAATGTCTGTTCAGGAACTTTGCCCATTTTTTAATTGGGTTATTTGTTTTCTAGCCACTGGATTGTTGGAGTTCCTATAATATTTTGGATATTAACTCCTTGTATCAGATGTTTGGTTTTGCAAATATTTCTCCCATTTCACCAGTTGTCTCTTCATTCCATCTACTGTTTCCTTTGCTATGCAGAAACTGATTAATTTTGAATCAAGCTTCAGCCAGTCATAGATAGCCAACTAGCCCAATGGTTAAATAATTTGGGGTCTGTCATCCAATTCACAAATGGATTGGATTGCCTAAAACAGACAAAGCCTTTGAAAATGATTACAGTTGAAGCTAAAATGTTCATGGATAATACCCATATATGGCAAAGGCTCAGCTGTGGCCAATCTAGTAGAGCCCTTTACTTTGCTTCTGCGTTTAGTCTGTATAAGCCCACTGCTCAAGCTGCTGGAGTCAAGCTCTCTGAACCTCTTCTGGTTTTGAGAGCTGCCCAATTCATTCACCATCCTTTACTCAAATAAAATGTGTTAAATTAATTTTGTCTAAAATTTTTATTTTAACAATAGTCATCTGTGGAGACAATGGGAGGAAGAGTATATCTCAGCAGGGTACACAGGCCAGGGAACTGAACAGTTAAGGCCTCAAAGAACCACCAGATGAACCCCATGAAAGATCTAGCATTTGAAGGCCTGCAGCCTGGAGAGAACCAATGGCCACATTGGTAACTGTCCGACAATCACAAGAATGGACTGTAGCCTCCTGCAGCTCCAAACAGTGCCTGGGACTGAGAGAGGCCTGACACTCTCCCTGGCCACTGGTTTTATAAAATTTTAAATAAGCTTCTCCACAGCCGTGTAAAACCTCTGCTCTTTTTCTTGGAGAGAGAACATTGAATTAGAGTGTAATAATATCTAAAGTTGACTGATCCAAACCAGAAGTCCCAAAGTGTTATGAGATGAGACTAACATTCATCAGATGGTGTGGAAATACTCTCTGAACATAAATATGTTTATAAATGTCATATTTTTTTTTAAAAAAAAAAAGGAGCACAAACATAAAATAAAGATAATATAATTCCAAAGTATATGTTAATAATTCTTCTCATTTTTGAATTATTTATCTCAAGTGTACCATGGTATAAAGAAAAAAAAATTTTGATTGGAATCAAAAGATTTGAATTACAGTACCCACCAAAATATTGAAAAACTGGGTCAATGATATAACAATGATGAACAGTAGTTTTGTATCCATGAATTAAGAGCAGTAATTATTACAGTACCTACCAAAAATGGGCCATAGTATCATAAGACTTTTGAAATTCACTATTCAACTCTCAATTTTTAGTAGAGATATTAAAAATGAAAACTCCACATAACAACAGATATTACTGTGCTCATTAGTTGTTAAATGTTTTTGCCAGGCTAATCTCTTTTCCAATATTTTTGGGTATTCACCTAACACCTAATTCTAAAATTTCATATCTAAATATGAGAATTGAACTATATGTCTTCTAAATTTCCTTCAGCTCTAAGACTTCATGATTCTCTTTTCCTTCAGTTTTAGTACACCTTTTATCAGAACTGTTAACAAGTCTGAACGTTGTCCAATTCCTTTCTTTCTTTTTTTTAGAATTAATGAGCAGTAAAGTAATCAAATGGGAGCACAAATCTTGAGAGAGAAGACATAAGAGGAAAAAAAATTTAAGGAGAAATAACTGACTGGAAAATCAGCTAAAAAAATCAAGAGTTAACTCCCTCTTCATCTTACTTAATAGAGTATTCCGTTAGATGTAATTCACATATGGAATGGATTGCCTAAAACAGACAAAGCCTTTGAAAATGATTACAGTTGAAGCTAAAATGTTCATGGATAATGAAGTAGAAGAAGATTGTCACTTCCAGATTCAGATACTATGTGAAAGAATCACCAGTCTTAGATAAAATTGTTGAAAAATTTCATGTTACCTGGCATGAATTTGCACTGCCTAGAAAGAAATAACTCTTAGGAGTCAGTTTCTTGGCAACTTGGTGCTATGGCATAAGGTAGTCTCAGCTTTTACTCTTCAGGCAGGTCGAGCTGATGCGTTGCTGGGACAAATCATAACAACAGAGCCTCATCCAGCATTTGCGATGTTCTTATCCCAGTAAGTTCGTGTGTCCCTTGATTCAAGAATAGATATTGAGTTACAAACACCTGGTATTGCAAGGGTTTTTACTTCGTCCACAAATACTAAATTAGCTATGTATGCAACCCAAATACCATTGTTCAATAAGTTGTAAAGGAAACATGATAATTTAGAGATTGCCAATGTAATCAGGCAGGAAGAGAGAGAGGCCAAAGAGAGAATTTCACATCAGAAACCTGTTCACTTCTCCCACTGAGGCTAAAGTAACTACGAATCATGTTAATTAATCTGCCATAAAATGTCACAGCCTAAATGAGTTCAAAGGATTTCAATTCAATCCATAGTGCATCACAAATACCACCATGAACTAGAGCCAATGCTGCAGCCTTAAATCTAAGAGACATGCAGATAAGAAGACAGGTGTATGCATAAAAGAATAAAGTATAGTAGAAACCAATTACAGCAAAGTCGTTTTTCTTCTACAAGAAAAAATTTTATTATAAAAAGAAAAATTACTACAACAAAAGGGACTGTGATTTTTTTCTAATGATTGAAGTATCTATCTACTTTCTTGATGAAATGAATTTCACTCAGGTTGAATTATAAATAAATTGTCCAGTTTGCCATGAATATTATAGTTCTACTAAAAATCATACCACCTGCACTGAAAGATATAGTAAGTCCTAAACCTCATGTCCTAAACAATCAGATGTAATTACTGGGCATTTAGAGCTAATATGATGTTTTCATATCTAAGATTAAATATGCAGATGGTGACAAAGTCTAGGGTGCATCTGGTTCCAAATAAGAGGTTGACAAAGGCTCTCTTGCTTGATCTGTTACTTAAATATTTGACAGGGTACAGAGATCTAATATGTAATTTTACAGGTGAACATCATCACCCAGCTAATCCTACTGTGGATATATCCTTATATTTCAGATGTGTAGTACTCTTTCTATTCTCATCAGATTGTTGGTGGTGGCAGCTGAACACTTAAGCACAGTAAAAATGTATTATTAGCAAAAATCTGGCTTATTATTCAATTATCAATGGCTGGTTGAACTCTCAAAGTAGGCTAAGTATGGCTTTGATAAGTATGCAGAAGTTCTCAAAGTGTTCTAAAACAGTAATTTCACAAAATGAAGCTTTCCTAGATAACTTTTGTATTTGTTAAGATATACCTGCCCTTTGCTCATCAACATAACTTAGACCATATTGTGCCAAAATGGACTTCTGCCTATTGATACTTAAGGAATGCTAAAGTATTCTGTTTAAAATAAAACAGAGGCAGTGTTGGGGAACTTGGTGTTTTTTTTTTCTTTCAATAGAAATAATGTTTTAGATAATACATTTGTAGCTAGTGTTTGACTCAATGAAACAATTTATCAGTATTACTATGAACTCAGCATTATTTGCATGACCTTTTAAAAACCTCTTAGCTTCTCAGGCTTTCAGTTTGGGTGACAGTAATAGTAATATTTTGTAATATTTTGCAATGACTAAATATGTCAGAGAGCCTAGCACAGTTCATAAAGCAGATACTCATTATGTTAGTTTTCTTTCTGCTTTGAAAAAAACATTTCATTCATTCCTTCTTTGCCCTCTTCATCCTCTATTCTTTATTTCTGCCCTTCCTTAGTCATTTGTCTCTCTATTATGAGGATTATCATCTTGACTGTAAACTCTGTAAGGACAGGAACACATATTTTCATCATTATATCCTCAAATCCTAGTACCTTTAGAACACATAATAAACTCAGATTAGCTACCTCTTGAAAGAATCAATTTTGGGAATATAAAATGTAATCCCTGCTTCTGAAATAGAGAACATTATAAAAATATAATTTTAAAAACTTTCATTGCCATAGTCCCATACAGATGATAAAAGACTTCCACGTGCATACTTCATTTATTTAATGTATAAAACAATCTTGAGGTATACAGCTGGAACATGGCAAAAGAAGTCCAAAGCCCTGAGCTCAAAACCCTGACATTCCAAGTCCCCTAACCTGAGGTTATTTTCTAAACTCTTTGAGTCCTGTTTGCTCTGAGCCACAGCTTCTTATCTTCAAACAAGATTGATATCTGTCCTGCCTCTCTGGCAAGAGTTTTCATAAGGATCAAATGAGGGAATGTACGTTGAAATGCACTGTGAACTGTAAAAAAAAAAGTAGATGTAGGAAGTGTCTATAAACCCTTCTCAAAGAAAAGATATGTTATAAATAACTAGTTGTTATGTGTCATCTTCACTCAACGATAAAACAAGTGACGACTACAAGGCCCTTTTTTGTACAGAGAAATTGGTAACTTGGATTGATATGGTCGGGGTTGTTAGAGCTCCTGTAAGAAGTCAGAGTGCATCTGAACCTTGAAGTCTGCTAGAACTTGAATGTGAAACAAATAGAAGGACATGGCAGGCAGGAAGATTTTGAAGAAGGACTTAAAGTGTAGCCCAAGCAGGTAATTTGAGGGGAGAGTAAAAAATCATCCTTGCTGTAATAGAGCATTGGTGTTTGAGAATGGGGTTGAGATGAACTCTCATTGGGGCTGAGATGAACTTGGAGAACTAAAGAGGTCAGAGTATGGGGGACTTTGCATGTCAAGGTAAGTTTCAACTTTTTCATGTTATTAATACAATAATACTATATTTCATGCAGAAAAAATATTTTATGGAATCAATAATCTATTCTGAGACAAATAGATTTGAGGCAAATAAATCCAATTGTATTCATTAGATCCAAGATGGAAGACTACAGCACCAAGATTGGTTAAAAGGAAGGAGAAAACTATTGTGGCCTATTCAGGAATGAAGACCAAAAAAAAAAACTTAAGAAGTAAAGTGCTATTTGGAGGTGGGAGAAGGAGTAATGAATTCAACATTAAAAGGAGCTTGCGGTTAAAATCAGTTCAGATACATAGTGTGAGTATGGCACTGGGACACAGGGACAGGACATGCTTAAATGGGTAGATGACTCTATGAGTCTTAGGGATGAATAATTCTCAAGAGGAGGCCCATGATATTAAGCCTTTATTGGATATGAATAAGTTAATGTGAGTATAGCATTACAGAAGAGGAACCATCTCAGCATTTATAATTGTGTTAGCCAGTCTTTCATAATAAATCTCTATCTACCTATCTGTCTGTCTCCTATTGATTCTGTTTCTGTGGAGAACCTTGACTAATACAGAGAGCAAAACATGCATAAAAGCAATCTCGAACCAGTACTGCATATGCAGCAGGCAAAACACATGAACGAACATTCAGCAAAGTAGATATTACGCAAATATGCAATAATTTTGTCTATCAAAAAAATTGAAAATTCCTGAGCTAAAATTAACTCTAAGGTTTGAAATGTCTTGTATGAATAGCATACATTTGAAAAAAAAGTCCAAAATTCTTATTTTTATAGGTTGTAACCAACGAGTCATGGAAGAGCACATGAGGATGTGAAAAAAAATATCATTCAATTTAGGAGCAAGTGAAGGTAGTTTTAGATATTTAGTAACTCTTTCTACTTTTAAAATAATAAAATATTTGGAAACAAACATTTGGAATTATATGTGATATAATGCTTCATTTTCATAGAACTTTACAGTTTACAAAACACTTAAATGAATGTTATGTAATTTTTTTCTTTTTTGAGATGAGATCTCAGTCTGTCACCCAGGCTGGAGTGTAGTGACACAATCTCAGCTCACTGCAACCTCCACTTCCCAGGTTCAAGTAATTCTCCAGCCTCAGCCTCCCAAGTAGCTGGGACTACAGGCACAATCCACTAATGCCAGGCTAAATTTTTGTATTTTTTTGTAGAGACAGGGTTTCATCATGTTGCCCAAGTTGGTCTTGAACTTCTGAGCTCGAAGTGGCCTGCCAGCCTTGGCCTCCCAAAATGCTAGGATTACAGGGATGAGCCACTGTGCTGGGCCTAAATGTTACATATTTTTATTGATGAATATATACTAACATGTTTGTAAATCTTTTTCATAAACTGTAAAACAGATACAAATGTAAAATATCGATAGCAATTTATGGGCATTTTATTGAACAATTTTAACTTGCTCAGGTATGCACTTGAAACAGTTTTATTTTTCTCCAATTTCTACCAAATATTTTCTGTTCATTAAGGATATCTTCGGCAGATCCCATAGATTTGGGGTCATTTTCAACTTTAAAAACCCAATCCAGCGTAATTTAAAACAACAATATCATATATTTTTTCTTCCCCAAAACCAACCATGGGGCTTTGCATCAGGAGTGAGGATAATCTGCTTATTATGCCCCTAACTAGACTTCCTGGTTTCAGCTTCTCTCAGTTTGGAGACTGTATTAGTCCAGTTTCACAATGCTATAAAGAATTGCTCGAGACTGGATAATTTATAAAGGAAAGAGCTTTAATTGACTCACAGTTCAGCACGGGTGGGAAGGCCTCAGGAAACTTACAATCATGGAGGAAGTTGAAAGGGAAATAAGGCACCTTCTTCACAAAGCGTCAGGAAGGAGAATGACTGCAGGAGGAACTACCAAGCACTTATAATACCATCAGATCTCGTGAGAACTCACTATCATGAGAATAGCATGGGGGAAACTCCCTGCCTCATGATTCAGTTACCTCCACCTGGTCTCTCCCTAGACATGTGGGGGTTATAGGGATGATGGGGATTACAATTCAAAATGAGATTTTGGGTGGGGACACAGCCAAACCATATCAGAGACGTAGAAGGATGGAAGAAAAGAGAGAAAGGTCTCTTCACTGGGCTTCAGTGACTGTTCTCCAGCTAACACTGACTGGCTTCTCTACCTTCATTGTGGATGTGTCCACTACTAACTCTCCCATAACGTATTTCCTGTGTACTTCCCTGAAGATGAGGAAGTTATAGCACAGAGTTTTCTAACATGCCTCAACTTACACTGGTGGCTCACATCATAGGCAATCCACTAGGCTGGAGATGGTGGGGGAGAAGGCAGCTAGCCTGGTAGCCAGCAAACCCTTTTGGTTAGGATAACAGCTCAAATAGGCACAGAGACAGAGCCTACGCATGAGGGAATCCCTATGGTGGGATTCCAGAAGTCCACTGCATAAGGGAATCCCTGTGGTGGGATACATGCTAATCATCCATTCTGATGGGCATCCTAAACTCTGCGGATGGTTCTGTTGGATCTTTCTCCTTGCTTGGCTTAGGCAATCATATAGCTGAATGTCCCCCCAGATTCATGTGTTTTGAAATTTAATTACAAATGTGATAGTATTAAGAGGTGGAACATTTAGGGGGTGATTAAATCAAAAAAGCAGAGCCCTCATGGATGGGATTAGGACCCTTATAAAAGGGCTTGAGGAAGTGGATTCATTCCCTTCCGTCCCTTCTGCCATATAAGGATGTAGCATTAGTTCCCTCTGGAGAACTAGGAGCAACAAGGTGTCATCTGGGAAGCAGAGAGCAGCCCTTGCCACACACAGAACTTGCCTCTATTTTAGACCTTCCAGCCTCCAGAACTGTGAGAAATAAGTTTCTGTTGTTGATACATTACCCAGTCTCAGGTACTTAATTATACTAGCATAAATGGACAAACATAGGCAGCATATTAGTTAGCTTATTACTGTATAAGAAATTATACAGTCATATAATACTCTTAAACATCAAACATGTATTATTTATAATAACCCTAGATCCAACTATAGAGTTCGGCTGATCTGGGTAAGGCTCAATTCATGTCAGTGGAGTCATTCATGCATCTACGGTCAGCAGGCAGGTAAGCTGGAGCTAACTGCTCTACCAGGGTCCCAACTGGAAGACATAGTTCTCCTCCATGTGTCTCTCATCTGGCAGGCTAACTGGGATTTGTTCTCTTGACAATAGCAAAATCCCAAGGAGAAAGGAACCATGCAAAGTATCTTAAGGCATAGGTGTAGAACTGGAATATCATCACTTCTGCTATGTTATTTAGCAAAAAAAGCCAAAACCTCATCCCAGATTCAAGAAGTAGGGAAACAGACTCCACTTATTAATGGCAGAAGCTTAAAGGTTACATTTTAAAGAGCAAAGATAAAGGAAAGGACAGAAAATTAGGGTAATTTTCGTAATCAAATTACTAGAGAGGACCTCCAGCCTCAATTATTTGCATACATTTCCCATGCAAAATATACTCACCATCTCCCAAGACCTTTGCAAGTCCCACCCACTCAGCCCTGACATGATGATTGTGATCTACATCAGGTCTTGTTGTGGCTTCTTGTGATCCAGAGATTTTTACCTAAAAAGTCAAGCCTTCTAGAGTCCAAATGCAAAACAAAGCTAAGACAGAATAACCCATACTCTCCATTCAGAAATGACACTTCATTCAAAAATGTGGAGAAGAAGAGGAACAGAATAGTCTCAATATTCATTCTAAATCATTTCCCTGCCTGGGAAATGTTGCAAGAACACCCAATTCAGGGTTTGGGTAATGTTCCTTTATTAGATCCTGGTTCTACTCTCTGGGGGTGGCCCTCTTTTCCAATGTTCTCTTCAGATCTTGCCACAACCCTCTTGCCTCTTGATTTTGAAACATCTCTTTTCCATCACATCTTATTTCTGAAGAAAGAGCCTGTGCTTACTGCTGAGTACCTTTTTCAACCTGATTCCTGCCCATATCAAATTGAGGGAGTAAATTTATTTTCAAAAAGTTGAACAGTGTCAGCTCCTTTCAGTTTGATTAGGCTGCTCTTTTGTCATTACAACTTTGTGGACTTTATACAGACCTGATTATTGTCTACTTCGTGTTTCAAAAGTTATACTCAAAATTGTTTTTCAGTGTCCCTTTCTAGATGTAATCACTGTTACTTTGGGATCAGACTTCTGTGAGACCACACCTACATAAAGTTTCCTAAAAAGTCATTTTTCTCCAGCTGAGAAGCCCTACTAAGCACTGCCTTAATTATTGCAGAAAATCATTCTCATTTTTTTGTTAAGACTTAATTTTTAAGACTTAATACTGAATTCCTAAGTCTTAATGAAAAGTCTTTCAGCCTTACTCTAATTTGATCTTTGTCATCAGGCTTCATTTTTACCTTGAGAATCCATTAAAGGCAAAAGAGATTAGAGATGAGAAATAGCTTTTATTTCCAACCAAGAAAGTTCTCTATATTCCCTCTAAATTCTGTTTGTAAACTGGCCAATTCTTTTCTTAGCTCATCTCTTTCTTTAGGTTACCTTATCAATTCAGCTACAAGCAACCACATGACACTTTTAACATTTGCCTGGAAATCATCTTGATCAACTCCAAGAGTGCATTAGGAACAGTTTTTATCTTCCAAATTACCAAAGGCCATATTTTAACACCTGTTGTGCTCCTGTATAAAAAAGGTCATGTTTCCAGCCTCCACCTACCACCTTATTGCAAAATCAAAGCAACATATTAGGATTTTGCTTTGGCAAAATTCTACTTATAGGTAACAATTTCTGTATCATTTAGATAATGCTGCATAACTAAGTACCCCATAACTTCATGATTGAAAACAGCAACAATTTATTACTTCCAGAATCTAAGTGTGGCTAGGCATTTCAGCCAATCCAGTCAAGGCTCTGCTGAACATATATGGAATCATTCATGCATCTACAGACAGCTGGTGAGTCAGCTGGAAACTGGCTGGGCTGTGATGGCTCCAGCTGGGACAGCTCAGGTCCCCTCCATTGCACATGCCCTTCATATCCTTTGAGACGCTAGCATGGGCTTGTTCTCATGGTGGTGGCTAGATTATACAGAGAGTGGAAATATGCAAGACTTCTTGAGAACTAGACTCAGCACTCACTTCTGCTGTTTTCTATTACCCAAAGCAAGTCAAGCAACAGGTAGCAACATGCAAAGTCAGTCCATAAAAAATATATGAAGATCTACCTGTTACTAGAAAAACCTGAAAAGTCACAATATAAAGCATTTGGATATAAGGGAGGGAGTGTTATTTTACAGTCTTTACGGCAAATGTGGAGCACTCCAGGACAGAAAGAATGGAGAAATCACAGCATTCCCCACTGGGCTAAAGACAGGGCATTCAGACAACCCCTCCACTCTCACTCTCTTCCTCAGCCCTCTGCTTAAGGAGATGTGGGGTAGAGGTGGGAGGAAGGACATGGTGGTTTATGAGACACTATGTTGGCAATGATGGAGAATGGCAATACAGATTCAAAGCTTTTAGAAAGTAACCTCAATTTTGGTGTTTGGTTTTAAACAATATATTTTACTGACATTTCTTAGACTCTAACTGTGGGGTAGAGTTGCCCATTCTGAGGCAAAAGGAATATTCCCATTCTTATTATTACGGTGTTATTCTATGATTTAACCTAACTGGGTTGATAGAGCTGTAATTTATTGTTATTTATCAGATAGACCTTTGGAAGGGATATGGACTATAACTCAAGAGCACACTGTTGGGAAGTGGTGAAGTTTGCAGCTAACTCAAGTCTTCTGATTGCAAGTCAGTGGCTCCATAATTTCTTCATTCAAAGTATTTGTGACTGGCAGGCAGGTTAGAAGAAGGAACTAGCAGACTTTTCTGAAAGCTGCATTTGCATAGCATTTAATGTAAGGCTGAAAAAAACTCAGCTGTTCTCCTAAAAAAAAAAAAAAAAAAAAAAAAAAAAAGGGCAGAGGGGCTGATGGAAATGATGAGAGTTAACCATCATCCCAGTGCAATATAATCCAATACTTGGTGGTACTTTTCCTCCAAAGCTACTGCGTTTTTCACTATGTTGCCTTGCCTCTTGTTGTGAGTAGTATTGTGTCTCCCGAAAACTGTATGTGTCTCCAAAAATATCCTAGCCTTTTGCACCTGAGAATGTGACCTTATTTGGAAATAGGGCCTTTTAGATCTGTTCGAGTTAAGATGAGATCATACTGAATAAGGGTGGGCACTAAATCCAATGACTAGTGTCTTTAGAAGAAGGAAATTTGGACTCAGATAGATACATAGGAAATAACACCACCTGACAATGGAGGCAGAGATTGGAGCAAAATGTCTACAAGCCCAGCCAGAAATGCCAAGGATTCCCAGCAACTACTAGAAGTTATGAGGAGGCAGAAAAAATCATCCTCTAGAGCTTTCAGAGAAAACATGGCCCTGCTGATACATTGATTTTGGTCTTCCAGCATTCAGAACTGCAAGAGAACTGTGTGTTTTAAGCCACAATTTTTTTTAATGTGTTATAGCCCCTTAGGATATACCTTTCAATTTCATACAAATTGTTACTGTAAGAGAGGCGAACCTTTAACCTCTACCCTCTACTCTCTTAGAGTCCCAGCTGGGCGTGACAATTAAATTGACATAAGATAGATTAACAGAAGACAAGCACGTAACTTCTACGTGATAGAAGGAAATGAAAACACAAAGAAGTGTCAAAACCCAAATGCTTTTATATTAGGTACAATTACACAGAGATGTAATTGTAGTAAAGCAACTAAATAATGTGGTGAGGCTAGAGGAAGAAAAGAATTATTTTAGTAATATCTGTTTGTACAGAATTCTCCCAGCTATGACTCCTCATTGAAGAATATTTTTCTTCTGTTGGTCCAGGAAAGGCATCTGTGACATGAGAATTTTAATCGCCTGTTTTCAGGAAGAAAAAGAGATTAGAATGCCCTTCTTGCATCTGCTGTTTTTCAAGTGCATTAACTCAAAATAATCCTTATATAGAAGTGGTAAATTTTGAGGCATATATTTGGCTACCCTTCATTACAAACTTCTTGACCTAGTCTACACCATTGTATAATCTAATGAAGGAAAACACATTGCAGACAACTTAACATTTCCTATTTCTTAAATTGAGGAAGAGAGGAGTCAGAGGAAACAAAGAACTGTGACTTTAAAATATTATTTTTTCTCTCCAATTCTCACAAGGTCAGCCCCACTACCTAAAACAGCCACTTGAAGCTAATCTCAAAGCTTCCAGTACAATTTTATTTGACCTTTAGTTAAAGACCACCTCTACCAGACAACTGACTTTGTTCCATCCCTTTGGGCTGTTGCAGAAGTCAGATTTCACAGTGTTCCTTTCATTGTTCTGCTTGGAAAACTAAAACCTGTTCATCCTAAAAGAAACCAACCTGAAAGTGCCAATTGAGGCAATAACAAAACATATATTTCACATATTTTTGAGAAAAAATATGCAGGGAAGAAAAATGAAGAGAATAAAACAGCCTGTTTGTCTGAAAACTGTGTTTTTCTATGCTGAGCACTCTGTTTATAGAGCCAATACATCATGTCCACCAATAAGTGGAAGTGAAGCATGTTTCTTCCACACATTGTTTGACATGGAAAGTGAGTATTTTATTGGCATCGGGTAATTTAAACTCACATAGTGGTGTCTGGAGTATATTTGTAGCATACCATGCAAAGCTTAGATTGTTCAGTAATTTGTGTACCAGAGAGAAGTGGTCCAAAACAGTTCAGGAGAGAGGCAAGGGCAAAAAGTGTGGAGAAGTTGCTTTATGTCAGACAAATATAGCTGTCATTAGGAAGATATTCATTAGCATCAGATAAATCTAAAAATTTTGCCGCCCAGTTTGCTAAATGCTAGTTTAAATGGCAGAATTGCAGGTAATGACATGGTAATATTGATCTACCACATACCCAGCACTGATGCTGCCTCAGATAATCCATTGGATTCATTCTTCCTATTTTTCCCTACCTTCTCCATAACAAACAGCCTCTGAAGGGACACACACACACACACACACACAGTCATGCACATGAAAAACAGAATGTATTGGGATTAAAAGTGTTTGCTCTGGAGTTAGACTACTTAGATTTGAATGCCAACTTAAACCATTTACTGCTGTGCAAGCTGTATCTATGGAATAGAGATTTTATAGTTCATATATTATATATACTATTGTGACAAGTATTATAAAGGATAATACATGAAAATGCAGCCTGAGGCACCAAATAGTCAATAAATGTCAGATATCATCATTGTCATCATCACTATCATTATACACATTCATAGGATTGATTATCAATGTACATCTGTAGGATTAGAAGTCTCTATAGGTTTGTACATGAACATAGGGGTCTAAGGCTTAACAAAGATTTGGACTTTGGAAAATTCTGTTAATTTTTCTTTAGAGAATATTGTGAAATAAAACTCAGGAAAATATCTCCAAGTTCAAACTTAATCAAATGGTCAGCTAATTAGTAGAGAAAAATCTGTTCAATATTAACCCATCTTGTCAGCTAGTCCACCTAGATAAAACAGCATTATCTTATCTACTCATTTATAGACCAGTTGAATCATGCCATAAAGGATGAGTTAACATGATCAAAGGCAAGAAGCAACTAAAGCAAAAGGTACTGAGGGAAAGTAACAAGTACTTGTCTGGCTCAACAGATTGTAACGTAAAGCCCTCTGGACCTGAGACAAATCCCAGCTTCTACTACCCAGCATGCAATAGGAACATTGAACTTTTTCTTTGAGCCTAAATGTTGGGTTGATTGGTTTTCATATCAGCTATAAAGCAAAGGTTTGTATGATATGAAATGAGGAACTGCATGTGAAAACTCTAAGATTTTTCAAAACTGGAAAAAAATATAATTTATTATTAAACTCATCAGAGATACTTTTAATATGAGGTTTAAAAAGTAAAACTAGAAAGACTACTTCAGAGAAGTTAGACTTTCCACTCTAGCTTAGGAAAAACCAATAAGGAAACTTTAAGTGAGATGATCAAAGTGATGCGTTTTTTTGTTTGTTTGTTTGTTTTTTATTGTTTTTGAGACAGAATCTCGCTCTGTCACCAGGCTGGACTGCAGTGGTGTAACCTCGGCTCACTGCAATCTCTGCCTCCCAGGTTCAAGCAATCCCCCTGCCTGAATCTCCCGAGTAGCTGTGACTACAGGCACTCACCACCACGCCCAGATAATTTTTTTTTGTATTTTAGAAGAGACGGGGTTTCACCATGTTGGCCAGGATGGTCTCGATCTCCTGACCTCGTCATCCACCCGCCTCAGCCTCCCAAAGTGCTGGGATTACAGACATGAGCCCAGCCCAAAGTGATGTTTTAATGGGTTGTTCTTACAGCCACACATGGCCTTCTTTTGACTGGGTCATGTTTTTCTTCTTGTAAGTCAGAAAAGATAGCAAATAAAGACAATCTACACAATATGTTCTTGCTCCTTAGAATTTTCTATAGAAAATATAGATTAAAAAACAACTTGTGACATTCATGAGCAGGGTTTCCTGGCTATCAATCAGCCTTCTGGTGCCATAAATGAAGATACTTACAAGAAGATGCTCTTAAAAACTAATCAGAAATGGGTATTTTTAATGTCACAGTGCTTGGTTATATTTTTAAAGAGACTTTTGTTGTTGTTGTTGATGTAAGTACACTACTTTTCACTTCTACCTATGGAGTAGATTTTATTAGTGTTCAAAATATTTGCTGCCCCTGGTGGGGGGGGGGATGGTGATTGTACCTTCTCTGTCCATTGCTATTAAGCTTGTCTCTGCGAGTTTCTTTGAGCAATAAGATATGAAGAGTAGTGACATGTGCCACTTCCAAATAGAAGCTATAAAAGCCTTCACATGGTTCCACCATCTTTGACTGCCATGGAAAAATGAAATATTAAAAGCTTCCACACTCTTAGAAAAAAACTTTATGGAAGGTATAATAACAAGTAAACACCAGAATTCTCTAAACCTATCTAAGCAATCAGTGATGGTTCTATAGCCATAGTAATAGAACCAGAACTGCTCAATAGATCAGAACTGCTCAAGAACATCAGACAATCAGTGACAACCTCTTACTTCTAAAAGTCATTGATTCAAGAATGGATTTATACAAGAAAGATTCCCTGAATGTCAATTAATCAATAACAGTTTCTCCCTAGTAACTATGCTTCTACAGATGATGTCAACACACTCCAATACTGTAAATCTGCCAATCCCCAAACTCCAGTCTTTCCAAAAGCTCTATAAAGGATCAGTTATCTGCTTTGTTAAGTGTATTCTTGATTCACATAGCTTTCCCTCATTTAAATAAGCAAGAAATTCAGCCTTAAGGTTTTTATTTAAAATACTGAATGGTGGTCTTATCTTTTGACACGTGAAATAAAAAATGACCAGATAGGGCCTACTCTACCTGTCTGAGTCCTCAGTGAAGAGAATGTGGCACAGAGCCATGGCTGGCCCTCAGTGAACATGTAACATCCGTAAGATACAACTGTCGCTTGTGCAAGCCTCTGAGATTTTCAGTTTGTTACCACAGAATAATGTATACTATGTTGAATTATAAAGACTATAAGTCTAAGTTAAAAAATTACACAAGAAAACAGGCAGTTATAATTTATGACCCACTCCTGAGTTTTCCACTTGTGAGATCAGACTTATCTTCCTCATTTAATATAATTATTAAGTTTTCACAATTTCAACACAGCATTTATTTTAAAGGGTTCATTTTATTGTTTAATTTGAAAATTATTTTTCCTGTAAACTATATGATTTTCAAAGATTTCTCTTCTGCAAAACAACTTCACCAAAACACTAATAACTAAATGTGTAAAAAATATAAAATATAAAAATATAGCGACGAAAGAAATAATACATTATCCAGCCATAAATGTTCAATTTGAAGCAATTTCCCCCACAAGATTCTATATCTAGTTTTAAAATCAAAACAAATAAGAAAATTAAATTTGTCTTTAAAACATGTTAACTTTTACTAGAAAGTATCTGTTACAAAGAGAAGTAGTATGTCTGTAGTTATGTTTCAGTTGATATATGATAGTTTTCAAATTCTGTGATGTGGTTAGAACTCATGGAATTCATTTTGAAGGGCAGATAATCATAACAATTCAGTTATCATGGACACTTATTAATTCATGTAACAAATATATATTGAGAATATATGTAAACTACAGGATTCAATACAGTTAGTGTTCTAAAATAAATAAGACACAGAAATTGCTTTCAAGTTCTAAAAGTGAAAAAAATCTAAAAGTAAAAAAAGAAAGTCTAAAAGTTTAAAAACGGAAACTTAATTTATACTCCTAATAAAATGAGAGCATAATCAATGGCATCAGAAAGATGTACATAAAATGATACATGAGAACTGAGAGAGAAGAAATTACAATTGAGGAAAGTCAGAGAAAGTTCATGGAGGAGGTACCTTTAAACGGGCCTTGAAAGATCGGTAGGAAATACATACAGGAGCCTGTCTTCATATAAGCAAGGCATGACTACCCATCTCTTCAGTGTGGCCCTGATCTAGACATTACTTTTTATGGCAAAAACTACAATTACTTTTGCACCAGCCTATAACAAGGCAGAGCTGTTCTCTCAGTAACATGACTCGCCATTTTCCTGATGTGTATCATCAATACTTTCTGAGATTTGTCAGGAGGTGAGGGGAGAGTTATGTTTTAAGATCTGCATAATTTAACCTAGCTACTCTCTCTAACAATTTTTTGCAAAGTAGAGATTTCAAAGCATACAGGTCATTAGAAATTAATTCAGGGTCTATACATTCCTCAGAATTGTTGGCCTATGAAGGCCCAGCCCTGTCAACACCTTGAGTCAGAATCTTTCTCAAAGTAGACTACCTTTCTGTATTTTATTTCTTCTATATGGGTCAGAGCTTTAATCCAAAGCACTGAACCCCAGCCAAGGATTAATAGTGGTGAAAATTGTTAGTTAACTAGACTTGATGGTGCAGCCAACTGATAAGGCATGATTATAGGCCTCATAATTCACTGGGAAAAATTCATTAGTCAACATTTTCACCGACACTCCCTTCCTAGCAATAGTCAAAGCACATTTCTACAGCCCTTTCCAACCATTACTTTTCTCACTTGAGAAATTCCAGGATGAAGGGATTAAAAGAAATGTAAATTTTTAACTTCATATCTCACCTACAAAAGTGGGCAGCAACATGATTTGGGGAAATTTCCTGAAGTCATGATGAAATGTATAGCAGAACAAAAGCCACCTGGATCTATTATTTATTTTGCAAAGCAAAGTAAAACCTTTTTTAAAAACTCATATTCAATTTTATTAAGCAATATTAAAAAGCAATAGAGCTTTCAGGACACACAGGAATATAGTGCACATATCATTTATATGCAATTGTGCATAAATCATTCTTTTTTTTAGGTGAATGGAATCAGAACTTCATGGCACTTGCAGAAAATACCCACTTAATTTTCTAGAAGAACCCTATAAAAGAATGCTTATCAACTTCTCCAGAATAAAAATTGGACCTAAATATGAAGACTCTGCCATTATATGAACACTCTTCAATGCTTTGACTCAGTGAAGTTAATATCATTGCTACCATTCTTAAAGTAAGTGACATAATGGGCATATTCTGGGGGTGGGGGGAATAGTACATTAACTGTCAGAGTCCATGAATCCGAATGGAACTAAAGTCTCAAGGTTCAAAAAAATTTTTAAGTTTCCCGGCTTAAAAATTTAATGTAATCAGCAGCTACTTTCCAAAAAGAGACAAAAGCAGTCTCTCAACTTTCTGCACAACCATACTAGGGGTCCAAACTAGGTAAAAAAAAAAAAAAAAAAAATATATATATATATATATATATATATATATATATATAACATATATATGTTGGTGTGTGTGTATATATATACGCACACACTGAGCAGTGATTCAAAAGACCTTGGCCTCAGACTCAAATATATTAGATATAACAGCTTAGTAGTTGACATGAAAAAGCCACTTTCTTTTCTCACTTTCCTTGCCTGAAAACGGCATTCAAATAGTCATCCTAGAGTTGTTCAAGCATCAAATTTAAAAATATATAGGCTGGGTGCTGTGGCTTACACCTGTAATCCCAGCACTTTGAGAGGCTGAGGCGGGGGATCACCTGAGGTCAGGAGTTCAAGACCAGTCTAGTCAACATGGCGAAAACTTGTCTCTACTAAAAATACAAAACTTAGCCGGGTATGGTGGCACATGCCTGTAATCCCAGCTACCCAGGAGGCTGAGGCAGGAGAATCACTGGAATCCAGGGTGCAGAGACTGCAGTGAGCCGAGACTGATTGCACCACCACTGCACTCCAACCTGGGCAACAGAGCAAGACTGTCTCAAAAAAAGAAGAAAGGAAGGAAGGAAGGAAGGAAGGAAGGAAGGAAGGAAGGAAGGAAGGAAGGAAGGAAGGAAGGAAGGAAGGAAGGAAGGAAGGAAAGAAGGGAGGGAGGGAGGGAGGGAGGGAGGGAGGGAGGGACGGAGGGAGGGAGGGAGGGAAAGAGAGAGAAAGAAAAAGAAAGAAAGAGAGAAAGAAGGAAAGAAAGAAAGAAAAGAAAGAGAAAGAAAGAAAACATATATAGACACACTCTGTAAACTGTAAAATGTAAGAGGTCGTGATTGCCACACTTTTATAAAGTCTTTACAACCTTGAGTTCCTGTATACAAAGCTTCTCAGTTGACCCCGTAGATATTTTACCTCTAGACCATCTTGGCATTGACTTTCTTTGTACTGCTAGATATGTCCCTACTCTCTCTTTTTCCTGCCTGTGAAACTGAGTGGATCTCCACTAGTCACAAATATCTGTGAACTACATAAATGTTTCAAAAGTTCTCTGAGAGACTCCGAGCAAAAAGCAGCCTGCAAATTCAAAGTGCTAGTTAGATTTTCATGACACTAAAATATTACCGCATCTCTCTGGAATTTGTAGGGCTTTTCTATACTTAGGACACAAACAGAATAAATTGGATGAGGGTTACTGGGTCCTTGAGAGCAGCTGCAAACAGCCATCTCTGCACACAGACTGGGGTCAAAGCTGGATACAGAATCTCAGAATTCCATTATGACACTGTTGGATGAGGCTGTTTTTCCTGCATACATAATGAATATATTATCTCAGGCTTTCCAACTGTTTTGAAACTAAACATCCGACATTTAAATTTGGGAGTAAGCAATTACAGAAAAAATGACAATCTGCACCAATGAAAAAAGTTTGGAATATTTTTTTCTTCAGTTGGGTACATTTAACTGTGTGAGAAGAGGAACTAATGTATGTTTCAATTAGTTCCCTGTGATTCCAGCAAGGTTCGATGGATTAATCAAATTCTGGCTTTTGGGGGGAAGGATTTACTTAAAATCAAATTGATCTGTTGTTCTCATATTATCACTGGTAAATCTATATTTACTCTGCTTTAGGGCTTCTGAAGAGTAATAAATTGTCACCACTCCTGCAGTCTGCCTGAGTCTCAAGTCACACTTGAAATGAGTTTAATATTTAGAGCCCCTTTCAAAAGTACTGTTGCTTGCAGACACTCAGTCGTAAACTTTCCAACAACAACAACAAAAAACGCGACAGTAGAGGCAAGATTTCATGAAGGCAGAATCAGACTGTAAATTTTCTTACTGACTTTTGGAGACAAGGAAGACGGTTTCACCAAGCAAAAGCAAAATTCAAATGAAAAGAGGGTGAGATGTGAATGTCGAGTGTGCATGTGCATGGTGCATCTGCCTTTCCTTTCATTTGATGGACACTGACAGTGGCCTCTCCTGTTCAAAATGCACTCTGCAGGTGTTGCTCGGAAAGGGATGCACATCACTCAGTTTCCTTATCATCTCCAGGGACTGTTGTTCTTTGTCCCTCATGGGACAAAGGCTCTGATAAAACTTCAAGGCTCTGATGTTGAAATACAGATTCCTGCATTTAAAGAGCATCGCTGCTGCTCCTCCTGCCAAGAGAGCTAGACTGCTAATTTGACGCATAGATGCACCTTTTGGACTACAAGGGGTTAACCCAGTCTGCCAGCCAAGCCAGGAGAAAAGGAGCTGGCTCCCAGATGCCTCTGCCAGTAAAATTAATCCTGGAGCTTAGCATCTGGATGCTTCACCTGCCAGGCGGGCCCCAGTAGGTCTTTTTCATTGCTGGGCCAGATTAAAAGAGAATGATAGGCAGAAGTGGTTCTGCACCCATCAGTGACGAGAAGGAGAAAAGCAAAAAACATCCTTCACTGAGAAGGAACCTCCCGACTGCCTCCAGGTATTAATGCCCTGAAAACAGTGGACAGGGCACCCCATGCTATGTCCAGACACCGCCTGACCAGTCTGCCTGCTGGAAAAAGATTCAGTGAATATCCGGAGCCACAGGGTCAGGCACACTGAGCAAGTCCAAGCTACCTTCAGGGTGCCACCTGTCAAGTTTTCACCTGAGCAGACAGCATTTTCAAATGTGTTCTTTGGTTTCAGGCTGCTGGTAACATTTGTCGGGACACTTTTTTTTTCCCCCTGCCTTGTTTGTTTTGAACTTAACAGAAAATCAAACTTTCCCAAATCCACGTGCTTCCTTGATCTTCTAGTCTTAAGAAATTCTTTAAGCTCCAGGCTTCCTTGTCTTCACAGGTCTTCAGTTTTTTATTCAAAAAAAAGAAAAAAAAAAAAAGAAAAAAACCTGGTATTTTTAACATGTTGTTTTAAAAATTAGAAATATAGTTACGTTATTGGGGTATTGCCCAGAGCTGGAAAACAGTGCATTCCACCTATCTAGATGAATCCCATAGGGGAGCAAAGGGCTGGAAAAGCAGAAGAGAGAGCCAGAGGTACAGACCTGATTTGCTGGGCAAGAACCTCAAAGAAATAATGAGGTCCCAGGAGAGGTGGAGCTCTGATGTAGGGAATTGAATCCTTTTCCAAAGCTTTCATAAAATGTGTTTTTCTTTCTATTGCCAGATAAAGGTCTGTGTGGGGTAGAGGGGAAGAAAGAAGGAAGGGAGTGGAAGTATTTGATAAAAAATGGAGGGGAATGGTGCAATGCTTTGCTTGGGTTTCAGGTAAGGTTTCCTTGAAAAGTACTATGAGCAATTTAAACAGTAAAAGTGTCTAGGAATTTAAACAGTAAAAGTGTCTGGGAATGAAAGAATAAACCAGGACAGAGACATGTATTTCAAGGGCGGTTATCAGGGATAAAAAGGGGGTTGCAAAGTAGCACTTTATAAATTTGATCTCTGAATATGAAGCCACATTTTCTAAGTCTATGAACTAATATTTTGCAGATAGAATACCTAAAAGCTAATGTAAATTTTTTTAATTTGTCTGTGTGAGTGTCCTCTGAAAAGAATAGCTGCCAAGCCAAATCTCAAGTTTTAGATTCCGTTCTTATAGCAAGATAAAATAATTATTTCTAAATGTGAAAGTCAAAATTGTTCTTAAGCTGGATGAATCTAAGCGTGGTTAGTTGACTCTTGTATGGAGGCTACTATTTTTTAAAATCTACCTATTCTATAAGGAAATGATACCCTCTTCAACTTTCCTCCTGCTCACCGCTGTATGTGATTTCTTATCATTTTGGAAACAATTTACCGCAGTTTGTCTAGGACAATCCCAGGTGGTTCTTGTTATCCTGATGAAATTATCAACTCACCCTTTTTTATTTTCATAAGTGTCCCAGTTTGAATAAATGACATTGTTTTCCTACTAGAGAGGATGGCACAGTTCTGATGTACACCGGGTAAGGCCATTGGGTCAGGAGACCAGGAGCTGAGGAAACCACAGCCCTAGGATGAAGCAGGTACCCCTATGTAGGGCCCACAAGGAAGTGAAGGAAGTGCCCCAGCTGAGCTCCACCAGAGCTAGTGAGTCGGTGTACCTTCACTCCTAGTATAACACTTTGTGGGGTTTTCTTTTGTTTTTGTTTTTGAGACAGGGTTTCCCTCTGTCACCCAGGCTGGAGTGTAAGTGGCCCGATCTCAGCTCACTGAAGTCACAACTTCCCGAGCTCAGGTGATCCTCTCATCTCAGCCTCCTGAGTAGTTGGGGCTACAGGCACAGACCACTACTCCCGGCTAATTCTTTTTCTTTTATTTTTTGTGTAAAAATGGGATTTCACATGTTGTCCAGGCTGGTCACAAACTCCTGGGCTCAAAGGATCCTCCGCCTCTGCCTCCCAAAGTGCTGGGATTACAGGCATGAGCGACCGTGCCCGGCCAACACTTTTTATCTAATAACGGCTGGTGAAATGCTCAGAGTCCCCTCAACTAAATTATGCAGAATTGAACAAATGTCCACTTCCCACCTTGGGGCCTGACGGGTGAAGAGGGAAAAAACACCAAAAAGTCAGGGCCACGCTTACAACAGTAACCAGTGAAAGCTCAGCACGGAGGAAGGGAATGAGAGGCAGACTCGGAATTCCCACAGCCTTTCCACCGTGAGCACACTCCCTTAGCTGCCGGCGTCAGAGAACCTCTGGAATGTGTTCTATTAAAGAATAAACAAAAAAAATTAGTAGCTTGCTTTTACTGAATTTACTATATCAGTAAATTTTCTCATACCCCTACCAAAAGGAATCTACATGCTCAAGATAAAAAGAATGGGCATTCGGAGGGCGGAGCAAGATGGCCGAATAGGAGCAGCTCCAGTCTCCAACTCCCAGCGCGAGCGACACAGAAGACCGGTGATTTCTGCATTTTCAACTGAGCCTCTGCTGCTGATACCCAGGCAAACAGGGTCTGGAGTGGACCTCAAGCAATCTCCAACAGACCTACAGCTGAGGGTCCTGACTGTTAGAAGGAAAACTATCAAACAGGAAGGACACCTACACCAAAACCCCATCAGTACATCACCATCATCAAAGACCAGAGGCAGATAAAACCACAAAGATGGGGAAAAAGCAGGGCAGAAAAGCTGGAAATTCCAAAAATAAGAGCGCATCTCCCCCGGCAAAGGAGCGCAGCTCATCGCCAGCAACGGATCAAAGCTGGACGGAGAATGACTTTGATGAGATGAGAGAAGAAGGCTTCAGTCCATCAAATTTCTCAGAGCTAAAGGAGGAATTACGTACCCAGCGCAAAGAAACTAAAAATCTTGAAAACAAAGTGGAAGAATTGATGGCTAGAGTAATTAATGCAGAGAAGGTCCTAAACGAAATGAAAGAGATGAAAACCATGACACGAGAAATACGTGACAAATGCACAAGCTTCAGTAACCGACTCGATCAACTGGAAGAAAGAGTATCAGCGATTGAGGATCAAATGAATGAAATGAAGCGAGAAGAGAAACCAAAAGAAAAAAGAAGAAAAAGAAATGAACAAAGCCTGCAAGAAGTATGGGATTATGTAAAAAGACCAAATCTACGTCTGATTGGGGTGCCTGAAAGTGAGGGGGAAAATGGAACCAAGTTGGAAAACACTCTTCAGGATATCATCCAGGAGAACTTCCCCAACCTAGTAGGGCAGGCCAACATTCAAATCCAGGAAATACAGAGAACGCCACAAAGATACTCCTCGAGAAGAGCAACTCCAAGACACATAATTGCCAGATTCACCAAAGTTGAAATGAAGGAAAAAATCTTAAGGGCAGCCAGAGAGAAAGGTCGGGTTACCCACAAAGGGAAGCCCATCAGACTAACAGCAGATCTCTCAGCAGAAACTCTACAAGCCAGAAGAGAGTGGGGGCCAATATTCAACATTCTTAAAGAAAAGAATTTTAAACCCAGAATTTCATATCCAGCCAAACTAAGTTTCATAAGTGAAGGAGAAATAAAATCCTTTACAGATAAGCAAATGCTTAGAGATTTTGTCACCACTAGGCCTGCTTTACAAGAGACCCTGAAGGAAGCACTAAACATGGAAAGGAACAACCGGTACCAGCCATTGCAAAAACATGCCAAAATGTAAAGACCATTGAGGCTAGGAAGAAACTGCATCAACTAATGAGCAAAATAACCAGTTAATATCATAATGGCAGGATCAAGTTCACACATAACAATATTAACCTTAAATGTAAATGGACTAAATGCTCCAATTAAAAGACACAGACTGGCAAACTGGATAAAGAGTCAAGACCCATCAGTCTGCTGTATTCAGGAGACCCATCTCACACGCAGAGACATACATAGGCTCAAAATAAAGGGATGGAGGAAGATTTACCAAGCAAATGGAGAACAAAAAAAAGCAGGGGTTGCAATACTAGTCTCTGATAAAACAGACTTTAAACCATCAAAGATCAAAAGAGACAAAGAAGGCCATTACATAATGGTAAAGGGATCAATTCAACAGGAAGAGCTAACTCTCCTAAATATATATGCACCCAATACAGGAGCACCCAGATTCATAAAGCAAGTCCTTAGAGACTTACAAAGAGACTTAGACTCCCATACAATAATAATGGGAGACTTCAACACTCCACTGTCAACATTAGACAGATCAACGAGACAGAAAGTTAACAAGGATATCCAGGAATTGAACTCATCTCTGCAGCAAGCAGACCTAATAGACATCTATAGAACTCTCCACCCCAAATCAACAGAATATACATTCTTCTCAGCACCACATCATACTTACTCCAAAATTGACCACGTAATTGGAAGTAAAGCACTCCTCAGCAAATGTACAAGAACAGAAATTATAACAAACTGTCTCTCAGACCACAGTGCAATCAAACTAGAACTCAGGACTAAGAAACTCACTCAAAACCGCTCAACTACATGGAAACTGAACAACCTGCTCCTGAATGACTACTGGGTACATAACGAAATGAAGGCAGAAATAAAGATGTTCTTTGAAACCAATGAGAACAAAGATACAACATACCAGAATCTCTGGGACACATTTAAAGCAGTGTGTAGAGGGAAATTTATAGCACTAAATGCCCACAAGAGAAAGCAGGAAAGATGCAAAATTGACACTCTAACATCGCAATTAAAAGAACTAGAGAAGCAAGAGCAAACACATTCGAAAGCTAGCAGAAGGCAAGAAATAACTAAGATCAGAGCAGAACTGAAGGAGATAGAGACACAAAAAACCCTCCAAAAAATCAATGAATCCAGGAGTTGGTTTTTTGAAAAGATCAACAAAATTGACAGACCACTAGCCAGACTAATAAAGAAGAAAAGAGAGAAGAATCAAATCGACGCAATTAAAAATGATAAAGGGGATATCACCACCGACCCCACAGAAATACAAACTACCATCAGAGAATACTATAAACACCTCTACGCAAATAAACTGGAAAATCTAGAAGAAATGGATAATTTCCTGGACACTTACACTCTTCCAAGACTAAACCAGGAAGAAGTTGAATCCCTGAAGAGACCAATAGCAGGCTCTGAAATTGAGGCAACAATTAATAGCCTACCAACCAAAAAAAGTCCAGGACCAGATGGATTCACAGCTGAATTCTACCAGAGGTACAAGGAGGAGTTGGTACCATTCCTTCTGAAACTATTCCAATCAATAGAAAAAGAGGGAATCCTCCCTAACTCATTTTATGAGGCCAATATCATCCTGATACCAAAGCCTGGCAAGGACACAACAAAAAAAGAGAATTTTAGACCAATATCTCTGATGAACATCGATGCAAAAATCCTCAATAAAATACTGGCAAACCGGATTCAGCAACACATCAAAAAGCTTATCCACCATGATCAAGTGGGCTTCATCCCTGGGATGCAAGGCTGGTTCAACATTCGCAAATCAATAAACATAATCCAGCATATAAACAGAACCAAAGACAAGAACCACATGATTATCTCAATAGATGCAGAAAAGGCTTTTGACAAAATTCAACAGCCCTTCATGCTAAAAACGCTCAATAAATTCGGTATTGATGGAACGTACCTCAAAATAATAAGAGCTATTTATGACAAACCCACAGCCAATATCATACTGAATGGGCAAAAACTGGAAAAATTCCCTTTGAAAACTGGCACAAGACAGGGATGCCCTCTCTCACCACTCCTATTCAACATAGTGTTGGAAGTTCTGGCTAGGGCAATTAGGCAAGAGAAAGAAATCAAGGGTATTCAGTTAGGAAAAGAAGAAGTCAAATTGTCCCTGTTTGCAGATGACATGATTGTATATTTAGAAAACCCCATTGTCTCAGCCCAAAATCTCCTTAAGCTGATAAGCAACTTCAGCAAAGTCTCAGGATACAAAATTAATGTGCAAAAATCACAAGCATTCTTATACACCAGTAACAGACAAACAGAGAGCCAAATCAGGAATGAACTTCCATTCACAATTGCTTCAAAGAGAATAAAATACCTAGGAATCCAACTTACAAGGGATGTAAAGGACCTCTTCAAGGAGAACTACAAACCACTGCTCAGTGAAATCAAAGAGGACACAAACAAATGGAAGAACATACCATGCTCATGGATAGGAAGAATCAATATCGTGAAAATGGCCATACTGCCCAAGGTAATTTATAGATTCAATGCCATCCCCATCAAGCTACCAATGAGTTTCTTCACAGAATTGGAAAAAACTGCTTTAAAGTTCATATGGAACCAAAAAAGAGCCCGCATCTCCAAGACAATCCTAAGTCAAAAGAACAAAGCTGGAGGCATCACACTACCTGACTTCAAACTCTACTACAAGGCTACAGTAACCAAAACAGCATGGTACTGGTACCAAAACAGAGATATAGACCAATGGAACAGAACAGAGTCCTCAGAAATAATACCACACATCTACAGCCATTTGATCTTTGACAAACCTGAGAGAAACAAGAAATGGGGAAAGGATTCCCTATTTAATAAATGGTGCTGGGAAAATTGGCTAGCCATAAGTAGAAAGCTGAAACTGGATCCTTTCCTTACTCCTTATACGAAAATTAATTCAAGATGGATTAGAGACTTAAATGTTAGACCTAATACCATAAAAATCCTAGAGGAAAACCTAGGTAGTACCATTCAGGACATAGGCATGGGCAAAGATTTCATGTCTAAAACACCAAAAGCAACGGCAGCAAAAGCCAAAATTGACAAATGGGATCTCATTAAACTAAAGAGCTTCTGCACAGCAAAAGACACTACCATCAGAGTGAACAGGCAACCTACAGAATGGGAGAACATTTTTGCAATCTACTCATCTGACAAAGGGCTAATATCCAGAACCTACAAAGAACTCAAACAAATTTACAAGAAAAAAACAAACAACCCCATCAAAAAGTGGGCAAAGTACATGAACAGACATTTCTCAAAAGAAGACATTCATACAGCCAACAGACACATGAAAAAATGCTCATCATCACTGGCCATCAGAGAAATGCAAATCAAAACCACAATGAGATACCATCTCACACCAGTTAGAATGGCGATCATTAAAAAGTCAGGAAACAACAGGTGCTGGAGAGGATGTGGAGAAATAGGAACACTTTTACACTGTTGGTGGGATTGTAAGCTAGTTCAACCATTATGGAAAACAGTATGGCGATTCCTCAAGGATCTAGAACTAGATGTACCATATGACCCAGCCATCCCATTACTGGGTATATACCCAAAGGATTATAAATTATGCTGCTATAAAGACACATGCACACGTATGTTTATTGCAGCACTATTCACAATAGCAAAGACTTGGAATCAACCCAAATGTCCCTCAGTGACAGATTGGATTAAGAAAATGTGGCACATATACACCATGGAATACTATGCAGCCATAAAAAAGGATGAGTTTGAGTCCTTTGTAGGGACTTGGATGCAGCTGGAATCCATCATTCTTAGCAAACTATCACAAGAACAGAAAACCAAACACCGCATGTTCTCACTCATAGGTGGGAACTGAACAATGAGATCACTCGGACTCAGGAAGGGGAACATCACACACCGGGGCCTATCATGGGGAGGGGGGAGGGGGGAGGGATTGCATTGGGAGTTATACCTGATGTAAATGACGAGTTGATGGGTGCAGCACAGCAACATGGCACAAGTATACATATGTAACAAAACTGCACATTATGCACATGTACCCTACAACTTAAAGTATAATAATAATAAATAAATTTAAAAAAATAAATAAATAAATAAATAAATAAATAAATAAATAAATAAAAGAATGGGCATTCTATAAAAGCTATGTCCTTCCTTACCCATTATATTCAAAATGTCTATTTTTTTTTTAATGGAGTAAATGGAAGAAACAAAAGAAGAAATTTTGCAATGAAAGAAACTTGCCATCTAACACTAATGAGATAAAAGAAGTATATATTCATTTAAATAAGGAAGGTTATAAGAAATAAGAAATAATCCAAAATAAATTTAGGGCATTTACACTGCTCAAAATAAATATAGTTTTTTAAACCACAATTTAAATATTTCTTTCTGAATTGTATAGGACTTATCTGAAAAATGGGGTGAAAAATCCTGAATATACTCACTTGATCAACAAATATTTATAGTATATCTCATGCACAATGCACTATTCTTTAAATAGTGATCAAACACATAACATCAGGTATGTTTAAAGCGCAGGGGAAATGTAAAACATACACACATACAAAAGCATCTAACATTAAAATTGTATGATGTATAAAGCTTTCTCACACCCTTCATTTCATTTGATCCTATGGACAGCATATTTTACAGGTTAATAAAATTCAGAGAGGTTAAGGGAGTCATTCAAGATGAGACGGCTAAGAAACTAACAGAGTTGGAGTTCTAATCTATAGTTTCTAAGCAAGGTTTTTTCTTTCTTTATTTTTATTTCAATAGTATTGGGGGAACAGGCGTTTGGTTGCTGGAAAAGTTCTTCAGTGGTGTTTTCTGAGATTTTGGTGCACCCATCACCCAGGCAGTGTACAGTGTATCAAATGTGTAGTCTTTTATCCTTCAACCCCCTCCCATCCTACTCCCTGAGTTGCCAAAGTTCATTATATCATTCTGTGCCTTTGTGTTCTAAGCAAAGTTTCTTTGGCAACAATTTTATTTCTTATAGGATGGGCTGCACACAGGAAAGAATATGATATACAATTACAATATGACAGGAGGCAAAAGAATAAATAAGTATTCTAGTCACAGGCCATGTTAATTTAGACAAAGTTGTTGAGTTTCTATTTCCTCCCTGTGAAATAGAGTAAATAGTTATGATACTCCATGACTTATCTCTGTCATGGTATTTCACAATCAAGCACTCTTGAAAACTCAAAAAGAAATGCAAAGTTTTATTCCCACTAGAAATAATCAATGACTCCAAGAGTAATTCTATCTAAACGAGGTGTATTTTCTCAGAAAAATAGGTTGTAGTGGAGGCTATGTAGGAGATGTCTGTACCAGTAGGGTCATACTGGTTGGTAAAATATTGACATATTTCTGAGCTGCTTGATTAATTGGCACTGGCTCTAGTCCCTTAAAAATCCTGGCCTTTTCTCTGGAATCTTCTAGAACTTCCCAGGAGTCAGAAACTAAAGGAACAATGCTAGCAAGTTCCTGCTTCAGTGCTAAGGCCAGTAACAACCTTACTAGTACTTGACCTCTGTCCCTGCCTTGTTGGAGACATTCCTGACCAATAAAGAAAAAACTCTGTCTTTCTGTTTGCAGCTTGCTTTCTAATGTAGCCAGAGTCACATGGCCAACATCTGCCTATATTCCTGTGATCAATGTCCATGTGAATATAGTACCACTCTTTTTACCCACTGGGTCTTAGTCCATTTTTGTGTTGCTATAAAAGAGATACTTGAGGCTGGGTAATTTATAAAAGAAATAAATAAGTTTATTTGACTCACAGTTCTGCAGGCTGTACAAAAAGCATGATGTCAGCATCTGCTTCTGATGAGACCCTCAGACTTCTTCCACTCATAGCTGAAGGCAAAGGGGAGCTGGTATGTCCAGAGATTACATGGTGAGAGAGGAGGCAAGAGAGAAAGGGGTAAGTGCCAACTCTTTTTAACAACCAGAAACTAATATAGCAGGAACTCACTCATTAGTGCAAAGGTGCAATAAACCCTTCATGAAGAATCTACCTCCATGACCCAAACACCTCCCATTAAGCCCCACATTCAACATTGGGGATCAAACTTCAACATGAGGTTTTGGGGAACAGACGTCCAAACTATAGCACATTGCAAGACAATGACTGTAGGAAATGTAAAACAGACTGTGGCTAGGATGGGAAATTTATCAAAATGTGATGCTTCATCTCCAGGGGCATTAATGAAACTGTAGAGGACGAAGGCTGAGAGATCTGGAAGCAGTGGGAAGGTTATTGATCATTATTCACTGTTTAGGGCAAAGGAAAAAAAACTAAAGACTGCTTCAATCACCCAGGAATTTACTCCCCAACTCACAGCAATATAATGCAGTTAGACCAGGAAATAGAGCTCTCCAAAGCCCGACGAACATCCCTACATAAAGGACTCCTACATAAAAGACCTCCCTACATAAAAACCAGGAATTTCAGAGACTCAGAACACCAACAACACTTGTCTCCAGTTTAAAATCTGAGGATCTACCAAAATCTGTCAAATGGACAATGAAGAGAACCCAAGGGAAATCACCAACAACTGTTAGCAGGCACATGTCATACAAGAACATACTCTGTTCATCCAAGGACAAGAAAAACAAAACCAAACAAAAATAAGCATGGTATTCGTGAAAATAGTCTGTACTTTCAAAAAGGGAGAGAACCTAAGTACTAAAGATGCATAAGAAAAACAAACCTTTGAAAAAGATCTACTATAGGAAATGGTAAACTAGTAGATTATTTTTTACAGGAACTTGATTTTTTTCCCAATGAAATTCAAGAAAACATAGACTCTGTAAAAATAATATAAGGTTTACATTTAGATAGAAGGGGAACAGTCTGGATCAGGCAAATATAAAAAAGCGGGTAGATTTTTAAAAAGGAAAGATTGTAATGACATAAAATTACAAACAAATTATTGATTTAATGTACCTTTATGCAGGGCTAAGAAATCTCACAATATGAAGACTAGAAAGATCTCTGGGACAATATTATAGAAAATTGTCTGTAAGACGACAAACTTAAGGAGCACTTCAAGAATGCACAAAAAAAGAAGAGAACAATTATGTGATTAGGGAGGATGAAAATAGAATACAGAAAATAAAATATAAGAAATGGGTAATTGATTTCCTAGTGGGGGGAGGGCAGGGAGAAAAGAACAAATAAGACAATAAATAAAAGAACAACATAAATGAGTAAGACTTTCCTAATGGACAAAAATAATACTGTTTTCATAATAGATTAGAACATCACTAATTTTTCCTTAAGCTATAAAAAAGAAGCCCAGGAAATTTCTCAAGAAAGTACTGAGGTCTTAGATCAAAAGAGTTTACCTTTTTTTCATCATACTCTGTTGAAGTTACAATTTTCCAAAAAAAAAAAAAAAAAGGAATAAATCATGCATCTCTGAGGCTGGGACAGGACACTCAGGAGTTCTCTCTCTCAGAAGAAAACTTCTGAGGCAGGCCATGGGCATCTCTAAAGAGTTTAAAGTAAGAAGGGGTTTTTTGTTGTTGTTGTTGTTGTTGTTTTTAAGAATTCTTAAGTAAGTTTTTTAAAAGGAAAGGGTTACCGCTAAACTCGATGCTCAGCCAAAGTGTCATTCAAATAATAAAATGAGAAAAAAATATTCTTAGTAATGCAAAGGCTCAGAAAGGATATCTGCCAGAGTTCTTCCTGAAGATGTGAAACTGTTCAAAAGATCAGTCAAAAGAGAACCCAGAAATGGTTAACCTGTGGCATAAAAAGATGCACAGAAGGCACTGAACCCAAAAGCGTTTTGAAAGAATACTTATTATTAATAACTTTAAAATATGTATTTATTTAAAAATCCCATATCATAAGAAAAAAACTCTGAAACAAAAGAAGGGATGAATAAAAGCGGGTACTCGGTAGATCAAGAAGGTAGCAACAGTTTCTGATTTATTCATGACATTATTAGCAAAACATATGTTCAAATATGTACTTTTTTATTTTAAGGTTAACTCTACTATTTTCAGTAAGTGGGAACTAACGGTTGGGTCCTCATGGACATAAAGGTGGCAACAATGGACACTGGGGACTACTAGACGGGGGAAGGCGGGGGTGAAATGCACTGAAAAAGTACCTATTGGGTACTATCCTCACTACTTGGGTGACAGAACCATTCATATGCCAAACCTCAGCATCACACAATATACCCATGTAACAAACCTGCACGTATTCCTCAAATCAAAAATAAGAGTTGAAATTATAAAAAATAAAAATACCACCAATAAATAGTATCTGGGCTTGGTGGCTCACACCTGTAATCCCAGTGTTTGAGGAGGCTTAGGTGGATGGATCATTTGAGCTCAGGAGTTGGAGACCAGCCTGGCCAACATGGTGAAACCCTGTCTCTGAAAAACAAAACAAAACAAAACAAAAAATTAGCCAGATGTGGTGGTGTGCACCTGTAGTCCCAGCTACTCAGGAGGCTGAGGACAGAGGGTCATTTGAGCCCAGAAGGTCAAGGCTGCAGTAAACTGAGATTATGCCACTGTACTCCAGCCTGGGCAACAGAATGAGACTCTGTCTCAAAAATAAATATAAATAAATAAATAAATAAATAAATATCATAAAATACTGTTTTCAGGGACTTTTTCTTCCAAATCATTGGGACAAAAAAGTCAAAACAACATTTCATATGACAACAGGAGCAAAAAAAGAAAATAAAAAAGGAGCAAAATATACAACCAATAAAAGACAGATATCTCCAAAGAAAATGACAGAATAAACTCAAAATCCCAGCTATGATAATGAACACCTTACTAAAATATAACTCTTACACTTGGCTACAAAATAAAATCTCGCAATAATAGGCCTTCCTAACACAAAAGGACAAAGCAAAACTAAAAGTAAATATTTGGGCAAAGATACATCAGTTAAACCCAAAGAGAAAGAGACAGATAAGGCATATTACTAACAGAAAAGTAAAAGGTAACAAAAATTAAAATGTGCATAATTTTATATATCTCTCTTTATATGCTAAATATATAGATAGATACAATCTGTAATTATGATTCTGGAGTCCTAAGCAATTATACTATATAATGTAGTATAAAATAATTTAGGCAAAAAAAATAAATAAATAAATAGAAATACAATGTAGGGAGATATTTTAATACAAAATGTATAGGCTTTGTTGAGTAAATAGATTTAAAATGATATAAAAAAATCTAAATACTTAAGATTTATTTAACATTTATATTGAACTATATAAGGAAAAGAGAAATGTTCATGGAACTTTTGCAAGAATAGTTCTTATATGAGGCCACAAAACAAGCAAAATAATTTTTAAAAACTCAATGGTTCATATTCTTGTTTTTTGTTTTTGTTTTTTTTTTTGAGACGGAGTCTCGCTCTGTCGCCCAGGCTGGAGTGCAGTGGTGCAATCTCGGCTCACTGCAAGCTCCGCCTCCCGGGTTCACGCCATTCTCCTGCCTCAGCCTCCCAAGTAGCTGGGACTACAGGGGCCCGCCACCATGCCCGACTAATTTCTTTTGTATTTTTAGTAGAGACGGGGTTTCACCGTGTTAGCCAGGGTGGTCTCGATCTCCTGACCTCGTGATCCGCCCGCCTCCGCCTCACAAAGTGCTGGGATTACAGGTGTGAGCCACCACGCCCGGTCTAAATGGTTCGTATTCTTTAAAGCCAATACCAAAAAACCCTCAGAAACCTACATGTTAATATTAAAATGTTAAACAAAAATTTTAAATCTTTGAAAAAAATTATTGATCTTATAAATAGCTTACGTTAAAAAAATAAAAATAACAATTATAGAAAAATGTTAAAATAACACTAATGATAAGATTGTATACCAAACATCTGGGAAGTGGCCAGAACTACTCAATAGACTGACTATTCTTCTAGATTAAGAAGGAGGGAGGGAGGGAGGAAGGGAGGGGGGAAAGGGGGAAGAAAGGAAGGGGGAAGGGCAAAGGGAGAAGGGGTGAAGGGGAGAACGAGGGAAGGAGGGAAGGAAGGAATGGAGGAAGGAAGTAAGGGAGGGAGGGAGGAAGGGAGGAGGAAAGGGGGAAGGAAGGAAGGAAGGAAGGAAGGAAGGAAGGAAGGAAGGAAGGAAGGAAGGAAGGAAGGAAGGAAGGAAGGAAGGGGAGGAGGGGGAGGAGAGGGAAGGGGAATGAGACACAGAGAGAAGGAAGAAGGACAAAAATATTAACTAACTTCTTAATGCCATAAATTAGGAAAGAAAGCACAATAAGGCAATTTTAGGAAAAGTAGAAGAAAGAAACTAATTATTTCTTAAATGCATAAGTAAACAATTTAAGGTAAAAATTAAAAAGTAGAATAAGAAGCAGATCTTTGAAAAATGAAAGAAATCAATCAAAATAGTAATTCTTCATAAAATAACCACTTAAAATAAAAATCCTAATACACAAATTTAGAATTAGAAGGGGAATATCACAGTACAGAGGTAATTAAAAATAATATCATATATTAAGCTATGCTAAAGCTTTCAAACTATTAATGCAATGTAAATTTTTCCTAGGAAATATAATTAACAATATTGACCAAGAAGAAGTAGAAACCATGGAAGAAATTTAAATGTTAATTAGTTAATTACTTAGCAAAAAAATGTGCCAAATTAGAACAACAAGGTATTGTGTGTATAAATCTTTCTGCAATATAAAAATAAGTGATGAGCTTTCTAGTTTATTTTATAATCTTTTGCATAATCTTGATACCAAGACATAAAAATAGGCAAAATGGGAATTCAGGCCAATTTTATATATACATACAGGTTTGAAAATTGTAAGTAAAATCTTATAAAATATATGACAGCATTATATTTTAAAAATTATTCACCATGGTTGCTCTATTTATTTTTGTAACACAGCAAAAGCTTATTTATATTAAGAAATCTGTTATCAAATGATAACTTTAAGAATGCTTATCAAAAATAGTTACCTCAATGAATGCTAAAAAGAAATTTGCTAAAATTCTTCACATATCCCAACATAGTAACAAAGACTCTACAAAAAAAAAAAAAAAAGGAAAAGTTCCAGATCCAGGAAATCTCCAAAAGATCACAGCAAACATTTCAGCAGTCTCTAATATAAATTTGATCTACTCTATCACTCTGTAGGGTTTCATTGTGAACTGAGATGCAGATGACAACTGCAAAACCACTCCAGCTGCTGAGGTCACTTGATTTAAACCAGAGACCTCATTTATATCCATGTGAAAATAGATCTTTATGAAAGCATATTCTGGTAACATTGGTGTTGGCCCAGATGCTTGGAATGCTACCAGCAGACAGCCTTCAGCTTTCAGTCCTGTAGGGATTATCTCAAATACAGAGAGCTCTTTCACCCAGAGTCAGCCTTCGCTTGAGGTCACCCACCTTCCATACTGTAGTATAAAGTCCTAGGCTTCCTGACTCAACTCAGGACAATTCTGAAGGGCCTGTCATTCCTTTTGGAATTAGCTGAGGCAACCATTGGGAGCGCACTGCATTGCAACCTCTCCTTCTGCCCAATCCTGCTTGTTCTCCTTCTATTTCACAAGTGTCCATCTCAAAGGTGCTGCTTACGAACATCCTGCAAGCTAAACTCCACTCAGAGTCAGCTTCCCAGGGAAACCAACCGAAAGCATTAAGACATATAATGATGTTATTTTACTCAGTGCCGGGCTCTAACATTTAGGCCAGGCATTACCTCTTGGGGCAGAGACTTAGAAATGTGTCAAGAACACAGAGCTGTGGTTTGTGTTTAGGACTAAATGCATTGTTCTGTTTCTGATGGATTATTCTGAGCATTAGTTTCTCATCCATTAAACAGGAGAGTTGATCTAAGGGATTTCTAAGCTCTTTCCCAGTTCGAAAATGCCATATGATAAGATCTTCAAACATATATATTAAATTTAGGGCTTTAATATCCATACAAGGATTTGGGGTGAACTTTCTCTACAGCATGTTAATATAATCATTCAGTAAAAACAAATTGTCAGATAGTTTGAGGTTGAACTAGAATGTTACTAGGTAGTCAAAGGATTAGGAGACAAAATGAACATTATCTTCATTCATTTATCTACCAACTCATTTATTCATCAACTACTTATTGAGCAATTATTATGTGTCAAACCTTGTGTTTCAATCCAAAATCAGTAAGTTATGGCCCTTATCCTCTAGAATCGCACAATTTAGTGGATGAAATGAACACTTAAAATAACAGCAATAACCCGCAAATATAAGTTCAGCAATAACATACAATGAGTTCTGTTGGACCATAGAAGAATACACCCAGCTCCACCTGAGGGTTGCAGAAGTCATTTCCCAAAGGGATTGATGATCCCTGGTTAGGAAGTGAAAGCTGTTCAAAAAGAGGAGGCAGTCTACATGAAGATACAATTTCAAAAATTAACATGGTGTTCAGAGAACGCTCTAGTTGTTAGGCGCTTAGCTAAGTGTCTCAAGGCATGGTCAGGAGCAAAGTCAGCAAGGGTTAGCAAATCAGTTCATGGATCCTGTAAACTGGTGGTAACTGTGCTTCCCAGAGCTACCCCACTCTCATCCTCAGGCCCAATATTATGATTCTCTGGTTGTAGAATGTGGCCAAGAAACCTTCAAGCCAAGTTAATTGGGTTGATTTGCAGATGGATTCTGCAAATTATACTTCAGGAAACATTAGGAGTGCCCATCTCAGTATGCCCGGGAAAGCCTAACTTTTCACCTATTGTCTCGGCATGATTAGTAATAAATTTGTCATTCATTTGCAAATGTGTCCTCCTTTTTAGGATAAATTATTATGGTCATTCTAGTCCTGCAGGGATATAGGGAAGGTGCCCTGGGGTCACGGAAAAGGGCAAAGTGTAAGGGATGGTCCAAGAGGGAGAGACTCTAGTTTTTTCCTCTGATTCAATTGGATCAGTGCTATACATAGGGCCTTATAGCTTTCTTCTAAAAAACAAGCGTTAGCAGTCAAAACTGGAAACTGGAAATCATTGAATGGTTTTAACATGCACTGACATGGTCAAATGGACAGTTGAAATAGATCATCTTGGTAGCTGTGTAGACTATGAAGTAGGAGCAGGAAGTGTAAATAGGAGGCTGTTTAGCTGTCCACAGTGTGAAAAATGAAGGCCCCAAGTAAGATAGTAAGTGGACTACAAACATCTAAGAAATTTTACTGGCATGACTCGATAATTAATTTTATGGGGGTGAGATGAAAGATGTCAGTAAGTTATGGATAACACTCGTGTGAACATATACCACTAAAGAAAAACCCCAGGATACATGATGTGAATGCTCTATTATTTAACAGCTTAGGAAAATCTTCTGCAAAGGGCAGAGAAGATTTAGTGAGAAAGGCCAAATCTCCTGCCTGCATATACAATAATAACAGCATTTTATTCCACTTATAAAAATGTTCTGTTTCATTAAACTTTACTAAACATTTTTAGATTGTCAGACTATATCCCAAAAAAAGAAAACTAAAATGCTGAGATCCAAAATCATAGTGAAGTCAAAATTTACTCATGTTGTATGTAAGTTATTAAACATAATTCCAAATTGTTATGGATATAGGATATAGGGATGTCTTTTTAAAAATAATACAAAATTGCACATAAAATCAGTTTCTACTGGGGAATAGGAAAAAATGGCAAATCACAGATTTTTAAAAGATGAAAATATCACCCAGAAAATTGAAGAAAATATATAACTTGCTTTTTAACATGTCTTTATAATGCTATTCCCATATAATTGGCTACTCTTTGATTGTCTCTCCATAAGATTTTATAACATTTTCTATGGAGGATCTTCTCAGCTTTTGCAGCCTTGGCACTATTGACATTTTGAGACAAGTAATTGTTGAGAGCAGGAGAAGGGGAGAAGGGAAGGAGATGTTCCATGTATTGCAGGAACTGCAGCATCTCTGGCCTATATCTACTATATGCTAATAGCATCCTCCACTAGTTGTAACCATCAAAAATGTCTCCAGTCATTGTCAAATGTCCCCTGGGAGACTCATTCAATTGAGAATCACCATTCTGTGGAAAGAATAGAGAGACAGTGTTTTAGTCTGCTCAGCCTGCCATAACAGAATATCATAGATTCGGTGGCTCAAATAGCAGAACTTTATCTTCTCACAGTTCTAGAGGCTGGAAGCCCAAGATCAAGGTTCCAGCAGGATTTGGTTTCTGGTGAGGGCTCTCTTACTGCCTTGCAGACAACTTCCTTCTCTCTGTATCTCCACACAGAGGAGACAGCATGTGTGCTCTCTTATATCTAGACTTTTTGTGGTTTTTTTTTTTGTTTTGAGACAGAGTCTTGCTCTGTCACCCAGGCTAGAATGCAGTGGTGCAATCTCTGCTCACTGCAACGCCACCTCCTGGGTTCAAGAGATTCTCCTGCCTCAGTCTCCCAAGTAGCTGGCATTAGAGGCATGCACCACCATGCCTGGCCAATTTTTATATTTTTAATAAAGATGGAGTTTCACCATGTTGACCAGGCTGGTCTCGAACTCCTGACCTCAAGTGATCTGCCCGCCTCAGCCTCCCAAAGTGTTAGAATTACAGGTGTGAGCCACCGTGCCTGGCTCTTGTGACTTTTCTTATAAGGAGCCTATCATATAGGCCTCACTTAGGCCTCACTCTTCTGACATTGTTTAACCTGAATTACCTCCTGTAGGCCTCATCTCCAAATAATATAGTCACATTGGGGGTTAGAGCTTCAACATATGAAAGTTGGGGGAACACAATTCAGTCCATAGCATATAGATAATTAAATCTTTTTTCTAGTATGATTGCTCAAAAAATTGCTTTAATATTTCTGGAAGAGTTTTTATTGGTTTTACAACATTTAATTGGTGATATTTTATAAATGTTTAGGGTTGTTGTCAAATTTCAGAAAACATCAAGCTTCTTTCATAAATGACCTATAAGATTTTAGGACATTTCAGCTTTTCTGAAATAAGGATTAATCATAAAAGCTCTTTGAATTAATGACATTTTTACCAGTTTTTCATGAGTGTCATTATTGCAGTGGTGTATTATGATTTTATGTTACCATTATCAATGTCAGATTGTCATGTCCCCTCAGGAAAAAATTAATAAGAAATCTACATAGGCCTAGTTGGGCAATGACACTTCAGACACAGGAAGAGCATAGCAAAGGTCTGTCCCAATAATGACAAAAAGTCAGTTTGGGTAGAGTGTAGTACATAGGGAAGGCAGCAGTGAATGAGAAATTTAGAAAAATGCTCTGGAGTCAGGGAAGGAGTGGGAAATATCAAATGCTGGCCAGTGACTGAGAATAGAGGACCATGACTTAAATTTGAGTTAAAGAATCAAAGGTTGGTTGATGGGCCACTAGGCATATGAAAGTGTAATGTGACAATCATTAGCATTCGAATCAGCCAAACATCAGTTTAAATACTGATCTGACACAAAGTAGCCTGTGAAATCTTTAACTGTGTCAGCTCATGTCCTCTAAGAAGCAGATACCAAGATAGAATTAAATGTGCAAGAGATTTATTGAAGGAAATAGCCATGGAAAATAAAGAAAGGAAACAGAAGCTATTGAGAGCCTTTCAAATCATGATGAAGATCTGACACCCATAAAAGGAAAGAGAGAAGAAAGGAGGATTGGGTCAGAAGACCTTCAGACTGCAGTACAGCTCTGAGAAAGTCTCAGCTGGAAGGCAAAGGCTGCCCATCAGAGAAGTTCTGCATTGAACGGGAATTGTCCAGCTCGAGAACTCTGGCCGTGTTTCTTCACTGGCTGAGAGCACCTCGGGAAGAGTACGATTTTGTGGGGATGCTAAGATGGAAGAGTACGATTTTGTGAGGATGCTAAGAGTACGATTTTGTGTGGCATCTGGAGGAAGCATACCAACATATTCTCTTAAAGGAAAGTATGAGTCATGCACCTCCAGGCCCTGACCGCTGGCCATAGCTTATGTATAGAAGTCATTCCTAAGCATATAAATCCATTCCAATAAACCCAAACTGAATGTATCTCATTGACATTATTTTTAGTCATATCCCCAAAAAAAGTCCCAGCTTATTCCTTTGCCACCAGACATGAGTGGAAATAGGACAGAGGGGAAGTTGCAGTTAAAAGACACAGTGGTCTTAACTGATTGCAGATAAGATATCTTTTGAAAAATTACAGAAGCATATGTCTATGTGGACATGTGCTAGAGACCCTGCCAGGACATTGGAAGGGGTCCTGCAAATGAACACCCTGAATCTTAAAATGCTTTAGCTTCACACAAATCTACCTTGTTTCTAAAGGTGATAATTTATTTTTATCAGACATGCACTATCATTGAGATCAAGTCCAACTCCTAAATCCCTAAAACTCTCAGCCAAATAAAACTAGCATAGGATAAGTGCATCTCAAAAGGCAGAAGAGCTGCCTCCCTTCTGAAATACAAAATCACCAAGTTCATTGGACCAGGGAGTTCTCATTCTTCAATTTGGGCCAGAGTCAATATCCAAGGGTCCAATTCAAGGGAGAAGGACAGGTGCCTAAGGGGCAAGCAAGTTCAAGGTGTGGGCAGTTCTCAGTGTGGTTGGATGAGAGCTCCAGAAAAGGAAAGTCCATGTGGGACAGTAAGAAACAAAACAAAACACAAATCAAAAGTGGGATCCAAAGCAAGGTAAGGGGCTGGCAAGATCAAAAAGAGAAATCTAGAGATCTTATCAACAGGCTATGAGTTAGAACTAGCCTCTAGACTTGAGAGAAGGAGAAAAGGGTTGAGAAGAGCAGGAAGCCAGGCCTACCAGTCAACAGACTGACCTCATTGGTGCATAGGGAAGATGGGTAAACTAAATTGTGACATCACTCTCCCTAGATGTCACTGGTAGGGAGGGAGCTGCTGAAGCCCTACTGTAGGGGTCCCCATTGTCTCCAGGGTTGAGTCATGGAAAACAGGCACTTATTATCCACACCTGAGCAGAGTAGGACCAGACAGACATGTAAGCAATGAAGAATCACAGCAAGCCCTCCAATAACATGGTGGTGTTATAACAATGAGTGTTGTTATAACATTGATGAGAAAAAAAAAAAAGAATTTATTTCCAGCAGAGACCACTGTCTATGTGGAGTTTACTCATTCTCCCCATGTCTCCATGGGTTTTCTCCAGGCACTCCAGTTTCCTCCCAGATCCCAAATATGTGCACCTTGGGTAACTGGTGTGTCTACTCTGTCCCAGACTGAGTGTGAGCATGTTTGAGTGTGCCCTGCTGTGGGTTGCTTTCTTGTCTCGGGTTGGCTTTCACCTTGTACCCTGAGCTTCTAGGAGAGGCTCCAACCACCCATGACCCTGAACTGGCATAAATGGGTTGGAAAATAAGTGAATGAATTGAATGAATGAATGAATGAATGAATGAATAAAAAGTGTTGTCAAAAGTTTGGGAAGTCTATGATAATCATCCAAATACACAACAATAAAGAGTGCGTTAGGAAAGTGCTCAGTGAGCCCATCATGCTGGTAGGAGGGGCTCCTTCCAATTTTCACTTGGCAAACATTTATTCCTTGATTGAACCCACCACCACTATGACCACCCTCACTCCTCATTCACCAAAAATTGGGGAAGTAATTATCTTACTTGTTTTTATTAATCTTTCTTAAATGTATGTATAGCTCACATTTATTTTAATGTTTAATATTAGAATCATTTTGAGTCTTCACTTAGAAGTTTAGTGATCTATTTGGGACCAAAAATATTCAGTAGAAACTTAACTCTCATTTATATCAATTAACCTATGGTAAAAACTGGCTTCATTATACAGCTGTTTTGCTTAAAGTAGCAGTTTCCAAGAACCTATTGATATCATTAAGTGAGGACTCACTGTTATCCATGCTGGATGAGAGTCTCTACAGAGCATCGAAGCCTCAGACCTCTAAATATCCTAATCACCATCTCCACGCTGGTAAGGTACCAACACAGGGAAAGCCTAGCCAAGGTGAGACCTTGAGAGGCATAGAGAGATTTACCAGCAATTGTGTGTGTGTGCATTATCATGTGCATTTTACTGGTACAAATTGAAATGCAAATAAATCAGAAAATAATCCTGGAGGAGAGGGCCCAAGAAAAAGCAAAATAACTAGAGGGAAATAGCAGAGTTCCTCAGAAAGGTCAGAGACAAGTGGCCTTTTGCAATTGCAGCATTTGTATAAAATCCAGGTGTAAGTAGCAAAATTAGCAGCGCGTTTTTAAATTTAAATATATCTTTCTTAAACATAGTTAATTTATTTCCCAGGTTTCTGGTTATTGGTCTCATGTTTCCCCTAAAAAATAACTTAGAACCTGTAAGTGGGCAGAAGGAATTAGTGATTCTTTCTAGCTATAAATTATTTATCACCTTATTCCACTCTCTTTACCTTCATTGGGATGCTTCCAAATTGACAAAGAAACCTATTTACTGTTAATTGATTACCACTCTAAATTCATTGAGATTGCAGCAGTAACAAGCATCTCAAGTAGTTCAGCTGAGATTAGCTGTATCACATCACAGGAGAGAAGAAAAGATGTGGTTAAGGCAGGTTCTCCTCACTGACAGTGGACTTCCAATTTCAAGTGAACATGTTTCAGAATTCAATACGACAGTCTTAGTTTGTCTAAAGACAAGTTAAAATGCAGACCTTCATTTTTGCAGCACAAATGATGGTCAACAGGAATTAAGTCAGGAAAACAGAATCCTTACTCATCCTACATGTTAAAACTTACAAGAAATAGATTAAAAACTCTTGTTAGCATATCTGTTAATAGCATCAGAAAACGTTTTCACTTTTATTCAGTTCTAGCTCTGCATATACAATAAGCATTAAATTTTAAAGCAAACAAAATAAATGCACCAGAACCTAGTGTTACATGGGAATATGGAAAATTTCTACACCAAAAATGAGGTCTATAAAGATATGTGTTGTTTCACAATACTTTTTGCAAAAAAAGTGACTTATCTATAATATTATCCATTCAGTGGAAAGGATATACTGTAAAAATTATTTCCCCAAATTGGGACTATTTCTTATCAAAGCCATAGTTAGTTATAATAAATCTAGAGGTCAGCAGTCTAAAAGCAATCAAAAAATAATTAAAATTAAAACACTTTAAAACTTTGACACAGCCTACAACAATGACAATGTATATTGCAAATATTAAAATCAATTTATTCATTCAACAAATGTAAATTGAGTTCTTAGTTTAAGTCAAGCATTACTCTATGAGCAAAACTGACAAAAAAATTCCCCGTCCTCATTGAATGTGCCGGCAAGGCAGGATGGAGGGTCTAGTGAGAGAAACAAGAAACAACTATATACAGTGATGAGGTGATGAATGCTACAGAGGAAACTAAAGCAGAAGGGGGAAAGAGAGCTGATGTTTGGGGAGGGTGTTGCTATTTAATAATGAGTGCTCACGAAAGGCCTTTCTGACAAGGTGATCTTTTAGCAGAGCCATCAAGCACTTGTAGAAATCAGCAATTTGCCCATCTGAGAGAGGACTGTTCCATGCAGAAAGAATAGAAAGTGCAAAAGGCCTGAGATGACAGTTAGTGGGCACACTGGAGGAGCTACATGCCAGTGGGGTTGGAGCAAAGGGAGTGGGAGAGAAAAGTAGACCATGAGGTCAGACCATGAGGTCAGAGAGTTCAGATCAAGCAGACTAGAAAGTCCTTGTGCAGATGTTGGATCTTACAAAGATCCAACAGGGATTACAAGGGATCCTGATTACAAGGGATCGGTGGGCTCTTCTGGCAAGAATGGAAGTGAGTGGGTAGGGAGCAGGGCAAGGGTAGAGGACTACTTAGGAAGTTACTGAAGTTGTCCTGACAAAAAATAGTGTTGGGTTGTGGTAGTGAAGGGTGTGACAATTTAAAGAAGGTACAGATGGGAGGTTTATGTCCATAGAGAAAGAAGAGTCAAGGATGATGGAGGTTTATGTTCTGGAGTCGCCATTTACTGAGAGAGAAAGATTCTAGGAGCAGATGGGGCAGGTTTAAGGCAGGGAAATTAAGAGTTCTGTTTTGATCATATCAAAATTGAGATGACAGTTATCCAAGAGGAGGGGTGTGTGTGTGTGTGTGTGTGTGTGTGTGTGTGTGTGTGTGTGTCCACTGGTCATGTTACTAAGAAAATTTATTGTTCTTTCTGGAAAAGATTGAATCACGTTATAAAAGAAAAAATCTTAGGACAAGATGCCTGAGGCAACATGAAAATACTGAAAGACTATTGAACTAAAATAATCCAAATGCCACCAGCTGAATTGTCTCAAAGTGTCAAACAACCTTTTGGAGACTCAGTAGTCTCCCCTCTCTAAAATAAAGAAGTATGACTAAATTTCGTGAATAAAATGACTCAGCTCTACCAAATTCAAAGAGGTTATAAATCCTTCAAAATCATTTCCCACAAATAAACCTCTCATGTCCCTCCCAAGGGGGGGGAAATGTTATTTTATAGACAATGACAACTTCTCACTTTGGAAATCAGGACTTGTTTTAAGGTGTTAGAACTAGCGTTCAGAAAGTCCTGTCTTTTGCAGAGGCTGCACGGTGTCAAGAAAGAAATGTATGAGCATCAGACCCAGCATATTTCAATCCTGATTCTTCTGGCAGGATTGCTCAGATCTTCTTGCTCAGATTTCCAAAATGCTGCTTAAATGTACTCATTTATAAAAGAAAGCAAGAAACACACTGTTCTCACAGAGTTATTCTGAACATATAAGAATTAAAGCATTTAACACCACGCAGCATGGTATATAATGTCATATGATTTAGGATACACTGTATATTTAGAACACCCCATAATTATTAGTTCCATCCTTTCCCATTCCTATCTCCTCACTTCCCACTCCCAGCCTGGAGGCGAGCTGGACAAGAACCAAGCCCTTTAGTGTCAGGATTTGATTAGTCATGTTGCTGAATGAGTGAGAGCTCTCAATGATATGAATTAATTTACACAGTGGGGAGGCCAGGAGAACTACATTCTTAGCATCTACTCTGTGCAAGGTATTTTGTAAACATTGGTGGAATTAATCTTCATAACAAACATACTAGGTAAACATTTTCATCTTATTTTATAAATAAAGAATCTGAGGTTCTGAAAGGTTAAGTAATTCAAGGAACTCAAATAAGATCATTAATTGTTTCATAATCAGTAATTGTTTCTCAGACATGCTTGATTCTGGAACCTCTTTGCACTCTATCACTTTGTCATCCTTGATGCTGCTTCCCACCCTGCATTGGTGACCTGGTGGTTTTAAAACATGATGGTAGGACCAGGTCTCCAGTCTGAGAATAGCCTGCGGACATGACCTGTCTAGACTTTTGCTTGTCTGTGCCTCTCTTCTCTGAGTCCACCTGCCACCGTGTTCTGTCTGTACTTTAGTTTTTATGATCAAAGGCTCTCTTTAAATCAATGCTACTCCTGATCAGTCATCTTGGCATGTCTCCAGCCAGCAGCCTGGTCTACAAATCTAGCTAGCAATCTCCTTTGATCATTGTTATTCAGCTCTGTGGAAACCTGGATGTTGTCTTTAAGTGTTCCCTCCAAGTCACTCCTTACAATCCATCATCAAGTTCTGTTGTTTCTACATTCAAAGTATCCCTTTAATCTTTCCACTTGTATTTCCTTAACTGTCCTTCTACTCCAGATCTCTAATTGCCTCTCAACTGGATTTCTACAATAGCCCTCTTATCATTCTCCCCATTTTATCTCTTCCACATCCCCAATCCATTATCTATGCAAAGTAAGATTTTGAAGCAAAACCTAATTATGTACCCCTTGAAATACTTCCTTTGCTTCCCACTGCACTTCAAACAAGGTCCTTACCCTTTTGGGTATCATATACTACCCACAGTCTTGCATGGTCTGGCTCTTCCTCTCACTTTGGTTCTCTGTGTACCAGCCACAGCCACCTCCTCTCACTTCTGGGAAAGGCACAGCTCCTTCCTGTCTCTGAGATATCACATGTCCAGCTCCTTCTCATCCTTCAGTTTCCTGCAGAATTGTTAGCTCTCTATCTCTACACTCATTTCAATTGCTTTTTAGCAATTCAGTCTATAATTACATAGAGTGGCTGCCAAGAGAAAGGAGAAGAGGATCCAGGCAGAGATAAGAAGAGCCTCTACAAGCATGTAGAAAGGTCCTGATTGGAGGTTGAAAGAATTATGTGTGTTTGAGAAACTGAAAGAAAAACATTTTAAAAGACAGTCTTTGTGTCTCCCTGCAAGATTGTAAACTTCATGGAGGCAGGGCCATATCTGTCTCATTCACCAGTTCACTTAGCCTAATACGTACAATGCCTGATAAGTAGGAGTCACTCAAGTACATATGTAAGTCATGACTTAATGCCTGTGAAATCAGTTGTAACAGCCACTTTGAATATTACTTATTAGTACTTAGTTTATTCATGTTTTCTCAATAGAACAGAATATAGCTGATAGTTTTTACAGAAACTTGTGTCTAACCACCTCACATACGCATGGTTTATTTGTAGTCACTGATGCTTATCTATGCATAATTTTGTTGTCTTGGTTCAGATTTAACTTTCATTTAATGAATCCATGACCCATTTCTTCTCTGTACTGTCCTTCCCTCCCAGCTTTGTTTTCCATAGGCTATGGGTGTTCTGAAATAATATGTGGCCTTACCTTGACTGACAGGTAACTCACAAAAATAAGTATCTTGTCACTTCTCTGTCTGACCTCCAGGGTGTATGTGAGATTCAGGTCTGTTCATTCCCTCATCGTTCTGAGGCAGGAAGTACTTGGGGCACATGGCAGAAGCACAATTGGCTGAGACAAACGGCAACAAGTGGCAACATTTATTTATAGATTCTGCTCCCTTTCATGTTGTGTTGACCAAGTCAAGTCACATAGCCAGGTCCAATTTCAAAGAAGCAAGGAAATACACTTCACGTAGGTCAGCAGTCCTCAACCTTTTTGTCACCAGGGACTGCTTTTGGGGAAGATAATCCACGGACAGGGGTGGAGGGTGGTTTCGGGATGAAACTGTTCCACCTCAAATCATCAGGTATTAGTTAGCTTCTCATAGGAGTGCACAATCTAGATAGTTCACAGTGGGGTTCATGCTCTGATCTGATAGAGGTGGAGTTTAGGTGGTAATGCTGGCTAGCCTGCTGCTCACCTCCTGCTTTGTAGCCTGCTTCCTAAGAGGCCACAGACCACTACCAGTCCGTGGTCCAGGGGTTGGGGACCCCTGACTTAGGTGACTATCTGAGGTACTGCAAAGTTCCATAGTAAGAGGTATGAATGTATAAACCTATCAAATGAAGAGAGTGAAGAATCAGGAACAATAATGTGACCTACTACAGCATTCACACTTCTAGTCTTTGAGTTCATGGAGCAATCTGGGATCCAGTTATTATACTTAAAGAGAAGATAAAAGTGAATAAATTAGATCAACCTGTTCAAAACTAATTTATTGACAAAACACTTATTCTGAGATACATATTTATTTACAAAGTGAAAGGTAAGCATTTACAACTGTTTTGAGAACAGTATTGAACAGAATGTATCAAAAATAGAAGCTGGTGGTTTCAAAACTCCCATATACAAAAAAATATTGATTAACAGCAAGAGTAATTTTTAAACTTGTCATATCAATAGCCATTAACCACTAAAATTTATCACAAGATGTTAGTTTTTAGGTCTTACCTGTAGAAAGATATTAAAGATCAATGTAAAAGTAAAAATAATTAAAAAGTAAAGATTCCATTTAATACGGGCTGGAAGAAAGCATTCAAATTCAAGAGTGTAGAAAAGGCTACAAAATATTTTCATAAAGTTGTTTAAGTTGCAGTATCTTTGAAAAAATGAGAGAGCTACAATTTATAAAAGACTGATTAAAGATCTTGGGTAAAATTAAAATGCTAGAAATGAAGTGGGAAAGAGAGAAACACATACACAAAATCATTCAATTAATTTCTTAGGCCAAAGATGGTAAGAGCAAAAAATTATAACAACAGCAAACAACCCACAAAATACCACTATGAATAACAATTAAATAACAATTTATACCTACAGTAAAACTAAGAAAAAAATAAGTAGATAATGAATGGAAACAACCATCATTGCTATTTATTGAACATCATTCCAGACAGCTTATATATAGGCTATCTACATAAGAGGAAATAAGGAAGAGAGGGAGGGAGGACAAGAAAAGAAAGAAAAAGGAAGGAGAAAAGGAGAAGAGAAGGATGAAGAGAAGGGGAAAGAAGGGAGGGAGGGAGGAAAGGAGGAAGGGAAGGATGGAAAGGAAGGGAAGGAAGGAAGGAAGGAAAACTCTATGAAACTGGAATCATACCAATGTTACTTTTAGCAAACAAACATTAAAGTTCCTTTGAATTTACCAGAAGCCTAAAATTTTTCTTATCACAATAGATATTCATATTTTAAATTTTAAGAATTTAGTTCAAAATTTAAAAAGGTTGGAATGATTGTACAATTTAACATGGGTTAACTTAGACCCTTAACCTGTGTTAACTGATGCCCTGCTATAAAAGATGAAGAAATGGGGCCGGGTGCGGTGGCTCACGCCTGTAATCCCAGCACTTTGGGAGGCCAAGGTGGGCGGATTACGAGGTCAGGAGATCAAGACCATCCTGGCTAAACCCCGTCTCTACTGAAAATACAAAAAATTAGCCGGATTTGGTGGCGGGCGCCTGTAGTCCCAGCTACTTGGGAGGCTGAAGTAGGAGAATGGCGTGAACCCAGGAGGCGGAGCTTGCAGCGAGCCGAGATCGCACCACTGCACTCCAGCCTGGGCAACAGAGCGAGACACCGTCTCAAAAAAAAAAAAAATGAAGAAATTAATACACTTCCAATGCTTTCCACCTTCTAATTTTTTTACTTGTATTTGATTACTTTGCCAAGATTTATAACAGTTCCCTACCACATTTCCCGCTGGCTCAGTCCAGCCATAATCACCCTTCTGTTATTCCCTAACCCTACCAATATCATTCGTGCCTTAGATTCCTTTCACTTGCTTCTCCTTATTCCTAGCACATTCTGCCCCCCAAATATTTTCCAGGCTGGCATCTTCTTGTCTTTCAGGTCTCAGCTCAAATGTCGTCCTCTCAGAGAGGCCTCCCTCACCAACGGAGCCTCAAGATAAACTCAACATATTACTTTGTTCTAATTTCTCTAGAGAATTTATCGCTATTAGAAATCCCCTTCCCCAGCACTTTAATTTCTGTCTTCCCACACTATCATGTAAATTTCATAACAAAATGAATATTTTGTTCACTACTGCTATTCAGAACTGCAACACTATGGAGGAGATCTGTATTTTGCTTTAGATTGAAGGCTTGTGTCAGAATCCAGAAACTCTCTTCTCTCAAGCTAGGTATCAAGGATTTGGGAGATATGCTTAATATTTGGCAGTTTAGGGTTGTTTCACTATTCTTATTATACTGCAAATCATTTTTTAAAAGTTTACCTCTATTTTTCTTTTTGTTATTATTGCTATATTTAAAGCATTTTGATAGAGGACATTTAACTAAAATTCTTCTATGTCAACATTATCAATTTGTATTCCATGCACATTTACACAGTAAATATTTCAATTTTTCTCTTCAGTTACTTGTGTAAAACTGAAGTTGAAAGGAAGAAATGATAAAAGAAGATAAGCAGTGTAACCTACCACCACCATGGTTAGTTGCAGATGCCTTTGAGTCTAATGAACATATAGCCTTTCCTCTGTTAAAAAAAATGAATAGGCAGACTCATAAATGCAGTTCCCTAAAAGCCCATTCATAGGCTCTTTTGAGAACCATGAACCAGACTTAAGAAAACCTCAGTGAATGCGGATTTTAGGTTTGATTTTTTCAACATTTGAACCTCTGCTCTTTCCCTTTCCCAATGTAAACATAATAAATTCTTCAATAATCTAAATGATTTAAACCAAAATAAACTGCACCACCTCCTACCTGAAATTATTTATCTAATTATATCTATGACAGTATGTTACTGTTGGTAAAGTGTTAAGAACAGTGCCTGCCATATATTGAACACTATATAAATGTTAGACTAATATATTAAACAAATTAAACTGTTTTGAAACGACTCTGATCCTCTTGTTAACTGCTAAAAACATATTGATGTTACATGGCATAATTGCTAGTAGAACAAAATACACGTCCCAGTAGCTGTCTCCCAAATGCACAATAGTATGAAAAGAAAGAGCATGAACTACGTTGACACAGATCTGTAGAAGATGTTATGGCTATAATGGCAAAGATGGGAAGAAATGTGAGCAGCAACTATCTAGATTTCTCTGAACCTTTCCCAGGGCCCCAAGAGTAGAGCTGCTGTCTTTTCCCAGTCCAGGGTTTCTAATTTCTTGGTTCTTCTTCCAAGCAGTCATGGTGATGATGAGTAGCAGGGTAGTAAGGTAGATAGAGAATTTATCCCATTATGAACTGCTTAACAAAGGGCTATGTTCTGAGAAATGCATCGTTAGGTGATTTTGTCATGCAAATGTCACAGAATGTGCTTACACAAACCTAAGCTGTATATCCTACTACATGCCTAAGCTATAGGGTATAGTTTATTACTCCTAGGCTACAAACCTGTACAGAATATTATTGTACTGAATGCTGTAGGTAATTTTAACACAATGGTAAGTATTTCAGTGTCTAAATATAGAAAAGGTATAGTAAAAATATGGTTTTATAATCTTATGGGACCACCATCCTAGATGCAGTTTGGCATTGACCAAAATGTTGTTATAATGCACATGATTGATATGGTAAGAGTGAGTAGGAGTAGCAATGGACCAGCAGTACCTGGAAATTCTCTTGTGCACACTATCTCATTAATCTGTTTATACAAAAGTAATATTGTTTCCATTAATTACATAAGTTGATAATATGATTATCACAAATGATAATATGCCAAATACCCCAACTTGATGTGTATTCTATGCTTGTAATAAAATATCACTAGTACCCCATAGATAAGCAAAATATTATTTATCAATTTAAAAAAAACCTGCTTCAGTATCCAGCAACTTTGTTAGGTTAAGAGAATGTCACTATGTAGATTGAGAAGTTGCAAGTTTCAACATTTTATATAGTTTTTATATGAGAATTATAATAGTGAAGGGTATAATTATTTTTCAACTAATAGTATATTCTAAAAGCAATTATAAAAGGTAGAAAAAGTAAGCAAATCAACTTTTTTTTTTTTTTTGAGACGGAGTCTTGCTCTGTCACCGAGGCTAGAGTGCAGTGGCGCGATCTCTGCTTGGCTCACTGCAAGCTCCACCTCCCGGGTTCACGCCATTCTCCTGCCTCAGCCTCCTGAGTAGCTGGGACTACAGGCGCCAACCACCATGCCCGGCTAATTTTTTTTATTTTTAGTAGAGATGGGGTTTCACCATGTTAGCCAGGATGGTCTTGATCTCCTGACCTCGTGACTGGCCCACCTCAGCCTCCCAAAGTGCTGGTATTATGTGTGTGAGCCACCTCGCCTGGCCAGCTAATCGATTTTTTAAAGGTAAACTCACCAATGGGCTTTTAATTTTTATTTTTTGTTTTAATGAGGAGATAAAATGTTAGAAACTTCTAAGTGGAGAGATGTCGAGAAAGAAGTGTGGGTCAGAGAGGCAAATCTTTAGGTCATATTGAAGAGTGAGAGACCAGACTAGGAGAGATGTGGCTGAATTGAGGAAGGATTTGCATTACTTTAACCTAAGTGTAAGGGCACTCAATAACAAGAAATACTCTCACCAAAGAAGTTCAAGTTATCGATCAAAATTGCACTGAAGTTTGCCTTGTCAATAGGACTTTATGACAATGGCATTATAATTAAAATCAAAACATGCAAATTTCTTAGGGGAGGGTGGGCACCTAATTATTTCCATTTTGGAGGAAGTCTGTGGGTAATCTGGGAGGATTTTGTCCATTTATCATTCCTATGTATTGAAAACATTTCAACTTCTCTCTTGTAGCTGCTTTAAAATATACAATACACTGTTGCTTACTATAGTCATTTAACTCTGCTAGCAAACATGAGAACTTATACTTTCTATCCAACTGCACGTTTGTTCCCATTAGCCAATCCCTCTTCATCCTTTGCTCCTACCTACACACTGTTTCTAGTCTCTAGTATCTATCCTTCTACTTTCTCTCTTCATAAGATCAATATTTTAGCTCCCACATATAAATGAGAACATGTGAAATTTGTCTTTCTGTGTATGTCTTATTTCATTTAACATAATGGCTTCCAGTTCTATCCATGTTGCTTAAGCATATCTTTTGACCACTATAGACAGATTTGCTCTTTTTCTTTGTTCTATTGTTTCTCACATACAAAAAATCCTAAAATTTCTTCTAAGATGGTCAATATACCCTCATATGGCAGCTTAGATGTTGACCATACCACCCAAACGAGAGGAGCCCTTCCTATATATCTCTAGATCATAAAAAATCTTTGTTTCTATGTGGCTATACTACCTCTCTGGCTATCAGTCACTTAGGGTTATTGCACTAATATGCAATAGAGATATGAGAGGGATTTGTAACTGACAGATGCATTAGGACTAGATTGTGCCTCAGCCCAACTCCTCCTTGAGCCCAGATTTGTACAGTAATATTTTGTCTAAACAATCCAGACATATAATCCATGTGACATTCTGCAACACTGCCAACCTCTATCCTAGATGAGTTACCACTATTAGTAGAGCACATAAAATAATGCAAAATAAGCCCTTTTTGTGTAAAAGAGTTACACAAAGCTCAGCAATGACCACACACAACCACCACCATATGTGAAACTCTAATATTGCAAAACAATACAGCTAAGACACTGCCTGCATTTTCATATTATACCTCTTATTCTCTTTATTCACTCAAATAAACTGTATGTGACCATATTTATTCAATCATCAGAAAACTAATGAGAGTATAAATGTAGCCAGCCATAAAAAATAAATGCCCAACAGCCAATGTAGGTTATGTATTAAGATGTGGGTCCTCTCAAGGCAGGTTATTTCTGTAGGGACTTCATCCTCACAAATTCTCAAGCATCTATGGTGTTACACAACAGATTGCTCTGTCAGGGCTTCTGCCTCTGAATTCCAGGTGTGCTCAATTTTGCATCTGTTACTTCACAAATGCATCAGACTTGAACGGCAAACCATATGGCTTCCTTTACTGGACCTACTTTCAATCACAAATATGCACAAATTATCAGTACAGAGGCTGGTGCCATCTGAAAATGCCAAGAGTGAATGGTGTTGGGTTGGGTGCACAGACATAACTCAACATGAGTTTACAACAGCCCTGAACGGACTGCTGGGTGCTTCCCAGCTGACCCTGATCTGTGCTATCTGGATAACAAATGTGCACATTTAGAATAGCCTGTTTAGTTACTGCTCTGAGCTGGGGATCAAACAAGTTACAAACAGCCCTAAGTCCGAATACAGTAGTGACACGCAGCAATGGTATCATTATCAGGCAATAATTCTATGCCTATCACTGACTCCCACTGGCAATAAAAATGACAGCCTGTAGCAAAGTGGCTAGTAACAGACACTAGCAAGGGGATAGCAAATTACAGTAAGTACCATGATTATATCTTCAATTAGCATTGTGTGTGAATGTTGAGTCCATGTGTGTGTCTGCGTGTGTGTATAAGCATCCCAGCGATGAAGTGTGAATGTGCGTCTCTGGTCACTAATCCTCTAGCAAAGAACAATTAAGTAAAAACACAAACAAACAAAAATAAACCAAGAATGTTCATATTTTAAAATTGTTTTCTGGCACTGCTAGCTGATGAGCTATTATGAAGCGTGTTTTCACTGCACAGCACTTCTTTTTATAACACAGTCATGGATCTCCAAACATTCCCTCAGGACGAGATACTTCTTAAGAATGGAACTCTCTGAAAGTCAAAAATACTAAAACACTCCTATATACTCCCTCACACAATGGAAAAGTGTTCAGAGACGAAGATCTACTTAAAATTTCTAAACAAGGAGAGAATAGAAATTTTTTGACCCTGCATATTCATAATACCTTAAGAAAGACTTTTGTTGAAGTGGTTGTTATATTTTTACATCAAGGGTTTATCATAAACACTGCTTGAGGCAATCTCAGATTATAAGGGTTTTCTTACACAAAGAAAACAAAAATTCATGCTGCTCCACTGGCACTTATCTAAATTCTATATTTACTTTACAAATAGTAAAATGTCAACAGGCAAAAGTGTAAAAGACAGCCACAAATTAACATTATTTAACAACATTCAGAACCAGTCTAATTTTATAATGATCAGAAAAAGGTTACAAACATTTAACACAAAGAAAAATAAGAGATCTGAAAATTCAAAATTGAAACCAAAGCTAACACTATTGGAAATGTTACTGTGTTGTTCATTTAAGCTTCTAAGTCCTTTGACTGGTGATATAAGCTTAGTGCAAATCAAAGCAAAAAGTAGCGTAGCATCAAAGTTTGCTCACATCATCTGGCTTTCTCAATTTCTCCCTGCTTCCTAGTGTGAGGCTGGCTGTATTCCAAAGTTATTTACTTTCTTGTTTCAACTTAGGCAATGAATTCTACAGTCAAGAGCATCATATGCTTTCTTTCTTTTAGCCAATTGTATTGATTTAGTTCTTTCTCATTGGCAGATAAATTCAGCTTATGTAGCAGCAATTAACCAAAGGGAGCATTAACAAGATCCACGAGATATACGGAGTTTGTTTAAGCCCCCTGGACTATCCTTAAAATCTGACTTTAAGACTATTTTTCATTTATGCAAGACCAGAATCTCACTTGCCCCACCTCATTAATCTTTAATGCAATATCATGATTTATAGCTATTGGTGTAATTTTCATAAGCATGAATCCTACCATTATTAAAGTGACTTAAATTTTTAAAAAATAGCCACTATGTTTGGGGGTCAAAGATTTAATAGATGTTCACAACCCTCACCCATGAAAAATCAGGTCATAAGAGAGTGTGGTTCTAGGACTCCTGAAACAGGGAATCCACAATAAGGAATCACATAAAATATTGCTTTGTAACAGGTTTAGGTTTGCATATGTTAACTTATTCTATGTGATTGTCCCACCTCCAGCCAATTTACTAGTTACCATTACTTATGCAGGAATAAACTAAATAGAATAGTACAAAGTAGATTCTTTGGCCATGTTGGGACTAAAATAATGGGTTAAACCAAGGGTCAAAGAGAAGAATTTGCTGCCATGGCCTTAATAATGGGTATTATTCAGATTATTAACTATTGGGCCATTATGATTTAATAAATAATATTTACACCATGTCTTAATATTACCCCATCCTAAGATTGCTAAATTTGTCATTTGTTTATCTGAGTAGACAAATTTTCTCTCTATGTACCTGGATTTTAAGAATTCCTTCTAGCAAAGAGCTGTAAAATCACAAACAATATGCAGCATCCAACTTAATTGACACTCCTATTTCTGAATTACAAGAAAGATAATCTTGTCTAGGAATTTGACCTCCACAAAATTGATATAATATACATCTTTGGCATTCTCAATAGATATATCCTCAGAATTGTATAATCCTCAAAATTATGAATTTTTCTAATTGAGAAACAGATTCTGGGCAGCTGGCTAGGTTTCCTCACCAGTATATTAAACCTACCTAATTTCCAGCCTTGCAGCCATATAACTGAAATTCATATTGGCACTCCCAAGGGTCATATCATTTAATGTCTTTAGGAAGTAGATATGTTTACAGACATTGGGATCCCTCAAGAAATGTCAGAACCATAAATGCTCAGTTTACTTATGCCAATTGTTGCAAAAACCCTAAACTTAATAATCTTTGCTTTTGGTAGGAGAAAATAGACTTTTAATGTTAAAGCAACAATTATTTAAACATGCTCAGTAGTAAATGTTCAGCAAAGTTTGATGAATTTCTATTGAAAGTTTATCTAAGTGTAACCTTTCATAGCCAACATAATGAATAGATAGATAGATAGATAGATAGATAGAAAGAAAGATAGATAGATAGATAGATAGATAGATAGATAGATAGATAGATAGATCCATGTGATATTTCTATACATTGTTTTGAAATCTTTTAAAAATAACCTGCAAAGGAAGAAGTGGATAAGGTTAATGTATTATAAAACTCAGGAAAGAAGAAAAGGATAAGTTACACTGAATGAGAATGAAGTAGTTAATCAGGTAACACCTAATTTTACCTAGAGAGAAAAAAGTAAAGGAAACAAAGAGAAAACTACAAAATAAACTATCATTAAGAAAAGAATGAAAGCAAGAATTTCAGCATAATCATGTGCTAATAAAGTGATCAGATAATAAAACAGGGTTATCAAAGATAAAAGATAAAAGAGCAGGACATGAAAATCAGTATATTTAAATTTTCAACCACTTAATGATTGAATCATTGAGCTGCCACTGTTAGGAACCCAGTCCTTAGAACAAGAATGATTTCGTGTTCAACAAGAAACAGACTTGTGATCTGACGCCACAAGGAACTGCTGCGTATTTGCAAAATTCTGAGAACAATAGTTGTTGTCATGTGGAGACTGCTGGTTGTACCCCCCCAATAGCTGTTCTCTTCTTCCTTAATACTTCCTTCTCCCTCCAAATTTTTGCTGGGTACCTTGCCACTGAAAATATTTCAATTTTCCCAGCTTCCCATGCTGTTAGGTACAACCATGGCTTTAGATTCACCAAATGGGATATAAGGATAAGTCACATAGTGGTTTCTAAATGCTTTAATTAAGAGGCAGCTGATGCCTACCTTTATCCCTTTTTGATTTGCTCTTTCTTCTTGCTTTCTGAATGCTGATGGGCTGACAAAAGCTGGACTAACCCTTGTTCTCCGTCAGGTGATCTGAACAATAGAAGACACAAAAAACAGTAGAACAAGACAGAGGAAATCTGAGTCCTGATACCATACCTGCCCTAAGCTATCTACCTCTAGACTATGACCTGAAAATAAATATATTTCCCTCTTGTCTAAGCCACTGCTAATTTTTGTTTTGTTCTGTTTTATTTGTTTAATCTCTAAGAGCTGTCCCTAATCTTTTCTGAAACCTGCTGATATTCATAACCCTTGCAATTGCTGACAATTAGTTATTTAGACAGTGATCTCAAGCAAGTACATGTCTGTTGTTTAGGAAAAGAAGCTAGGCTTACAAAATTGGCTTTTTATCAATATCTCTGTCTTCTACAGGAAATAGTTCTACCAGTCTGAATTTTCAGGCTTTCTCCACCAGTGACTAATTCTGGTAACAACCTGACTTGAATTGGCCACGTTTATTTCTTGGTCAGAATTAACATGGGGAAGGTCTCTGTTCATTCCTGGTCTAGTCTCTTCATTCTGTCTATGAGAGAAAAAAAAAAAAAAAAAAAAAAAAGGGACATTAACCTTCAGACTCCCAAGCAAGAATAAGGGAATAAGGTAAGTCAGGTTCCACATTTTGCTCTTGCAACTGGATTTCGAAATTCAGGAGAGTGGGGATGGAGAAGGAGGTCCATTTTGGTCTCAAGACCAAGCCCAATTCTGCAGTTGAGCTAAACTGAATAGGACAGTTATTTTAAACTCATCCTGCCTTGCTGTGATAGTTCTCAACTTAGATAAGAGTCTTGAGAAGAAGAGGAGTGAGTGATTAGACTAGCCCAGGAGTAATATTATGAGCTGCCCCACAGTATAGCGGCAAGGTCATATCAGGTATATGATTAGTCCTTAATTCTCAGGTTCTATATATTTGTCCATTTAAAATAACTATGATTTTATAAAAATTGTATGTTTTTCTTCTTCCTCTTTGGGTCTGTGGTTTAAAAAATTATATCAAATAAAACAACACACAAAAGTATCACCACTGTATATATTAGTTATCTGAGCTTCAGATAAAGCACAACAAAATAGCACAATTTTCAATTCACTGAGCAGTGTCTTCAGTGATATTAATAGGAATGCAATGCCCAGGGAAACAAGTGTCACACTCCAGGCATTTTTTTTTTTTTTTTTTTTTTTTTTTTTTTTTTTTTTTTGAGGCGGAGTCTTCACTCTGTCCCAGGCTGGAGTGCAGTGGCACCATCTCGGCTCACTGCAAGCTCCGCCTCCCGGGTTCGCGCCATTCTCCTGCCTCAGCCTCCGGAGTAGCTGGGACTACAGGCGCCCGCCACCGCGCCCGGCTAATTTTTTGTATTTTAGTAGAGACGGGGTTTCACCGTGTTAGCCAGGATGGTCTCGATCTACTGACCTCGTGATCCGCCCGCCTCGGCCTCCCAAAGTGCAGGGATTACAGGCGTGAGCCACCGCGCCCGGCCTTTTGTTTTGTTTTGAACATACATTCAACACCTTATATATTTCTAAGAAGCATGCCAGGGAATAAACCTTATACAGCAGACAGTAGTTACATGTTATTACATTCCAGTAGATGGGAAAATCCGGAGTTGTGTACCATTACAGAGTACCATGCCAAGCTATACTGAACCCTGAGACAAAAGAAAAAAAATCAGTTATACTGTTGCTGCCTTTACTTAAAATTTTGATAGTTTGTTTATTATGAATTGTTTGCACTAAATTTTGATTTTGTATATATTGCATTAAAATATTATCTTGGCCAGGTGCACCAGCTCATGAATGTAATCCCAGCACTTTGAGCAGCTGAGGCGGGTGGATCACAAGGTCAGGAGATCGAGACTATCCTGGTCAACATGGTGAAATCCCGTCTCTACTAAAAATACAAAAATTAGCTGGATATGGTGGCGTGAACCTGTAATCTCAGCTACTCAGTAGGCTGAGGTAGGCTTATCACTTGAACCCGGGAGGCAGAGATTGCAGTGAGCCGAGATTGTGCCACTGCACTCCAGCCTGGGCAACAGAGGGAGACTCCGTCTCCAAAGGAAAAAAAAAAAAAAAACTTGATTGCTGAGTTTATTAGCTCCTCTTTTAAATTTGGAACTCAAGATGAAAGTGTATGAGGATCTATAAAATGATCTCGTGGGTTTCAGCCTAGTCCTAGCCTGCATTTCAGAACCTAGCACTGGCTATTTGTATGACTTCTGTCAAGCTCATCTGCATTTCCGAATCTTAGAACACCAGCAGTGTAATACCAGTTGATGCTTTCTTGCTTCACATTATTATATGATAATGAGGAAACGCCTGTGCCATGCATGATCTCTGAAGAGGTGGCATTAAATAACTTCAATCAGTCTTGTTGTTGCCCTAAAAAATACAAGTCCTTTACGTTTGCTAGGCATGTTTATAATAGAGTCGGTCAAACTATCTGTGATAGGAGCTATGTGGTCACATCAAAAAGCTGCGAATCAGGTGAATAGTAAAAATGGCGAGCCCCTTTGGAGGGATTCTTCTTCTTTTTAAAAGGAAGGTGTGTAGAACTACTAAAACCTGCAGCTATTTAATAAGAACCAGCATCTGTACATTGCTTGCTTCAAATTACACAGCATCATCCTAGTGCCAGTCCAGGGCTTCTTACATGCACTGATGCTGAAAGCAGAGACATAACAAAAGGCTGCACTAACACTTTTCTTTGCCTCCAGCAACCACTCAATGTTCTGTTTTATTTTATTTGGCTTTATTATTTGGCTTTTGGCTGACCACCTAAATGACCAGCCTGCAGCGACAGCAAACATGGATCCCTTTGGCGAGACTGATGAGACCACTCTATCAATCCTCATACACTCCACCTTGTGGTGACCACAAAGTTGGGGTGAACCCCTCTTAAGGATCCACATACGGACCCACAACACAAGCACATACCTCCTTACAAGATGGCTGCTGTCTAGAGAGTAGAGATTGTTGGCAAAGAACAATGGGTATCTTTACAGAAAAAAGCATTACCTAAACATAAGATTTTGTCAGGTAATGACCTCACAATTTTCAAAGTATCTCACAATTGCTGCCTGGTGGTGATTATAGGGTAGGATGCAGTGTACTTAGTAGAAAGTCCAGATTAGGGCAGTGAGAGAGGTGAGGTGTCTGTCAGGACTGACATGCAATGAAAGATTATAAAAACCTGGTTTCTCCCAGCCTGACAATGAGCATAGTTAGAAAGAAACTTAATTGCACTATTTAAGATTAGGAAAGGTACAGGGGGAACAAAGTTATCAATTCCAAGCTTAAAATGCCATTGCACAATATGAGAATAAGTACTCATATGAATGGCGCAGCAAGAAAATTTAAAAACCAATAAAATGAAATACTTCTGCACACAGTGGAATTCAGTGCTGCAGGAGATCAGAGAGTCAAATGCAGTAGCTGTATTTTAAAAGGAGGCTGAATAATTTTATGACCACTGTAAAAAAGGAGACAGGCTTAAATTGCTGCAGGAGGTTAGAAATAAGGAAAAACTTTATAACTGCAAAGGCAGTGAGACTCTAGAGTGGGCATAATCTTAGTATTTTGATACGACACCTTTTGTAAAAAAAATTAAGATTTGTCACTCCTATTAGCCAAACCAGGGATCTGCTCAACCTTAAAGCCCATGACCCTTTGTTTTGCTCTGTGTTGTCCTGCCATCTTTTGTCTTTCAAGTTTATGGCATTGCCAAGGCAGTTTTCATGAACACTCTGGTGATCCTTTTCCCAGAATTCATGCACACCAAAGTGATTGGCCAGACGCTGTTTGCTTTGTACACAGATTCCTGAAACGTACTTTATGCCTTCAGTCTCTCCTCCACTTCAAATCACATTATAGCCCCAAGGAGTAACGGTGAGCAGACTTCAAACTACACACAGAAATTCCATTAGATTTCAAATCGGTTGCCTTAACCTCTTATGTACCGCAGACCACAATAATCCATCAGCACACGCTGGTTTAGCCACATTCTACCTGTTCTTAATAGCCAAGAGTGAGCCTCTAGATAAATTATGACTTTCATTCTGCTGACTGTTGATTGCTTCACATTCCCTACCAGATTATTCCTCGGTGGTGGTGCCCAAAATAATTCCTCACATTTTGTGTAACATTTCAGAAGCTACAGTACATTTCTATATCCATATCATTTGATAATCACAGAAGCTCACTAAGGAAGTCAACGTAGAACAGATATTAATATCTCTTTTTTAAAAATGAGAAATCTAGCCTCATTTCTGCTTGAATACTTGCATGTTCAGATTTCTGGTGCTTTTCAATACACAAAATGATGCACTATAGTTAAGCATTCCTGATCGTTTTATTTAAAATCCTCCACCTTCCTCGCTACTTAAGTGTTCCACCATATCTAGAATGATCTGCCTTTTTCCCTTAATAGTCTAAGCTCTTAGAATGCTATTTATTCTATTAAAAATATTTATTCACTTAAACTAATCTTGTACCCCAAGCAATGATTCTTAATACATAAATTTTTCTAGGACTCTTTCTTTAGTTTTCTGAAAAGCATATTTGCATTCATAACATTCCAACAAATAGATAAGTGAGTAAGATCCATAGGTTACTCATTTCGAATGCCTCACAGATTCTGGAACATCTTCCCTATGAGTGTTGATGCTTTCATTCATTTATTCAATAAATATTTGAGTACCTGCTAGGTGCCAAGACACTGAGAATATAAAACAGAGAATAAAACAGACTAACATTCCTGCCCTCATTGAGTTTAGATTCTAACTAGGAAGACAGATGGTAAACAATATAATTAAGAAATTTATAGTGTTGGATAGACTAAAACATATAAATTAGGTAAATAGGAAAAGAAATATTAGGATAGAGACAAGGAGTTGAAATTTAGATAAAGTGATTATGTAAGGCTTCACTGAGAAGACGACTTTTGAGTAAAACCTTGATTGAAGCAAAGGAACTAGCTATGGAGATGTCTGAGGGAAGAGCTTTCCATATAAAGGAGTAGTAAGTTCAAAGGCCCTGGGATGGAGCCATGTCCGTGTGTTTTAAGTAACAAGAAAAAAGCCTGTGTGGTCAGAGTTCAGTGAATGAACACAATCGTGGTAGGAGGTGAAATCAGAGAGGCACTAGGGATAATAATATAAGATCTGATAGCAGATGAAGAGCCATGTGAACAGAACATGATAGGAACAAATTTATACTTTACAACATCTCTATCTTCACAGTTGAAAATAGGCCAAAAGGGGCAATGGAAGAAACAGAAACATCATTAGGTGTCCCTTAATCCAGGCAAGTGACTCAGCAGTTGTGGGGGGTGGTGAGAATAGGATAAATTTAAGATATATTTTGAAGGTAGAATCAATAGAATTTAGGTCAAAGTAGATGTAAGATGCCAGAGAATGGGAGGAGTCAAAGACAACACCAAGATCTTAGCTGGAAGAAGTAGGTAAATGAATTCCCCTATTCACTATGATGTGGAAGACAGATGTAAGAGCAGAAGTGAAGGTGGAGGGATATCAGCAGATTTGTTCGGGAGTTGTTAAGTGTGTAATGTATAGACATCGCCATGGAACATCAAGTAGGCATTTGTGTATATGGGATATTTGAATGCATTTAGATATTGAAGTTCAGAGGAGAGGTCCAGGCAGGAGACTAAATGTAGACATTAAAAGCATGTAGATGATGGTATTTAAAGACATGAAATAGGGTGAGATCCCCTTTTGTGGGGAAGGGAGGGAGAATGAATAGAAAAGGGAAAAAATTTAAGAAGTCCCAACACATTTCAACATTTAGAGACTGGGAAGACAAAGAACACAGCAAAGAAGTATCTAAATACTAAAAGGAAAGCTAGGTAATTGTGATTTAGAAGTAAAGTGAAGGAAATATTTCAAGGGCAGAGTGGTTACCTATGTCAAAAGCTTCTGATTAGGCTTAGCAATAAGGAAATCATAGATAACCTGGTAAGAATGGTTTCAGTGGAGTAAAGGAGGCAAAAGATGGTTTGAGTGAAAAAGAAGAGTAGGCTGGGCATAGTGGCTCATGCCTGTAATCCCAGCACTTTAGGATGCCGAGGCGGGCGGATTGCCTGAGGTCAGGAGACCAGCCTGGCCAACATGATGAAACCCCATCTCTACTAAAAATACAAAAATTAGCCGGGCGTGGTGGTGGGCACCTGTAATCCCAGTTACTCAGGAGGCTGAGGCAGGAGAATCGCTTGAACCCAGGAGGCAGAGGTTGCAGTGAGCCGAGATTGTGCCACTGCACTCCAGCCTGGGTGACAGAGTAAGACTCTTTCTCAAAAAAAAAAAAGAAAAAAAAAGAAAGAAAGAAAAAGAAGAGTAATTGGAAACAGCAAGTCAGCACATATAGATGACCCTTTCAAAGAAAAATGAGGAATACCCAGAGGATGAAGTGGGGCCATGAGAGGGGTTTTGTTTTTTTTTCTAAGGATGGAAAAATAACAAACAAACATTTATAAACTAACTGGAATAATCCAACGGGGGTGGGGGAAGGGTGAGCCATGAATGAGAGGGGAGAATTGCCGTTGTTGTTGTCTTTGAGTAGAGAAGGCAGGATGAGGTTTAATCATACATGGAGTATTTGGTCTTAGCCAGAAATAGCCATAGTTTATTTACAAAGAAGAGAAGGTAGGGTATGTGGGTTAAGACACAGGTAGGTGATGAGAGCATGTGGAGGTTTTCTCCTGATTGCTTTTATCAGTAAAGTAGAGACCAGGTCTGTCAGGTGAGGGTCAGGATAGATGCGGAGAGGTTTGGAGGACGGAAAGAGAAGTATATCGCAGTAATCTTGGAGACTGGGAAAATAAGTAGATTGGTAGGACAGCTGGCACCATTAAGACCCACTTTGAAATTAATAATCACGTGTTAAAAGTGAAACTATTCATCTTGATTGTGTATTTGGTCCCACTTACTTTAGCTGCCTGGGTTTAAGCACAGAGTAGTCAGAAAGCTTGTTTTAACCCAGGTTTTGATTTGGTCAAGTGAGTATAACCAGAAAAGCAGAGAGGGGCAAGGGAGTTGAAAGTATTTGCAAGTAAGTAAGCATGTTGATTGATTACAGGATTTAAACGTGAGAGAGGATTAGGAGAGGAGGTTAGGGACAGAGAAAAGGTAGCAGGAACTTGGGGCAGAATGGGAGGTGGCTGTTGAAAGATTGCTGCAATTGAGGTAATTGAGGGAATAAGCTAGGAAGATAGGCATAGAGTGGTAACCAGTTAATGGGTTGTTGGAAACTGCAATAATGGATGGGTATGAGTAATGAAAAGATCAAGATTGTAGCCACAGGAGTGGTTGGCCTTTTGCTCCAGAAAAGTCAGTGTTTCAGGAAATGAGAAGAAGTAAGACAATGAGGATGAGAGTCTGGAATGGTTTGGGATTCCTGAGCTTCTTTTAGTAACTGATATGAGCAGAAGCAAAAGTCATGATGGGATTAGTTCTCCTGGTACCAAGTAACATGATGGAAGAGGGGCTGGAAGTATTAGGGGAGGGGAGCTGTTGCCAAGAGCTTGAATTCTGGAGCTCCCCCTTGACTCCTAATGAGGAAAGCATGGGAATGACAAAGGGCAATCTCATTCCTAGGGCACAGCTACTCTCCTAGACTCTGCTGCTGTGGGCCTGTGGAGGCATGGCCTTCTCTAGTGCTCTGGGTCCTTCTGGACATCTGCCAACAAGTTCTTCCAGGCTGCAGAGGCTGCAAAGGCCATTGTGATGGTTCTTCTTGGTCTCCACTTCCTTCTGCAATGGTAGCCAGGGTCATCTACAGAAAGTGAAATCACTGAGGAGGCTTAGGGAGAGTTTTAAAGGAAACTCTGAATGTATACATCTCAGCTGTTCAATAGAGTATACGAAATATTTAGCAAACAATTTTGGAAAGAGGGACTATTGAGAGGCCTATAGCTAATAATACCGATAATTTCTAACTCCTTCTCTTGATCTGGCTGGTCATCCCTGGTCACACACACAAAAAAAATGTTTCCCAAGTGATAACACATTATAGGATCTTAGACCGTATTTCACCACACACATAGTTCAATCATGAGGAAACCGTGAATGGTAGTAAACCCCACACTGTCTTCCAGATAGGGTTGCTAGATAAAATAAAGGAGGGCCAATGAAATTTAAATCTTAGATAAATTACAAATAATTTTTTAGTGTAAGTATGTCTCATGCAATATTTGTATTTACTGTATTTTTATTTGCTATATCTGATAACCCTACCCCTAAAGGAATTCTTAAAAATGGATAGAGATAGACACATGGCTAACCTTGGCCTGTCTTAAAGCAACAAACCGGCCAGGTGCAGTGGCTCACGCCTGTAATCCCAGCACTTTGGGAGGCTGAGGCGGGCGGATCACGAGGTCAGGAGATTGAGACCACCCTGGCTAACATGGTGAAAACCCTGTCTCTACTAAAAATACAAAAAATTAGCCGGGCGTGGTGGCAGGTACCTGTAGTCCCAGCTACTCAGGAGGCTCAGGCAGGAGAATGGCGTGAACCCAGGAGGCGGAGCTTGCAGTGAGCCGAGATCGCGCCACTGCACTCCAGCCTGGGCAACAGAGTGAGACTCCGTCTCAAAAAAAAAAAAAAAGGCAACAAACCGCAAATGAATACGGCTCTGAAACAACGGAAAGGCTTTGTACCTCCTTCTCCCAAGTTACCCATTCGAGGTTTCCCATGTCACACATATAATCGAAAAAGACTCAAGTAAAGCTGAAATAAGTCAATAGTCACCTAAGAGGTCCCTTCTCTGCTCTGTCCCATACGCTCCATTGTTCCCCATATCCCCATGGAGTCTTAGGCAATAGAGAGAGAGGCAGTATAAGAGGATGGATCTGGTAAACCTAAGAAGGTGGTGTCAAGGAGATTTTGTAGGCATGGGACAAAAGAAGGGACCCTGCAGGAGAGCCCCTTAGAGGATATTTCTACCCCACTGTGCCCCTCTCATGACACTGACATCTTCTACTGGGTCTCTGGTATAGCCCTGGGTAAATATTCTACATTTTTCACCCTAATAGGTATTTGAGAAAAAGAAAAGATGAGAAATGGAAGAGATTTTTCCTAATAAAATGTTTCAAAATTCCCAATTTAAATATAAAGGATTTAGAGCAGCATGTTAAGCATGTATTCTATTTACTTAGAGCAAAGATCATGTTCCCTGATTATCGAAGGCCAGCAGTTACTAGAACCTACCCTGTGTCATTACCTAATGGCATAAGTCATATGGGTGGCTGAAACACGAAAGAAATACTGTATATTAAAATCTGCTATCAATCCAGTAGGGAAGAGCCAGCTGGATAAATCAGAATACACTTCAAATAATCACTATATATGAACCTGCAAATTTATCCACATCCCTATCTCAAAAGCTAACACATTTCACGCTCTTTCTCATATTTAAATCTAGATAAGTGAATTTCCAATATTCTTTAAGGATGTAGCTGTTGTTTAACAGTGTGATTTTATATTTATATAGCGCCTGTTATCATAGGATCTTAGACCACTTTTAACAGCTTAATTCAGTATTAATAATCATAAATAAACAATACTTTCAGCTGCATTATTCTACTGGGCAACTAGACAGTAACACATTTATTTCCTGGACATTTGGAAGTTCCTGCTTTGTCCTCAAGGAGAAAAAGTAGCCAAATCCTCTAATCCCCCAGAGAAAAATAAAAAATAATGAATGCCAGCCAACAGGACAAAACAGTGATATTTCCAAACAAACTCCACTTGTGGGAACCTCTAGGAAACCATTTTATATGTTCCAGGAAAGAGGAAATTGATTTGGCAATGTGGTGGGAAAAAAATGGACATTTATGTAGGAAAGGAAACCAAGATTCTTGTACAGATTAGGCTATTTGGATAAATTTGTGCTTTTAGATTAATGTGGCAACTCCCCAAAATATGACTATAACCAACCAACTTGGAAATGTGTTTTATGAGAACACATATTTGGACACAGTCTCCTCTTTAAACCCTGTACCTGGAACAATTTTATCCTCTCTCTACACCCCATAATCTTACTCTACCCAACAATGTAGTGGGCATGGTTATTGTATCACTAATAGCTGATGTCTATTGCAGTGTATGCCTGTTCCTAAATTCCCCAGTGACCCTCTCTCATCCTACTGGATAAATCTGATTCCTTTTACTTTTCTCACCTTCTTACCATTTACTTAATTCTGTCTCAATACAGCATTCTCTTGGGTGCTTACACATACCTTTTCCCAATATTTAAATATAGAACCATTAAGTAATATGGGCTTTGGGTTCCTGAATTAGAGAATCACCATGGAGAATTGAGTTTAAAGTTGTTGGGGAAAGGACAGAAACAACTCCAAGCAAGAAAATTAGCAAGTATACTCTATTCTGTCTTGTAACCCATATGCAGTTCTGTGTGTGTGGAGATTAGCTATAAAACTTGGCAGTCTCTCACCAGATGCTAACAATGATTTTTAAACAGTTCAAATAACTAGGATAACTATGCCTCATTAAATGACACTGTGCATGTCAAACACCTTACAGCACAGTTTATTTTGGTTGATTTGCATACAGAGATCTTCTCGGTGCTGCATCATTTCTTCCATTTTTAAAATGAAATCTCCTTTTGTAAGTTCTTTTTTTTTTTTTTTTCAGTCATAAACACATCAGCCCTCCTTCCCCAACAATGCATGTCATTCACTCGAATCTGGTCACAAAACTGAAGCAGCAGCAGGCCAGGAAGAATTATACATACATCAGCCCTCCTCCCTGCAAAATGCATGTCATTCACTCAAATCTGGTCACAAAATTGAAGAAGTAGCATGCCGGGAAGACAGACTGAACACTGGACATTATTAGACACTGTGGGATTACTTAAGTAGCTCCACAGAAAGAAATTGCATTTTCATGTCACAGTGGTCTGAGATGGATTTAGGACAAGACAAGGCAAGTAATAAGGATGTCTGTTGAATGTCATGAATCCTACTAAATCAATTAGTTGCTAAGATATAAGAAGATTTTCTCTACCCTCTTCCTCACCCTCAGTGCTACAAAGGCCACGAAGTTATCAAGCACGGGGGACTGGAGTGCTCTGCCAATGTTCAGCTGCTGCAGGAGGCTCCTAAATGGAAAATTACTCTGATTGTGAAAGTGCAATTTCAGATGGCAAGCATCATTGACGACACTGAACCTCTCTGCTGAAACTCAGAGAAAGACCCAAGTGTTTATCCCATTCTAAAGATACAATTAGCTGAAGTTTTTATCTCCACATCTGAAGAGCCTAAATCAGACAAGTGTCCTATGATTATTTCTGGTGGAGAAAAGGAGGACTGCATTCCCACAATGGGGCTGGTTTCTTTTTTTTCCCATTAACTGACTTTTTGAATAGGCAACAATTAATCCCTCTTCTCTGCATACAAAGACAAAATTAAAGCTTTGTATTCTAACTTCAATTTGAAGAGTATTTAAGAGTAAAGAATCACCACATGGTCAGCATCTTCAACATTAAAATAAGAGCTTATACAGAATATAGTGACCAGACAATCTTTTATCTCCATGAGAATAAGTCATTTCAGTTTTAATCATCTTTAAGTAATTATAAAGTTTAAATATAGTATTAGTGATTTTGTTTTAAAAAGTGCAAAGAATATGAGAGGGTGTTTTATCCATTTGTGTTACATCGAGAGGCTATACTTAATCCAATCATTTTTCGATTGCACTGGATTTTTTAAATACTTTGTTTTGGAATTTAATGTAAATATAGAGTGAATTCACTCTCTTTATATTTGCTTTTACAGGCCGAATTTGATTTTTGAAAACTTCCAAATTCATTTGAAAATTCATCAGTCAAGTCCAGTAAACAAGAGTCCCCAGTGACTACTCTGGAAATCAACACTCACTCCTTAATGAGCAACATGTTTATCATGTCCATTTAGCTAAGCAACAAATATTTATTGACTATGTATCAGAGAGAGAGAGAGATGGGAAATGGGAAATTCCCATCTCCCAGATGGGAAATTCTCCTTGACCGCTTCACAGGCCTTGAGACAAGGGTGCCTCACTTACTCAGTCTGCAGCTCTCAGCTGGGACAGGGAGCATGCAGGTGAGCAGGCACAGGAGTTGGGACAAATGTTTCTGGGTGCCAGCAGGAACAGAACTCCATGCAACCCTACAGCAGCATCTAGAAGGGTACCTGAGACCCCTGGAGCCCCAGAGGGTGTGTTACCATGTGTTCTTTTAGCTTTGCCATCCATAGGTGGCTTAAATGTTAAACAGCTGAAGTGCCCATACCTGTGCCTCCCAAGTTCTTGCTTGGCATCCGGGAAGAATCAGGTCACATGAACGAATTGAAGGGTCATAGGTCACATGAACCAATTGATGGGTCATGAATATGGAGGATTTTATTGCCTATGAAATAGGCTTTCAAGGGGAAAGGGAGCTGGAAAGGGGTGGAGTGAGAAGGTGTTTTTTTTGTGGAGGCTGGCCATCCCCTGCCAGGTTCTTCTCTGAAGCCCCAGCATCAAGCCATCCCTCTAAAATCAAGCTGCTTCTCTCGGACATTTGGCTACTTCTTTTCTTTTTTCTCTGCTGCTCCTCTGCCAGTGGAACCTGGGGTTTTTATGGGAACTTAGGGTTTTTATGAGAACCTGGGGTTTTTATGGGGTTTTAATAGGATGGAGGGTAGGCCAGGCCAGGGCAGTTTTCGAAAAGGCAACGTTCAAGGGGGGAAAATGGGGATGTAAAGTTCTCACTTTGGGCCATGGTTCCAAGCTTGAGGGTGGGGCCCTCCCAGGAACCACCCTCTTCTGCTCAATATTTCCTTCCCTTAGTTGGACAATTCTAGCACCTTAAATTGTTTATAGCAAAGTGCTCTTAGAGTACTTACAAATGAATGATTAATTTCAGTTGAAGGGATCATGAGAAGAGAAAGTTTAATTTGGTCTGGGTCTTGAAAGATGAGTGAGAGTTCAACAAGTATGATCAGTGAAGGATAAGAAAGTAAGCATATGTCAAACAAATGTGAAGATAAAGTCACAGAGCACAAGAAAGTACATAGTGTGTTTATGTAATATAGATATCCTTTTGTAAGTCAAGAGTTATTTGTAAAAGGGTCCTGACATGGTGGCTCACACCTGTAATTCCAGCACTTTGGGAGGCTGAAGCGGGTGGATTACTTGAGGTCAGGAGTTCGAGACCAGCCTGGCCAACATAGTGAAACCCCATCTCTACTATAAATACAAAAATTTAGCCAGGTTCTATGGAGTGTGCCTGTAATCCCAGATACTTGGGAGGCTTAGGCAGGAGAATCACTTGAATCTGGGGGGCAGGGCTTGTAGTGAGCCAAGATCCCGCCACTGCACTCCAACCTGGGTGACAGAGTGAGACTCCATTTGAACAACGACAACAAAAGAGTTACTTGCAAAATGTAAGGCTAAAAAGTAGAATCATGGCCACCTAGAAATGTACATCTGAATAGGCCTGTGAGACCATCCAATTCTACTCCCTAGTTTTATAGATGAAGAAACAAAAAGTAGCTAGAGTGACTTGTAAAGATCACAAGGATAACTACTTCTAGCCAGAATTGGACCCAAATACTCTGTCATCCAGACCAGTTTCTTTTGCACCATCCCATGTGTAGGCTGGCATCATATTGTGGAAGGTGGCTCTGGTGAGTGTTGGAAGTTTCTGAGAGGAGAGTGATATGATCCGACATGCGTATCACACCAGAGAAAACCCTGAGGCTAGTGAGAAGGGACTGGATAGAGAAAGGTTGGTGAAAAAATTTCGGCAGTCATCTGAACCACAACTGTGATGACTGAAATAGAAAGGATGTGATGGATTCAAGTGTCATTTCAAGTATGAAATTGCTGCCGCTTGGTAATGAGAGAGAGGGGATAATTACAGATCATGAGCAAGCTGTAGAGCCTGGGTGAAGGTGGGTGTTATTCCATCACCTGGGAAGTGAAAAGGAGAATGAAGAAAGACTTAGAGGGCTAAACAGGTTAACTTTGTGTTCTCCTATCCTGGTGAATGGAACTTAATCACTCATCAGAAGTTAGGGTCTAGCCGGGTGTGGTGGCTCATGCCTGTAATCCTAGCACTTTGGGATGCTGAGGCGAGCAGATCACCTGAGGTCGGGAGTTCGAGACCAGCCTGACCGACATGGAGAAACCCCATTTCTACTAAAAACACAAAATTAGCCAGACATGGTGGCACATGCCTGTAATCCTAGCTACTTGGGAGGCTAAGACAGCAGAATCACTTGAACCGGGGAGGCAGGGGTTTCAACGAGCCAAGATCCTGCCATTGCACTCCAACCTGGGCAATAGAATGAAACTCTGTCTCAAAAAGAAAAAAAAAAAAAAACAGGGTCTAGTCTTTGCTTCACGTTTCTGGCCCTTAGAGAATACATGCCAAGATCAGTGGCAAATGAGGCCAAATAATCAACTTTATTAATGGCTGGTGAAGAACAACAACAAAAAGAGAGGTTTCGAGCACTATACAGGAGATCTACCAAGAGCACTCTTAATTTTTGCTCCAAGTCAGTCTTCCGCAGGGCAGATTCTGAGTAGTCGTCTCCATCAGCATCAAGGAGCACCTTCCCAAACTCAGACAGAGGTGAGACAGACAGATAAAATGGCAAGCACATCTGCCAAGAAGAGGGGCCCAGTCCTGTGGATGCGGGTGGAGACAAGATGCAGAGGAAACCTCTCCACATAAGCACAGACAAAGGAAGGGGAGGTTTCCTACCTGGATTTTTCTTTAGAAGACAGCTGCCCTTCCTTTTAATAAATAATAGTCCCAGGAGTATCCAACTCTGGCCAAGTGGATCGACCAATCCACCTCCTCAAAGTAAACAGAGAAAGAGGCAGGAGTTTCTTTCTCAGTGTGAACCTGCAAAAGTCAAACTTACAGCAGAATAAAAAGAACAGAAAATTTCTGTCCCATATTTTTAAAGTCAGAAACCTGAGAATCATCTTCTCGCCTGATAGTTTTCTCCTATTCTCTTCTCTCATGATAATCAGGCAATCCCTAAGTCCTATCAGTTCTATCTTCAGATACATCATAACCTTGTCTCCACTTGCCCATCCTCACTGGTATTTTCTTCATGTCCCCTAGATCAGTGCAGCAGAATCTCCCAAATGATGTCCTAGTCTCTGACTTCACAACCTTCCATTTCGTTCTTTGCAATTCTGAGATATTCTAAGACGCAATGTAATCACACTATTCTTCCACTTAAAACTAAGTGCTCCCAGTCAGCTCCAGGATAACATCCAAATGCCTGTCAGTATTGTGTTTATTGCAATTATTTGTTGCCGTATCTTTTTATTCTACTACATTTCTAGTTCTTCGGAGTTCTTGCATTACAGAGATGTTTTCCCATTTATTATTATATTGCCAATGCCTGGCAATGTATCTAAGTACTATATTCAAAATATTTTGACCTGTATACAAGACCCTTCCACATCTGACCCTGACTATTTCTCCAACTTTGTACCCTGTCACGGCCCCACAAATTGCTACTTAACTCTCATATGAGTTCTAATTCCAAGTTTACCAAATTATTTACAGGTGTCTGAGTATTCTTTGCTCTTTCTCCTCACATTTGCTGTCTTTGTGCTCTTCTTTCTATTTCTCTTTTCTATCTAGATATATTTCTTATTTACTACCTACATTTCAAGACAGCAACTCATGCCTCCCTTCCTCCACATAGCTTTTGTTAATCTTAATGCTTACTTTTCATCATACCACTGGGTTCAGACTGAGTAGAAGATTCTTCCCATGATATCTATGCATATTTCTAACACTGCATTTATCAAACTGCTTTACAATGGTTATTTATCTTCTTTCTTCTTATATAGATGTTAAATTTCTTAACTGGTCTTCATCTCTGGAAGCAGGACTAAATGACACACACATAAATTCAGTAACTATTGAATGAAAAAAGAAGAAAAGGAGGGATTGTGGAACAAAAGGAAGTAGAGACTGAGGAAAGAAAGAAGGAAAAAAGAAACAAAGGAAGGAAGGAAGAGTGGAAGAAGGAGAGGAAGACGGGAAATAAATATAGAAAGAAAGGAGCTCAGCCATTTATATATTAAGTTTTTCAATGAACATTCCCTGTGAAATGTTCAGTAGATCCATACAGTAAAGTAGAGAGAAGGCTGAGTATCTCTATTCCTCTGTCTTCCTGCTAATTACTTTGCTTTAATAGACCTTCTGAAACAATTCAATAACTAGAGGGTTTATTCTAAATTGCATTTTAAGTTATTAGGAGACAGAGTAAAAACAAATCTTTTAGGAAAAGCCATTTTTAATTAAATATTTAACTTTCTTCACTTTTTCTTAAGGCCTGTAGAGTTATGCAAGTCCAAAAATGTCTACCACTCAATTAAAAGGTGCAACTATACAAAGTAAGCGAAGGAAAATGCAACTGTTTATAAAGTACTTGTGAATTTGCTGTACCACTGGAAGAGTACCATACCTGTCCACTGTGTTGTCTAGTTGCTGCCTTCTTTCCAGACAGCTGCAACTGACTGTCAGGGTTACAATCATGAAATACAACATTTCAAAAATTAAACTATAGTTCATGGTTTCTTTCTTTTTTGGAGGAGGGGAGGCATTAAATCTTAAAGCCCCAAAAGTCCATTTCTTGATGAAATACAAAAATCCTTTAAAAAATTATTACAGGAATAAATAAGAAAACTGGAATATTTAAAAAAAAACCATTATAGTTAATTTACATGAGTTAAAGCTGGAGGAGGAGCTGATAGTGAATAATAGCTGTCACTTATTAAGGCCTAGAGTACTGCATAAGTAAGTTGTAAGAAAACATGTAGCTTTAGTCTGCAAAGTTCTGTTATTAACATTTTTGCTTCTTTGGAGAAAGAAACAGAACAAAGAAAGTTAAAGTTCCTGTTAGTAATAGCAAATATGAAACATAGCTGACACTTCCAATCAGTATCTGTTTTGTCTTTTCCTTGCCTATTCTCATTTTCATGACAAACTTATTTGACTAGAGTTCTTCATTCAGTCAATAAATGCTTATTGCTTTGCTATTATGTGAACATAATGGCTAGCAAACCACATTCCTTGCCCTGAAGCTTATCAGGCAGATTTTTAAAAATCAAAGAGAAAATCAACGTGTGATCAGGGATAAACTGAGAAAGCAGGGAGTAAAGAACATAATTTTAGTGACATAGGAACTTTAGCAAGGACTTGCAAGTGGCAAGAAGGCAGGGTGGGAGGATCACTGTTATACTGAGATACTGAGTTAATTCAGTAAAGAAGGGTGGCAGAGGAATGGGAAAAAAAGAATCAGAGGACAGAGAGTGGATTTCCTAGTCTGAAAGAACAGCATCCTCAAAAGCAATGAAAAGCATATTTTTAATGAAGTTGCAAATACTTCAATATCTCGTAACATATACTATATGGAAGAAAAAACAGAAGAGGCTGAAAAGGTAACAAAGGCAAGATCATGAAAAATCTGATAAGATATGTTAAGGAGTTTGGATTTTATTCTGAGGACTGTGAATTGTACTTGGAAGCAAGGAATTCCATAATTTAGGTTTTAGAAAGACCATAAGCCATTGGCATGGGAAAAGACAAGATTGGAGACAGTCTGGAGATTGTTTTGGTAACCCAGGTAAGAGGTAACGATGGCCTAACCCAAGACAGTGGAGATGATTTGGAAAGACATGGATAAATTGGAACAGTATTAAGGAGGAAACAATAATGGGACTTGCTATATGTAAGTGTAGAGATTTTAAAAAGAAGAAATATCTCTCTAGGTTATTTATATCATGTATTTTTTATTTTATTTTTGTGTTATGTGATCTGTGGAACCTAATCACTCATGGTGGCTAACCATCCTAAGAAGTCACCCAAGGCAGCTATGTGGGCTGCATCTAGTCATTACCCTGATGGGCTAAGAGCACTAACAAATGTGAAACTTCTTGTCCAACTAACAGTTACATTTTCGTTGCTCTAGAAAAAAAAAAAAATGGAACATTCAAGATTATACCTAGGGAACAAAAATGAAAAATACCTAAAAAGATAAGAATAATGACAAGTTTGTGATTAGTATTCCGCATATAAATTACTAATAGCGTAATAAACAACCCTAAATGCCTCAGTGAATCTGTTGTGTTTCTGAATTTAGTGTGGTGTTTCTGCTCAAATCAAAAGAAGTTTCTATAACTATTATTTTACATGAGTTCACATCCTATGAGTCTTTCTTTGAACTTGGAATTTAAGCAAACCTCAAATCTAATTATAAGCCGTTAGGGTTCTTCTTCCTCCAAAAATCTGAGAATAGACTGAAATCCTTTTCATATTTGCATGAAATTGATATGGTAAGTATAGTTCCCTATTAAGAGACTTCTCAAGCAAAGATAAATGTAAGCACATTTCAAAATGTTCCAAGTATCATCCAGTCTTTGCCTTTTACTACATCAACCATTATCCAAGAAAAAAAAAAAATAGGAAAATAGTTTGTGCCTTGAGCAAACAGAGACGAATAACAGTGAAAATCCAAACATACCATCCTGATAGTCTCTTTTAAGGAAATAAAAGTAACACAGACTTCTGAGAAAATATAAATGCCATAGGGTGCTAAAAATATCAGTTATATAACACGAAGGGAGAAGAGGCAAGGGAGTTGTTCACAAAGAAAAATCTTCCCCAAACCCCACATAACAAGCCAACTCACACAATACTCAAGAGAACATTATTCTTTTACTGCTCCTTCCCTGGATGGCCAAAAGTACAAATCCAGTAAATGTATGTTGATAGGTTTGAGTCTGGGAAAAACAACACCCTAACATTACAAGCCTTGGATATAGCCCAGCAAATACATGGCCAAACCAGAAAATTCTCCAATCATTACAAAAGAACTGCACAAAAAACATGATGCATATATTAAATTACCCTGAGTAGTATTTACTGGCACTACACCTTTTTAAAAAATTGTCTTACGTTTTTAAAATGACAAATTGTTTAAGTAGTTTTAGAGAGGTGAGAAATTAGACACACACCTACCTTGATCTAGCACCCTACCTTAGAAGAACAATAGCTGCCAAAGATATCAGGTTCTCAATCCTGGAATCTGTAAATGTCACCCAATGTGGAAAAAGAGTCTTTGCAGATGTGATTAAGTTAATGGTTTTGAGATGGGAAAATGATCCTGGATTACATGAATGGGCCCTAAATGCAATCACAAGTGTCCTTGTAGGAGAGACACAGAGGGACATTTGATATGGTCAAAGAGGAGAAGGGATGTGACCATGGAAGCAGGGATTGCACTGATGTGGCCACAAGCCACGGAAGCCTTAGGGTTACCAGAAGCTCAAAGAGGCAAAGGAGGAGTCACCCCTAGAGCCTGCATAGAGAGAGGTGTCCTCGCCCACACCTTGATTTTGGCCCAGTGATACTGATTTTGGGCTTCTGACCTCCAGAACCATCATAGAATAACTTTTTCAAGTTTGTAGTAACTTGTTGGAGCAGCCACAGGAAGCTAATACAGATGCCTTGGGTGTAGTAGAGAATGGGGAAATTTCTCATCATTCACTCTGCACTCAGCAGTTCTATACAATGCACTCAGGGCCTTAGGCGTGTAACCTCATAAAAGAGGCAGAGCTTTAACTGCTTTAACTGAAGGCTGTTGAGTGTAGGCAATCTCCTGAGTATCCTCACACCAGAGGAGATTCAAACTTCTGTGGAATCAGAACAGGCAAGCCCACTCAGTAGCACAGTTAGGCAGAGGGTAAGTGACTACATCACTTTCCATGCAAATTACTGCAGCCAGTTCCAACTGGAAACATTGTGGTAGCACCTCAGTTTGTACATCTCACCGGTAGGGAGAACTCAGAGGCCAGTGTGGAGTGATAGGAAGGAAGGCTCCTGGAGTAGGATACTCTTCTGTCAGTCCAGCATTCATCAACAAAGTGACTTTGAGCAAGTTACTAACCTACTTCACAACAGTGTCCTAGGGCAGCTTTGCAATTAATTTGTAAATACCTTTGGCCCATAGAAAATCCATTCAGCCTGTGAGATTTGTATCTCCCAGAGCTACTGATTTGCATACCATGCAGCTATGCCAAGGAGGCAAGCACCTGCCTGCGGTAAATGCAAAGGCAGAGTTCTCTTCCATATACACATTCCCTGGAAAATCCAAATTACAAAGAAAGGAAGAGGGAGACTATTACATTTGTTTCAGTGCCATTGACTGAATCCTATCTGACCCATTCTGATTATGTTTAGCAAACAGGTATACTGGCGAACATTTATTTCCTTGGACCTGAGAGGCTATGGGCAAAATGTGTTCAGATGCTTTTGGATCCTCAGGAAAAGAGCACTGTATAAATCCAGGGGACTATTATGTGAGAGAGACGCAGCCTTTATCTCCCAGTCTTAATAAAGAACTAAGCATAAGGCCTATCTGACTTCTAGTTCAGACACCAAATTGACCCCTCTGGGAGTTAGGGAAGTCTCAATCTCCTTCCTGCCTTATATAGCAGTGGTAATAAAGGAGCGTGAGCTGAGGATTAAGTAAAGTTCACATATTGCCTTGAAGAGAAAAGTCTTGATTTAAGTGCTGAAAATTTATATTAGTGGGAGGGGAAAGACTAGAGAATGGCAAAAGGAATGGAAAGTTACACAAAGTTATAATGAAAAATATAAGTTGAACAGGTCTAAGGAAAAGATGAAAGATCAGACACAAAGTAGGCAGTAGGAAAGGTTTTCTGCGGCTGCGTTGGCTCCATCAAGGAATGCTCCTGTGGGTCCTAAAGGAAAGCACATTCATTAGACAGGAAAAGAATCAGAATTCTAAGTGGAGAAAAGAAAAAAAAAGCAGCAAAAGAATACCAGGGAAGAAGAGAAAGAAAAAGGTTAAAAGGCAGTAAGAGGCATGATGAAACAATAGAGAATGAAACTCTTAAGAACTTTAACAGGATCTCTAAGAGTCCATTAGCTCCCATTCATTATAAGAGCAAGGACTGCTTCCCTGACTTCATGAAATCAGAGTCAGCCCAGCCTGTCACCTTCCCGATACAAAATAATTTGACCAAATCCAATGGATGTGGTCTAGCCTCTTGGCATATGGCAAAAAGAAATATTTTATTCATATTCATATTCTACCATAAAATATAAAATATACTGACCACCAAAACTGTGTTTGTATATAAAAAAGCAATTTAACAGAACTTAGTTGAAAAGTTGAACATAATTATATTGGTTTGCAGGCTCTTACAATCAAGTAAATGGTTAGCTTTTTGTTGATCAGTGGTTTGTTTTTTAATCTCAATCACTTAATCTTTACCTCGATGTAGCTGACAATAGAGCCTACAAAAGGTAAACATTTTAAAATTTACATAAATTGTTAGGGGCTAAGATATTATACCACACTTTGGTATTATACATAGGTAATTCCAAAACCCATCCTGTGGTTTTGTAAAAGTCTTGAACAAAATCCATCAGATTTTGTGGTCACATCTCTCTTTGTGGTGTGAGGTAAAACAGGGGGTCGGAAAGTGACCACATTGGGATTTACTTCACAGTCCAAAAGAAAGACAGAATTTTCCCAGCTCATGTGTGGGCAGATCTCAGATTACACGGCCAATCTGCCATGCTCTATTTCTCCAGGAGTACACTGTCCTTTTGCCTTGTTCCAAATGTACAATTATGCCATATTGCCTATGCAGCATTTTAAGATAAATAAATCTCAGTTTTGTAGCATCATCATTCATTTGCTGAACAAAAGTATCAGACAGGATCCAGTTAAGGAATCAAAACCATACCAGTTATTTTAATAAAGAGAATTTAATTAATGCAAAGAAATTTTAAATAGGATTTACAAAACTGAAAACATGAAGGTTTCCTAGAGGTGCTAAATGTAGAAAGCAACTACCTCCCCAGGGGCTGGAGAACAAGGGGAGATGTTGGGAATATTAAAGTTAGAGCTACCTTGTCAATGTGGTAGTCACTAGTCACAAGTGGCATGGAACACTTGGAATGTGTTTAGCCCAAATTGTGATGTGCTGAAAGAGTAAAATACAAATAAGATTGCAAAGACTTAGTATGAAAAAGGAGGTAAAATATCTCAATAATTTTTAGATTGCTTATATGTTGAAATGATATTTTTTGATACATTGGGTTAAACATATATTTATTTCACCTATTTCTTTTTTACTTATAACAAATCATGACTTCCTTGTAATAGCATTAAAATATCTATAATGTCATTACTAGAAAGTTTAAAATTTCATATGTGACTTGCATGTTATTTCACTGGACAGGGCTGGCTTACAGGCTCAGAGGAAGGCTCCCATGGAGCTTGGACACAGTCTTTGGAGAGGGTGCTAGAGGCTGATGTTAGTGTATCTGAGAGTAAATGATAAGGCTGGTTCCAGCACTGTAAAAATCTGCAAATTGGAACCAATTGCTGCTGAATCAATGGTCCCTGCCACGGTAAAGACACCTCTTGTTACAGTGGTTCTGATAGGGGCGATAGAGAAACAAGGATGAAGTCTTTTCCTTCCCTAGCCTTGCAGGTTTCCTCTATTGCCCCCCAAGTGGCAGAACCAAACAGGGGTTCAACTCTAAGGAAGAAACTGGATGTGCAGGGTCCCAGCCCCAATTGCACAAAGCAAAATATAGAAAGGTGTGTCTGATGTTGAGAGGCAAATAGCTTAATAAAAGATGCAACAAATATTCATCAAGTGTTCGGCATGGTTTTAGATATTAGGGCTACAACCGCAAAGCAGACAAAGTCTCTGTCCTCATCCAGCTTCCATTCTACTGAGACACAGCAGACAATAGGCAAATACATAAACAAATAAGATGATATTTGTCTAGGCATTATGGAAAGAAAAAAGCCATGGCTTAGAAGGTAGCAAGATGAGAGTGGGGTGCGCATAGCTCCCAGAGGGAGCTGAGAGAGGCCCCTGCAAGAGGCCCCTGAACACTTGTTGGTCTGCCAGAAATCCAAATTCTGCCACTAGTTACACCACCTGCATCTCATGGAGACACACTGTCATGATTACATGGTTGCACTAAAATGCAATGCACTAAAATACAATGCAAATATTAATGAAGATAATATTACTGCCCTGGTAGGAAACAGAAAATTAATTTTATCACTGGATAAAGACATGAAAAAACTAGACTTCAAGGACATTCACCTGAGTATTCTGGCAGAAAATCATGACATTTAGTGTTTTCATTGATTTGATAGGTTTATCCTTTAACCCAGATTCTAAGACGTATGAAAGAATGTCTTGGCCCTCCAAGGAAAAGAAGCCATTGAAATTTAGTTTTCTTTTGGCTTGGCATTATACAAAAACAATAAGCCTAATAATCTCATATCAACTCAATGCTGCCCTCAGCCAAGGACAGTGGTGGCAAAGCATCCTTATATACAATCACTGGTTGCATACTTCCAGAGAGGATCTGTCGCCTAATGGAACAGCTGGCTCACTACTCTGATTAAACAAAGTTAGTTCCATGGATTAAATTGTCAGTTCAAGACTTTGCGGACAGCCTTGTTTCATAAAGAGAAAATGAATATTATTTTTTTAAAAAGAGAAACATTTTTACAACTTTGCTATTTTTAATAATCATGACTATTGGCTTGAGAAGGCTGTTGGGGCAAATAATGACTGTCCACCATAAAAGTTACAAAGTTTTAAAATAATAATTATTTAAAAAGATGGGAACAAGATGAGGTTGGGCACTGATTTAGATAATGAGGTCAGTAAACACCCCTCTCAGGAGATAATATTTGAACTAAGGTCCGAAGGGAGGTGGGGGGAAAAATGTCTTCCAGGACAGAAGGAATAAAACTTGCACAGTCTCTAAAAACAGAATGGCCTGGGATTGTAGTTGGAGCATAACTGTCAGGGGAATGATGATGAGGGATGATTGGGACCAGATTATGTAGGGTCCTTGTAAGTCATGATAAGTAATGCGGATTTTAACTTAATTGCTATGGGAACCACTGTAGGATTTGAAGCAGGAGAGTGGTATGATTTGATTTACATTTGTAAAAGGTCATTCTGGCTGCTGTGTAGAGGAAGACTCTAGAGGGGCAAAAATACGAGGAAAACCAGGAAGCTAGTGCAATAGCCTAGGTAAAAGATGATGATGGCTGGGACTCTGATAGTAGCAGTGGAAATGGTAAGATAGGACTGTATTCAAGATACAAATTAGAAGTTGAGCCAACAGTTCCATCAGAGAATGGGCTGATTCATGTAATTCACTTGAGTAAATTGTTCAAATATCTAACATACTTTGAACACCAAAACTATTTTTTAAAAATATTGTTTTCATGGAAATCTTTCAAAATTGTACAAAACATTCCTTGATTTTCTTCTATAGAAAATTCCAACCAAATTTGCAAATTGTTATTTTGACTCAGATCCTGTTCTCCTTTTTTGTCTGCCATCTGATACATTCCCTGTCAATTTCTTGAGTTTCTCAACTCCAATTACTTTCTCTCCATATGTTAAAGATCTTCTTGTTTTGAGGCAAATTTTAATTAGGATGGAAAGACTATTTTTCCATATAAACGAATCTATACATTGGCTATGCCATTTAGGTAGAAACTGCACCTGACTGACTGAGGTCAGCATCTGCCACCCCAGCCTGTCTATCAAGCCTTCTCTTACCAAAGCCCTCGCCTTGGTAAGGTGATAGAATTATCTTTACTTATGAGAACCAAAATTATCTTTGCTCTTAAGACATCAGCCATATTTACCTGCTGTATCCCACCAAGGTCAAAATCAATACAATGCACACTTACAAAAGCCAAGTAACCATTTAGAAAACCTAATCTTCATACTGAGTCCCAATTTCCAGTCCTTGTCTATTTTTACCATTCTCAGCTAATCCACAAAGATGCTAAGGTTTCATTGGGGCCAATAAATGACCTTCCTTTCTTCCTTTCCCAGATTCTAGATGGAAGTCTGAATTAGAAATCAAGTTATCATTTACTAATGGATCTAAACTAGAGCCTGGGGCTTGGATTTAAGGCCAATGACTTTCCTAATATGTCCTCCTGAACTGAACTCAAATCACCATACTACAAACTCACCACCTGGAATGATGAAGGTGAAAGTGAAATTGGAGTGGGATGAAGTGCCTACAGAAAGTGAAGAAGTAAGAGAGAAAATAATACTTGATACTTCATAAAGCTGGGTTCTGAAGAGGAACAGAGAAATGGAGCCATAGCTAAAGGGGATGTCAGATCAATGGAAGATTACATTATGAGAAGGGAAGTAATGGGATATGTTTATATATTCATGGAAATAATCAAGGGAAGTGGGAGAGATTAAGAATGCTATAAAATGAGTGTGTGTGTGTGTCTATATATATCAGAAAAGGGGGTGTCCTTGACAGTCAGCAGAGAGAATTCAGAGCCCTAGTGGAGAGATTGGCCTCCATAGTAACGGGTGGGAATGTAACGGTGATGGGGGCCCATGAATTTAGGTTTCTAGATTTAGTTGTGGGCAGATGGAGTTTTCATTCTGTGTTTTCTATTTTCTGAATGAAAAATGAAGTGAAGTATTCAGCTAAGAATGAGAGGGTGGGAGGTGTGAGAATAGAGAAAGTTTGAAATTAAAATCTTGCTGGGTAGAGAAGCAGAGTTACAGAGGAAATGATTTCTGAGTACTGCGGAAGGTCCATTCGAAGTTTGTAATAATTTAAAGTGCAACCAGTCAGCCATCCATGTAACTTTCTCCAGCAATATTTGGAAAGCCAGGGATAGCCAAGGAGAAGCTGTGCGGACTCAACTAAACACGAGCTATTTTAGGTCAAGATGGAGAGAAATGGAGAGTAACTGGAATTGAGGACTTTTGCAAGAGCAAGATCATGTTAATTTAGTTAGCAATAATCATTTAGTTAGCAAGATTATATTAATTTAGTTAGCAATAATATAATAACCAGAACTCCTGGTATCTATCAGTAACTAGCCAAAGCTATCCAGCTAAGCCATAGGGAGTTGTAAGTACTGGCTGCTGTCTAGGGCTTCTACCAGAACTGGATGTAGATTTGTTCCTTAACCAAGCCTTCCTTTTTTTTCTTTTTCATGCTTCTTGAAAACACACACACACACACAGACACACAACACAACACACACAAACACAAAATTGGTAATGTATATTTCATACCGTGTATCACGTACTATGCTAGGCACTGTTTAAAAACATAAACTCGCTGCTCCTTACACCAGTCTGTGAGGAAATCGCTATTATTAGTGCCATTTGCAGATAAGGAAGATATATACAAAGATGTTAAGCAACTTATGCAGATAACCATACCACTTTCGGAACTACTAGCTTCACAGACCTTTGCTTCTACAGGTTAAAGTCTTCATGATTTAGGGGGGAAAACCTGAAATATTTTCCATTAAAATAGTTAAAATTTCCAATTTTCACTTGAGTGTAGAAATAACCATGCCATTATCTGCAGATCCTTTTGGAAGAAGTTAAGAACTTTAAACTCTGCTACAAAGTTGAGTGGAATTTTTATTTCAAATTATCTAAGATTACAAATTGAGCAGTCTTGCCTATACAAGTAATTATTAAAACTCTACGAACAGGCAAATAACTATTGCAGCCTCTTTCCTTCCTAAACTCTCCTGTGGGTGATACATGCTGAAGAAAATATTTATGCTTTACTTAACATTTTCTACTTAAGAGAAACAATCTGAATGTCTAAATTTGGGTCAGGAAAATAAACAAAAGTTTCCCCTCCGTAGTTCCTCTTCCTTCCTTCCTTGCTAATCAAACCAAGATAATTGTTCTGCCCTAGAAATTGCCCAATGACTAACAGATACTATTGTTTTTCATATGAGAAACCACACTTAAAGAGGCACCCCTTCTTATTTGTGAAAAAATATTGCAAAATTAAGGAGGATCAAGAGAGTCAAGCAAGGGTGACGTTCACTCACATTCTTGACAGGAAGTCAAGAGTGTTCCCTTGTTTCCGTTATCTAGAAAAACACAGAATTCCTAAAGTTGAATCATGCAAAAGTTCCTTTGACTACTTACATTTTTCAAGACTATGCTATATTTGAATATGTCCAAGTATCACTATCTGGAAAGACACACATAGGTCAGTCAGACAAATATTTAAAAAATGAACTGTACTTCCCTAACAGCAAAACTAATTGGTATGCATAACACTGTAGCCAGGTTAGGTAATAGCTATCATTTGCTAAGAATTCTCTATATTCTTAGCCGCAGGTTCTCAATCTTCATTACATACTAGAATCACTGAAGAAATTTTTGTTTCGTTTTGTTGTTTAACTTTTTATTTTAAATTAATTTAGACTCAGAGTGGTAGAAAAAATAGCATGAAGGGTTCTCATATATCCTTTGTCTGCTTCCTCTAACATTAACTCTTTACATGATCATAGTACAATTATCAGAGTCAGACAGTTAACATTGGTGCAGTATTATTAACTAGATTATTAGACTTGTATTAGTTGTCTCACTAACACTTTTTTCTTTATTCAGTATTGAATTTAATTGTTATTTCTTCTTAGTTTCTTCCAATCTTTGATACTTCCTCAGTCTTTCCTTACCATTCATAACCTCAAAACTTTTGCAGTGTGCTGATCAAGTTATTTTGTAGAATTTCCCTCAGTGTGGGTTTTCCTGATGTTTTCTCACATTCAGAATGAAGTGATGCATTTCTGTAAGAATACCACAGAAGTGATGGGCACTTCTCAGTGTGTCAGATCAAGGGGTTTGTGATATTAATGTCCTATTCTTGCTGCTGTTAACTTTGATTGCTCGGTTCAGGTCACATTGACTGGGTTTATCCATGGTAATATTACTATTTTTCCCTTTGTAGTTACACATATCTTAGGGATACCACTTTGCAACTCTGCAAATCCTGTTTCTGGTCAAACTTGCACCCACTTATTTTAACATCCGTTGATAGATCTTGTCTACAACAATTGTTATTGTGGTGTTTGTCTAATGGTGTTTGGTGTTTGTCTAATGGTGTTTGTCTACACTTAGTGTTTGGAATTCCACCTGAGGAGATTTTTTTAAATGCTCATACCTTGCCTCCACCAGAGAGCAATTAAATGAAAACTTACTAAGCATATTATCACTTGTCCTCACCATAAGGCTAATAGACTGATAATATTATAATATTATTACCTGCATTTAAATATGAATAAATTGATACTCAGAAGTACATAACTTATATTTTTTGTGCCACTAACTAGCGAATGCAAGACAGAAATCCTAAGCTGCCTGTCTCTAAAACCCATGCTCTTTTCACTGTCCCATCCTCTCTCCATCAAAGTCCAGCTCATTCTTCCTGACATTAAAATCTGCCCCGTTTAAAGCCTACTCTCTCTCCCAACTTCAATCATCTGTAATTTTTGCCTAGATCATTCCAGGGTTAGACACATCTTTTTTTTGGAAACCTTCGACATCCGCCTTCCTTAAGAGTTAGGAACAGATGTCAGCTACATTATTTGTCTTCACCTGGAGAAAAGATCATTGCTGAAAAATTTGTGAATGAAAGAGTATATCACACACACACACATCAAATCATTTATGTGTTTAGGATAATAAGCAATATTTTAATGAAATATAATCTAGATGCTCTCTGAGCAAGTTAAATTCATCAGGCATTGAAACAGCAAAAACTATGCATGCGGTCAGTGGTTAAGAGCAAGGTTTTGAAGCCAGGCAGATCTGAGTTAGAGTTTAGCAAAGCATTCAAAGACATTGAACATGTCTTTTAACCTCTTTAAGGTTTAATTTCCTAATTTTTAAAATACACTTCTTATGAAGAGTCAATGAACTCTTAGCACAGGACACAAGCAGTTAGCAAATATGAGCTTTAAAACAAAAATCCACTATAACCAAACAGCTTCTTGACAAGAGACAAGTGTTTTTAAAGAAGATTCTGGGGGCAAACGTGAGAGAGGTAAGCTTAGAGAATTTGGATTTTTAAGAGGCCAGATGTTGCGGGAGTGTACAGGAGTTTTGGAACTGCCAGAGGGGCACATCAGGCCTCTGATAGAGAAGGAGAAAGGGAAATGGAGTGTGTGAACGGTCTTGATTGATTTCCCTTGTGGAGGAACTATCAGTAGAGAGCTAGATAGCTGCCAATCAGTTATGGTATCATCTGAATATAAAGGTAAAGTTTTCCCAAGAACTTCTTTCAGGAAGGATATTATATGTGTGTATCATAGAGATAAGAAATTTTGTCTATTTCAGTCATTTCTATACTCCAAAAACACTACGTAGCATATAGTAACTGTTCAATAAATATTAATAATTGTTAGACTAATGGATAAATGAATGAATGCACGATAGATTCAAAAGACCATATTAAGAAGCTTAGCTCCTTAATTAGGAAGGTATGCCCCATAGATTCAAAAGACCATATCAAGTTTAGCTCCTTAATAAGGAAGGTATGCCCCACTGCTTACAGCGTTTTCTCTTGTGGAGAAGGGTAAGCAAATTAGAGAGCAGCGCTGATTTTCTCAAGTCTTAGAAAAAAAGCCTGAGTGCACCTACCAGCTGCTATTCCTCTCTTCCTCTTCCTCATTTAGAGTTCAGAGTTTCCTGTAAACCTTTGTTGAACAAATAAGGAATGATGATTTTTTTTAAAGGATGCCAAATTGCAAACTGGTAGGACATTTATAAATCTGTTAGGGCTTGGCTGTATGTCACTGAAAATTACATACATACTAGGGAAAGCAGTCATTGCTTGCCCAGCTATGAAAATGTGAAATAAGATGCCTGTGGCAAAGACTGGAAGTTGCTTTTCTCCCTTTCATGCTTAATGAGAGAACCTGAGGAATGTGCCTAGCTGAAGAATTGTATTTCCCAACCACATTTGTAAATCCAAGTAGTTACTGTGATGTAAGAGACCTCCAGGGAAACTCTTTTGCCCCTGGCTCTTACTATTATTATCCCTGCCTGGAATGAAGACATGATGGCTGGAACTCCATGAGTCATCTTGTAATTTTGAGGATGCTGGAACAGAAAGATATTGTAAGGCCAGGTCTCTAATGATTTTCTGGAGCTGCGATACCAGCTCTGGAATTTCCAGCTCCAGGCTTGAATTGTGTGGAAGAAAAACAAATTTCTGTCTTGCCTATGTGATTATAGTCAGGTCAGTTGCCAGCACAATTTCAGTGTTGTGCCCCCGTTAGATGAAGTATGTGTACAGTTGAAGCTAAATACATGTCCTTTGGAGGAAGAAGGGAATTAGAAGCTTTTTTGTTTGTTTTTTTGTTTGTTTGTTTGTTTGTTTTGAGATGGAATCTCGCTCTGTCTCCAGGCTAGAGTGCAGAGGCATGAGCTCAGCTCACTGCAAGCTCCGCCTCCTGGGTTCAAGTGATTCTCCTGCCTCAGCCTGCTGAGTACCTGGGACTACAGGTGTGTGCCACCATGCCCAGTTAATGTTTGTATTTTTAGTAGAGACAGGGTTTCACCATGTTGGCCAGGATGGTCTTGATCTCTTGATCTTGTGATCCACCCTCCTCAGCCTCCCAAAGTGCTGGGATTACAGGCATGAGCCACTGCGCCCAGCCTGGAAGTTTTCATTGGCAGTGTTAGTAATTATTAACAGGGCAGGAGAAAATACAGAGCACAACTTAAGGAAACACTTCTTATGAGGGCACAATTACCCACTTTAGAGTTGGACAACAGACCTTTTACCTAAGCAAATATTTTTGTCAATAACTAGCACATTTTAGTATTGAAAAGAATCATGAATCAACCAGTTTAATTACCCATCTGATGCTCAACTCTCCTCTGGAATATTTAGGTAAGAAGTCATCCAATTATGTTTGGCTACATCAGATGATGAGTAACTATACTTCCCATGCCTGCCCATTTTTATCTTTGAACAATTCTGAAAGTTAAATTTTTGTTTTTTACATTAAGCTGGAATCTGTTTTCCTCTAGCTTCAATCCACTCATTCTAGTCCTGATCTTTAGAGCCATTTCAGCACATTCAATCCCTGTTCTAAGTGACAAGCCTTCAGCTACCCGACTCCTCTTGAGACAGTTGCCCTTTCAGATCTTCATGTCACAGTATCATTCTGAACACGTGGAAATGTACTTCTCCAAAGTCCAGAGAATAAGTATGACTATACCTGCTCATTCCTTTCCTTGCTATTGCATTTCTTGAAAGGAGGTGGCCACGTCCTCTCCAATTACATAACAACTTCCATTTTGCTGAAAAATTATCTTTTCACTATCAAATACAAATATAAAGTAATTATTATTTCCAGTTGTTTTTAATAACTCTGGAAGATAAATTTTGAGACAAAGCAGGTAAGAAGTTGTCAGACATGTACTATTAAGTGAATGAGAGTTCCATTGTATATCCCCTAATTTTTAAAATTCCCCTTTTGTTCTATATGTTATATCTGTGCAACTTGTATGACCTAAATCAGAAATAAGTCATTTATTTCTTATGTGAAGCTAAATGATATTTAGTACATCTTCACAATAATAGTACATCTGTCCTTTCACCTTTCATTAATACTCCATGATCTCCCATAAATTATTTTCTTAGAATTTTGGAGTTCTAAGCATAAATGATATGACACAGAATATGACTGTGACTTTTTCCGCTAAACAAAATCTGTTCCTACTGAATTGGAGCTGTTCTCCCATTACCATATTTCAAACATACCCTGCTCACTAAGCTTTGGTGACACCAATGAGATATTTACCATCTGTGTTATGATATCTAATTCACTTGGTTACCTGCTAAAATCAAATATATTGAGCCCACAGGATGTAATAATAACCAAAATAAATGTAACCTAAAATAGTTATTTTTAAAACGAAAAAAAAAATGAAATTGAAATTTAGCCAACTGGCAATTTAGCAAGGGCATTGTAAATTTAATCAGGAACTAATCTCTGGGTTTGACACCTAAGGGCAGACATCCTATAAGGAACTTCTGTCACTTTTCTCTGCTTCCACAACTAGTGTTATGTCAAAAAGGCAAAATGAAAATGGTCAGGAGCGGCATTTACCTCATACCAGGAGAGTAAAAGTCATTTTTCAAGCTAGATTTTTAAGAGTGTAAAGCCAGGTTCACAGTTTAGGAGAAACATAGTTTCTCATTCACAATCTGTCTTCCAGCCAACCTATTCTATTACCAATATCAGGAAGGTACAGAGATAAAATATAGTTTAAACCTCAAATCCCTCAAACCAGGCTGTCAGGGAGGGGAAAGGTCAATGCTGCCATGCTGGATAAAAGAAAGCTGATGATGACCACTGTGGTGATAGCAGCTTTTCACTTGATAAGTAGGAATTGGAAGAATTGGGATGGGATCAGCAGAAAATGAGAGTTGGGTTATATGAGGTTTGTGCTGTTGTAGTTAGAGACAGATGTGCCTAGAGAGGGTTAGCTAAGTAGTAGGCTAGGCAAGGTATGTTCCAAATGGAGATAAAGCATCTACAAGCTCTGGGACTCATTTCTCCTCTGCTAAATGCTATAAGAGATTCTTTTCTTCTGATTCTGGAAATTTCATGCCCAAGCACAGGAGGGATATGTGTCTTTGGTCTCTAAGTGTACTCATGTCCTTCACTGAGTTTCACTTAAGCATGTTTCTGTTTCATAAAATAAACATACAAAAATGTTCAGAAAGTTATGGAGTTCTCATTCACATGGTATGCAAAATAATTGCTTGAATTATACAACTGTTGTACAGAAGATAACATTTTTATTATTAGCCTTACGGGCTAGTGTTGACATTTTACACGCATGAGTGAGGATAGAATCCATCTGTCTTCAAGGATTCCACAGGATAGGAGAGAAGATAAGGCATGCATAAGGAGCTAATACATAATCTGTACAATGGTGTGTGCTTTCAGAGAGAGATACAGATAAAGAGCCCCAGAGGTTCTGAGAAAGAAGAGATGATCTCTGAACTCAAGAATACCACAAGCAAGATGGCAGATGGTAAAGCAACAGGATTCAAATATGAGCATGTTGATTTAGTATCCTGAAACTTTACTGAAATCATTTAATAGCTCCAGAAGCCTTTTGGTGGAGTCTTTAGTATTTTCTAAGTATAGAATCATATCATTAGCAAACAGAGATAATTTAACTTCTTTTCCTATTTGGGTGCCTTTTATTTATTTTTCTTGCCAGATGGCTCTGGCTAGAACTTCCAGTACTATGTGGAATAAGAGTGGTGAGAGTGGGCATCCTTGTCTTGTTCTAGTTCCAGCTTCTTCCCATTCAGTATAATGTTGGCTATAGGTTTGTCATAAATGGCTCTTATTATTTTTAAGTATGTTCTCAATGGGACGCAGCCATAAAAAAGGAATGAAATAATGTCCTTTGTAGCAACATGGATGCAGCTGGGGGCTGTTATTCTAAGTAAATTACTGCAGGAACAGAAAACCAAATACCACATGTTCCCACATATAAGTGGGACCTAAACATTAGGCACACATGGACATAAAGATGGGAACAACTGGAGACTACTAGATGGAGGAGCGTGGGAGTGAGGTGAGGGTTAAAATGCTACCTATCAGGTACTATGCTCACTACCTAGGTGATGGGATCATTTGTATACCAAACCTCAGTGACACACAGTTTACCCATGTAACAATCCCACACACGTACTCCCTGAGCCTAAAATACAAGTGACAAAAATAACAGCCACAACAACAAATGTGAGCATGGTGAGTGCTGGCTGATCTCAGTCTCACAGCCCTGCCTCAGCCACATCATTTCACTGTGCATTCGTTTTTTCAACCATTAAATGAGAAGGGGAAAATGCATTCTTGCCCAAAGTACTCATCATCAATAGACAGGTCCCAAGTCAAGCAAAAACATTGCATTGTTCATGGAAAGCTTCACAGTGCTCAGAATAGAGCAGAAGTAGCTTTGCTCTCCAAACTTTTACGTGCTTTAGGATAGTCCCTACAAACTGTGACTGTGTCACCAAGCCGGAGAAGTAAAACTGGATGTTCACATGCAGCCAGTGTTAAAAGAAAGTTAATTTGTCTTAGCAAGCTGTCAAATAACCTGTCACACTTAATTATTTTTCTTCACACACAGACTTCCCCACCCCCTCAAAGTATTAAATAAGTAAATAAATAGAAAAATGTCTCCAGGATTATGTGATAGCTAATCTTGCAAGGCTACTTGTGTCTAAATAAATAAGAAAAACAAAAACATTGCTGTTCTAAAGGGCTTTTATTTTTCTCTTTGAAGACACTGCAAAGTAGTAGCCATGATACAAATTCAAGGGCAAGTGCTTTGTTCTTTATAAATTTGAATTAGTGAATTGTTCCTCTTCACTCAACATATTTTTAATGTACATGGAGATAAAATTTGGTAAGTTCATAAAAACAATTAAATGAGCATAACAAATAAGAGGTGTTAATACAGTATAGGCACCAAAAATACATGAAACAAACCAAAATGCAGAGAACGTAATGGAGACTATTGTAGCATATGAATTACATTGTTAAAATGATTATTGATGTTACAACTTACATTTCAAAGACTGCCTTTCTATAATAGGTATATTGTCCAATCTGATAATGAGAAAATACTTTCTCAAGGGTATACCTGGTCATATATTATTTCTTTAAAATTATAGCTATGGAAGAGTTGCCTGAAATAATGGGCATATCTGAAAATAAGAGGCAGGGAGAAGAATCTAAAGGAATAAAATTCTTTCAAATAATACTAAAATATATCACTTTACAATTTAAAAAAAAACTACTCTGCATCAGGTGCTTCAAAATAGAGTCAAAAAGGACATGTGAGATTACATTATTTAGGTTTCTATAGCACTGCACATTTTTCAAACATCACCTATGCATGAATTCTTAGCAGTATTTTTCTGTGGCTACTTGATTATAAATTAGACAAATCCTCTCTCACTCTCTCTTCCCTTTTCTCTCTTTTATTCTGATAAAGAAATTGAGAAGGAAATGAGTTGAGTAACTTGTCTCAGCTCATACTGAAAAAGAGACACGATTCAGAACATCTAATAAGAGAATTTTCAAATATGATAAAAGGGGTTATGTCTGGCCAACTTTAAAATAAAAGAGAAAGAAAAATTAGTCCTTAGTCATGGTTTAAACAACATTGTTTTAGGTTATGTCAGTGGTAGGGGTCACTTCTACTTTCTAGCTCAACCTGTAAAGAGCGTGGAAGTCATCACTCCCATCTTCACAAGAAAAAAAAAAAAAAAAAAAAAAAAAAAAGCTGAAAAGCTGAGCAAAATGAGAATCAACAACTCTTCTTAGATCCTTCAGAAAATTGAGGTTACAGGACAAAGCACCATCCCCAAAACATGATAGACAGGCAGACATAGAGAATCACAGCTTACCAGGATCAGAAACCTCAGCTAGCACCAGCACTGGTGAGGAATTCTTTTTTTTTTTTTTTTTTTTTTTTTTGAGACGGAGTCTCGCTCTGTCTCCCATGCTGGAGTGCAGTGGCCGGATCTCAGCTCACGGCAAGCTCCGCCTCCCAGGTTCACTCCATTCTCCTGCCTCAGCCTCCCGAGTAGCTGGGACTACAGGCGCCCGCCACCACGCCCGGCTAATTTTTCGTATTTTCCGCAGAGACGGGGTTTCACCGTGTTAGCCAGGATGGTCTCGATCTCCTGACCTTGTGATCCGCCCGGCCTTGGCCTCCCAAAGTGCTGGGATTACAGGCGTGAGCCACCGCGCCGGCCAGGAATTCTTAAAGGGTAGTTGACTAATTACTGAAGAGTAAACATGGACTAGCTTGAGAAGGAAAAGCTCCTGGCAGCCGTGGGGGTGCCCTCACACTTTCATGAGTTTTACCTTGAGTAGCCCCACAAGATTCTTACTGAAATATCAAAGAAAAAAAAAAAATCACCTTATCCTTCCAGTAAGGGAGGGAGAAAAGTAACCATTTTGAAATATGCCCAGAGCATTTTAGCCTTCTTAACAAGGGCTCCCTTTAAGGGAAAAAAATTTTCCCAGACCCTAACTGACTTGGATTTACCAGACCCTAATAGACCCAGAGGAAGGGAAATACACAACTTCAGTCCCCTCTAGCCTTCCTGTGTCATTTAAGTTGAGAAACAAAACAAAACTAAGAAGCATTAGTGAAAGTGACAGCCCAGGGGCACAGGCCAACTAAAAGACTTAAGTAAAATCGGAGGACTATAGAGTTATTCTCCCACCACTATCACTCCACACACATATCCTATAACCACATCAATAGGGCTCATAAATAATAACAAGAGATTACAGCTAAAAAGCCCTGCAAGTCTCAGACCCTATTTACAAATGAGCCTATAGGGAAATGCAAAGACAACAGTGAAGTAAAAAACAGGACATCAAAAGAAATTTTAGCCTCTGACATCTACAGCTACAGCAAATTATAAACACAGACAAACTATAAAACCTCACACAAAAAGTTACCTCCATTCCTTTACCAATATATGAAGTTTACCTTTCAACAAAAAAATATAAGCCATGCTAAAAGGCAAAAAAAAAAAAAAAAAAAAAAAAAAAAAACCAGTTTGAAGAGACAGAGCTGAACTTAGGTATGGCAGAGGTTCTGGAATGATCAGACCTAGAATTTAAGTACAAGTAATATGCTAATGACTCTAATGAAAAAAGGAGCAATATGCAAAAACAGTTGGGTAATGTAAGCAGAGAGATGAAAACTCTGAGAATAAAAAAATCATGCCAGAAGTAAAATTTGCTGTGACAGAAATGAAAAACGCCTTTAATGGGCTCATCGGCAGAGTAGACACAGCCAAGGAAAGAATCAGTGAGCTTGAAGATATGTCAATAGAAACTCCTCAAACTAAAAAGCAGAGATTTATTTAAAATAGGAAAAAAAAAAAAAAAAAAAAAAAAACCTGGAAAAAAAGGAGTAGACTATCCAAGAAGTGTGGGGCAAATATACAAGATGGAACATACAAATAATAAGAATTTCCAAAAGAGAAGAAGGAAAAAAGACAGAAATAATATTTGCAGCATTAATGGCCAAGAATTTTCAATGGATGGGACTTGCTATGAGGATAAAAGGGGAAATTAGGGAATGTAAAAAACTGTTTCAGCTACCAAGGAAAGTACCTCATGGAGAATTAGAATACCTTATCTGTCTCATCACACAACATAATCTAGTAGTAGATATTCCCATAGATCATTTTTCTACTATGAGTGGGTCTGGTTCTGTTTTCTGACTACTTTCTTCCTTCTTCTACCTCATGTTCTTTGTTTACATGGTTTCTGTCACCTTATGCCAGCTGCTTTTCTCTGGGTGTCTCTTAAAGGCCTTCTGATCCGTTTAGTGTCTGCGTACCTCTCTCTATGTTCCTATTCTACTCCACAAGGGATAATCTGACTGGGTTAATCGCTCCCTAACATAACCATCCCTACTAGACATAATTCATTCTTCAATCCACCTGATAGGTTGATAGATGATTGTATTTGGCTCTGGTGTCAATTCCCAATCTAATAATATTTGAGATCAAAGCAAAGTCATGTAATAAAATGAATTAAAGACAAGAAGATGCTTCCTACTTCATGTTTGGAAGGGACCATTGGCATGGTGGCCTCATAGTATGTTATTAATTTATCAAAATTTCTAGGCATTTGGTAGCATGTTGCAAAAGGCAAACAAGTTTCCAAAGAAAATGGTAACTTTGAGTCAATATATCCTTTTCTTGTTGAGCTCCATTTCTGTCTTAAACTCTCATTGAAATTATGTTGTGCATTCCCCACCAATAATGTCAACTATTGAGAACGAATACCCCAATGGAGAATGATATCACCCATGCAGGCACAGGGAGTGTGAAATGTAACATTGCTGGTGACAGTCCTGGGGTAAACTCTGAAAGTCAACAGAACCCAAGCCAGACTTCCCAGACCACCCAGTGCACTCTTGTGACAGACCAGGACTGACAGGTACAAAGAGAGTAGAAAGATATTGATCTGCCATCCCAAAAGCAGCTGTACACTGTACATTCATTGTTCAAGCAGCTGTATAGCTGTACATTCTTGATAGTCCCATTCCTTGAGTTATTTCACTATGTCACCTGTCCCAAAATATTTTTAGCTATGCCTCTACTAAACATGTGGCTTGAAGAAGCAAAGATAAAAACGTAGGCTGCAGCCTAGGGCTGTGTGTGTGTTTCTGTGTGTGTGCACATGTGTGCATGCACATATCACTCTGTGTGTGTAATTTTTCCCTCAAGAGCACAATGTTTGAAGAAATGTATTTTTCATCTACCTGATTTCAATTTAGGCTGTCAATTTTCTGAAGCATATAAAATCAATGTAGGAAGAAAGCATAGTATTCTATTAGTGCTTGCTTTTCACTTGAATTCAAGTTAAAGATGAATGTGCTTCCTCTCTCCTAGTTTTCAAGGGATCACATTGAACTAACTTCCCCTCTGTACACATATGACACACAGCAGTAAGGGAAAGGCATCAGGACAACATCATTCCTTTTAGTTCTCGACTGTGTTTGACCTTCCTGGACACCTTTCTTAGGGAGGAGGAGAGTGCTTTGCTCTACATCCACATGGAGGGCTATGTGTGAGTAAAGGCTATGAGATGAAGATAAGAACCCTCTTGTCTTTAACCAGCCCTCTCTGGCCTCAGAATCAAAAGAAGAGGTCTCATGCATCACATCTTTTCTATTATCTTTGCCCACTATGCATACCATTTCTCGGTAAGAAATAGAGTGAGAATTCTGCTTCCTACTAGAAACATGTATTTAAGAAAGACACACAAAATATGTAGCAACACAGTGTTCCCATTTTACCAATTTTCTCTGGTCCCACATACATTATAACCCAATTGCTACATTGCTATAAAATATGCATTTCATCCTAATCTGTTTCTTTGGATAGATTTTCAGGGAAAAAGAAGCAAACATTGTCCTCCATAACACCTTTGTCTTACAAAAAAAAAAAAAATGGCTATCACCATTGTCACTATTCAATTTGAAAAAGAAAATATGACAATTATTTATTCAGTCACCAAAATGCATTGAGTGCCTCAATATTCATAAATGTTCTTTATACATGTCTGTGGGAACTTAAAATGGACACTTTTCTCATTTTAAAGATGAAGAAACAAAGTCACAGAGAAGTTAGATGATTTATCGAAACTAAGAAACGGAATATAATTGCAAAAATGAGATTTTTTTTGAGTCAGGCTTAGTGATTGACAGCCAAATCACTTCACTTACATTTCACACAACAGCTCCAAATGTTGCCATCCTTTAGGAAGCGTGAGATAGATAGATGGTAGGTAGATAGATAGATATTAATAGGTAGATAATCATGTAACATAATGCAAGTATTTGCTTTTACCTCAGTTACATAAAATCTGTGGTGACTTTACACTCTGTTTTAATTAAAAAGATGTTCAAAGTCAACTTTATTTTTCACTGGAAAAAAATATGCCAAAATGCTCCCTAAATAAAAAAAGAAAATTGACCAGACTTACTTTGTTCCCTCTCTTACCAGTCTCTTGTTCATGAATTAGCATTAATGAAGGGAAGAACAAGAGTGAACTTCCCTTATCTGGAGAGTAAAGCAAGCCCCAGATATACTGAGGGCTTAGTGTACATGCTGCATAATGGTATTTCTGAAGAGTAGTGAATTCTATATTCAAACAGAGGTCAGCAAATAAATCCAGAGTGTCTGAGTGCTTGATTATTTTCTTTTTAAAGATGAGCTGCTCTGATGGTTGCAAGTTTTCATTTTCCAGCTCTAACACAGAGTAGTCACAGATGCAAACACGGACACTTTGCCTGCAGTCTCAATATAGATTAATTATCTAGCTGCCAGAAACCATGAGTGGGCTATGCTGTTTCCATGATAAACCCCAACCCTCCCTCACTCGGAGACAAAAGAAACACACAGAGAGAGGCGACAGCCTCAAACCATAGTTATTTCACCTTGAATAGACTTTCCAAATGAAGCCCTTTCATTTTTCTTTCTGTATCAAAACATTAAAAACCAAAAAGGAATTTCAAATCCTGTTTTTCTTCATTAGTGTATCACAAACAGCTAATTAGAAAAGATTTCTCTTACTAAATGATTTAGTTTTTATGTCTGTTTTAACACTTGAAAGGTTACAGCTTCAGGAAAGGAAGAAAGAGCCTTAATTAAAGAATGAATTATTGAATATTCAGTTTTAATTGATGTTGCCCCATGCTATTATTTTGCATGTTTATAGATGTTTCATGTGATTCTGTTATCAGAATAACCAAAGAGAGAGACATTGACTACTGAGCCTAAAAAAGAGGAGGGCTTTTGCCTGATCACATTCAGCCATTTAAGTTCAAGAATCAGCTGAAGCGTGGTTTCCATGACAACAAGTCACTAATTGCGAACATAAAATAAAGTAAAAAATCAGCCTTCCTTGAATTTGGCAGCTACAAAGATGATGCCTAATTTTTTTTAAACAGTGAAATGGCACTTTTCCTTAGGGAATCCCTCGAGTCATTTTCCTGAATCCGAGAAGGTACTCCATTGTAGGGTTAATTCTAGTCTGGCAAAGGTGTCAGCGGCAAACTGCCCAGACGCGCCAGGCTTTGATTACCAACACCTAGCTTTTAGTAAAGATAAGAGGAGATGGTTACAATGAGGAATGAAGGATTTTTGCATTTCTGAGCTACAGAACAGAAGAGAGCTGCTGAGGCAGATAAATGAACCAAAGAAATGTCTACCAAATTCTGGATTTGAACATCCTTTAGACAAGCGGGGTGGGGGAAGCAAATTGAGGGGCAAAGTTGAGTTCAAACCTAAATTTGGCCACTTTCCATGGAGTTAGTCACCTGTGCTCACTCACTAGCAAAGATTTCTGGTTTCTCTGCCTGGCAGATTTTTAAAAATCAAACAAAAAAGCGAACCCTTTGAGATTTGGAAACCTGTTCGACTGACACAATGGCACCATTCAAAATTCACCAGTGTATGAACCACAGCATATCATTTGTAAAAATTGCTTCAGCCTGAGTTACCTTTCACCAGCTCTCTAAGTCTACTCACTGGGTCACTAGGAGTGAGCAAGTACATTTTGATAAATTCTGTTTCCATGACGATGAATTAACCAGTGAAAAGGGGGAGGTGTTGAAAGATCTGTATTCTGTAGAATACTCTCAAATGTTTTCCTGTTTTCATTTTTAGCCATTTAGTTCTCATGGCTCTGTTCCAGGACTCTTTAATTTGCCAGTAGCTGTTTTTCCTACACAGATTACAGGAGTAATTCATCAGTGAATGTTTCACTCAGTGGTCCCATCTAATGTAAGGAAACATAAAAATGAATTTTTCCAATTATGCCTTTTTGTTTGTTTAGAAAGAATGTAGTAAGCTTTTTTCCTTTTCTTTTCTCACAATCTAGCTGTGGTGTTCTTATTCTCCCTTATTTATTGACCATTACCTTACACAGGCTACAATTGCAATTTGTAAGATGTTGGGATCTGCTTTTAAATATCAATAAATCCCCGAAAGGCAATGATTTTTGAGTTTAGTGGACTGAAACCCCAAAGGGGGACGTAAAGAGAAAAAAGAACATTAAAACATGCAGGCCCAGTACATGTTACAATGAAGCAAAGTGTTCAGGAAAAAAATTAAGAAAGCAATAGAGCCTTTCCCTTACTAAATTACTTTAAATTGGCTTACTTATATACAATGGGATCTGTTTATGTTATTTCAGCATTTATCTACTCCTGAATTTAATGATAAAACTACTATGCCCTTGGGGAGCAAAAAAAGAAAGTAATTCTGATGCATTTGTTTTCCAAATGATGCAAATAGCAAGAACTCATATATTTGCACCAGGAAAAAATGGATAGGAAACTATTTTTCTGAGGTACAGGGTAAGAATAATTTTTCCATAAGACATGTGTTTCCAATCTAGGTTTGGTATGTATCTCAACAAGTAACTCATGTAGTTCATTTTAAAAACTAAATTTAAATAATGAGATTTTCCCTTTTTTTCACCTAAAATAAAGCAAATAACCAGTTTTCAATTTCCAGTTGTTTGCTTTGCCATTGTGCAGCCACCTTTTAAAGGATACTTTCATTCCTTCCCAAATTGATTCATCCTTTGCTCAAAGCAAAAAGAATTTTTGCTGGGAGATGTTCTGGGCCATCAACAATTAAATTGATCAGATGTTATCCTACTCTAAGATTGAAAGTGCAAAGAACTGTGAGAATCCCAGGAAGTAGAGAAGGAAATATTTGTTATGCAAAGTTCTGCCAATCAGAACTACTTTTTAGGCGGGCACGGTGGCTCACATCTATAATCCTAGCACTTTGGAAGGCCGAGGAGGGTGGACTGTCTGAGCTCTGGAGTTTGAGGCCACCTGGGGAACATGGTGAAACCACATCTCTACAAAAAAAAAAGTACAAAAAATTAGCCACGTATGGTGGCGTGTGCCTGTAATCCCAGCTATTCATGAGGCTGATGCACGAGAATCCCTTGAACCTGAGAGGCAGAAGTTGCAGTAAGCCCAGATAGCACCACGGCACTCCAGCCTGAGCAAGAGACCGAGACTCTGTCTCAAAAAAAAAAAAAAAAAAAAAAGAAAGAAAGAAAAGAAAAGAAAAACTAAACTATCTAAACTACTTTTTAAAATTTTTAATAAATAGTAATGCAATAATATATTTTTTTAAGTTAAAACCAGATTTCCAGGGTCATATTTGCTCTAAAAGCTTGATTTCACTACCAGGAACAGAAAGAACTTTCACATCGAAAAGAATATGGTAATTTTCCCCTCCCTCTTCAACACACAGGCACACAAAATATTATTAATATTAGTGGATTTCAGAGAATGTAGATGATTGAAAATCAAAGTAATTGTTTCAATGAATAAACCCTACTTGTTTTACAGCAGACATCTATAAACCACTATAAAATAAAACTATGCCAACCTAGAATCAGTGTATTGGTAGCTCTGAATTTGTTCATGTTGATTCAAAATAGTGAGGACAACAGTATCAGTTAACTGTATACGGACAAGGGGAAGGCTAATGGTGTCTTTTGTTCACCTGATATATGTAGTTCCTTCTGCTTCTTATGGGTAATGTGTATAGGTTGTGCTAATAGTGCCATGCTTCCCTTCCTAGACCCGAGGCCATAATGCAGGTAGCTAGCATTACAGTTCACACTGATGTTAATAGTGGAAGATTTATCTGCCAGTTGTTGCCCGGAAAATAGAGATGGCATGGTCCACCTCAAGAGGCGGCTACCTTCATACCAATGTGACCCACAGTTGGCACCAGGCAGTGCAGCAGTCAGCTCGTTAATGCTAATGTCTCCAGTGAGATATAGATAAACAGCAGCTCTCTCAGTCCTGTAGATTGAAATTGTCACAAAAATACTGTTGAGCTCAGGTGCTGATCATTAAAAATGAGTACAAATGAGAGGAATAATGGCTTGTTGATCCACCTGAGTCAAGTTTGACATCCTTATGACGCTATTTATAACTGTATAGATGTCTTTCAGCCCTCAGTGAGAGAGATTTTTGACAAAGAAAATAATGAAACTTTCTGAGTTTTTGGTTAAAATTGGTCAATAACGATACACCCTAAAAATTCCAACAATTTTAATTCATTAAATGATACACTCAACAACTACTGCATATGCCACAGAATATCTATTACTTGAAAATCTTTTTAACGCTGATGTGACATTTTATAAATATTCAGGACAATGACATTTTGAAAGGCTTGTTACTTTGTATACGTACATGATACATGTTCAAATACATAGCATATATCATAAATATGGTCACATTTAAACAACCCTGAAAAGAGGCAGTGAATATATATTCACATAACACTATAAACACTAATGAGAAATGTATATTTCTGGATCTAAAGAACAGGTATCTTCTAATATGTGCAATCTGTTCCTAAAATGTATGTAATACTTTTTAAAATCATGTAGTATTCTAATTCACTGAGACATGACTACTTGAATAAATTTTGCAATGATCATTTCAGTAAATGTGGATAGTAATATAAAAAACTATCCTCTCTATATCTGTTTTGTCACTTTACATGTTTATACCTATGATTTTTAAATACTGTGTTTAATATAAAAAATTTTAACCTACATGCCTATATTTGTTGTTTGAATTTTCCCCATTACTCTTCCCCCAGAGGTAATGCTGAGAGGTGTAGCGTCAAGGGCTGTACGTTGGAGCCAAGAGATTTGAACAAAAATACTGGATCAAACATCCAGCTTTCCTACCCAGAATCTAATTCCACTGTCCATACATTTCTTCCTACTGCATAAGAACTTTATACCAACATCTAGTTTGATAAGCCAGGATCTCTGCCATCTCTAACCCTCATCTGTAAATCACATAAAATCTAAACTGCATTGAGATCATTATTTTAAAAAGCACTTTTAGTGAAGTAGATTGCTACCAATTCAGTGAGATAGCTGACATAGTCATTCACTCAACAAACATTTATGAAATGTTTGCTATGGCTTTGTCCCAAAGAGTTGGCTGTGTGTATGCAGAAGGTATATCAAGGTAGAGATTATGAGAGAGAGGTATTGGGGAGGGAACAGTAAGGTTTGCCAAAAACTTTCTGAAATGAGATAATTGAGAAAGGGCATTCCATACAAAAGGAGCAGCTGGGCAAAGGCAGAGAAGTGAAAATCAGTCTGGTTGGTATAGAGAATCACAAGGAGTTAAGTTTTGCTTGAGTATTCACTGTAAGACAAGTAGCAGGAACAAAGAGTAATGAACAAAGAGTAATGCAACGGTGGAGGCTGTGCCAAGAAAGGCTGGTAGTCATTGCTAACAACTTGGACAATATCCTGTCTTATGATCTTTGGGGTGGTGGTGGCAGTAGCTCTGATGACAGATAATGGCAGCGACAGTAAATATGCAGAGAAAAGATGAACTGAAGGAACCTTTAGGAATTAGTGTTATTAGAACTTGGTGATTGATTGGGCATGGAGGGGTAAGTAATTGCAAAATTCTATATGATGCACAAACTCTAGTTTAAGCAACTGGGTGGATGGTGGTGCCACCACCTGAGGAAATGGAGCCCATTTTGGGGAGCCTATTGAAACAGAAGTGACTGTGGAACATTCCTTAGAGATGCTTATTTGGTAATTGAACAGTTGAGTTTCAAGCTAGAGCATAGCCTTAAAGACACAGACTTGAAATCTATTGGTAAAGAATGGTATCTGAAACCATAAGGCTGAATAACATTGCTGAAAGAATATAGAAAGTGAGATGACTTGTAGATTGAGGACCCAACCCTGGGGCACAATAATTTTAGAGACTGCCAAAAAGAAAAGAAGCCAAGAAAAGAAACAGAAGGAGTTCATCAGTCATAGGAGGAGAACCCGTAATGTTAATATTATGAAAGCCACAAAAGTGAAAAACGCAGCAGAAAGGTGCAGTAAGATAAAGATGGAAAAATATACCTAATCTCCCTCTCCATCTCCTTCTAGCTGAATACTTTCTCGAATTCCGGAGCTCCAGCGACCCTCCCACCTCGGCTTCCCAAAGTGCTGGGATTATAAGCATGAGCCACTGTGCCTGGCCTCCTTAATTTCTAAGCAAGAGAAGGCCTATCCATTTATTTTATTTATTCTCTGCTTAGTCCTCAAAGCACTACAAATTCCTTAGAATAACACTTCCTGAATTTATTCTTCTCGATTAAGCTTGTAGTAAATTTTATGCAAAAGTCAGTTAAATGTTATTCTTAGTAACAAGTCTCAGAAGCACAGATTGTATCTATTGCCAGTTAAGGGTAGAAACTTTTGCTTTAATGTCAAGCTGAGAGTGCAATTGATATTTTGTGAGAATTGTGAAGCCTCACTCACAAATTGATCCTAATAGAAAGGTATACCATTCTTCAATGCAAAAGAGAAGAAGAGCAACAAGTTGTAAGGAGGAAAGAGAATGGGCTATAAAGATAGCATAGGCTCCTGAGTCAGGGGTTAGTAGAAATACAGTGAAATGTTGACTTGGCGATTTGCACGGGAGCAACCTATCAACTAGAGACATTACCAAAGACAATCTTAATTGAGGTCAATGCAAGTAACACACCATCAAAGCTTTGTTGTTAGGCAGAGTCAGATTCTACCAACAGTCCATTTCTCATCATCTGTGTGTCTAGGGCAAATATTTAACTGTCTTAAGTTCTACTTTCCTCATTTGTAAACACGAAATAACATTATTACCTATTCCACAAACTTGTTTGTAAAGATTAAATGAGATAGCATATAGAAAGCATTAGTCTAATAGAGTGACTCTCAACAAGTGGGTATTTTTGCCTCCCATGAAGGCATCTGGCAATGTTTGGAGACATTTTTGGTTATCACAGCTTTGGTGGGAGTGGGTAGAGGCCAGAGATGCTGCTAAATATCCTACACATACATACAGCACCCCACAATAAAGAATGACCTAACCCCAAATGTCAGTGGTGCCAAGGATGAGAAACACTGGTGTAGTGGTCATACATGCATTATAATAGCTGGCATTTCCCAAGTAACCACACTTAAGTGCTTAGCATTGTCTCTTCTAACCCTCACCAAAATCCCATGAGGTTGGTTCTAGTAATAAACCCAGGTTACAGACTCAGAAACACAAAAAAGAAGTAATGTACACAAGGTCACACAACTACTAGGGGGTAGAACCAGGATTCCATAAATGCTAACTATTACATTTCATGGAAAAGGAAAAACTTTTTCAGGTGTCTTCAGATGTCCAACTCTTGCCACAAGAATGACAACTTTTCCACTTCTATTCAAACATCTACGAAACTCCTACAAAATTGGTAAGCAGTGTGTTTTGATTTCTGCACTTAGATTTTTGTCTTAAATGTAGATAAAATGAAGTAATGGCTAATAGAGGAGACAATTTAGCATTTCTTAAGAGCGTTTTAACAAGACAATTGCTAGATCTACTTTTAGAGAAATCTTTTTAGTGTTAAAAATCAGTAAAACCTTACTTCAATAACTGGCATTAGGTCTTCTCTAATGCCAAAGTCAATAGCTCCTCTTGTAACAGTGTTATGGTTTAAGTACTGCTTCAGGCCTATGCTAAACTTGCACATGGGATCAAAGAGATAAAAGTCACCTGACTATATCAATTTCACTTTAGAGTCTGAAATTCTAAGGATCTGTACATTTATCCAATTGTCAGTGATGTGTCATTGATTGTTTTTTAACAATCTTTTGTATTGATGTGTTTTGCAAGGTGTTTTTCTCCTCTTTATATCTCCTTCAGGGAAGCTGAAACAAGCTGGTGAGCATGTATGTGTGTGAAACTTAAAAAAAAAATCCTAGGAAGACAACAAAGCACGCATATAAGTATTCTAAAAACTTTAATGTTTATGGAAATTTCAGCATTCTTAATTTCCAAAATTAATGAGTGAAGACAGTATAGCATACAAAGGAAAGCAATATGGTATAGTAGTTAGAAGTATAAGATTTATTGTCAGATCAGTCTTCAAATCCAAGGTGTATAATTTACTATATGATCTTGACAAAGTAACTTGATCACCCTGAGTCTCAGTTACCTTTCCTATAAAAGATGGAAAATCAGACTGATCACAGAGGGGGTATCCAAAGGTAAATTTTTTAAATTACATTTTACACTACCATATGCTGAGCACTGTTCTAGACAGAAAGGATGTGACAGTGAACTACCCTCATGCCGCTTGTAATAACAAGATTGAAATTACCTGTAATCTCAGATCGTAATAATGATTGCAAAGAAAATAATTCTAGATAAGCTAATCATGATCAGACTAGAGTAGGGGCTGGTAAGTCCTCTTAGGATGTTATCATTTGAGTCAAGACATGAAGAATATGGGATAGTGATCCTTGTGAATATTTGAGGAAGAGCATTTCAAGCAGAGGGAAGAACAAATGAGAGACCTACTGGCAGGAATATTCTGCTGAATTTGAGATAAAGCAAGGAAATCAGTAACACTATTATTCACTGACTTACGAGTTGAATTTAAAAGTTAGCCTAGGTGAATCACTTGAGGTCAGGAATTTGAGACCAGCCTGGCCAACATGGTGAAACCCCATCTCTACTAAAAATACAAAAATTAGCCAGGCGTGGTGGCAGGCGACTGTAGTGTCAGCTACTTGGGACGTTGAGGTGGGAGAATTGCTTGAATAGGGGAGGTGGAGGTTACAGTGAACCAAGATCATGCCACTGCACTCCAGCATAGGCAGCAGAGTGATACTCTGTCTCAAAATGAAAATAATAAATAAATAAAAGGTAGCCCCGGTAACTTATAGAGAAATTTATATGCCACAGTAGGATTTTGATTTTATTCTAACAGTGATGGGAAGCCATTGCACACTTTTGAGTAGGGGAGTATCATGATCCAATTGTGTTTTGAAATGATCACTTTGGCTCCTATGTGGAGAGCAGACCCTAGGGAATCAGGAATGGATACAGGATGACCAGGTAAAGGCAGTCCCAATAGGGCAGACAAGTGATGATGGTGACTTAAAAGGGGAAGATGACACTTGGAAGTAGCTAAAAGTGGTTGGATTCATGATGAATTTTAAGTCGATTCAATATAACTTCTGGTAGATTGTGAGTTGTGATAAATAAGAATGATTCTAAAGTTTTGGGCCTAAGTAACTGAGTAAATGGCAGTGCCATTTACTGAAATGGGGAAGACTAAATTCGGAATAAGTAAAAAGAAAGTGAACTATAAAGAGTTTAGTTAGAGATATGAATTAGATATTCACATGTAAATTTTTAGTAGACCATTGAATATGGTATGTATTTGAGAAAGAGATCAAAAATGGATCTTAATTGTGCATTATCGGAGAATAAAACATATTTAATTTATGAGGACTGAGTGAGATCCCTATAGGAATATACTAAAATAGAAGAGAAAAGAGGGCCAGGATCTGAGCTCTGGGGGTCTCCAATATTTAGAGGTCAAGAAGATGAAGACGATGCAGGAAAACCAGGGGATGGTGGTGCCCTAGAGTCAAGTGAACAAAGTGCATCGAGAGAAAGAAGAACCTACTGTCATACGTTCAGTGGGGCTGAGTGAGATGAGGGCAGAATGGACCACTGACGTTTGGCAACATAGAAGCCAATAGTAACCCTGAGAGGAAATGACTCAGTGGAGTCATGGGTACAAATGTCTTATTCACTGGAGTGAGTTCAAGTGAGAGTGGCAGGGGTGAAAATGAGAATGAAAAAGGTCATTAACATATTTTTGGGTAAATGAAATAAGAAAACATACGGATTTAACTCAACACTTGGCCATTATAAAGTACTGCTAAATAGTTGCCATCATGATTTTTTATCATTTCTATGGAGTCATCCCTATCATTCAAATACTATATACCATATTAAAATTTGGCATAGCCAAAACAAAAGGAATAATTATATATGTGTGCATATGCATACAAACATATACTATTTATCAAATACCTTTACCAAAAGAAAATTCATGTTTAATTATTTTGTTTCATCCTCACAACATTCTGTGGAGAAACAATATAGCCAAATGAGTTTCTCTCAGTTTTACAACAGATGAGGTTTAGGCTCACAGCTTATGCCTTGCCGAAAGTCACATGTAAAGCCAGAAATGAAACCAAGCTCTAATGACGCTGATATGGATGTGTCTCCACCCAAATCTCATCTTAAATTGTAGTTCCCATAATCCCCACGTGTCATTAGAGGGACCCAGTGGGAGGTAATTGAATCATAGGAGCAGTTTCCCTCATCCCATTCTCATGATAGTAAGTTAGTTCTCACAAGATCTGATGGTTTTATAAGGGGCTTTCCCCGCTTTTGCTTGGCACTTCTCCTTGCTGCTGCCATATGAAGAAGAACATGTTTGCTTCCCCTTACGCCATGATTGTAAGTTTCCTGTGGCCTTCCCAGCCATGCTGAAATGTGAGCCAATTAAGCCTCTTTCCTTTATAAATTACCCAGTCTCTGATATGTCTTTATTAGCAACATGAGAAAGAGCTAATACAGCCACCTACCTCTTTTGTTTTCTCAGCAATGAAGAAGTTCAATTATACCACCAAAGAGAAAAATCAAACAAGATCAATGAGAATTAGACAATGTAAATATCTAACTTTAGGAATTAACACCCCAAAAACATTTTAATTCATAAATTATTTACACATGCACTGTTAGCCACGTTGTACAATTTGTTCTTTGTCAATATGGTCAAATTCCCTCCTCAAGTGAGAAAATGTTCTGCCTTAAAAACAGATTGAAATGTTTTCTTCATATGAAATATGTAAAATAAAATAGAAAAAGGCAAAACAGTTCCTTGGGCATATATTTAACCAATCAATCAATGGCAACTACCTATGCCAAGTACTGTGTTAGGTAGTGTAGATAAAAGCAAACTCTCTTGGCACCTATAGTCTAGTGAGAGACAGATACTGATCAAATATGAAGTATTAATTTATTAAATTATAAATACATGGAGAAAAGCAACAGAGTGCCATGGAAGAGAAAAACAGAGATAAGCTAAGCATAGTGGAGTGTGCCTGTAGTCCCAGCTATTTGGGAGGCTGAGGCAGGAGGATCACTTAAGCCCAGGAGTTTGAAGCTGTAGTGTGCCACGACTGTGCCTATGAATAGCCCCTGTACTCCACCCTAAGTAATTATAGCAAGACCCGATCTCTAAAAAAGTTTTAAGAAAAAACAGGAACAACATGATCCAGTGTCACTGTGACTGATATGTGTAAAAGAGATACGAAAATATCTGGATCTTTCCACAAACCACATAGAGTCCATTCCAGAAGTCTGAAAGAGACTCTCAAAGAAAGATTCTCAAAAAAGGGAAAAATTTGATAAGGCCCTTTAACAACAGTTATGAAAGAAGAATGGGGTCGAATTACTTTTTGTTTTTTCTTTCTTTTTTTTTTCAGGATCTAGGGCTGAGAATTTCTTTTAAGGAGTCCATCTTTCTTGTTTCCAGATTAGTAAAAACAAGGAACAATGTGTTTCCTCTTCATTTCATTGTAAGAGAGTACTGAAGCCAAAGTTAAATATTAAAATAAGCATGAAACAATTCAAAAATGCCTCCAAGATATGTTAGCTGCTTCCATAATCCATATGAATTCCTGCTTAATTCCTTCGCAGAACCAATTTCCTATATGCAAGAGACTAGAGCTCTTTGGAGTTGTAATCAATCCAAATCCTTGTACCTTCTGAGTTGCAAACCATTCCCCATCAATGAGAGAATGTCTGGGACACATTGTGTGACAGTCTTCAAATTAGCTACTTCATACTCTATCTTTGTTAGATGCTAAACTAAACCTTCTTGTTTACTCAGCCCTCCAACCCCAAAACTGCTTGCTACTTGTTTTTACCAACCCATGCCCCACTGTTCCCCACTTTCCCAAATCATTCATCTGCATTCTCTGGAAACCCAATCTGATTAATCCTTACACATTCAATCTCTCAGAACAATTCATCTTCTACCTTAGTTAGAAATCCAAAGTTCTAACAGGACATCTCTGAACTGTTTCAAGGACTCAGTGAAATACTTCTAAAGATTTATTGTTTCCTTTCTGTTATTTTTATATACATCTTTCTAAACTAAAAATTGTTAGTATATTACAAGAATAATGCCTCACATGGTGTGGTTGGCAAGATGGCTGAATAGGAACAGCTCCGGTCTGTAGCTCCCAGAAAGACCAATGCAGAAGGCAGGTGATTTCTGCATTTCCAACTGAGGTACCCAGCTCATCTCATTTGGACTGGTTAGATAGTGGGTGCAGCCCACGGAGGATGAGCAGAAGCAGGGTGGGGCGTCACCTCACCCGGGAAGCACAAGGGGTCGAGGAACTCCCTCCCCTAGCCAAGGGAAGCCATGAGGGACTGTGCCATGAGGGACCGTGCTACCCAGACCAGATACTAGGCTTTTCCCACAGTCTCTGAAACCTACAGACCAGAAGATTCCCTCGGACGCCTACACCACCAGGGCCCTGGGTTTAAACCATGAAACTGGGGCAGCTGTTTGGGCAGACATCGAGCAAGTGGCAGGAGTTTTTCTTTTTTTGTACCCCAGTGGCACCTGGAACACCAGCAAGACAGAACCGATCACTCTCCTGGAAAGGGAGCTGAAGCCAGGGAGCCAAGAGATCTTGCTCAGCGGATCCCACCCCCACGAAGCCCAGCAAGTGAAGATCCACTGGCTTGAAATTCTTGATGCCAGCACCGCAGTCTGAAGTCAACCTGGGATGCTCAAGCTTGGTTGAGGGGGAGGGGCATCTGCCATACTGAGCCTTGAGTAGGCAGTTTTCCCCTCACAGTGTTAACAAAGCTGCTGGGAAGTTTGAACTGGGTGGAACCCACCAGAGCTCAGCAAAGCCACTGTAGCCAGACTGCCTCTCTAGATTCCTCCTCTCTGGGCAGGGCATCTCTGAAAGAAAGGCAGCAGCCCTAGTCAGGGGCTTATAGATAAAATTCCTATCTCCCTGAGACAGAGCCCCTAGGAGAAGGGGCAACTGTGAGCACAGCTTCAGCAGACTTAAACATTACTGCATCCCAGCTCTGGAGAGAGCAGTGGATCTCCCAGCACAGTGCTCGAGCTCTGCTAAGGGACAGACTGCCTCCTCAAGTGGGTCCCTGACACCCATGGCTCCTGACTGCAAGATACCTCCCAGCAGGGGTCCACAGATACCTCATACAGGAGAGATCTGGCCAGCATCAGGTGGGTGCCCCTCTGAGACAGAGCTTCCAGAGGAAGGAGCAGGTGGCAATCTTTATGCTGTTCTGCAGCCACCACTGGTGATGAGAAGTGACAATGTGCTAGCAGCCCTTGCTCGCTCTTGGTGCCTCCTTGGCCTCAGCCTCTGCTCTGGCCATGCTAGGGGAGCCCTTCAGCCTGCTGCTGCACGGTGGGGGCCCCTCTCTGGGGCTGGCCAAGGCCAGAGCCAGCACCCTCTGTTTGCGGGGAGGTGTGGAAGGAGAGGCTTGGGTGGGAGGCCGGGCTGCATGCGGCATCACAGGCCAGCATGAGTTCTGAGTGGGCCCGGGCTTGGCAGCCCGCACTTGGTGCGGCCGGCCAGTGCCTGTGGGGTTTGATGGAGGGATGAGCTCCCTCTGTGCTGCCGGAGTGCCCAGGGCAAGTGCCAGTGAGAGGTGAAGCCAGCTGGGCTTCTGGGAGGGGTGGGGACTTGAAGAATTTTTCTGTCTAGCTAAAGGATTCTAAACGCACCAATCAGCACTCTGTCTAGCTAAAGGTTTGTAAATGCACCAATCAGTGCTCTATGTCTAGTTTATCAGGTGGGGACTTAGAGAACTTTTCTGTCTAGCTAAAAGATTGTAAACACACCAATCAGCACTCTGGGTCTAGCTAAAGGTTTGTAAATGCGTCAATCAGCACTCTGTCAAAACGGACCAATCAGCTCTCTATAAACGAGACCAATCAGCTCTCTGTAAAATGGACCAATCAGTAGGATGTGGATGGGGCCAGATAAGGGAATAAAAGCAGGCCACCCAAGCCAGCAGCGGCAACCTGCTCGCACCCCCTTCCACATTGTGGAAGCTTTGTTCTTTCGCTCTTTGCAATAAATCTTGCTGCTGCTCACTCTTTGGGTCTGCACTACCTTTATGAGCTGTAACACTCACTGCAAAGGTCTGCAGCTTTACTCCAGAAGCCAGTGAGACCACGAACCCACTGGAGGAATAAACAACTTTGGAGGTGCCACCTTTAAGACCTGTAAAACTCACTGCGAAGATCTGCAGCTTCACTCCTGAGGAAGAAACTCTGGACATGTCCAAACATCAGAACAAACTCCAGACACATCATCTTTAAGAACTGTAACACTCACCACAAGGGTCCACGGCTTCATTTTTGGAGTCAGCGAGACCAAGAACCCACCAATTCTGGACACAGAGATACACACAGGCAAACAGGATCTGGAGTGGACCTCCAGCAAACTCCAGCACACCTGCAGAAAAGGGGACTGACTGTTAGAAGGAAAACTAACAAAGAGAAAGCAATAACATCAACATCAACAAAAAGGATGCCCATGAAAACACCTCATCCAAAGATCACCAGCATGAAAGATCAAAGGTAGATAAATCCAGGAAGACGAGGAAAAACTAGTGCGAAAAGGCTGAAAATTCCAAAAACCAGAATGCCTCTTCTCCTCCAAAGGATCATACCTCCTCTCCAGCACAGGACGAAAACTGGATGGAGAATGAGTTTGACAAATTGACAGAAGTAGGCTTCAGAAGGTGGGTAATAACAAACTGCTCAGAGCTAAAGGAGCATGTTCTAACCCAATGCAAGGAAGCTGAGAACTTTGATAAAAAGGTTACAGAAACTGCTAACTAGAATAACCAGTTTAGAGAAGAACATAAATGACCTGATGGAGCTGAAAAACACAGCACGAGAACTTTGTGAAGCACACACAAGTATCAATAGCCAAATTGATCAAGCAGAAGAAAGGAAATCAGAGATTGAAGATCAACTTAATGAAATAAAGCATGAAGATAAGATTAGAGAAAAAAGAATGAAAAGGAATGAACAAAGCCTCCAAGAAATATGGGATTATGTGAAAGACCAAACCTACATTTGATTGGTGTACCTGAAAGTGACAGGGAGAATGGAACCAAGTTGGAAAACACCCTTCAGGATATCATCCAGAAGAACTTCCCCAACCTAGCAAGACAGAGCCAACATTCAAATTCAGGAAATACAGAGAACACCACAAAGATAATCCTCAAGATGAGCAACCCCAGAACACATAACCACCAGATTCACCAAGGTTGAAATGAAGGAAAAAATGGTAAGGGCAGCCAGAGAGAAAGGTCGGGTTACCCACAGAGGGAAGCCCATCAGACTAACAGTAGATCACACTGCAGAAACTCCACAAGGCAGAAGAGAGTGGGGGCCAATATTTAACATTCTTAAAGAAAAGATTTTTCAACCCAGAATTTCATATCCAGCCAAACTAAGCTTCATAAACAAAGGAGAAATAAAATCCTTTCAGATAAGCAAATGATGAGGGGTTTTGTCACCACCAGGCCTGCCTTACAAGAGTTCCTGAAGGAAGCACTAAATATGGAAAGGAAAAACCGGTACTAGTCACTTCAAAAGCATATCAAATTGCAAAGACCATCAACACTATGAATAAACTGCATCAACTAATGGACAAAATTACCAGCTAGCATCAAGAGGACAGGATCAAATTCACACATAATAATATTAACCTTAAATGTAAATTGGCTAAATGCTCCAACTAAAAATACAGTCTGGCAAATTGGATAAAGAGTCAAGACACATTGGTGTGCTGTATTCAGAAGAGTCATCTCACATGCAAAGACACACACAGGCTCAAAATAAAGGGATGGCGGAAGATCTACCAAGCAAATGGAAAGCAAAAGAAAAGCAGGAGTTCAAATCTTAGTCTCTGATAAAACAGACTTTAAACCAAAAAAGACCAAAAAAGACAAAGAAGGGCATTACATAACGGTAAAGGGATCAATGCAAGAAGAAGAGCTAACTATCCTAAATATATATGCACCCAATACAGGAGCACCTAGACTCATAAAGCAAGTTCTTAGAGACCTACAAAGAGACTTAGACTCCCACATAATAATAGTGAGAGACTTTAACACCCCAATGCCGATATTAGATCGATGAGACAGAAAATTAATAAGGATATTCAAGACTTGAACTCAGCTCTGGACCAAGCAGACCTAATAGACATCTACAGAACTAACCACCTCAAGTCAACAAAATATACATTCTTCTCAGCACCACATATCACTTATTCTAAAATTGAACACATAATTGGAAGTAAAACACTCCTCAGTGAATGCAAAACAACAGAAATCATAACAAACAGTCTCTCATTGTAATGAAATTAGAACTCAGGATTAAGAAACTCACTCAAAACTGCACAACTACATGGAAACTGAAAAACCTGCTCTTGAATGACTACTGGGTAAATAACTGAAATTAAGGCAGGAATAAATCAGTTATTTGAAACCAGTAAGAACAAAGACACGACATACCAGAATCTCTGCGCCACAGCTAAAGCAGTGTTTACAGGAAAATTTATAGCACTAAATGCCCACAAGAGAAAGCAGGAAGGATCTAAAATTGTCACCCTAACATTACAATTAAAAGAACTAGAGAAACAAGAGGAAACAAATTTAAAAGCTAGCAGAAGACAAGAAATAACAGATCAGAGCAGAACTGAGGGAGATAGAGACACAAGAAAACCTTCAAAAAATCAATGAATGCAGCAGCTGGTTTTTTAAAAAAGATTAACAAAATAGATGGACCACTAGCCAGATTAATAAAGAAGAAAAGAGAGAAGAATCAAATAGACACAATAAAAAATGATAAAGGGGATATCACCACTGATCCCACAGAAATGCAAACTATCATCAGACAATACTACAAACACCTCTACACAAATAAACTAGAAAATCTAGAAGAAATTGATAAATTCCTGGACACATACACCCTCAAAAGACTAAACCAGGAACAAGTCAAATCCCTGAATAGACCAATGAACAAGTTCTGAAATTGAGGTAGTAATTAATAGCCTACCAACCAAAAAAAGCCCAGGACCAGATGGATTCACAGCCAAATTCTACCAGAGGTACAAAGAGGAGCTGGTATCATTCCTTCTGAAACTATTCCAAACAATAGAAAAAGAGGGACTCCTCCCTAACTCATTTTATGAAGTCAGCATCATCCTGATACCAAAACCTGGCAGAGAAACAACAAAAAGAAAATTTCAGGCCAATATCCCTGATGAACACTGATGCAAAAATCTTCAATTAAATACTGGCAAACTGAATCCAGCAGCACATCAAAAAACGATCAAGTTGGCTTTATCCCTAGGATGCAGGGCTGGTTGAACACATGCAACTCAATAAACATAATCCATCACATAAACAGAACCAATGACGAAAACCACATGATTATCTCATTATATGGAGAAAAGGCCTTCCATAAAATTCAAAACCGATTCATGCTAAAAACACTCAATAAACTACGTATTGATGGAAAGTATCTCAAAATAATAAGAGATATTTATGACAAACCCACAGCCAATATCATACTGAGTGGGCAAAAACTGGAAGCCTTCCCTTTGAAAACCAGCACAAGACAAGGATGCCTTCTCTCACCACTCCTATTCAACATAGTTTTGGAAATTCTGACCACGGCTATCAGGCAAGATAAAGAAATAAAGCGTATTCAAATAGGAAGAGAGGAAGTCAAATTGTCTCTGTTTGCAGATGACATGATTGTATATTCAGAAAATCCCATCATCTCAGTCTAAAAACTTCTTAAGCTGATAAGCAACTTCAGCAAAGTCTCAGGATACAAAATCAATGTGCAAAAATCACAAGCATTCCTATACACCAATAATAGACAAACGGAGAGCCAAATCATGAGTGAACTCCCATTCACAATTGCTACAAAGATAATAAAATACCTAGGAATACAACAAGGGTTGTGAAGGACCTCTCCAAGGAGAAGTACAAACCACTGCTCAAGGAAATAAGAGAGGACACAAGCAAATGGAAAAATATTCCATGCTCATGGACAGGAAGAATCAGTATCGTGAAAATGGCTATACTACCTCAAGTTATAGAGTCAATGCTATTCCCATCAAGCTACCATTGACTTTCTTCACAGAATTAGAAAAAACTATTTTAAATTTCATACGGAATGAAAAAAGAGCCCATATAGCCAAGACAATCCTAAGCAAAAAGAACAAAGTTGGAGGCATCACGCTACCTGACTTCAAACCAAAACAGCATGGTACTGGTACCAAAACAGATTATAGACCCATGGAACAGAACAGAAGTCTCAAAAATACCAGCACACATCTGCAACCATCTGATCTTTGACAGACCTGACAAAAACAAGCAATGGGGAAAGGATTCCCTATTTAATAAATGGTGTTGGCAAAACTGGCTAGCTATACGCAGAAAACTGAAACTGGACCCCTTCCTTACACCTAACACAAAAATTAACTCAAGGTGGATTAAAGACTTAAACATGAGATGTAAAACCACAAAAACCCTAGAAGAAAGCCTAGGCAATACCATTCAGAACATAGGTATGGGCAAAGACTTCATGACTAAAACACCAAAAGCAAATGGCAACAAAAGCCAAAATTGATAAATGGGATCTAATTAAACTAAAGAGCTTCTGCACAGCAAAAGAAACTATCATCAGAGTGAATAGGCAACCTACAGAATGGGAGAACATTTTGGCAATCTATTCATCTGACAAAGGGCTGATATCCAGAATCTACAAGGAACTCAAGCAAATTTACAAAAAAAAAAAAAAAAAAAAAAAAGCCCATCAAAAAGTGGGCAAAGGATATGAAAAGACACTTCTCAAAAGAAGGCATTTATATGGTCAAACATATTTTAAAAAGCTCATCCTCACTCCTCATTAGAGAAATGCTAATCAAAACCACAATAAGATACCATCTCATGCCAGTTAGAACGACAATCATTAAAAAGTCAGGAAACAACAGATGCTGGAGAGGATGTGGAGAAATAGGAATGCTTTTACACTGTTGGTGGGAGTGTAAATTAGTTCAACCATTGTGGAAGACAGTGTGGTGATTCCTCAAGGATCTAGAACCAGAAATACCATTTGACCCAGCAATCCCATTACTGGTATATACCCAAAGGATTATAAATCATTGTATAAAGACACATGTACACGTACGTTTATTGCAACACTATTCACAATAGCAAAGACTTGGAACCAACCCAAATGCCCATCAATGAAACACTGGATAAAGAAAATGTGGCACATATATACCATGGAATACTATGCAGCCATAAAAAAGGTTGAGTTTATGTTCTTTGCAGGGACATGGATGAAGCTGGAAATCATCATTCTCAGCAAACTAACACAGGAACAGAAAACCAAACACCACATGTTCTCACTCATAAGTGGGAGTTAAACAATGAGAACATGTGGACTCAGAGAGGGGAACATCACACACTGGGGCCTGTCAGGAGGTGGGGGGCTAGGGGAGGGATAGCGTTAGGAGAAATACCTAATGTATATGATGGATTGATGGGTGCAGCAAACCACCATGGCATATGTCTACTTGTGTAACAAACCTGCATGTTCTGCACATGTATTCCAGAACTTGAAGTATAATTTAGGAAAAAAAGAATATTGCCTCACATCAAATGGCCTATGTTACTTAGCATATATGATCAAGTAACATACAATCATCATCAAAACCATATTACAATATCTAGAAGAGTTTCCTTTGACAAAATAAATAAAATGTTTCTACTTTATGATTAAATAAATCCATCATTCTTTATGCATGATTAAGCAGCCAAAAGTTTCAGAGGTTATAAAGGTTTTAAAGATGCTTCTGTATCCTTTGGTTTTGCTTTTATCTTTGAGGTTGGATACAAAAGCCACAATCTTTGCTGTGTTGGAAGGTGTATAGGGATAGAAACACAAAACCAACAAACATAAAGGTTTACCTTGAATTAGTAGAGTTTTTTTAAAAATGAGAACACTTGAATTGGAAATATTGAAACTTTACCAAAAATTTGCCAAACCAGGAATCAAGACCTATTGTGTTGCTCATCCTTGACCCCACATCTACTCACTTTCCAACTCCTATGTATCAAACCCCCTAAATACTTCTCAAATTTATCCACTTGTCTCCATAACCACAGCCATCAATCACTCTCGTCCAAGCCAATGCCATCTATTACCTGGCTCTTAAAATTGCTACATTATTTTCTGTGCCTTTGGTTTTACCCCTTCCTATCCTAAATTCTAAACTCAGGCAGGGTGATTCTTGTATTGGAGACAAAGAGAGGGCACATACACCAAGGTGTTTTTGAAACAGTCGGCCGTCCCTATCTACAGGTTACACATCTGCAGCTCCAACCAACTGCAGATCAAAAATACTAGGAAGAAGTATATAAAGATAAAATAATACAAGTAAGAAACAATATAGTATAACAATGATTTACATACATTTACATTGTATTAGATATAAGTACTCTAGAAATGATTTGAAGTATTGTTTGACACTTGAACAACGTGAGGGTTAGAGATGCCAATCTCCCCCGCACACAGTCAAAAATCTGTTTCACTTTTGACTTCCCAAAAACTTAACTATTATCCAATTGTTGACAGGAAGTCTTACTGATAATATAGTTAATTAACACATATTTTGCATGTTATATATATTATATACTGTATTCCTACAATAAAGTAAGCTAGAGAAAATATTAACACAATCATAAAGAATAAAACACATATTTTATATACTTTTTTAAATAGAGATACTTCTCACTATGTTACCAAGGCTGGACTCGAATTTCTGGGCTCAAGCAATTCTTCTGTCTCTGCTTCCTGAGTAGCTGGGACTACAGGCATGTGCCACCACACCCAGATCCTATATTTATTATTTATTAAGTGGAGGTGGATCATCTTCATCCTTCTCATCTTCAGGTGGAGTAGGCTGAGGAGGAGCAGGGAGAAGAGGGTTTGGTGTTGCTGTCTCAGGGGTGGCAGAGGCAGAAGAAAGTATAAGTGGACCCATGCAGTTCAAACCCATATTGTTCAAGTATCAGCTGTAAATAGGAGGGTGTATGTAGGTTATATGCAAATATTACACCACTCTATATGAAGGACTTGTGCATCCATGAATTTTGGCATTTAGAGGTTCCTAGAAGCAATCCCTCAAGGATACTGAGGGATAACTGTTTAAAAACTCTGAGAGAGGTATGATGGAGAGGAAACTGTATTGGGGTGGAATAAAAGCTTAAAAATCACTTTGTTTAGTTTATGGAAGACTAAAGTTCTTGGAGCTAATTTGTAGTGTAATTGCAAGTAAGATAACGAAGAAATTTGGGGATGTCTTTGGGTAATGAGAGTTTGTTGACTTGTTTTTTTCTAATGCTAGGGAATTTAAATTTGTCATCTCTCTGACCAAAGAAAGGAGTAGTTCTTTTGTCTTCTTGGGTTCAGCATTGATGGGGTAAGAGAGGTTCTGATTTGAGGAAGAACAGACCACAGATTGCATCAACCCGTGGGATGGCCGAAGTCAAGAGAAGAAACCAGCAAGGAACCCCTAGTGACAGATAATGACAAAGTAACCGAGTTCCGAGTTTTCTTTTTCTGCTTTGTAATACTCTTATGAGTCTTTTACAAGCTCCCAGCTAAATTGGGGTTCTGGTACCAGAACTGCTAGCAATCCTGCTCTAACAGGAAAAAAAGAGCAGGGGAGCTGAAAGTCGGTGTTTCCAGCGTGGCTTTTGCAAGATCCTTTTATTAGCTGGCAGACGGCCTCATGCCTAGTTCTTCGACCCAAGATCACGGAGGCCCTCACACAGGAAACTTGTTTATCCTGGCAGATGCCCTTGTGGCTCTTGTCTGACCTGTATCCCATCTATGCCCGCCTGACCATTGCTCTGGCACTGGGAGCTCGCTTTTGTGTTCTCCCTGGCATCCTGAGGAAAATGGCCTGGGGCAGCCCGTGGTTCTTCAGATGGAAGGCGCAAATTCAATACACCATCACAGTAGGAAACAAATTCAAAGATTTTTACTCACAGATCCCAGGAAGAGAGGGTGTAATGAGTGGAGAGGTCAGTCCTCCATCTCCCGCGAGGCAGGAATGAAGAGTCAGGCAGAGAGCGAGCGAGCGAGCGAGCGTGTGTGGCCACTGGCAGTATGTAGAAAGGAATCGAATGTAGGTCACTTCAACTTTGCAGCAAATGCCTGAATGACTTGTTTAAAGGAAGCAGAAAAGCGGGGATCCCAACCTGCTAGGTGGGAGAGATACTTCTAGGTTCTTATATCAGGCCACTGGCTTGAGCCAGCTGGGTGTGGTGTAGAACTACAAACTGTCAAGGACCACTGAGCCTGGCTTCTGGTGTGATAAAGTTGGATTCAAAATTAATGCTGAGGCAACATAGAATTATAAGAATTTACTACTATGAGAGCCTCATATGTTTAGCAAAACATGTTAGTATAGCCTTAGAGAAGGAAATAAATGGGCTTTATTTATGCTTGAGGCAAAGCAGTGTGGGGAGAGGACAGCAGCTTGCAGTGTGGTGATGGCAAGGCCAGAAGTATTCGTGAGGAGCCTTAAGCAGTAGTTAGGAATGAACAGTGAAGGAAAATAACCCAGGAAACATACGCCCTCCTCTTCTGGAGATCCTCACACAAAATTTTGTACTCTACACGGATGGAACATTGATTCAGCAAATCTATATTTTCAGTGCCTGACACTGTTCTAGGTGCTGCGGATAACAGATGTGAACAAAACTGACCATGACCCAGCCTCTGTGGAGCATAGGGCCCTGTGCAAGAGATAGACAATAAACAAGCACAAATTATGTCACATGGTAAGAAATGTAATGGAGAAAAGCAAAGGAAGGTGCAGGGATAGCAGCTGCCGAGGGGAAGGCTTGGTAACATTTTGTAAAGGAGAACGGGGGATCTCTCTAAGATAACATTTGAGCAGAGATATGAAGGAAGTTGTGAGTGATCTATACAGATGTCTGAGAGAAGAATGTTCCAGGCAACGGGAACAAGTGAAAAGACTCGGGACTAGAGTGTGCCTGATATTTTTGATAGCTTTGGGAATAAAAAAGACTCCATATGTCTCTGTGAATCATTGCTGTTGCCATCGGTATGTATTGGCATCAAATCTTGTTTTCCACTGAGAAAATCATTAACTTCATCAAATACTAAACATGATTGAAACCAGTTTTTCCTGAGGTTTCATCGAGAAATGGAAGCAGAATGTAAAATTTTTTACAACTATACCAGATTTTCTGATTTTCCACAGGGTAAATCTTGATGCATCTAATTAAATTCTGGGCAGATATTTCTTTTATTTTTTTCAGAGAGAGAGAAAATGAAAGACAATTCCAAGCAGTTTAATTCACAGTCTTCCTCTCCATTCCAAGTTCTGCCATCATTCTCAGAAAGTTGAGCGTACAGATGGACAATACATCCAAAATTTGGCTTTAAACACTACTTTTCAGTGCCTTCAAAGATTACTTCAAACATTACTTTATTTTTATAATTTCAATGACTTTCCCACCATTCTAATTCTGCTCTCCACATTCCATGGAGCAGGCCTGGTATTTTTTCATCCCTTGAAATGCTCATGTCTTATTTCCTAAACAAAAATATTGCTATCTAATAACCACAAGTCCTATCCTTCCAGTTGTCTCACTTGGCTACTTACACAATGCCTCTAGCTGCAAAGTAGATCAATGGTTACAGAAAGTGCTCTGGCATCAGATGCCCTAGGCTAAGAGCAATTCTGCCATGTTCAGAATGTGTGAACACAAGCAAGTTTCTTAATCTTGCTAAGCATCTGTCTTTCCTGTGAAAATAATAGTTGTCATTGGGAGGATAATATAAACTATAACATTTAGCACGACAACACTGACAAAACATGCAATATATCATACTCCTTTTTATTATTACCTGACCTCATCAAGACCTCTAGTTACTTCACTTTTCCACTTTCTTCTTTATTAGCCAATTTTTAAACTCTCTTCCCCCCAAACACCCTGCACCCCAGTCTTAGACAATTTGGACATTCACTTTAGTCACCCTCCTACCAATGTTCTCAAATCTCACCTCATTGTCCCACTGTACTTCCAATGCATTCTGTCTGTAAAACCCTCGCCCTAGGCTGCCACCAAATAATAAATACATATAAAATTTTAAAGGGCATACCACTGGGTATACTGTCCTTAGGACAGTGTAGGTGTTTAGTAAGTAGAATGAATGGATGGATGCTACCATAAATCCAAGGCCTGTATCCTCGAGGAGAAAATTAGAGCTACCCAGAAGCTTTATTTCGTAGTTCTCTCTCTCCTTTTTTTTCAAAGTAGTTATTTTGGCTGTCATTCTTCTCAAACTCCAAGCCCGCTCACCTAATTTCTCAGGGACTGCAATCTGTGTCTTCCTCCCACTCCTGTATTCCTTCTCTACTGGATCTTCTCTATCAGCATTGAATCATCCATGAGTCTCTCTCCTGCCCACATGAAAACAAAACAGCACGTCCAAGCATCTTTTTTCCTCAGATCCTCTCCAGTTACTGCCCTATTTCTCTTCTGCTTTTTCCATGGAAATTCCTTGAAAGTATTATTTATACTCACAGTTGACACTTTCTTATTTCCCACTTACTCCTTGGTATGTTTGCATTCTCACCCCATAACTGAAACTTCTCTTGTCAATGTTATTTGCTGCAATTGAAGTTTGGCATTTTGGCAACAATTGACATTTTAACTTCTAGATATTTTTTTCTTGAATGCTTTATTCCCTTGAGATTTTTTAAATAACAGTTTTATTGAGATGTTATTCACATGCCATAAAGTTCACCCTTTTAAAGAATGCAATTCAGTGAGTTTTAGTATACTCACAAAGTTGTGTATCATGACCACTAATTCCAGAATACTTTATTACCCTAGAAAGTAACACTGTACCCATTACCAGTCACTACCTCTTGTCCACTCCCCTGACAAACATTAACCCTCTCTCTGTCTCTATAGATTTGCCTGCTTTGGACACTTCATGTAAATGGAATCATATACTATGTGGCCTTTTATATTTGGCCTCTTTAGCTTAGCATGTTTTGAAGATTTACCCATACTGTAGTATATATCAAAACTTTATTTCTTTTTATGGTTGAATGATATTCTATTGCATGGATATATCACATATTGTTTATCAGTTCATCAATTGATGGGCATTTGAGTTGTTTCCACTTTTTGACTATTATGAACAATTCTGCTATTGAACATTCGCATACAAGTTTTTATGTAAATATGTTTTCAATTCTCTTTGGTTATACACCTAGGCTTGGAATTGTTGAATCATATGGTTAATCCATGTTTAACTTTTTGAAGAACTGCCAAACTCTTTTCTGAAGTGGCTACACCAGCAATGCAAGAGGGTTCAAATTTCACTACATGCTTGCCAACACTTGTTACTGTCCATCTTTTAAATTATAGCCATTCTAGTGGATACGACATGGTATCTCATTGTGATTTGGATTCACAGTACCCTAATGACTAATGATGTAGAATATCTGTCATGTGCTTACTAGCCATCTGTATGTCTTCTTTGAAGAAATGTTTATTCTTCCCTGATTTTCGAGATCATATTCTATCAGTTTTCCTCTGTCTCCTGTATGGATTCCTTGTCTTCTGTCCTTGCATTAAATATTGAATTTCCTCATTATTCTGCCCTAGATCCTATCCCAGGATGATCTCATCCATGCTCGGGCACTTGTTAAAATCTAAAAGTCAATTATTTCTAATTCTCCAGTTCAGTTCTCCTTTAAATATCCAGATTTGGCTATCAAACTATTTACTGAACATGTTTAAACTTAAATTTATTGTTCTCCACCAAACCCCAACCCATTTTTCCCAGGATGAATGGTCCAATAATTCAGCAAAACACCCAAGCTCAAATTCTTGCTATCCTCCTTTTCCCTTTTCATCAACTGTACATCTAAAGTGACCAAATTAAATTCTGGGCAAAATTTAAATTGTCCTCCAAGTAGGGTTTTCTGCCCTTTTCTTAATTATCAATCACCTATATCAGCCCTGTTCATTAATTATCTGAACTTCCAGTAATGACTTCTCTACTCTATTCCCAACGAGTCTTCTCATATCAAATGTTTTATCCTTTGAGGCAACACCCCTCATAATCTTCATATGAACAGCATGAACAAAAGCTGATATGTTTAAGGACTACATTTCCCAATTTCCCTTCCATCTTGTGTTTTTCACACACAGAACTTCCAAGCAGAATCACCCTCCAGGTTAGAGGACAGAAGTGAGTATGGGGAAGTGGCAGCCACACAAGCCATCAGAAAGCACTGGCAGGGAAGTAGCTTGGTTAGTCAATGGCAGCTTTCACGGATGTCCTTCTGCCCTGGCTTTCAACCTTGACTGTGCACAAGCATCACCCATGGCTTTTTTGTTTTGTTTCAATACCATGGCCGGGCCCTGCTCCAGATCAATTAAATGCAGTCTTTGGGGGTGCTAACCAAGTACCAGTACTTTTGTAAAGCACTCCAGGTGATTCTGACATGCAGCCAGAATTGGGAAACATTACTCTGATGTCCAGCTGGTCCCTATGTTTCTAGTTACCAAGCCTAGGCCATGGTAGCTGCAGCTGATCCTGATTCAGCAGCTTTCCTGTGTGACCAGTGTAGTTCTTGTGTAGGAGGTGGTGGCCACAGACACAGCAGTTTTTTGGCCAGTCAGCATAGCAGTGTGACTTGCGTGATTATTGTTTCTTAAAAATCAGCCTAAAGCCAGCTTCTCCAGCCCTCCCAACAAGTCTGTAAGCTGCTTAATACCTGGTAACAAATCCCATTCTGCTAAAACTGGCCAGAGAGTTCCATTGTCCACTACTGAACCTTAACCAATGCAGCTATCTAAAATTAATGTCTGACCACATCACATTTCTGCTTTAAATAATTCACTGGTTCACTACTGTTCTCACATTAAACCTAAAATGCCTTTAAGTGACTTGTAAGATCTTTTGGAATCTGATATTTGCCTTTATGAAAAGCGTGTCAAAATGTGTGTTAAAAGTATTTCATAAGTGCATACCTTCATTGAGAAGTTACACATAAGAATTTATTTTAAAAAGATGTGGACATATAGGAAAAATGAGGCATATAAAGATACACATCACTGCATTGTGCATTAGTATTGTTTCGGAAAAAACTCTAAACAACTTATAAGAGTCTGGTGAGAAATGTTATAGTACCCTCATAGAGTGAAATAATTTTCGTTAACTGAAGAATCTTCATGTGGTAATCTTGTGTGTGATTTCTATTATTTTCTTATACTTTACTCACATTTCTCAATTTTTTTTCAAAGAACACGTATAAACATCTCTTAGGAAAAAGAAATCTTGAAAACATTTTCCCCTCAGGAAGAAAAATCTGATGTTTACAGTGAACAGACCAAAGCAAATAAGCAGTCCCCCTTAAAGAGCAATGTTCTAGTAAGACAGGCTCTTTCTAAATGAGCTAGTGTAGGGGTCCCCAGTGCAGGAAAGAGCCTCATTTGGAAACAGTCTATTAGGTCTCCTAGTGGGGATCCCCCCACCACCCACCAAGGGTGCACCCTAGTGCAGGGGTCCTGCTGTGTGGTCCAGTTCCTAACAGGCCAAGGACCTGGCCACACAGCAGAAGGTGAGCAGTGGGCGAGTGAGCATCACCACCTGAGCTCCGCCTCCTGTCAGATCAGCGGCAGCATTCGATTCTCATAGAGTGCGAACCCTATTGTGAATTGGACACGCATGTGAGAGATCTAGGTTGTGTATTCCTTACGAGAATATAACTAATACCTTATTATCTGAAGTGGAACAGTTTCATCCCCAAACTATCCTCCACCCCCATACTCCTTCCACGGAAAAATTGTCATCCACAAATCCAGTCTCTGGTGCCAAAAATGTTGGAGACCACTGAGCTAGTGGACAGGAGCTCTGTCCCACTAATAGTTTCCTTCTGTGCAAGCCACTTTGACCATCACTATGGCCTTTGTGGTGGAAAGGAGGTGAAAAGAATATATCATAAGGGCTGGATAAACTCAAATATCTTATAAATAGTATCTGTTTGCCTTCCTACAAGATAAAAGTGAAAAAAAGAACTCTTGACAGAGGAAAGAGATCAAAGCAGACCTCAGGAAGTTAGGAGAAATCTTCAATCTCTTCTATCTCCCTCTGATTCCTTTCCTCCTCCTTCAGCAGTGTATATTATACCAGAAAGGAAAGTAGTTTGGCATCGACTAACAGACAAACTGATAAGAAATCATCAAACATGTTTCCAGTACCTAGCATGCACAGGAGCCACAGCAGAAGCTTCAGGTAATAGACAGACATCACCATTAAGTCAAGCAGTATATCAACTGGTTCCTTCAGTAATGGCATAGGTTGGAATTTCTGCATAACCACTTCATAGGTATGGAAATTGAGGCTCTGGGAAATTATGTCCCTTCCTCAGGTCAGCCCAACGCCTAAGCGGCAGATCAACTTTCTTAGCCAGCTTTATTTATAAGTTCTGAAATAAAACTTTACAGAAACAAGTCAGGTCTTATCCAGGTCTGCAAGTGAGAGGGAGGATGAAGGAAAGGGGCAGAAAGACCTGAGAGGAGACAGTAGCAAAGAAGGAGCCTTTCAAAGAATGAGCTGCATGGAGAGCATGGAGAGCACTGAGTTCCCATTCATCACTTCTTTATAAAGCTAATTTGAAGGTTAGCATTTTTGGAGGGAAATAAATTTGTGGTTAACATAGGAAAATGTTTGTGTGTGCATGGGCCTATTAAGGCCTATAATATTTTCATTATAAGCAGGTGGCTTTCATGCTGAGAGAGGGAACCTAAAACTTCTCCCTCTGTGCTATGTGGTTGGTTCAAAGAAAGGCCATCCTAAACACCTAGAGGTCAGTATTAGTCCGCTCTCACTCTGCTAATAAAGACATACCCAAGACTGGGTAATTTAAAAAGGAAAGAGGCTTAATTGACTCATAGCACAGCGTAGCTGGGGAGGCCTCAGAAAACTTACAATCATGGCAGAAGGGGAAGCAAACATATCCTTCTTCACATGATGGCAGGGAGAAGAAGAATGAGAGCCAAGCAAAGGGGGAAGCCCCTTATAAAACCATCAGATCTCAGAGAAGTAACTCACTATCATCAGAACAAGATGGGGGAACTCCCCCATGATTCAATTATCTCCACCTGGTCCCTTCCATGACCTGTGGGGATTATGGGAACTATGATTGAAGATGAGATTTGGGTGGGGACACAGCCAAACCATATCATTCCACCCCCGCCCCTCCCAAATCTCATGTCCTTACAATTCAAAACACAATCATGCCCTTCCAATAGTCCCCCAAAGTCTTAACCCATTCCAGCATTAACTCAAAAGTCCAAGTCCAAAGTCTCATCTGAGACAAGGCAAATCTCTTTGGCCTATGAGCCTGTAAAATCAAACAAGTTAGTTATTTCCTAGATCAAATGAGAAAACAAAGGGATTACAAGCCCCATGCAAGGCCAAAATGCAATAGGGCAGTCATTAAACTTTAAAGTTCCAAAATGATCTCCTTTGACTCCATGTCTCACATCCAAGGCATGCTGATACAAGAGGTGTGGTCCCACAGCCTTGGGAAGTTCTACCCCTGTGGTTTGTTAAGGTACATCCCTGCTCCTGGCTGCTTTCACAGGCTGGTGTTGAGTGTCTGCAGCTTTACCAGGCACATGGTGCAAGCTGTCAGTGGATCTACCATTCTAGGGTCTAGAGGATGGTAGCCCTCTCCTCACAGCTCCACTAGGCAATACCCCAGTGGGGACTCTATGTGGGGGATTTGACCCACATTTCCCTTCTGCACTGCCCTAGCAGATGTTCTCCATGAGAGGTCTGCTTCTGCAGCAAACTTCTGCTTGGACATCCAGGTATTTCCATACATTGTCTGAAATCTAGGCAGAGGTTCTCAGACTTAACTTCTTGACTTTCGTGCACCCACAGGCCCACCACCACATGAAAGCTGCCAGAGCTTTGGGATTAGACCCTCTGAAGCCATGGCCTGAGCTGTACCTTGGCCCCTTTTAGCCACTGCTGGAGCTGAAGCAACTGGCACACAGGACAACATGTCCTGAGATTGCATAGAGCAGGAGAGCCCTGGGTCCAACCCACAGAACCATTTTTCCCTCCTAGGCCTCTGGATCTGTGATAGGAGGGGCTGCTGTGAAGGTCTCTGACATGCCCTGGAAACATTTTCCCCATTGTCTTGGTGATTAACATCAGCTCCTTATTACTTATGCAAATTTCTGCAGCCAGCTTGAATATCTCCCCAGAAAATGGGGTTTTGTTTTCTATCACATTATAGTCAGGCTGCAAATTTTCCAGACTTTTATATTCTGCTTCCTCTTGAATGCTTTGATGCTTAGAAATTTCTTTCTCCAGATACCCTAAATCATCTCTCTCAAGTTTAAAGTTCTATAGATCCCTAGGGCAGGGGCAAAATGCCACCAGTCTCTTTGCATAGCAAGACTGACCTTTACTCCAATTCCCAACACTTTCTTCATCTTCATCTAAGACCACCTCAGCCTGGACTTCGTTGTCCATATTACTATCAGCATTTTGGTCAAGACCATTCAACAAGTGTCTAGGAAGTCCCAAACTTTTCCACGTCTTCCTATTTTCTGAGCCCTGCAAGTCTCTAGGAAGGTCCAGACTTTCCGACATTTTCCTGTTTTCTTCTGAGCCCTCCAAACTGTTCCAATCTCTGCCTGTTACCCAGTTCCAAAGTCGCTTCCACATTTTTGGGTATCTGTATAGCAGCACTCTGCTCTCCGCAGTATTAATTTTCTGTATTAGTCTGTTCTCATGCTGCTAATAAAGACATACATGAGACGGGCTAATGTATAAAGGAAAGAGGTTTAATTGACTCACAGTTCAACTTGGCTGGGGAGGCCTCAGGAAACATAAAATCATGGCAGAAGAGGAAGCAAACACATCCTTCTTCATATGATGACAGGGAGAAGAAGAGTGAGAGCTGAGTGACGGGGAAAGTCCCTTTTAAAACCATCAGATTTGTGAGAACATACTCACTATATAGGATCAGGGAAACCAGCCCCATGATTCAATTATCTCCACCTGGTCCCTCCCACAACACATGGGGATTATGGGAACTACAATTCAAGATGAGATTTGGGTGGGGACATAGCCAAACCATATCGGAGTCAGCAACGGCCAGCTTCACATCTTCTTTCTCCCCAAGAGTATGGTTAGCTTCCTACATTGCTAATTTTTAATTTAAAAATTCAGCATAGAGAAAATTTTCTACTTTAAAAATACGAAATTCTTGCAGAAGTATGTAATAATTACAAGAAAAAGGAAATTATCACCTCCAATTTCTTTCTTTACTACTTGCATCTTTTCTTTAAAGCTACTCTGGGGACCATTGGTACTGTTCCTGTCTAGAACAGAGTCTCCCTTCACTACATCCAGGAATAATTTTTTTAAATGCTCATATGCATCCATAGGTACATCACATATATGAAGGTTCATTGTAGCATTGTTGGCAATAATGAAAAAAAAAATCAATGCTCATCAATAAGAGTGTTTTAAAATAAATTATGGAAGAGCCATACCTTGGAACAATATATAGCAAGTAAAAATAAGAATGTACATGTAGAATAAAAATGTTTAAAAATAGCTGCCAACTATCGCTTCCTCTTTAAAGTCTTGGTGCCTGTCTGTGAGGGAGCTCAGGTATACATGGATTGTTCTAGGAAAAGCTTTTTTACTCTTTTTTTTTTTCTTTTCTTTCTTTTTTTTTTTTTTGAGATGAATTATTGCTCTGTCACCCAGGCTAGAGTACAGTGGCACGATTGTGGTTCACTGCAACCTCCTCCTCCCAGGTTCAAGTGTTCAAGTGATTCTCCTGCCTCAGCCTCCCGAGTAGCTGGGATTACAGGTGCTCGCGACCACATCGGCTAATTTTTGTATTTTTAATAGAGATGGGGTTTGACCACATTGTCCAGGCTAGTCTCGAACTCCTGACCTCAAGTGATCCTCCCACCTCAGCCTCCCAAAGTGCTGGGATTACAGGCATGAGCCACCACACCCAGACACTTTTTTACTCTTTATACCCCAAACAGCTAATAACAATACAGTAAGTCCTCACTAAACATCATGGATAAGTTTTTGGGAAGTGTGACTATAAGCAAAATGAAGTATAAAACCAAACCAGTTTTACCATAGGCTAATTGATATAAACAAGAGTTAAGTTTCCATGACGTATTTCTGGTCACAAAAATATCAATGAAATTTTAAAGACCAAAACAATTCCAACATCAAACATTGAAGTAAATGTGAGTCATACATACATTTAAGAAAGATTAATAAAAATAAGTAAGATAATTATTTACCCAACTTTTCTAGTTCAGGGTCTGGGGTGGCCAGAGCCTATGCCAGCAGGTCAGGGCACCAGGAAGGACTGGACCTGAATAGGACTCCATCCCATCGCAGGGCACACTCTTACAAACACTCAAATTCGCTCATGCAGGGACAATGTAGACATGCCAATTCACCTGACATGCATATCTTTCAGATGTGGAAGGAAACTGGAGCACCCAGAGAAAACCCATAAAGACATGGGAAGAAAGTGCAAACTCCACACAGATGGTGGCCTCGGCCCAGAATCATTTTTTTTTCTTATCAACGTTATAAAGAAACAACATTGAACAAAAAGATGTTATTTGAGGACCTGCTGCACTCTTCAACCCTGATCATTAATGGGAACTAGAAAAAGCAGAGTGAAAATGCACCTGACAATATAAAAAGTAAATGACCTACATGGATTGCAGGAGGCCAACACAATAAAATCATGCTAGTAAGACATTTAAAGTTATTTTTGTTACTACCTCTGACTCCATATAGGCATCCAAATTTTCATGCTCTCTCTCCTTTTTCCTGCTTTTAGCACAAAGGCTTATCTAAAAATCAATCCTTTACAGCTTAGCAGGGATATGTCTCAGAGTCAAGGTGGACCTAGCTTAATTGCCCAGTGGCCTGTTCCAGAAATGTATGCAGATAAAGTATTTCATATACTTGTACAGTGTAATTGTTTTCAATTATTTCCACTGTTTTTAATATTTTCATTATAAATATATAGTTTTCTGCTATACAAGGCTAAATGCATTTTTGTGGAGTAGCATGAAATATAACAATTTAAAAAATATTGTTCAATGAGGGGACATGATCTAAATTTCAAAACCACTGACATCCATACTTTTAGAAAGCAACCTGTTTGAGACTTCAAATTACATGAATGCTAAATCAAAAATTAAAGGCACTTAAACAACACAAATCACTCTTGATGAGACGTATTTGTCTCTAGAGCAGGGGTCTGAGTATCACTGCGGAAAGTCAGAGAAACCACTGAGGTTACAAGCAAGAGTGACAAAAGAAACGTGACACAGAAAATCAATTTGTTAGTGGTGTGAAGAGTGAGCCAGAAAGGACAGAGGTGCAAAAGAGAATTAGAAAGCTCCTGCTATGTATATGTCACTAAACAGTGTATTTCACACATCTAATCTCACTCACTGCAATAGATATTTTCATATTCATTTTACAAATGAGAGAACTAAGGCTAAAGGAAACAAAATAGCTTGCCCAGGATCACATTGCTATTAAATATCAATGCCAATTTAGGGGAAGAGATTGTACAAAATTGACTTACAATATCCTAGTCTACAAGAGACCTTAGATCAATTACTATGATAATCCTGTCTTTAGACTAGAGCTTTCATCTTGGCTAATCATTGGAATCACCTGAAGAGCTGTTCAGACTACCCAGTTCATCACCCCACACCAAAATTATTCTGATGATCAGTACAGTTAGGAAACTTCTGCTGCAATCTAGGTGATTGTCTAGTCATTCTACTGAAAAAGAAGCTAAGTCCACTAGATTATTAATTCAGCATTAGATTTACTGAATTTGAGATAATGGCAGGGCACTCAGTAGACTCAAGGAATAATTTAGCTAGAGACATGAGACCAGAGCTGAAAAGAAATATCAGAACTAGAGGAATAAATTTTGAAATTGTCTGCATGGAGATGATAGTTGGAGTCACGCAGGGTCTTCCAGGAAGAAAAGAAATACAGGGGTTAAAGGCAAAATTTTAATGATATCCATGGAGGTAGAATGGGAAGAGGTGAAGGAACAAGTAGACATGACTAAGTAGTATTTAGACAGAAGCTGTACCAGAAAGATGCAGTGCCACAGAGGCCAGATGAATGAATTCCAAGTCTACAAATATCAAAGATGTACTAAGACAACAACAACAACAACAAACAAACAACAACAACAACAACAACAAACCCATAGATTTGACCATGGGAAAGTTACTGGTGAATTCTGAGAGTATTATCTGGAGTAGAAGGCAGATGATGGGATTGACTTAGTCAATGAGAAAAGAAAGGCAGCATGTGTAGGGCTCCAAGAAGTTTAACACTGAAAGAAAGGGAAGAAAAAAATGGTAGTACCTGGATCAGCAAGGTCAACGGAGAATGTTTTAATTGCTACTGTCATTGGGCTATTTGGCTAACACTAGGTGGCAAAGCATTTTAATAACTTATTTTAACCATGAAAAAATTTACCTCAAACTCAGAAATATCTATTAAACTGAAGATTTGTGAACTGTTTTTATCTGTGTGAGTCAGGGAAGTGCACTGCATTTGCAGAAAAAAGTCCAGGTATGTGTGACAGGTGTAAAAGATTGATTTCATCTGTGCAGTCTATCCAGCACAGCTGACTAGGGCTCTACCTTCTGGATGCTGCCCCTGGCACAGAGGCTGTCTTGGAACAGAAGAGCTTGAGCTCGTTATGCTGTAATAGCTAAGCCAGCACTTTTACCCCATGTTGGGCTTGAGGCCAGTTTGTCCAAGGCACTGAGGACACATGTGCAGTATCATGTGTCCCTCTTTTCTTTAAATTAGGTCAGCCAAAATTCAAGTTTACTTTTGTTTTGATGATGGGGGTGGGATGGTTGGCCAGGACAGGGCTTTAGACCTCTGGATCATGTGCTGCAATCCAGCCTACCAGAGTGTTTCCTGATGAGGTCTGGGTGCTAAGTCAACTTAGCAATACAGTGTCACTGTTTTTTCCTTTCCATTACTCCTTACTTGCATATATCCCTCACTGAGGAAGTTGATTTTGAGCTGGACTAGAATTCAGATATTTCTGGGTCTCCTGGCCATTTGGCCACCCCAAGTCCATCCCAACTTCCAAGGCCACATTTGGACAGCAGAAAGCAGCCCACAATGTCTAGAGCATGAAGGACAAACCAAGTCAAACTCCGTAAGGGAAAACTAAGTTTAAAATAACTTAGAGGCCATGCACTGTGGCTCACGCAGGTAATCTTAGCAGTTTGGGAGGCCGAGGCGGGTGGATCACCCGAGGTCAGGGATTCAAGATGAGCCTGGCCAACATGGTGAAACCCTATCTCTACTAAAAATACAAAAATTGGGCAGACATGGTGGCGCACACCTGTAATCCCAGCTACTTGGGAAGCTGAGGCAGGATAATCGCTTGAACCCAGGAGGTGGAGGTTGCAGTGAGCCAAGATGGTGCCACTGCACTCCAGCCTGGGCTACAGAGTAAGACTTTATCTCCAAAGTAAATCAAAATAAAATAAAATAAAATAACTTAGAGACCATGTACCAGCACCAACCACCATCTCAATTTTAGCTAACAGCCTCCATTTCCATTTTACAGGAAAAAAAAGAAAGTGCCACATGGGAACTCCATCATTTTCCACTGCCTGCATCCCACTCACCCTCTTCCCCTGCTTCTCTTCTCTTACAATTCAGAAAGATCCTTTCTTATATATTAGGTCAATCTTTGTACCTTGTATGTGTACTTTAAAAAAAAAAAAGAATGCCTAAGGCTTTCTTTTTATTTTTATTTTAACCCCTACCCCAGGTCTGAGCTAGATTTCTAAGTAGAGAGGTTCAGTCTCATTGTCCCTATGTTGCCATCAACCTCTTTAATTCTAACATTCTCCAACTCCCTCCCAGTCCGTCACCCTACTGAAGTGATTCTTAGTTCTATTGTGGTCACTCCACCTTGAGCACATTCAATTGGCATTTTCAGCTTTCACCCTACTTGAATTCTTAGGAATCACTCCTAACAATGGTCACTCCCTCAGTCTAGAAATTGAGAAACTCTACTCAGCTCAAGTAACAGGACACATATTCTCTTGTGTTTTTTTGTTTGGTTTATTCCTTCTTAATCTTCTTTCCTGACCCATTCTGTTCTACTTGGCTGTTAATATTTAGCTATCGGTAGTATCACTTCCCAACCCTTTTCTCATTCTATGCTCTCTCCCACGACTAGCTTCCATGCCCATCTGTAAATTAATAACCCCCAATGTCTATACTCACTCCAGTCCTCTCTTCTGGTCTCTAGTTCCACAAACTGAACTTTCTACTTTAAAATCCCCATTAGTACAAACATTTTTCAAGCTGTTCCTGCTCCAAAATGAACTCAAGATCTTCTCTCACCCTAAACCTGATTTTCTTACATTGTTCCTTCTTTGAATTAATGTAACTTGTACAATCCAGAAATGTATGAGTAATGCTTATACTTCCATATCCACTTCATTTATAAGCCATAAGATTTTACCTCCTGAACATATCTGGAGTTTTTCCATTTCTCTTTGTTCCTGCAATCACCATTCCAGTCCAAACTACTATCATCTTTCCCTCACATTGCTGTAATCAAACCCTAACTCATCTCTCTACATCTACTCTGGCCTCCAATTAGTTTTCTTTCTTTTTTTCTTTCTTTTTTTTGTGATGATGTCTCACTCTGTCACCCAGGCTGGTGTGCAGTGGTGCAGTGGTATGCTCTTGGCTCACCGCAACCTTCGCCCCCAGGTACAAGTGACTCTTATACTTCAGCCTCCCGTGTAGCTGGGATTACAGGTATGTGCCACCACGTCCTGCTATTTTTTGTAATTTTAGTAGAGATAGGGTTTTGCCATGGTGGCCAGGCTGGTCTCAAAACTCCTGACCTCAGGTGATCTGCCCCCCTTGGCCTCCTAAAGTGCTGGGATTATAGGTGTAAGCCACCGTGCCTGACCTCCAATTGGTTTTCTACAGTACAACTAGTATTATATTTCAAATCTGATCTTGTCACTCCCTCACTTAAAGCTTTTTAGTGTTTCTTATGACTCTTAGGATCTTACAAGGCCCCGCATGATCCGGCCCCTGTTTGTCTCTCCAGCCTGACTCTCATCTCACACATTCTATCACTTTGTTTTGGCTTGTATTCTTTCCTCTTCCTGGAATCTATCTATCTATCTATCTATCTATCTATCTATCTATCTATCTATCTATCTATCTATCTATCTATCTATTACTTCCATCTTTCTTACACACACACACAACTTTTCTCAGTTGACTCAAATACACTATTCCTAAATACATAAACAAACCTTCATAACCTGCCCCTCCTTCACCTCTAATCCCCTCCCCGTTATATCTCTTCATAGCACAATGTACATGTCCTTTATCGTTTTTTCATAGTGTCTAATTATGCGTTGATTTAAGCTTATATAACTATTTTACTCCGTGACTATCCTGGAAGCCCCCTGAAGTCATATTCTTAATACTAAACAAGGTTGGCCCAGGAATCAACAAATATTTTATTGAATTTGATCTATTAAATTTGACCAAGAGGCCATAGACAAGATTGGGTTTAAAGTTCAAAGCATCAAAGTTCAGGATCAAGCTGGGGCAAGTTGGAGGAGAGGTGGTCTTGGGATTCTAGGCCTCACGTTTAATGCTCTGTGGATGTGCTGGTGAGTCATGCTGCCTCAAAGAAGGAGAGCAAGGCAGATGCTGTCACCATCTCAAAGGACTGTAAATTAAATAACACTATGCATGCAAAAGTGTTTTATAAGCTAGAAAAGCTGTTGTTCATAGATTTGATTTAAGCCTATGTAATGTGAGATAAGATTGATGAGGGCAGGGAAAGTCTTTTATTCATAGCTCTAACCCCAGTGTTGAGAACAGTAGCAGAACATAGTAGAAGCTCACTACTTGCTTGTTAATGAATAAATGGCTATCCCTCTTATTAAAATAAGCTAACAGAAGAATTTATTAACCACATTTGTTGAATGGTTAAATCCTATTCTTTGAAGTGCCAGGCTGTCCTTAGAGAGATTTAATTCAAAGTTTCTGAAAAATAAGATAAATCGCATATATGAAATGGTTTTAAAAAGCAAGGTGGTAGAACACGTAAGATAATCCCTTTAGGATAATTTCCAGTTCTGTTTCCTTAGTTAATGGCTATTAATCCTTAAAAATCAACGCAAGCACCCATCTCCACTGAAAAGCCTGTCTTCACTCCCAGTCTGAGTTAAGTATTCAACACATACTCACATACACACACACACCCCTGAACTGCTGTGGCTCTATGGGACTATTTGTTTCATAGCACTCTTTTCACTGTTTTGAAATCCACTGAGCTCCCTTCCACCAGTGTCTAAGTTCTGTTAGGATAGCAACATTGTCTTATTCTTCTAATGATTGCTAATTCCTAACATGGTATCTGACACTTAGTAGATGCTAAATAAGTTTTCGTCAAAGTGACCTGAATCTTTGAAGAGTTTCAGAGATGGTATCAATTTTATAACCTGATTTACTCATGCATTAGATTTCAACCCGTTTTTCAGCTAATCCCTATTCATACCTGGAAGGAATGATAACATATCATTTCATAAAAACTTTCTGGACCACTTTCAGGGTACCAGACTCATTTTAAAAGAATTCTGATCAATACTAGTTTAAATTAGGTATCAGAAAATTCAATGCATACATAAGTGTTTGCTGTATTTATATAAAGCTAAACTCAACAGTTTCTTCCATTTCTTTTCTTTCATTTAGCATGACATTTTTGCTGATATTTCTGAACTGCTGGATAGAGCAAATGCATTTCTATTAGAGCCAGTATTTTCCCATGGGATTCTATCAACAGGTGCTCCAGCTTCTTAATTATCTGTACACTTTCCCTTTACTTTTTAATTACTAAAACAAGAGAATTTACTGCAATTGCTGAAAAGGCCAGATCTATTTAAATAAATAAGGCTATTCTGGATTACATACAGAATTAAAATTAGGGGGCCAACTGTTCCTCAACATTATGTGATGTATGGTCAATAGATAGCATCCTGGTGTTTTCTTTCCTATACCTTCACTCAGCACTGAAATATTGGGGAAAAAGATATTCCAGGACAATATCTTTATATTCACAACTCTCAATATTCCAAACAGAAGGAAAACCTCACTCTTAAGAAATCATAGCTTAATTTTCCCCCTTCCAAAATTACATACCAGCATGAATCCGTATATTCCAGATAATTTTCTTTGGTAAACATGTAACTGTTTACCCATCTTTGCAACCTCCATATATCTTTAAAACACCACAATCCACAGAAAACTGCCTTTAAAAACAAACATTGTGAAAAGTATACAAATGTTTGATTTATTTTTCTGAGAAGAGACCTTCCCAGGAAAAAAAATTACTGCAATATATTCAAGGTATATGGTTTGTCTTGGGTGAAGAATGGTGAGGGTTAAGAGGAAGTCATTTTTCTGCGGTCTTCACTGTTATAGTTCTAGTCATATTTCCAAAAATGTTTATGATTTTCAAAGTTTTTTAAAAAAGTTAGATTTGCCATGTACAAATCCTGAACTCCTCTGGTGTTGCTTCATTCTTCTTTTTTCAATAATTTTATATGTTGCTTTACATACACATGTGCAGAAGCAATGCGTAAAATGCAGGTAAAAAATCTACATTATTTTGACATGATTCTGGCAAAACATTTTAAAAGCTTACTTTATTTGTCTGACTGATTTCAACTGTATTCATTATTTCCTGTTATTTTCCCTTCCCACAAATCTCTTGCCTCAACAGAATTAACATTCTTATATGTTTTTTTTGTTTGTTTTTTGTTTTTTTTTGTTTTTTAATTTATTTATTATTATTATACCTTAAGTTCTAGGGTACATGTGCATAACGTGCAGGTTTGTTACATATGTATACTTGTGCCATGTTGGTGTGCTGCACCCATCAACTCGTCAGCACCCATCAACTCGTCATTTACATCAGGTATAACTCCCAATGCAATCCCTCCCCCCTCCCCCCTCGCCATGATAGGGCCCGGTGTGTGATGTTCCCCTTCCTGAGTCCAAGTGATCTCATTGTTCAGTTCCCACCTATGAGTGAGAACATGCGGTGTTTGGTTTTCTGTTCTTGTGATAGTTTGCTAAGAATGATGGTTTCCAGCTGCATCCATGTCCCTACAAAGGACACAAACTCATCCTTTTTGATGGCTGCATAGTATTCCATGGTGTATATGTGCCACATTTTCTTAATCCAATCTGTCACTGATGGACATTTGGGTTGATTCCAAGTCTTTGCTATTGTGAATAGTGCCGCAATAAACATACGTGTGCATGTGTCTTTATAGCAGCATAATTTATAATCCTTTGAGTATATACCCAGTAATGGGATGGCTGGGTCATATGGTATATCTAGTTCTAGATCCTTGAGGAATCGCCATACTGTTTTCCATAATGGTTGAACTAGTTTACAATCCCACCAACAGTGTAAAAGTGTTCCTATTTCTCCACATCCTCTCCAGCACCTGTTGTTTCCTGACTTTTTAATGATCGCCATTCTAACTGGTGTGAGATGGTATCTCATTGTGGTTTTGATTTGCATTTCTCTGATGGCCAGTGATGATGAGCATTTTTTCATGTGTCTGTTGGCTGTATGAATGTCTTCTTTTGAGAAATGTCTGTTCATATCCTTTGCCCACTTTTTGATGGGGTTGTTTGTTTTTTTCTTGTAAATTTGTTTGAGTTCTTTGTAGGTTCTGGATATTAGCCCTTTGTCAGATGAGTAGATTGCAAAAATTTTCTCCCATTCTGTAGGTTGCCTGTTCACTCTGATGGTAGTTTCTTTTGCTGTGCAGAAGCTCTTTAGTTTAATGAGATCCCATTTGTCAATTTTGGCTTTTGCTGCCGTTGCTTTTGGTGTTTTAGACATGAAGTCTTTGCCCATGCCTATGTCCTGAATGGTACTACCTAGGTTTTCCTCTAGGATTTTTATGGTATTAGGTCTAACATTTAAGTCTCTAATCCATCTTGAATTAATTTTCGTATAAGGAGTGGGGAAAGGATCCAGTTTCAGCTTTCTACTTATGGCTAGCCAATTTTCCCAGCACCATTTATTAAATAGGGAATCCTTTCCACATTTCTTGTTTTTGTCAGGTTTGTCAAAGATCAGATGGCTGTAGATGTGTGGTATTATTTCTGAGGACTCTGTTCTGTTCCATTGGTCTATATCTCTGTTTTGGTACCAGTACCATGCTGTTTTGGTTACTGTAGCCTTGTAGTATAGTTTGAAGTCAGGTAGCGTGATGCCTCCAGCTTTGTTCTTTTGACTTAGGATTGTCTTGGAGATGCGGGCTCTCTTTTGGTTCCATATGAACTTTAAAGCAGTTTTTTCCAATTCTGTGAAGAAACTCATTGGTAGCTTGATGGGGATGGCATTGAATCTATAAATTACCTTGGGCAGTATGGCCATTTTCACGATATTGATTCTTCTATCCATGAGCATGGTATGTTCTTCCATTTGTTTGTGTCCTCTTTTATTTCACTGAGCAGTGGTTTGTAGTTCTCCTTGAAGAGGTCCTTTACATCCCTTGTCAGTTGGATTCCTAGGTATTTGGTTCTCTTTGAAGCAATTGTGAATGGAAGTTCATTCCTGATTTGGCTCTCTGTTTGTCTGTTACTGGTATATAAGAATGCTTGTGATTTTTGCACATTAATTTTGTATCCTGAGACTTTGCTGAAGTTGCTTATCAGCTTAAGGAGATTTTGGGCTGAGACAATGGGGTTTTCTAAATATACAATCATGTCATCTGCAAACAGGGACAATTTGACTTCTTCTTTTCCTAACTGAATACCCTTGATTTCTTTCTCTTGCCTAATTGCCCTAGCCAGAACTTCCAACACTATGTTGAATAGGAGTGGTGAGAGAGGGCATCCCTGTCTTGTGCCAGTTTTCAAAGGGAATTTTTCCAGTTTTTGCCCATTCAGTATGATATTGGCTGTGGGTTTGTCATAAATAGCTCTTATTATTTTGAGGTACGTTCCATCAATACCGAATTTATTGAGCGTTTTTAGCTTGAAGGGCTGTTGAATTTTGTCAGAAGCCTTTTCTGCATCTATTGAGATAATCATGTGGTTCTTGTCTTTGGTTCTGTTTATATGCTGGATTATGTTTATTGATTTGCGAATGTTGAACCAGCCTTGCATCCCAGGGATGAAGCCCACTTGATCATGGTGGATTAGCTTTTTGATGTGTTGCTGAGTCCGGTTTGCCAGTATTTTATTGAGGATTTTTGCATCGATGTTCATCAGGGATATTGGTCTAAAATTCTCTTTTTTAGTTGTGTCTCTGCCAGGCTTTGGTATCAGGATGATGTTGGCCTCATAAAATGAGTTAGGGAGGATTCCCTCTTTTTCTATTGATTGGAATAGTTTCAGAAGGAATGGTACCAACTCCTCCTTGTACCTCTGGTAGAATTCAGCTGTGAATCCATCTGGTCCTGGACTTTTTTTGGTTGGTAGGCTATTAATTATTGCCTCAATTTCAGAGCCTGCTATTCAGGGATTCAACTTCTTCCTGGTTTAGTCTTGGAAGAGTGTAAGTGTCCAGGAAATTATCCATTTCTTCTAGATTTTCCAGTTTATTTGCGTAGAGGTGTTTATAGTATTCTCTGATGGTAGTTTGTATTTCTGTGGGGTCGGTGGTGATATCCCCTTTATCATTTTTTATTGCGTCTATTTGATTCTTCTCTCTTTTCTTCTTTATTAGTCTTGCTAGTGGTCTGTCAATTTTGTTGATCTTTTCAAAAAACCAACTCCTGGATTCATTGATTTTTTGGAGAGTTTTTTGTGTCTCTATCTCCTTCAGTTCTGCTCTGATCTTAATTATTTCTTGCCTTCTGCTAGCTTTCGAATGTCTTTGCTCTTGCTTCTCTAGTTCTTTTAATTGTGATGTTAGAGTGTCAATTTTAGATCTTTCCTGCTTTCTCTTGTGGGCATTTAGTGCTATAAATTTCCCTCTACACACTGCTTTAAATGTGTCCCAGAGATTCTGGTATGTTGTATCTTTGTTCTCATTGGTTTCAAAGAACATCTTTATTTCTGCCTTCATTTCGTTATGTACCCAGTAGTCATTCAGGAGCAGGTTGTTCAGTTTCCATGTAGTTGAGCGGTTTTGATTGAGTTTCTTAGTCCTGAGTTCTAGTTTGATTGCACTGTGGTCTGAGAGACAGTTTGTTATAATTTCTGTTCTTGTACATTTGCTGAGGAGTGCTTTACTTCCAATTACGTGGTCAATTTTGGAGTAAGTACGATGTGGTGCTGAGAAGAATGTATATTCTGTTGATTTGGGGTGGAGAGTTCTATAGATGTCTATTAGGTCTGCTTGCTGCAGAGATGAGTTCAATTCCTGGATATCCTTGTTAACTTTCTGTCTCGTTGATCTGTCTAATGTTGACAGTGGAGTGTTGAAGTCTCCCATTATTATTGTATGGGAGTCTAAGTCTCTTTGTAAGTCTCTAAGGACTTGCTTGATGAATCTGGGTGCTCCTGTATTGGGTGCATATATATTTAGGATAGTTAGCTCTTCCTGTTGAATTGATCCCTTTACCATTATGTAATGGCCTTCTTTGTCTCTTTTGATCTTTGATGGTTTAAAGTCTGTTTTATCAGAGACTAGTATTGCAACCCCCGCTTTTTTTGTTCTCCATTTGCTTGGTAAATCTTCCTCCATCCCTTTATTTTGAGCCTATGTATGTCTCTGTGTGTGAGATGGGTCTCCTGAATACAGCAGACTGATGGGTCTTGACTCTTTATCCAGTTTGCCAGTCTATGTCTTTTAATTGGAGCATTTAGTCCATTTACATTTAAGGTTAATATTGTTATGTGTGAACTTGATCCTGCCATTATGATATTAACTAGTTATTTTGCTTGTTAGTTGATGCAGTTTCTTCCTAGCCTCGATGGTCTTTACATTTTGGCATGTTTTTGCAATGGCTGGTACCAGTTGTTCCTTTCCATGTTTAGTGCTTCCTTCAGGGTCTCTTGTAAGGCAGGCCTAGTGGTGACAAAATCTCTAAGCATTTGCTTATCCGTAAAGGATTTTATTTCTCCTTCACTTACAAAACTTAGTTTGGCTGGATATGAAATTCTGGGTTTAAAATTCTTTTCTTTAAGAATGTTGAATATTGGCCCCCACTCTCTTCTGGCTTGTAGAGTTTCTGCCGAGAGATCTGCTGTTAGTCTGATGGGCTTCCCTTTGTAGGTAACCCGACCTTTCTCTCTGGCTGCCCTTAAGATTTTTCCTTCATTTCAACTTTGGTGAATCTGGCAATTATGTGTCTTGGAGTTGCTCTTCTCGAGGAGTATCTTTGTGGCATTCTCTGTATTTCCTGGATTTGAATGTTGGCCTGCCCTACTAGGTTGGGGAAGTTCTCCTGGATGATATCCTGAAGAGTGTTTTCCAACTTGGTTCCATCTTCCCCCTCACTTTCAGGCACCCCAATCAGACGTAGATTTGGTCTTTTTACATAATCCCATACTTCTTGCAGGCTTTGTTCATTTCTTTTTCTTCTTTTTTCTTTTGGTTTCTCTTCTTGCTTCATTTCATTCATTTGATCCTCAATCGCTGATACTCTTTCTTCCAGTTGATCGAGTCGGTTACTGAAGCTTGTGCATTTGTCACGTATTTCTCGTGTCATGGTTTTCATCTCTTTCATTTCGTTTATGACCTTCTCTGCATTAATTACTCTAGCCATCAATTCTTCCGCTTTTTTTTTCAAGATTTTTAGTTTCTCTGCGCCGGGTACGTAATTCCTCCTTTAGCTCTGAGAAGTTTGATGGACTGAAGCCTTCTTCTCTCATCTCGTCAAAGTCATTCTCCGTCCAGCTTTGATCCGTTGCTGGCAATGAGCTGCGCTCCTTTGCCGGGGGAGATGCACTCTTATTTTTGGAATTTCCAGCTTTTCTGCCCTGCTTTTTCCCCATCTTTGTGGTTTTATCTGCCTCTGGTCTTTGATGATGGTGATGTACTGATGGGGTTTTGGTGTAGGTGTCCTTCCTGTTTGATAGTTTTCCTTCTAACAGTCAGGACCCTCAGCTGTAGATCTGCTGGAGATTGCTTGAGGTCCACTCCAGACCCTGTTTGCCTGGGTATCAGCAGCAGAGGCTGCAGAAGATAGAATATTTCTGAACAGCGAGTGTACCTGTCTGATTCTTGCTTTGGAAGCTTCCTCTCAGGGGTGTACTCCACCCTGTGAGGTGTGGGGTGTCAGACTGCCCCTAGTGGGGGATGTCTCCCAGTTAGGCTACTCAGGGGTCAGGGACCCACTTGAGCAGGGAGTCTGTCCCTTCTCAGATCTCAACCTCCGTGTTGGGAGATCCACTGCTCTCTTCAAAGCTGTCAGACAGAGTCGTTTGCATCTGCAGAGGTTTCTGCTGTTTTTGTTATTTTTACTGTGCCCTGTCCCCAGAGGTGGAGTCTACAGAGACAGGCAGGTTTCCTTGAGCTGCTGTGAGCTCCACCCAGTTTGAGCTTCCCAGCAGCTTTGTTTACCTACTTAAGCCTCAGCAATGGCGGGCGCCCCTCCCCAGCCTCGCTGCTGCCTTGCCACGATATTGCAGACTGCTGTGCTAGCAATGAGGGAGGCTCCGTGGGCGTGGGACCCTCCCGGCCAGGTGTGGGATATGATCTCCTGGTGTGCCTGATTGCTTAAAGCGCAGTATTGGGGTGGGAGTTACCCGATTTTCCAGGTGTTGTGTGTCTCAGTTCCCCTGGCTAGGAAAAGGGATTCCCTTCCCCCTTGCGCTTCCCAGGTGAGGCGATGCCTCGCCCTGCTTCAGCTCTCGCTGGTCGGGCTGCAGCAGCTGACCAGCACCGATCGTCCGGCACTCCCCAGTGAGATGAACCCAGTACCTCAGTTGAAAATGCAGAAATCACCGGTCTTCTGTGTCGCTCGCGCTGGGAGTTGGAGACTGGAGCTGTTCCTATTCGGCCATCTTGCTCCGCCCCCGCGAATATCCATTCTTATATGTTCTATTTCCGAAGAACAAACTAAAGAAGCATCCCAACTATTATTGCTCTGCAGCAGCCCCTGCTGGTAAAAGACACTATACAATTTATCCCTCGTCAGCTCTGCTTGTCAAGTCTGAATTTCCAAGGAACAATGCCACAGTCTAGCCACAATTAACCTCTAGCTTCAGCAGATCCTAGAATGTGGCTGCCTAACCATCTGCAGGGCAGCAACACTTCCTTGTTTTCAGTGTGGAAAGAGAATGCCAGAGGAATACATATTTTGTATGAGTCTTTATTTTCCTTGTTTCTAGAACACATAAGACAAAAAGGGATTTGAAACTGTGACTAAAATGATAAAAGAAAATCAATGCAGCAAAACATAGACCACCTGAAAATCTTCAGTTGAAGTACAAGTCGTGGCATGATGTCAAAGAAGTATTCTTTTCACAGAGAAGGCATATTAAATTATGCTAGCGCTGACTGCTCCTCCAAGGACCGTTGATAGATGCTTACGAGAAGAAAATCTTCCTTTCTGGTTGACCTTAAAAGCTGTCTTACCCCAGGCCTTAAACGTTTCAGTGTGAACATAAAACATTTTTCCATTGATTTCATAAAAAAATATTTTCAACTTGTTCTCCTTAGTTGTTGCTTATCATCTGCCCATGCATATGGAAAGATATATGTGTATATATAGAGAGAGATGTACAGATATATTAATTCTCAGCTAAAGAATAAATACATTTATCATTCAGAATGACAGAACCAGAGTGGAAAATACCCAGGTGATTGCAATTTGTTTTGCCATGCACCCATGAAAACTCCCCATAGTGAAAAGAAAATAGAGCAGTCAGGTTATGATAATAGAATGTATCTATTTTTTCTCACATGTATCATTATATTTAGGCCAATCTTCCCAAACACAGCAAAATGTGTACATTTGTAATAAGGATACAATTCCCCCAGGATTGAGTTGAACTGGGGGCAGCGGGGAAGCTGCAGAACTAATCTACATGAACTTGGATTGTGTAATGGGGAAAACAAGACTTTGGGAGAAATAAGAGACAAGAACAATGGGAGACAGGAAACAGGACACAGAAGACAATTTGATTTGAAGATTTGGAGTATGTGCCTATTTTGGTATCAGGAAGTATATCTTTAAAAGGAAGGGAGAATATGCCTAAAACAATGGAAGATCCATTATTTTTTGTATACAATCTCAACAGAAATAACATCCCTTCAAAAGAGTAGCCTCAGGGTAACTTCTAATTCATGTTTGATGAATATTATAATTTTATTTAATAGCAAATAGTACCACTATATATGTCAGCTACCAAATGACTATTAACCACGTCAGGTATTCCAGGTAGATTAGGCTGTGATTTTTGCAGGCTTCTCACTTAGTAACATCACACAATGGGCAAGCCAAGACACCAGAGGCCACCAAAGTGTGGCTAGAGTAGTGCCTGTTTTAATGAAATAGAATCATCCAAGTACTTTTGTTTTCCTATTCAAAAACCAAATTTGGCCTCGAAGAGCCATCTGATATAACAAAACAGCACAACCCAGGCTGATATAATGATAGCCTCTTAGGCAAAGCTGCTAAATAGTTGTACCTTTCAAAGCAAATGAAGACAAACAAACCCAAACCAGACACTGTATGTTCCCTCAGTAGAAAAGATAAACTTTCAAGTTGTGACAAGGGATTCTGACATATGGCAAACCTTGACAAAGCATCAGGGTACAGATGAGCAACCGTTAAGTCATCTGACCTTCGTCTGTACTCTATTTGGCAGACACTCACAAAAATACTACCCGAGAAATATCACTTCCATAAAGCAACGTAAAGAAGTCACTAATGTATTATCAGATCCCGCAAGAGGAATGCTCTAGAATTTATTCACTGTTAATGAATTAACAATAGTAGGAGTATATTTATATGCTTTTGTGCCAAAAAAAAAAAAAAAGACAAGACAGTAAGATTTCATCATGTCAATGGGTATATGCTCCTTTGACAACCTTCTTGGCAGCAATTATAAAAGCAGAATCTTGGGGGGAAAATGTCATGAGGGCTCAGCTTATTAAATTTTGTAAATCATAAGGCTTGTCTGTGAATGCAGAGCACTGCAGCTGATTTAGCTGTTGGCCTAGAAACTCTGCTGTTAGGACCATTAAACAGGTCCAGAGTTTAAGTTGCACTGTAAATTACACTCAAAAGAAACAGGCAGAGACTTTCGCCTTCATGTTTTCTGTCTGTGAACGCTGTCACCGCAGCAGCCCTGTGAGATGGTGTCAGAATTTTACAATGATGCATCAAACTAGTGCACCTTGATTGAGCCCACCTGAGACTATCGCAGAGTTCTGTTGTGAATTTAAATATAAAAAATAGAGAACCAAATTAAATCAGGCTTTTTCTATTTGAAAAATCTTCACAGCTGGAAGAGATACAACCAATATTCTTTTTAGGTTATGCCAGCTTTTACAGTCACTTTCAACAAATAGCTATCATTAGAAATAGCAAGGACAATGCAGTTGATCGTTTAAAAATAAAGGGTTGTCATTTTGATATTTTTTCTTAAAAGGAATAATGAATTGCCTATAGCTACCATGACTGAAACTCCCTTTTAGAGGCTACAAATAAATGAAGCCATAAAGAAAGCAAAGTCATATGTCAAAGAAATCTGATCCAATTAATCATTCTTTGTAGCAATTCTGTCATGAAACTTTCTAATATTTTGTTTCTATTGAGATGTAAACTGCTAGCTGGTAATTTGTATCCTACTCAGTTATTTAATGTTCTGTTAATTATTTTAAAATGAATTTTTTTCATGCAAGACTAAGTTTTGAAAGTTTCTAGTGACCAAGTTACAAATAGTCAATTATTTTATAAGAACTGGGAAAGGAATTATTTTCTAAAATATACCAACTAAAGGAAAATAGTTTGAGGTATGAAATATAACATTATTGTGCTTATATTTTGAAAAAATGTGTGGCATTCTATAAATGCTGCATAGTTGTAATATTTAACTGGCTGAAAATAAATATCAAAATAACCACTATTATACTTATATAATCTGAGGATATGTGTTTAAATTGTCACAAAAAGAAAACATTTTCATTCAAAATCACTTCTAAAATGATGCCTTAAATATAGTAAACATTAAAGAAATATTGGTTGATGAGAAGACCAGTTCTGCCCATTCTATAGAGTTTTGTAAGCATAAAATCTTCACTTTGTTCTCCATGGTAAATTCACCTAAGCCAATTGCCACTGGTAATTTGTTAATATATCTACAAAGCCCTCTTCAAGGCAAAAGAAAAATAATGTCAATCATTGATTGAATGCTTCCCACCATTCTCCAAGATCCTGTATACCCAGTACTTTATAACATAATGAAACAGAATGCAGCTTGCTGAAATTGATTACTAATTTTTTTCCCACTTGGACATTTTTTATGTTAAGACACAAGAAACCAGTTTGGAAGATATGATTAAAATGTGGTATGATATCAATAGAAAAAAGAAAGGGCAGAAATCAATACTGTGAGGGCTAATAAAGGCAAACATACTATGATTCACCAGGGAAGAAATAATGGATGAAAAATTGAATATGATTCAGCAGTGTAACACTGTCACCAAAAGGCAAATGCTATATCGGATTGCATTAATAGACATATCATGTAAAACAAGCAAGGTAATTTTTCAGCAGCAGCATTTCTCAACCCTATTGGTTAGGCCAAAATTGGAAAAGTGCAGTACTTTGGGCCACAATCATTACACAGAAAGTTACACAGAGTTTACAGGAGAACAAAAAAACAAGCACAAAGAAAAATAAATAAATGTCAATAGATAGAAGATAGCTAGATAGACAAAAGAAACTATCAACCACAAGGCTTAGAAAATCAGACTTGCTTTCAGAGATCAAGAGAAGTCAGTTGATGTTCAGCTTGAAAGCAAAGCCAAGCAAGGGAGGAAATAAAGATGCATAAAGGGAACAAGGTCTCAAAAGAACCAGTTGCTTTCATTAGGCAGCAGGACCAACAATAAATGGATTCGAGTTGTTTCCAATCATGATTTACATTAAAGAGAAAGAACAATCTCTAGCATATAGACAATCAATGGTATGTCTGGGATATCAGTTGCTGGATATACTCAAAAGAATAAATATACTCAATCTTTCAATAGTATTTCAAAAAAATATCTTCCCAGTATTCCAAAGCCTTGGTATTCCGTTTCTCTTATTAATATTTTCCCCCTCACCTGAGCTGGTATCATTGAAAGCATATTTAATGAGTACATGGCTAAAGAAACCTTCAAATATTTATAGTTATTTTCTGACCTATACAACATATAGTCAGATAACTCAAAGAGCAAAATTGAAAAATTAAAAAAAAAAACCTCTGGTGAAATTGAGCTTGAAATTATAGACTCCAGGAGTCAAAGAATTTCTACTTTATCAAAAATAAATTATCTTAGAATAAAAAGATAGGAAAAATATTTGCTAATTGTATCAAGAACTTACTATATACCAGGCATTGTCCTGTATTTTTCACCTATAAAGTCCCATTTAGTACTTAAAACATCTTAAGAGCTATATACTAATTCCATGAGAAACTGAGATCTAGAATTACTAAGCAATTTTGCCCATAAGTTCCCACAATCAGGATTTTGAACTCTAGCTGTCTAATTGCAGGGCTCTCATAGGCTATCCTGCCTTTCAGTTCCAAAGGAATATACCACAGAATCTGATGAAACTAAATAGCATGGGCTAGGATGATAGCTAAAACATGTATCAGTAGATAATGGCAGTTGATGAGTAAAGAAATAGCCTTATGAGGCAAAAGGAGTAAATTAGAATAGGAGTAAGGAAAGTTTTATTTCTCAATGCATGGCACTAATATTAGAAAACATATTGTGAAAGAATAAGGAACATTCTGGTGACTTTCTAAAATTCTAAATAGTTTAGATTTTCATTTTGCTGTGATGATGTTGCAAAACTTTTTCTGAATGTAGAGTATTAAGTTATTCAAACTCTTTTATAGCATATGATTTACATAAATCATAACATTGCTTTGGAAAAATCACACTGGGGACTTCAAAGGGAATATTTAAGTTGTCTAATATAGATTAAGTTAATATTTAATTTCTATCTAATATAAATTAATCTCATTAAGAGGGGCAACTGGCTACAAAAATCATCTCCTCAAATTTTGCCTCTCTTGGGTCCCAGAGAAGGAAGAAGTAGTTAGAAATGGGAATTGAGAAGCAATCCAAAACATGTTCAGGATCATGACAATTATCTAAATCATATCACTACGATACAAGCATACTCAATTTAGAGACATTATTATTCAAAGATGCATTCATGATATAAGAAAGAAGGTCTAGCTGACAAACAGATATTGCATTCATATTGCTTCTCATAAAAATAGAATGATTATAACTATTATAATTTTCTCTTGCCCTTATAGCTTCCCTGTATTCCAATGCCTTGGTATTCTGTTTCTCTTATTAATATTTTTCCCCTCACCTGAGCTGGTATCATTGAAAGCATATTTTATTTCTGGCCAAAATAATGGGTATGAATGACAAAAATGATGATCTTAGAGTTGATATAGGGCTTTGTCCTTCAATTCTCATCTCTGTTACCACTTTGAACATGTTCACAATAGCACGAGTACTACTGGCGATCTTTCCCCACCTGCCCTTTATTCTGTTCTTCCCCGCTATCTAGGGCCCTTTAAGGACCTTTGCAACAACATCATATTCCTTCATATCGGGTTCATTTATCTGTCCCTTAGGGATAAAACTGCATAGATAAATGGTCACGCCCTTTCTGCTCAAGGAATTATCTCATTAAAACTGCTATGTTGGAGATGAAAACTTTTGTTGAATACAATTTTTATCTCTCACATATACCACTGGTGAATTTGTTAACTTAACACTAGATCATAAAAATAAGGAAGGTGGCCAGGTGCAGTGACTCACACCTGCAATCCCAGCACTTTGGGAGGCCAAGGAGGGTGGATCACAAGGTCAGGAGATCGAGACCATCCTGGCCAACATGGTGAAACAACATCTCTACTAAAAATACAAAAATGAGCTGGATGTGGTGGCACGTGCCTGCAATCCCAGCTACTTGGGAGGCTGAGGCAGGATAATTGCTTGAACCAGTCTGTCAGAGGTTGCAGTGAGCTGAGATTGCGCCACTGCATTCCAGCCTGGTGACAGCACAAGACTCTGTCTCAAAAAATATGTAACAAACCTATACACCCTGAACATGTACCTCTGAACTTAAAAGTTAAAAGAAAATAAACATACACACACTAAAATAAAGTGTTTTTTATTCTGGATCCTAGATCCTGAGCTTCCTCAAAACAAAAACAAAACCAGTAACATTGTTTACATTAAATACTGGCTCTTAACTGTTCTTTATTGAATATCCATTAATGATAAAGCATTATTCAAACCCAGGAAGATTTAGAACAAACAGTCTTGGCTCAAATATTGATTCTACTTACTAGATGTATAAATTGGAAACTTAACACTCCTGCACCTATTTCTGCTTGTTTAATGGGAATAACTTTACTTATGATGCCAGGATGACTATAAAAGTTAGAGGACAAATCAAATTACTATGGTCTTGCACATAGTAAGCACCCAAAAAGAATGATGACTTTTTTTTTTTTTTTTTTTTTTTTTTTTTTTTTTTTTTTTTGAGCCAGAGTCTTGCTCTGTCACAGACTGGAGTGCAGTAGCATGATCTTGGCTCACTGCAACCTCTGACTCCCTGGTTTAAGTGATTCTCCTGCCTCAGCCTTTCAAGTAGTTGGGATTACAGGCACACACCAAGAAGCCTGGCTAATTTTTTTATATTTTGAGTAGACATGGCGTTTCACCATGTTGGCCAAGATGGCTTCAATCTCTTGCCCTCATGATTCACCCGCCTAGGTGTCCCAAAGTGTTGGGATTACAGGTGTGAGCCACTGCACCAGGCTGAATGATGACTCTTAAGATTATAGTTATACTTTAATACAATGCTAAAGAGCATTAGAAAGCTTAAGAAGAGACCAAAAGAAGGCAGCAGATTCTTGCACAGAAATCCTGAGAGTTGGAATTGTAAGGGCCTCTGCCAATCTTCCATTCCTATGGACCTCCTTTGTGCCTCCAGGACTTCTTCAGTTATGGGGAGTTTCAAGAAAGTAGGGTACCAAACCTCACATTCCTTCCAAGAGAATATCAGAATTAATTTGTTTAGTTCACCAAGCTTTCAAATAATATTTTATTTGATAAAATGTTTCTTTTAGTGGAATAACCTTGGAAGTTATGTGAGATGTCCAGAACTCAGCCAGGTATTAATTTTTCATTCTTAAGAGTTGAGATTTTAAAAGCTTTTTAAACTACATAATAAAAACACACAATTTAGTTAAGTTCAGGGTCTCTAACATTAAAAGGAAAAAACATTCTGCATATTTTTTGAGCCAAAGAAATGCAAAATCCAATCATTAAGTATAGCCTGGGAGAGGATTATGGAGCAATCTGACTTTTGGACTCTATGATTAATTTTGACTTTAAGTTATGAAATCCTTGTCAGATACAATGCACAGGATCAATCTGTCCTATCCACATCACAAAGACCCAGTTGTTTCTTGACCAGAAACTCTGATTCTTAATAACTTCAACAAACTGAGAAGGCAACCAAAAGCATCAGGTGAGAAAGCTACCCTCAAAAGTGTTTGAGGCAACAAAATTGTACCTCCCAAAGGAAACATTGTTCAAGCCAAGCAAATGTAGAATGAATGTAGAATATTTAAGATGATCATTTATTCATTCAGCAAATATTTATTGAGTAGTACTAGGTGCCAAGTACTATTTTGGAAACTGTGAAGTGAGTAAAACAGAAAAAATCTCTACATTTGTAGACCTTGCTTTCTAGTTAGGAGATAAATATAGTAAACATTATTATCAAGTATAGCTGATGATACCAGTGCCCTGTTCACATCTCCTCTACACTCACTGGCTGAAGACTGTTAACTGTGAACAACTGCAACTCTCTGCCCAAGCACGAGAAGCACACTCCACCCACACTCAAGGCAAGGCGGAAATGACTGTGCAAGTCCCAAAAGCATCTCTCAACCAAGGACAGAAGGGGTCTGGTAGATCCATATCCCATATTCCTCACCTTTTGGTGGAAAGCTATCCAGCCTTGGTTGTCCACAGAGATAATCTGCTTAATACTCTACCTCCCCCTGACTTGCTACCCTACTCCCCTGTCCGTTTGCTTGGAGTAAATTCCCAAATAAACTACTGACTCAAATTTTATCTCAGGATCTTCTTCTAGGAGAATGTGTCTGCTTCTAAACAAACAAATCATGTAGTATATTAAAAGGGCCAGGCGTGGTGGCTCACACCTGTAATCCCAGCACTTTGGGAGGCAGATCACAAGGTCAGGAGATCGAGACTATCCTGGCTAACATGGTGAAATCCCATCTCTACTAAAAATACAAAAAGTAGCTGGTTGTGGTGGCAGGCACCTGTAATCCCAGCCTGGGATTATAAGCAGAATAGTAAGTTTTGTCAAATAAACCTAAAAGTTTAAAGAGGAATTCAGTTTTTAAATATCTAACCTTAATAAAATGAGTATTATTCTTTAAAAGCAAGTTAACTCCTCAATGGTCTCTTCTACATACAAACCAACCCCCAACGGATCACCAAATTCACATTCAACAGCTTGCTCAGATGAAAAATGAAGTTGAATGCCCAGCGTGTAGTCAAGCATATTTCTGAAGACCAGAGAAATTAAATATGCTCTCTAGAGTTTCAAAGTCAAGATTTTCAGATACTTTTTGGTAGTATTCATGCCTAAAAGGAGCCATGGCTTAACTGTGAGTCATTTGGGGAGTTTTGGCATTCTATGACACATGTCAAATTATTCTGGAAAATATTTGGAGGCCATCTCATTAAGGTCCATGATGCTTTTTTTGTTATTGTTGTTTTAACTATTCAACACAACACATATGAGATATACTTTGTATGACATGATATTTACTGCTCATTAGGGCAGAATAGACTTGCCCAATGCATTCCAATAAGTCACAGCAATGCTACAATGAATACAATCCAAGAAAAAAACAAGGAAGAATTTGCTACAACAGACTACTTTCATTTTTATCCAGTTCATTACCATATCTGGATAGAAACCACAGCAACAGCAGCAGTTTACAATATTAAGAAGAATTTGGGGAAACATAAAACTGTGCTGATTAAAATTTTTTAAAATATTGTGTATAAGCAATACTGAGCTCTATTGGATTGTAGCTATTTCTAAGTTTATAACCAATTGTTAATATTACAAGTGGGGTTTCATTGCGTTTATTCGTTTAAGGGCTTATTTAATGGTTTAAGGCATCTGAAACTTTTGGTTGCTCCCTAAAGTAGAATTAATTTAGGTTGATTTGATAACTGATTATTTATGAGGCTGGTTGGGGGCCTAAATAAGGTGGAAGAGTGATATTAAAGCAGAAAATCACTTTAAGTAGCTGAAGTTTCCAGCTATGCTTTCCATATTAGTTTTATTCAATGGGTATTTCCTCATACTCCTCTAAATTTTTAACACTTGGGTACAGATCACAGAAAATAAACGACAATTAAGAGTTGCTTAAACACAGAAGAGTATCACATGAGATTTTGTAGAATTTGAGAATATGTAATTTATTAAAGAATGTCAGGCCTATTTGTCACTTTTTATCCAAACCATTTGACCTTATCTTTAAATATTTTGTTAATTTATTTCGAAATATTTAACTCTAAGTACAGATGTGTATTTTTTTCTCCTGTTAAAAAATTCTTACAGATTTTACAAATTCGTTTTCAAAATAAATTGGGAAAATATAAGAATGTTTCAATTTTTTAAATCTCCTACAAATTCACTACCCAGAATGAACATTTTGGTGTATTTCTTTCATATATACACACACACAGAAAAACTCTTTATATACACACACACATATATACACATGCTTGTGAGTGTTTATCTATATGTGTGTGTATGTGTGTGTGTGCGTGTGTGTGCGTGTATAAAGAGTTTTATGCCAGGGTGGTGGCTATTTAGGAGACTGGGTGGGAGGATTGCTTGAGTCCAGGAGTTAGAGGCTGCAGTGAGCTATGATCACACCACTGCACTCCAACCTGGGCAACAGGGCAAGACCCCATCTCTAGAAAATAAGTAAATAAATAAAGAGTATTAAAAGCAAATTTGGGATAATATATTTAATCTAGCTTTGTGTGTGTGTGTGTGTTAAAAACATTTAATATGAGATCTTCCCATAACTAATTTTTAAGACTACAATATAGTGTTGTTAACTATGGCAATGATATTGTACAGCAAATTTCTGTTGTCTTGTGTAATTGAAACTTCATACTCTTTGAACAGAAACTCATTTCCCCCTTTCCCCAGCCCCTGGCAACCAGCATTGCTACTCTGCTTCTATGAGTTTGACCATTTTAGATACCTCATCATTCATATTTAGTATTCTTTCCTCCCCAGGTAATTTTATTTTGGTCAACACTTTCCCAAATCTGTAAATATTCACGGAAAATAGTTTTTGATGGCTATATAGTATTTCATCATATAAATGTATCCTAATTTATTTAACCATTTCTCTATGGTTAAATATTTAATGTCCTTTATTGCTTACTATTACATAACTACATCATTAATGCCTAAAAATATGTATGTGCCAAGAGAATAAAAATTGACTTAAAAATATACAGGGAAGTTCCTAAAGAGATAAAATATTATTTATTTTTAAAAATCTGTTCTATTTTCTTTCTCCTTAGAGATGCAAACTTTGGTGGTATATTTTAAGTATTTAATGGGTATGCTTTGGTTTTCTTCTTTTTCTCATAAATGAATTTGCAATCAATTAGCTTAATTCTATTGAGTCTAATGATTCTTGTCTGTATGCCAAATTTTCATTTTATCTCTACTATCTTCATTTGAGAGTTTTATTTTCTATTACTCATATAAGCATTTCCTTTTTGCATTCTCTGACATATTTTTGGACAATGGTGAGGATAAAATAGAATATTCAAATAATTGCACAAATGCTGTTCTGAACACAAACCTAACATCACCATCAGAGCTGAAATAATAGCTGACATATTATCTGTACATACCCGCAGCAGAAATTACTACTAGCTAGCCAGCCTAGTAATCACGATATTAATAATTTATTGGAAGGGCATGAATATTCACAGGACCAAAAGGAAGTAAGATGGGACTAGGCGGCAGGCAGTCCCTATCTCAGTCACAGGAAACACCTGGAAGTTCCGCCTTGGCACACTATAATAAGAGTAAATAAAATCTGTTTCTGCGTCACCCCGTTCAAGGTTCAATTTTCCCATGAGGAATTATATCTAGTTGGTCAAGATGCTCTTGACAGTACCGGAGTTAAGAAGAAGGATCTATATAAAGCAAGGGATCTACAGGGCCTTTTTAGTGTCCCTAGTAAGAAAGCAAGCACATGGAGTTACCTTCCCACTCAGTCCTCATAGGATGGAGGAGAAGGAATTACTGGAGGAGGAGTTGGGGTCTTCTTTAGTAAAAAAAGAAAAAAGGAAATGAATGCTAGAATGCAAAGCTTCATGAGGACAGGAATCTATCTTTTTTGCTCACCAGTGCAACATATAGTAAGTACTTAGTAAATATTTTTTGATCCAAATTGGATAGGCACCAAAAACAGGAGGGAAAGAAGGAAGGAAAAAGGAAAAGAAAGGGCAAGATCTAAAAGTAATTCTAAGGTAAATTTTATTTTAATAAATGGAGAGTCAAGCTAGGTAACACTTTTCTTTCAACTACAATAAGGAATGACTCTAAAGCAATGTAATCGATTTTCTTGGGTGGTTCACATACTGACTTTGAAGGCAATTTTCAAAGGGAAACTCTAAAATGATCTTAAACAATAGCAGTAATGTTGGTGTAACATGGAGCTCCCCTGTGGGGGCATTTTAAAGGATTCACTTGTATGTTTAAGTCCTGCTATGTAGGCTTTTAAAAAATTCATTTGTGGTTGTACATTGTATATTTTCTATAAACTAATTGGTTAAGGAAAGCAATGTGAGGTATAGGAATACTAAGAGAAAAACAGGAAGGCTATCACTTTAAACATGATAGGCTTAATAAAATTTACAGATCAAATATAATTTCGGAGACCTAAATGAGTTCTGAACACATTTTCGAGGTCTGCTAAAAGTTATACTAAGAGTTACTGTATATCTAATACTGACTATGTATAAGGCATTTTTACATTGAATTATCTATAATACTCATAACAACCACCCTGCTAAATAGATACTGCTGCTCCAATTTTACAGGTTAGGAAATTGAGGGTCATAAAAGTGTCCAAAGTCATGCAGTCAAGCAAGACAAAGCCATGATTTGAATCTCGGTTTGTTCAGTGCCATACCTTGAATGCAATACTGAATGCATACCTTAAATGCAAATTTTTACACTAAAAGCAAAAGGACAAATGAGGCAATGTCCTCTTCTAAGATATGAATTTATGAGTACATTTATTACTTGTCTACACCTCCAAAATGCTCATGCACAAACCATTTAACATATTTTCTAAATGATGTGAAACTCAAGCAAGCAATTAATGTTATCAAACCTTTCCTTTAATTTTTTAAAACCAATTTATTTGACCGTGTTTAAAATCTAACCACTCACATGTTCATTGAAGCATTATTCACAATATCCAGGATATGGAATCAACCAACGTATCCATCAACAGATGAATGGATAAAGAAAAAGTGGTATGTATATACAATAGAAGATTATTCAGCCTTTAAAAAGAAGGCAGTCCTGTCATTTGAGACTAGATGGTTGAATCTAGAGGACAAAATACTAAGTGAAATAAGGCAGGCTCAAAATCAAATACTGTGTGTTCTCAGTTGTATGAGGAATCTGAAAACATTGAACTAGAGAAGTAGAGAGTATAATGGTGGTTACCAGGGGCTAGCAGGAGGGAGATGGGGAGAATCTGATCAAAGGGTACAAAGTTTCAGTCAGACAGAAGGAGAAGGTTTTAGAGATCTATTGCATAGCATGTTGACTGTACTTAATAATAATGTAGTGTATATTTCAAAATTGCTAATAGAACAGATTTTAAATGTTCACACCACAAAAAAATCAGTATGTAAGGTGAAGGATACATTAGTTTGATTTAATAATTTCATAATATATACATATATCAAAATATCATATTATACCCCATAAATATATATAGTTATTGTCAATTAAAAATTAAAAATCAAATCAAATTTTAAAAATAAAAAGTATTTAAAACATTACTAAATTGATAGTGATAAACTTTCCATTAAGTGAATGGAACTTTAGCCTATGACTCACATTTGCACTAAATTTATATTTTATGGAAGAAAAAAAAATGTCTTGTTTTCTATAATCACCAAAGAATAGGTCCATGGATATCCCTTGTAAGGATTCCTTGATGCCAGAGCCTATCAGCATAAAAAAGTAATAAAAGGGAGCTCACAAAGATCTAAAAAGTTTATGGAAAGAACAACTACTTCATAATGAGAGTTTCCAGATCACAAAGTAGAAAGAAGAAATCCAACTATAAATCTATATTCAGAGCATAGAAGGGGAAATAGGATATGAGGTAATTTTTTGCCTTACTTTTGAGCAGCACAAATCTTATGAACGGAGGTGGAAGTTATTCAATAACATTTATTGCAAGGTCTAGTTCAGTGCCTTCCACGGGTATTCAGTCAAAAAATCTTATTTGGAGATGATATTTATGCAATGATAATCAGTCTATTTCAGCACAGCAATTTTGGGGGAGAATATTGTCTGTACTGAGGTTAAGCTTTGTCGAGTAAAATAATAAAAGGAAGGGCAAAGACCAGATGTAAAAAGTATTCAAAAGAGAAATTAAGGTTTATGCAAAATTTGCACAAGCATTGGCAATTACAATTCAGAAAAGTAAATGCATTTTCAGAAAACTTGGAAACACATTTGGCTACATGTAGAGAATGCATTGAAATCATACATGAATTTCTTCTTCTCTCCAACTTTACCAACGGATGCATATTTATTTACTCATTCAAAGAGTAAAGATGAGGATACAGAAGGATTCTGACCCTTGTTTCAAGGAAGGGGGGATCAATTATATATAATTGAGTCCTTTCACCTTTGTTTCTTGAGGTCTATGAATACTAAACTAAATTATAAGCACTACTGTAGTTTTGTAACATAAGAAATTAAACCAGGTAATTTTTTAATACCATGATTTAATGGTTTGGGTAAACCATATTAAATGCTTTAAACAGAAAACACTTAGGTTGATTTTAAGTTGAGAACCCTTATTTTCCTAGCATGAATTAAAATCTATTTCCTCATTACAACACACACACACATACACCCCACGCTACTCTCAGTGGACACTGAGTGCTGATATATAAACAGAACATGTGTCAAAATGTTGACAGTTAATTTAGGAAAACCTATAGTTTTCATGAACATTTTATTTTTGATATAACTTTTATATGGCATTTAGAAATAAGATAGCTTTATATTATTCTTTATCTATTAAAGAATAGAAACTTAAGGAATAACTTATGGAAAGGAATAAAATGAAGAAAAAGGAAAAGGTGCTACAACTGTGACATTCCTTTAAAGGTAGCATGTAGAATCATTTCGCTACATTCACCACAAACATATTCAACATGTATGTTTTAAAAGTTGTTAAAAATAATCGGTGAGGTTCAAAAAGCAAGTAACCAGAGTTGAGTCTGTTACCTTAACAGTCCACAATTCTCATGTAATGATTGTATGCTCAGTAAAAAGAAAGCTACCCAGTCAACAGGACACTTGTTAGAAACCCAAATGGGAAAAAGGTCATTTACTGCAAACTTCAGGTTACCTAAACACCAAATCATTTCTATGCTAAGGTGCGATTTTCGTTTTCTTAGAATTCTCTATATCCCCCTTCCTTTTTCGATTCATACATCCAGTTTGACACTCAATGGTTGGCATAACTCCATCTACGATTTCAGTTGTCAGTCAAGAACAGTCACTTCCACCTGATCTTTTCTGATAGAGAAAGTTGGAAAGAAAAAAACCCAGGTTGTTTAGTTAGCAGAGACAAAGAAACATAAGGAGAGATATTTCTCTTCCATTAATAGAGGAGATGAGCAGCAAGTCAAGCAATGAACGGGCAGGAAGCAGCCTTGTCCCCAGGAGCAGCAATCAGCCAAACAGCCTGAAAGGATCAACAAAAATAAAAATGACTTCCTTTCTCTGGGGTTTTTCATTTTACACTATCTACTCTCTGCGTCCATACTCTAACTTCATCTCTGACTTCATTCTGCAGGGAAGTATGATTTCACAACTTAAACAGACCCAGTTTACAGTAAATCTTTGCACGCAGACAACAGCAGGAAGCCTTGGGAGCAAGTCACTTTGAAAACAGGAGGACAAAACCCTATGTTGCATTGAGACAAGGCTCAAATAAATTATGTATTTGTTTTTGTGGAAACATATTGGATTCTACCCAAATACACACACACACACACACACACACACACATGAACACACACACACCCCCCACACACACATTAGCAAATTCACAATTTGTCAAACTTTTCTCACCAGGCCTGGTGTAAGCGCACACATGCATATACGTACACATGTGTGTACATGCATACACACAGAAGAGAGAAAAAAATATACAGTAAAACTCACAGAGAGAACCCAAAATAGATAAACAATATTTTTTTCATTCCATGCAATGTTCAAATACTTAGTAATTACTAAAAAAGAATATACCCCATTCAGGAAAAAAAAAAAGGTTGTATGCTAGAATTGCAGGAAAATATCTTTCAGAATAGGGCTGTATGTGAGTCTAGTTAAATTAGAGATGATCAAGTAAGAAGCATATATCAAGCAGTGGTCAAATTAAGGAAGGTCAGCCAAGACAAGGTGCGAACAGATATCTATTGAATTTGTCAACGAGAAGTTATTCATCCATTCAATATTCTTCATCCATTCAACACTCATAAATATTTAGTGAGCACCTACAATATTCCAAGTTCAAACTTGTCTCAGTTATTTCACAGATAACAGTTTGTAGGTGGCTAAAGTTGACACATCTGGGAGTCAGGCAACAGGAATGAGAAATTCAAGTTAAAGAAAACAAAGAGAAAGATCAGATACTTGGGCAGATAGTGAAGCCCGTGAAAGAACCTGGGCCCTCAGGCCCCTGGATCCACCCAGCTTTGCAGAGAGGTGCTCAATCTAAATTCAGAAAAACAAACTCTCCTATCACAGATGGGGAAATTGAGGCTGATCAAACTCATGTACAATCTTGTTTATTCCATAGCCCCTATGTCACCCTATCACCATATTACCACTTCCGTCTTTGTAAGTTTCTGCTGAAACCCCTTATCTTACTACAAAAAGGTTTCCAAGAATACAAAAATTAGCCAGGCGTGGTGGCAGGCACCTGTAATCCTAGCTACTCAGGAGGCTGAGGAAGAAGAATCGATTGAACTCAGGAGGCGGAGGTTGCAGTGAGCTGAGATCACGCCATTGCACTCCAGCCTGGGTGGCAAAAACAAAAACAAAAACAAAAACAAAAACAGACTTCCAAGAGCGTTCCTTCCAACCACTTTCTGCCTTGTCGTTGCTCTCACTCTTCATCCCATATGGAAAAAAATTCAGACCCACACATGCAACATGCTCTTTCATCCTATTTGTTTCTACCTACACTTACATTTGATGACTTATTGTCTATGCTGGGCATTTTTCCAATTGCTCAATGTGAACGGCTCATAGAATACCCCTGAAGAGACTACAATAACTATTACTCTTTTCTACAGACAAGGAAACTGAGGCTTAAAGAGTAGAGTAACTTATACAATAATTCACAGCCTTAAGAGGTTAAATGGAGGAATTTGCCTCTAAAGTTCATTGTATCATGTATCATGCCACTCCTTGCCCTTTGTTTGGCTAACTCGCACTCCAAACAAATGTTTCTCACTTCATAATTTGAATTAGATGGTGTTCCCTATTCTCTCTAAACAACTATTATTTTATCACAGCACCTGTCTTACTTATCTGCAGGGATTTATTTGGTAGTCTTTCCTCTAGTGTCTAGAAAAAGCCCACAAGCCCTTTATGCTCCCAGTGCATAGCCCAATGCCTGGCACCTCAAAGATGTTCAATAAAACTTTACTGACTGACTCAGAAATGAATAGATGTCATGTGGCTATGAAATCATGGGCAGAAGGATTAAAACACCAATGTATCTGATTTTAAATCCTTTCTTCCTCCAATGTACCATACTGACTCCCAGGTAGTCATAGATGAATGTCCTTACTTTACACAGAAAGTGGAAATAAGCTTATCCATTCTGTCATTCTTGAAGTAGGATAGTGAGAGAGCCAGTGTTTAAACGTATTCTATCTTGTGCCTGTATCTGGCACACAGTAGGAGCTTAATACATGTTTATTGAATAAATAAGCTTGTTCCTGCCATATAGGTACCTCCTACCTCATATGTTTGCTATCTGCTTAGGTTGACAGTAAGCATCGCATGCTCTATAATTTTCTATTGTAAATTGTGGTCCAAGAACCAGCACTACTAGGAAACCTGATAGAAATGCAAATTCTAAGTCTCCACCCTGGATCTATTAAATCAGAATCTGCATTTTATCAAAACTCACAAGAGACTAATGTACATGAAAATGTTTGAGAAGCACTCCTCTAGACTATAAGGTATGTACGAATGTGTGGTTCCCACTCAAGGGAATTGCAATTTAAGTTGGAGAGAAAAATCATCCCCATCATAAAACACAACAGGTTAACATCATAAAACTAATACCAGTGCAAAAGAAGGACAGCATTAGACATAGTAAATCAAATAAAGTCATAGAGAATAAAATAATGCAATATTTCAAAGAGCTCTTCTTAGGCAGAGTAGAGAACACAGAGCATTCTACCTCTCTAATAAAGATGCTGTCTGCGAGGGACTGGTAGAGAGTGCCCTGCCTGGTACATAGTGTTTGAATCATAGTGAAGACAGACCACAACAAAATTCATGTGGTTAGCTCCATATCATAACTTGAAGTGAAGTTCATCCATACAGTGGATAAAGAGTCAGGATCTGAAGGTAAACTGCCTGTGTTCAAATTCTGGCTTAAACACCAACAGTTGAAATGATCATGTGACATTGGGTGCATTGTTTAAACCTCAGTTTCTGTTTGGGAAATGGAATAATAAGGTACTTAACTTATGAAATTGCACTGAGCATGAGATGAAATAATCTCTGCAAAACATTTAGAAGAATACCTGAATAAGAATACTTCAGAAGAACACACAAATAAGCACCCAATAAAAACAATGACTGCATCATCATAATCATTCTGAAACACACAGGCAGTGGTTAATTTTGGTGTGGCTTCTCTGCCCTGATAAGCTTAATTCTATGTTGTCTTATCCCTCTTTCTGCTTTCCTATCCCAAAACATGGCTGCTATCTCATTATGGAAACAGTTGACCATAAACCTCTTAATCTTATATAAAAATATTGTGCATATTTCTCAGGAAATGTTCATATTTTGTATGAGACTTCAAAGGCATTGATGGCCTCAAAACGGTCTTTAATCACTATTCTGAATGTGGTGGAATGAGATGATTAAGAATAAAACTCATGAAGTCAGCAACAACAGGTTTGAATTCCAGTCCTGACTTCACTAATTGTATGACTAAACATGTCTCCCTATCTTTCAAGTGGGGATAATAACACTATCTTAATAATGCCATTTACTGTGAAGCCTTGTGTACCAGTCCAAGGATGTGCTGTATGAAATGGTACTGTGCAATTGTAAAGAACTTCCAGATAATATAGCAGTGACAGCTATTATATTGGGTGATTTCTCAAATGTTTTCTCTCACAACAGAACACACTCAATCCAAAGAACCATTCCTTTAGAAAGCTGCAAGTAGGCCGGGCATGGCGGTTTATGCTTGTAATCCCAAAACTTTGGGAGGCCAAGGTGGGCGGATCAAGAAGTCGGAAGTTTGAGACCAGCCTGGTCAACATGGCAAAACCGCATCTCTACTAAAAATACAAAAATTAGCTGGGTGTGGTGGCGGGCTCCTGTAATCCCAGCTACTCGGGAAGCTGAGGCAGGAGAATCACTTGAACCCAGGAGATGGAGGTTGCAGTGAGCCTAGATTGTGCCATTGCACTCCAGCCTGGGCGACAACAGCAAAAACAAATAAATAAATAAAGGTGAGTCACAGTGGCTCACACCTGTAATCCCAGCATTTTGGGAGGCCGAGGTGGGAGAATCACCTGAGGTAGGGAGTTCAAGACCAGCCTGACCAACATGGAGAAACCCCATCTCTACTAAAAACACAAAATTATACAAAATTACCCGGGCGTGGTGGTGCATGCCTGTAGTCCCAGCTACTTGGGAGGCTGAGGCCGGAGAATCACTTGAACCCAGTAGGCGGAGGTTGTGGTGAGCCAAGATCATGCCATTGCTCTCCAGCCTGGGCAACAAGAGTGAAACTCCGTCTCAAAAAAAAGAAAAGAAAAAGGAAAGCTTCAAGTATAACGAGCTGGTCAAGGGACTATTGCGCCCATTACTTGTGCCCCTGCCATGCTTACAAAGACTGGGATAGTTGAGAACTGTAGCAAGATGGAAACAGCACTAGAAGAGGATCAGTTCAAAATAATGTTGCTTATGCAGAGCCAGGTGAATGGCAGCAGCTCATGGCTTGACTGCTATGGGCTGCCGTACTTTGATCTCCAAACAGAATATCTGAGACCGACATGCCCGGATGTGTCTTCCAGGAAGCAGTTTTCTCTTCAACAACACATTTCCAGGCAGTCTTGCTGTCCTGCTTCCATCTGTCAACAACAAAAATCAGTGGAATATAGGATTCAGAAGTCAAAAGATTTAGCTTCTTTAATTAAAAGGGGTCAAAGCAAAGTAATATGGAGATAGGGAAGAAAAACAATCTCCACAAGTAGATCAAAATGTGAATCCGACTTTGGACCTAGACATTTACACATTGTAATCAAGTGGATTGCCAGGAAGCCAAGATTATGTAGCTGAGAAGCAAGTGAGAATGAGACTATGCGAGTGTGATAACAGCTCTATATCCATAACACTTTCATCTCAGAGTACACTTGTGCTTCATATGCATTTGCCAGCAGCTTTCCTGCCTCTCAAGCAGGAGTCTAATGGGAAGACAGCAAAAAGGGAAACATCAGAAAGTTAGATTTTTGTATAAGCCAGTGGGACAAGAGTAGGATAGCCCTGTATCAAGTGCACAGAGAAGGCTTCAGAGTTTTTGAAGATGTGTTAGTGTCTTCGTCATGTGCCTGAACAATTCATTTCAGTCAACGAGTCTTTCCCAGCTAGCATTCCTTTTGAATTTATAAAACAAAAATGCAGTCTCTTTCTTACCGTTTTCAAATCAGAAACAAGGATATTAAATCAGTTCCTGAAGAAATAACATAGGAGAGCTATTTAAGGCTTCAAATTCTTGATAATGTGAAAAAAAAATAGAATGAGATTGGGTGTTTCCTGTCTCTGTTTAAGATGAAATCATTGTACGTGTTAGCCTATGACCATATTTAACGCATTTCCTACGTCTTTGCATTTGTTCACATTTTCTTCTCTTTGAGCTTTACTGCTTGAGTGGTGCCAGTAATGAAGGGGAACACATTTGTCTTTCATAACTGTCAGAGATGACACAAAGAAGCAAAATGAATGTGGGAGGTGCTGTTTTCTTTCTAATTAACAACGGTTTTCAAGTATTTGTGTAAGGAATGGGAGTCAACATTCAAAGGGCTTGAATCTATTGCCCTTTTCAATGTTTTCCTTTAAGAAAAAAAAAGAGATAAATTTTTATGTAGGGAAATACTGTGTGTGCAATTCAATGGAAATGATAGGGACAGCTAGAAGTGAAATATGAAAAAAATTAAATAATCCAAGTACTGTAAAGCAATGCATAGTTGAAGGTACCTTATTACTTTATATTATACCTTCTCATTCTGAATAACTACTGTTATATAATATGAACCATTGATGTTTAATAATAGAAATAACCACAGTCAGATGCCAAATCAAGAAGAAAAGATCTGCACTTTGAAAAAAAAAAGAACTCTCTTTATGCATATGCCACATGTAAACGTTCAGGACTTGAGCTCTGAAAGGAATCCTGCAGTGGGAAAGTATTGAGAAAAGCAGTTCTGAGCAAAAGAAGGGGGGGCAGGAGCTAGTTACAAGTCTGGTTCTTGCCCAGTTGAAGTAACTGACACTATGAAAGTCTGTCTAGGCCTAACTCTGTATGTGTGAACACCACCACCACACACTGACACCTTATCTTGTTGCCTAGTAGCAGCTGCAAGAATTAATTCAGTATGTGGTGTGTCCATCCATCAAAAATACCTACTAAAGTGTCTAATGAGAAGAATGTTCTGGATTATACATCTTAAGTGAATAAAAAAAAAAAAAAAAAACCACTCAGACTTTATGACTCACTATTTATCTGGAAAGACAAAAAGCAAAACACAAAAAGAAGAATACCTCTGTAGTATTACATAGTGACAAATAGGATATATTAGTATTGCAAAGTGCAATGTATTAACGGAAGTAAAGGACTGCTCAATGATAATGTTCACTGAACACCATGAAAAGAAAATGAATATACTTGGGATGAGAATGAGGATTCAATCATTCATGCTTTCCTCAAAAAGATGAGTTTTTAGCAGAAAATGAATTGATGGAGAGGATCTATGAAAATTCACCAGTGAACGGAACCATATCATAATGTAGGGATATACGAGTAACAGAAGAATGTGACTGACAGCAATTCAAGGCAATGTGCATTTCTTTGTCTCACTTAACAGGAAGTCTGGAGATCAGCCACTGGTGTTAGGTCTGCAGTCTCAGAGACAAGAGCTGGAAGTTCTGTGATTGTCTTGGCTCTGTTTCTTGATCACAAGATGGCTGCTACAGCTCCAGTCATCATAACTTTGATCAAAATTTTAAAAAAAGAAAAGAAAAGGAGCAGAGAGGAGCGAACAAAAGGGGGACTAAAAGAATAAATGGGTCCCCTTTATTAGGAAAACTGAAAGCCTTTCTGGAGCCCCGACTAGCTGGCAAAAAGAGATTGGGAAAGACCGAGAGTCTGCCAAGGGACTGTGTCTGCCGCACTTGGACAGATGAATGTAAGAAAATACAGGTGATGGTGAGATTAGCTTGAGGGACTGAAACCATCTGGATGGGATTTTGAAACATTTTTCCAAAGCATACACACGCACACACAAAGCACAAAAGTAAATTGTGGGTAGAAATAATGTCTAGAATATCTTGTTTACAAAAACATTCACACCCTTAAAATAAACTTTCATACTTTTATGCACTGGAAAATTTCCACTTGTGACAAAAGAGCAGCCATCTCTGAAACAGGATATGGCAGTAATTTGCCACGCTGCACACAGGAATTTTCCAACACAGGTTAAGCATGGAAATAGAAGCCACTTTCACAAGAGCAAAACTACAAAAACGGGTTATAAGAATAGACTATATCTGCCTAAAGAATCTCCCACCAATGTTCCACATTTCCATCTATCTCTTCTCTGGTTTGTTATCAAACAAGTGACATCTGTTTTATGTAGTGCTAAGGCACTTTATCTTGTTTGTGGATGTTTTATTTGTTCACAGGCATGCCCTGCTGGACACCCAGTACCATGTCCCTGGTTCCTTTAATGAAGGGGAAAATGAAGGGGGTTTTCATCCCCACTTACTTCATGTCAGTGAAGTCTTTGTGCATGGGGTCTTTTGAGCCTCCTGGCAACACTGTGATTCGAAGTGTCACTATCCTGATCTGAAAGGGGAATAGTTTGAGGGTTAGAAAATTCAAGTTAGATGACTGAGAAAGAGTGAGTCATGGAGGAGCTGTGTGGTATCAAGCCACACCAGTAAGACTGCAGAGCCAGGGGACACCACCCTGACGAGAATTCTACGTCACATGCCAAAGACCCCAGCAACTAGCATAATTGCTGAATTATGTTATAAATTGAATATGTGAATGAAACCAATTCTCCTCTGGCCACGAAAAAAAAGAGAGAGAGAGAGAGAGTAATAAGCAATGAAATATTTTCCAGCCTTGAGAATACCAGGTCAATTTGATTGGAGCCATTCTGGTCATCTAAAAGCCTTTACATGGTTTCACCAAGCTCTAAAACAAACCTAGCTGTGTTGCGATGTCCCTAACTATTTGCAACACTCAGAGACACCATCGTCCTATGGAAAGAGTGAAGGTTTTAAATCAAATCATCCTGGGTACAATTCCTAGTTGTACATATTGCTAGCCATTGTCTTTGGATGACTTGCTGGGCCTCTCTTTCCTCTTATTCATAGTAGGGTTAATAACAGCTATCCTGTAGAGATAAATATGTGAGAAGCACCTCACACAGGGCCTGATATGTGGTTGGCCATCTATGGAGAAGAGCCAACAACAGTGATGTGAGTCCTCTGTTAGCAGCACAATCTCCATGCAATGACACTCCCCTGGCTCAGGACCAGATACTCCCAATGTGACCCCAAAGTAAGCTAAAGAAAACAGAGTCAGCAGAACAATTCCCAGGTTTCTCTCTGCTCCAAACAGGGCAATTCAAGTCTCAGCACTACCTAATAAACAGCACAAACTTATAATAGAGTCAGGAGTGTTTGAGCACATAGGGAATGATGGAAGGACATCATAGATTAGAACTGTTAGTGGATCATACCTGTAATCCTTATGCTTTGGGGGGCCAAGGTGGGAGGATTGCTTGAGCCCAAGAGTTCCAGACCAGAGTAGGCAAGCTGGCAAGACCCAGACTCTACAAAAAAAAAATTTATTTTAATTAGCCAGGCATGGTGGCATGCACCTGTAGTTCTAGCTACTTGGGAGGGTGAAGCAGGGGATTCCTTGAGCCCAGGAGTTCAAGAAGATAGTGAGATATGATTGCACCACTGCACTGCAGCCTGGGTGACAAATCAAGATTCCACATCTAAAAAGTAAAAGTTAAAAAAAAATTTTTTAATGAACTGTTTAGAGAATGGAAAGATGAAGGGGAGACATGAAAGAACATAAAAATGGAGTCATAAGGGAGGCATAATGTCAGAAAAATAATACACAAATATATACGCACCAGAACGATCAAATGCCCCATAATTAAAGGAGATGACATGCAAAAAATTTTTTAAAGACCTTTGAATTTCACAAGACCATAGTACTCCCAATAGCAGATGGAATGGAGTTGCCAGATTGTCATAAGCCAGATTGAGAATGCCTAGAAGGGTTGAGCAAGGTTTTGGAGGGATTATTTTAGAACAGTTTCTCCACCTTGGTTCCATTGACATTTTGTGCCAGATAATTGCCGTGGGGGCTGTCCTGTGCTTTGTAGATGTCTAGCTGCATCCCCAACCTCTAACCACTGGATGCCAGTAGCTCCTCTAGTCCCCAAGGCATGACAGTAAAAAAATATCTCCAGACATTGCCCAGTGTCCTGCAGGGTAGGGGGAAATGCAGCAATACCACCCTCAGTTGAAAACTACCACTTTAGAATGCAGAGACCTGTGTTTAAAACCACAAGGAAAGAAATACATAAATAGTTTCAGTGTCTTGTCACGTCAAACTTTTCTGTTTCATACCAATATAGAGGAAAAGTGCCAAAATTTCAAATGGTAAACAGAAGAAGAAAAATAGCAATGACTGTCAACTAAGGGGATGGAAATCAGCAGTTCTTTATTGTTGTTCTGTTCTGCAATAGTGCAAGTGAAGATAACTTTGGGAGAAAGTTTTGGACTGTAATTTTATTTAATTTCAGGGCATGGATGTAGAGTGGGCAAGTCCCAAAATTGGGGCTTAGATCAGGATGATTGGTTCTTAGCTTCACCCTGGAAAGAATTCAAGGGTGAGCAGGAGGTGTTAGACAGCAACTTTGACTGAAGCAGCAGTGTCCAGTAGCAGCAGAGGCACTACTCCCTGTGGAGCGGGGCTACCCCAGAGGCAGTGTGCCCAGAGTGGCGGCTCAGAGGCAGTTCTACAATCATATTTATACCTACTTGTAATTACATGCAAATTAAAGGGTGGATTATACAGAAATTTCTAGCTAGGAAAAGGGGGGTAACTTCCAGGTTGTTAGGTTGTTGCCATGGAAAGGGGATGTAACTTCTGGGTGTTGCCATGGCAATGGTAAACTGACATGGCACACTGGTGGGAGTGTCTTATGGAAAGCTGCCTCCACCTCATCCCTGTTTTAGCTAGTTCTCAATTTGTTCCAGTGTCCAAGTCCCGCCTTCAGAGTCAAGTCCTGCCTCCTAGCACCAAATTAAGAATATACACTCTCTATACAATAAAAAAATTCTAATAATTTGAGAACAAATGTCCAGCCAGGAGTTTTGAAAGAAATCAAAAGCTTTATAGTACTCTTACTGTATAGATAGAAAGAAGAAATGAATATGACAAGAAATTTTTATAGCTTTTGCTTGTCTTTTGGCTTTTTTAGACATGATGCATTTGGAGTCTTTCAGTTGTTCTGACCGCCCAGCTTTCTTTCTAAATGAAAGCTTTAGCATTCACTCATGAAATACTGCACCCCAGTTGCTCCTATTTTTAAACAGATTCTGCAGAGTTGATATTAGTACAGTTTAGTGTTTTAGGCAGAAGTTCCAAAAAGAAATAATTCAATCCCATATATTTACTTAGTCACATATTAAAAGAAATATAATTTATAACAAACATCTGCTTTCCAGTCCTAGCATAACAGAAGGCAAAGAAAATTGGGTGTGAGCAGTGACATACACTCATGTGTATATGTAATTAAACCTTTTAAAAAAAAAGCTGATGGATTTTTTTCATACCAGGCCAACAATAAATAATACCTAAGTCAAAGTCAGGTCTTATAAAAGTGCTTTCTTAAATATAATGGGCTAATTCAGAAGGACACACCTGTTAAGGTCTTTCAGTTTAGAAAGAGCTGTCTGTGCCAGGTACAGTGGTTCATGCCTGTAATCCTAGCACTGTGGGAGGCTGAGGTGGGAGAATCACCTGAGGTCAGGAGTTTGAGGCCAGCCTAGCCAACATGGTGAAACCTCACCTCTACAAAAATACAAAAATTAGCCAGGCATGATGGCACATGCCTGTTATCCCAGCTACTCGGGAGGCTGAGGCAGGAGAATTGCTTGAACCCGGGAGGCAGAGGTTGCAGTGAGCCAAGATTGTGCCATTACACTACAGCGTGGGTAACAGAGTGAGACTCCATCTCAAAAAATACAAAATAAAATGAATGAAAGAAAGAAAGAAAGAAAGAAAGAAAGAAAGAAGGAAGAAAGGAAGGAAGGAAGGAAGGAAGGAAGGAAGGAAGGAAGGAAGGAAGGAAGGAAGGAAGGAAGGAAGGAAGGAAGGAAAGAAGGAAGGGAGAAAGAAAGAAAGAGCTCTCTGGGATAGATGTAGGTGACACTGCTGGAAAGCAAAACAACTGGTCAGTTCTGAGGGGTGGAAATTCAATAAAATGGATTATTTGGCATTGTGAACACACTTCTCTAAGAAAGATGATCGCATTTAATTCTCACTTTCCAATTGTTTGCCTTAAATTGCTTTGATAAGAACTTACAGGAAAATACTACAGAGATTGCTGTAGTAATTTATATACACCAAAATATCTAATGCTTATATTTTCTTCTGCTTCTTATAAAATATGTCCCTGAAGAAATAATGGATATTTGAAAAAGTAATTGCTGGATTTTCTGGAAAAGCCCCCAAAGATAAGGACTTTAATTTTTAAAATAGCCATTAGGTTAATATCAGTGAACTCTGGTATAGAGCATGTTCCAAGTGAGGTCATACTCTTGAGTTAATTCTAAAATAAGCTGTTTATTTTGGTTTGTTCCATGACTATAGGTTGTAACTTCATCTCAGGCCAATCAGATCAAAACTGCAGCTGTTAATTCAACAGAGACTACTCTCTAGTGTGAAGAGGTCAACTCTAACTCATGGCCATTACAGGAAAGTAACTCAAAGTGTTATTTTTTGGCTGAGAGACTCAGCCAAAAGATAACCTATTAATGTGGGGGGAAAAATCAACCAATATGTATTGTTTTGTGGTTAATCAATAATTCTACCTTCATTTAAGGGATACAAACAATATGTTTGCCATTCTGAATCACAATAAACAAAGAAAAATTCTACAACTAACTCAAACTTAACCTGAGTACTAGTTACAAAGTATCTGCACCTCTCTATAAATCAGCAAGGCAAATCAAATTCACAGTTAAATTACAGCCAGCTTCAGTTACTGTTTTAAAACTTTTGATAAACAGTATTCGAAATACTGTTTGAACCATGACTCAGATTATACGGTTTCAACCGGAAAAAAAAAGTTACAGTAGAAAGGTAGCACATCCATCCTCTACAAAATAATGTTCCAAATGATCAATACGACCTTTGGTTACAAGAACAATAATCAACATTTTGTTCCATACCATAAACACTCTTACCCAAATATGTGGCACTGGGAAAGAGTCTTAAAACTAACAAGAGAAGTTGAAGTGAGATATTGTTTTTCATGCGCAACAATACATGTTTTTGATGCTGCAAAAGGATAATGATAGAAAAGAAGCTCTTAGTGTTGTTTGGAAAACATCTTGCAGATGACTGCATCTGTGTTCGTTAATTAATTTTGCAAAAAAAGAAAAGGTAGCCATATTATCTCACCTTTGAGGTCTTGCAGTTGCCCATTCTTTACACTCCTTTTATGAAAATAAGATTAAATAACAAGAACACAGGCTCATATTAGGGATTCCTTTTGAAAAGCAATCTTAGCACCCATACAGTTTAACCCAATTCCCTAACTTACTACATTTACATCTTTAATGTTTATCATAATTGATGTTTAAAATATTTAACTCAAAGCACTATAAGAATCTGAAAAGTCAATTTGTGTTTAATATGCCTTGTTTATTAAAGCATAAAATTAGAAAACATATTTTCAAAAGATTATTCAAAAACTATTATTGAAGCAAAGAAACAGAAGTTGGGATGATCGATGGGTAGTCAGATGGCTTATGCTCAGCCATGCCAGAAAACTGAGCTGTAACCAAATATTTATAGTTCTGTTACAGAGCTCTTTTTAGTCAAGCTGCCCAAATGTGCTCTCTGTCAGCAGTTCTCAACCTTTGTGTATGTGTGTCTGTGTGTGTGGTGGGAGTAGTGGGGAGAGCAGGGACTAATGGAGAGGACATGTCAAAATGCCAAACAGCAGAGTTCTCCTCATGCAGATTCTGACTCTACAAGTCAGAGGGGGATCCAGGATTGACCTTTGAAATAGGTAACCTAGGTGATTCTGATGCAAGTGGTCCATGAACAATACATTGAGAAATATTATAGCCTCTGCCTTAACTCTTGAGAAACCTCGCTTTACACTCTAACTATTCTCTTCCCAACCACTCTCAGGCATGCACACACCTCATAAAAGGATCCTCCTTGCTTCTTACTGTTTCCTGGGAGTCTCTTTCCAGTCTCTCCTCCCAAATGTTCTCTTTGCCTCTCTTCCTGAATCATTTTATTCCACTGGACTACTTGATGCTTTGGACTGTTCTTTGCTTCTTGATACTGAGCTTACCTGACACAGAGACTGTAGTTCCCCTGCAAATGCAATTTTCTGCAGAGTACAGACAGTTCTGTTCTTCTTTCAGCATATATGCTGTCAAAAGTGTGTGACATTATTATTTTTAAAATGGCATAGTGGTTTGACATAAAGAACCTTTTTGTTACCATGGGGTACTTTGGCTTTGGGGTGTATTTCTTTTCTCTATGCTGTATTTAAATGATGCATAGAGGTTTTCCAGTTGAGGAGTGGTGTTGTTTCCTGTTGTTGAGTTGGGATGTAAAGTCAGACCTAAATCTGCATCTTGATGCTGCTTAGTTCTAACTTTGGATAGTAAGAAAGTCATCTGAGGCTGTGACCCTCGACTCTTCACCTATAAAGTTAATAAGATAATACCTCCCTCTTAGGACTTTAGTTGGAATTCAATGAAATACTATCAGTGGAAAGTCCTTTGGAAACTGTAATTTCCTACAGGAGTATTAGACTACTAGGTAAAGTTTTGAACATTTTTTGCCCAGCAAGAAGAAAACCCTGCTAATAGTCATTTTTACATCCCGCCTTCTATAAAATAAAATATAGAACTTCTAGCTTCTTTCCCATGAGGGGTTAAAAAAATATAATCCCTTTATAGTAATTGTGTTATTTAGACACCAATAATGCTAACACTTTAGTGATCTGAAAACCAACTGTTGTGGATATTTTCTACTTTTCATCCCCTTCCCCACTTCATCTGCCCAACTTTCAAGCTCAGAAAGTGCCCACTAAAATCTACACCATATGGACTCCCTCACTGGCTGCCTTCTGGGTGGCTTTGGCCAACAGAGGCACCAGTGAGAGATGGATGACAGGAGGAGCAGTGACAGGGCATTTCATCTCCACTCATTCTGTTTTCAAATCACTTCCCTGGCAGTAACTATGTCCATCCACTAAGACAGCCGCATGTCCTGCACAGTCCCAGGGCTCACTGGGTTCCAGTACACTATTTCCTCTGCTCAGCCCTAGGTCCTAGGTGTGGTGACAGCTTCCTGCTTTCAGTCCCTGGGTAGAGCACCCCACCATCCTCTGTTTGATTCCAGCCTATGTCCCTGTAATTCCTTTTATTGAAGTCTTATCTGAACTGTCTGGAATGAATTCTGTTTCCTGCCGGGGCCCTGATTGATATACCAATACAGGAGGCCAACAACACGCCTGGCAGTTTTGAAGCAGGACATGAATTTAAGTTCACTTTTATGATCAGGGTTTTGTGTTATTGTAGATTATATTTCATTCTCTTATACTTTATCAAAAGTAGGCATTAATGCTAATATTGAATCTTTTGCCTGCGGCAACATGGTTAAAAAGATCATTGCCCTAAAGCTAAATAGAAACAAACAAATTCTCTCTCCTGAAAAACCTCTCTGAAGTTTTTTTTGTCACCATGGGGTACTTTGGCTTTGGGGTGTTTTTCTTTTCTCTATGCTGTATTTAAATGATGCATAGAGGTTTTCCAGTTGAGGAGTGGTATTGTTTCCTGTTGCTGAGTTGGGATGTAAAGTAATTTCATTTTTTAAAATATATGTTTATAAGTTTTTAATGTGAATTAAACTCCCTGAATATTTTTATGGAGAAAAAAGTTAATGAAGAACTTATTAACATTGGAAAACAGGCTATCTCAATTACACAGTAACTTTTCCCCAGTGGTTTTCTTAATATTTATATATTAACATCACAACAGCTCAATACAATTTATACAATATGGAGCCATTTATTGTGAAAAACTATCCATTAAAATAATATCGCCATCCTACAGCCAGACTATGCCATAATGGCTCAGAGGGAGCCAAATGCAGGATTACATGATAGGCCAGAAGCTGGGTCATGGTCTACCAGGCCAGGTAAGTAATACGCATTGTGTAAAAGAGCCAAGTAAATAGTTAGAGAAACACGAAAGTCTCTGTAGAGTAAATGTGCACTCAGGCAATTATTAAAATATGGATTATGGAAGATTCTCTTTTCTCCTTTTCTCTAGGCTTACCCTTTTAATAAGAACAAAAGTAAATCAAACGTGTGTGCACAAAGACACAGAATACATTCTAATAACTTCAGGGACTCTGTTTTAATCGACTAAAGGGATATATTTTGAGTAGAGAAATGATATCTTGAGACCCCTTCATTCTATCTGGGTGTTACAACTGATATGGGCCTGTGTCAGGCAAGTTAAGAACAATGCGTGCTATTCTGATGCCTGGATATTATAGGTGCAGCAATAACTAGCTTGCAGAGCCTCAAAGAGCAGAAATGATTTCCACCTTAATAACCCCTGTGGCATTTTTCAATTTTCCAGGCTGCCAGTCAAATGAATGCATGTCTGGGAAGCAGAGGAGACAAGAAAGGGAAAAGATTAACCTCTGAGATCCATGATATGAACTCCATTGGCTAAAATTGGTCGTGTGTTAGAAAACAAACATGGGTAGTGATAGCCCTGTCTGAACACTGAGCACAAATGTTGGAACAAAGATACTAGGAGAGAAACTGGGATTTTAGGGTCACCTGGCTGAAATAATCTTGGAATGTTAATCATTCTTATTTTCTTCGTTCTCTAAATTGAAAGTAACCCGGCAGTCTCCACCTGATGATCTTCACACTAATTAGCCCAAGATATGGTTCTTAAAAACCAGCATTGTCTTTTCAAATGAGAAAGGCTTGCGGAAAACACACACCTGCTACTACCTAACTGCTGGATCTCAACTGAACTAAACAAGCAGAACTCTTGATACTGCCCTTCCCTCGTCCTTACGCTGCAGCCTTTCCCCAGGTTTCCTTTATCCATCGAGAAATTAGAACACTTTCCCCCAGAAGGTGAAGAACCTCTAATAACAGATGCCTCTAAAAAAGCTAAGATTATCGCTATTGCCAAAAGGGCAAAACGCAAATGATATGCAGAATGAATTTGCTCTGAAGAAGAAGGCATGATGCAGATGGCTCACCACACTTTAACTTGCTTCTTCCATTTCCAGGTACTGAACACTTTCAAATTTTCTTTCCAAATGTCTTTTGAGCCTCTGTTTTCCACCCAGTGCTCCTCCCTGAACCTTTGTGCAAATAATGGGCATTCCAAAAATAAGACAAAGGATCACTCATTTCTGGAAAAAGGGCCCTTGGAAGCAGAGGGAAAAACTGAGGTAGTCTGTTGATTGCTATTTGAAATCACCAGTCCTGGTTCTAGAGTTTGGGACAGAGCCACCATAATACTGCCAAGAGGCTGCTGTCTTCAAGGACTGCTTAACCTGATCTAACCCTTTTTTAATTAATTCATCTATTTATCTATTCATTTATTTATCCAAAGAATATGTATTATGTAGATATTATCTAAAGAATTCTATGATAGGTACGTAAGTGAAAGAAAAATGGGCTGGGGCACGGTGGCTCATGCCTGTAATCCCAACACTTTGGGAGGCTGAGGCGGGTGAATCACCTGAGGTCAGGAGTTCAAGACCGGCCTGGTCAACGTGGTGAAACCCTGTCTCTACTAAAAATACAAAAATTACCCAGGCGTGGTGGGGCATGGCTATAATCTCAGCTACTTGGGAAGCTGAGGCAGGAGAATCACTTGAACCCTGGAGGCAGAGGTTGTAGTGAGCCGAGATCACACTACTGTACTCTAGCCTGGGCGACAGGGCGAGACACCATCTCAAAAAAAAAAAAGAAAGAAAAGATAAATGCAGTTTGTAAACATTTATCTTGCTAAAGAGAGTCTGTCCCCACCTTAACTCAACATATCTAGTCTGGAAACCGCGAGAGTGTCTGACCTGGCCTCCTTTACCCACCCATGTACTCCTCCAGTCCACTCTGTACACTGCCCCCAGGTTAGTGATATTTTCAAATGGAGCTCCTGCTGTGTAATTCACTATGTAAAACCATCACACCTTACTCCAAGATTAATGTCAACATTCTTAAGATAGTGCTCAAAGCCTCTGGAAGTCTTAGATTGGTCTTAATCTTCAACCTTATCTTGTACCATTTTTCTTTTATGCAGTGAATTTCTTTCATTCTGACCTTATCTTTTAAACATAAATTTACATTTAGAAGAATTTTAGATTTACAGAAAAATTGCATAGATAGTCCCCATATACCCTTCACCTAGGTTCAGTTTCTCTTAATGTTATCATCTTCCATTACTGTGAAAAGTTTGTGAAAACTTAGAAACCAACATTAGAACATTAATTAGTAACTAAGCTCTGTACATTATTCAGATTTCATCAATGCTTCCATTAGTGTCCTTTTTCTGTTTCTGGATCTAAACACCCTGGCCTTCTTTTAAATCTTTATCCTACCACAGGGTCATTGTGCATGCCACTGCAATGCTTAAAACGCTGTCTTTTACCCTCACTCCTTCCTCCTAACCCTCTTTGCTGTGTGGTTTCTACTCATTGTTCAGATCTCAGTCCAAAGGGCACTTCCTCAGAGGAGCGTCTCTGAGGTCCAGGTCTAGAACTGCTTCCTTTATTATATGCCTTCATGCAACCATGTACTCTTCCTTCACAGCACTTTTCTCAATCTGTAATTACACTCTCAGATATGGTTTGGCTGTGTCTCCACAAAATTCTCATCTCAAAATGTAATTCCCACGTGTCGAGGGAGGGACCTGGTGGGAGGGGATTGGATCATGGATACTATTCTCATGATAGTGAGCGAACTCTCATAAGATCTGTGGATACGTGTCTGGCACTTCCCCCTTCTCTTTCTCTCTCTCCTGCCACCAGGTAAGAAGTGTCTGTTTCCTCTTCACCTTCTGCCATTATTGTAAGTTTCCTGAGGCCTCCCCGGCCATGTGGAACTGTGAGTCAATTAAACCTTTTTTACTTATAGATTACCCAGTCTCAGGTAGTATCTTTATAGCAGTGTGAGACGAACTAATACATTCTCTTGATATGATAATTTAATTGTTGTCTCTGTTTACAAGTAGACTCCAAGGGCCATAAAAGCAGAAATCTTATCGGTGTTTGCCAAGCGTTCTATTCTCCCAAGACCTAGCATAATCTGTGACATAAAGTAGCCTATAAAGAAAGATGTTGAATAAATGAATGAACAAATACATGAATGAATGAAAGATAAGAGAAGAATTAAGTTATAATAGGAGGAAACATATTATAGAACATCAAAATAAGTGATGCAGACAATAAGCATCATAGGACTTCAAACAAGGAAAAGATCAAAGTGAGAGGCAAAATCATGTTAAAACTTCATGGAAATGGGAGTGGGAGTTTGCCTGGACATTTTATTCATGCAATTAACAATTACTGAGTACCTACTAAGTGTCAAACTCTCAAAGTGTTTTGTTGTAAACAAAATTATACAATCAGTTTGACGTGTAAAAACAACAATGGAGAAATAGGGAGGATAAAGCAGAAGGAACCTGGGAATTGAAAAGGTCATTAAGATAACAATCCACCTAAGAAATACTGAGGCCTTGCGCTAAGGCAGACGTGCTGAAGACATGTAAACACTGGGAAGGCTGGCTGAGCAAGGACGTGGAGATGCCAAATAATAGAACAAGAAATTCCCAGAAGGGGATACAGCAACAAGAAAAAGTTAAGAGTTAAACATTAGCATGGACATTTGGGAAGCAGTGAGAATACTTCCAAGTTAAAGTAAAGGGCTCCTGATGGAAGCAATGGAATAGAGACTTGAATAGATGAATTGTGCTTTTGAAAAGTCAAGGTGATTGGATTTTATTCTATTAGTGATGAGTCATTAAACAATAATGACATGATGAAAGTGAGATATAGCATAAGAGAATCTAGACAAAGAGAGAGTACATTGAGAAGCTGCTGCAGAAATCTAAGCACTTGCTTTAGAGTGTTAGCATTAGAAACATAGAGGAGATGACGTAGCTATGACACTTTTTAAAAGAACATTGACTTAAAATACCCAAGTTAGCATCCACTACAGTATGCTGTACATTATATTTTGTCCTTTATGCTTGCAGCTGGCCTACTCTTCTTTATGGAGAAAACAACTTGGAAGATAGTAGATTTTTGAATATCCGTAAATATTTGCTGAGAACCCTTTATATGATGAGTAAATGGAGCATACAAAAAGAAAGTACACATGATCCTCCTTTGAATTATCTTTTTCACTCCTGTCAACTTCATCTAATCAGGAGAAATTAATATAGGCCATATACTTCTGCAGTCATCCTCCTCCAGGATGGCCTCCAGTGATCTCCACTTCCCGGCATTCGCACAGCGTGGCATCCCCTCCCACGCTGCACTGGGGTTGATCGGTGAGATGCATAACACACAGCAGAAGTGAGAGTTTATCATTTCCCAGAGTAAGCTATAACACACTGCAGCTTCCATCTCGGCTTTCTCTCTTTTTCTCAGATAAGCCACTCCAGGGAAAGCAGCTGCTGTGTCATGAGCACATTCAGCAGCCTGTAGAGAAGCACATGTGGCGGGAAGGGAGGCCTCTGGACATCAGCCAGCGAGGAACTGGGGCCTGCCAACAACCACATGAGCGAGCTTGGAAATGGATTCTCCAGCCCCAGTCAAGCCTTGATGGGACTGCAGCTGTTGCCAACAGCTTGACTGCTACCTTGTGAGAGACAGTGAGCCATAGCCACCCAGCTAAGCTACTCCCCGTTTTCTGCCCCTTAGAAACTGTGAGAGATAAAACATGTTTGTTGTTTCAAGCAGCTAAATTTGGGGGTAATTTGTTACACAGCAATAGATAACTAAAACAACTTTGTACTACTAAAGATTAAAAATTATCTAGGAAATTATGTCTCCATCTTTGTCCAAGCTGCTAAGAAGCACAAACTAAATATGATTCTTGATTTCAGTTGCCTTTCTCAGTCTGAAATTGCTGGTTTTTCCTCTTTCCTACTCCCTTTATTTTTTGATTCTCATACTTCATTTTCTATCCACTGACTTTGGTTTTGTTTTATCCTATTTACTCATTTATTGCAAAGCTGTTAAAGATTTTTTCTTTTTTTTTTTTTTCTTTTTTTTTAAGACAGAGTTTTGCTCTTGTTGCCCAGGCTGGTGTTCAATGGCGCGATCTCAGCTCACCACAACCTCCGCCTCCCGAGTTCAAGCAATTCTCCTGCCTCAGCCTCCCGAGTAGCTGGGATTACAGGCATGTGCTACCATGCCTGGCTAATTTTGTATTTTTAGTAGAGACGGGATTTCTCCATGTTGGTCAGGCTGGTCTCGAACTCCTGGCCTCATGTGATCCGCCCACCTCGGCCTCTCAAAGTGCTGGGATTACAGACCTGAACCACCACCTCCGGCCTTAAAGACCTTTTTAAAAATTAGATGAGCGATAAAACAACAAAATAAAAACAGTAGACATGAGATAGGATTCCAGCCACCATCAGAGAGATCACAATCTCGGAGGGGAAAAAGAGCAAGCAATACGGCAGAGCCTGTTACTAGTGTTCAACCAACTAGCAATTGCTCTTAGAATTCAAAGAAATGGTACAACAGAAAAGTTGCATTTTAGGTCAATTTCCTGTGAAGCAGACCTTGAGATAGGATGTGCATTATGAAAGTACTCTTAAAATAAACTGCTAAGGGAATGGGGAAAGCCAGACCAGAAGGGGGAAGAAGTCAAGCCAGGGTAATATCTCAACATCTCACAGAAGATTGCTTCAGCCTGATCCTCCATAGGATGTTTGCAGAATAAGTTAACACCTCAGAGATTGTCCTGCGACAAAGGAAACGAGCTTCCAAGCTTCGCACCGGTCACCCATTGGTCACGATCCTCTCTGGGAAGCGAGCTCTTAGGCACTACAGCTCTCTGCGGGAGCCTCTGGACGTGTAGACTAAGTGGCTGCAGTAGCCTGGGCAGTCCTTCAAAGAAAGTTTCAGGTGTTTGTGGTCAGAGGAAAGAGCACACTGAGCCCAAGAAAACACACAGAAGTGGTAAAGGGAGCTGAGGGCATCTAAGTAAAGCATCAAGGTCTGCTCTGTTGGAGAAAGTTCCATTGAAGGAGCTGGCTCTTCACCTGTACTGAGCCTTAAAGGACAGGCAGAATTGGCATAGACATGGAGGAGAAAGTATTTTATAGAATCTACAATTCTAAGACTAATTCTAAAAGTAGCAGAATCCTCCAGGTGCTCTAGAATGATGGGAAGCTATAACCTAGGCTCTTAATTCTATTTCCAGTCCCAAGGAGGAATCCCGAGTTCATCTCTTATTTAAGTTATTAAACACAATAATTTGTCTTTAGATAAGGAATGATAGGAGGTTAAAAAAAAAATCACATGCTTCTCCCGAATTTTAGCAATGCTATTATTCATCTATTCTGGTTCTAAAATACAGATACTACATAAAACCCTGGCCTCAATCCTAAATAAAAAGGAAGCCTGGTGGGAAGAGGATGAGACCCACCTAAGTGTTTTATACTCCCTATTCTATTATCATCCTCCCTAGGTTGCAAAATTTGGAAACCATTTCAAATAAAAGCTATTTAATACTGTCTCTCTTTTTCTCTTTTTTTTTTTAGTAGAATTTATCACCAACAAGCAAAGTGCAGTAATAGCTTTTCGTCCTATGCACGCTTTAGGACGTAGTCTAACTTTATCTGGAGTTGGGCATAAAGGCATAAATCATTAAGCCCCTGCTGGCCTGATCAAGAGCCTATCTTTCAGAAAAATCAAGTGTCTAGGGGCTGCCATTCAGAGAAACTCTATTTTCTGGCTCTCCATCAGGGTTGCAGACACCTCTCCCCAAGGATTCATCAACCGCCAAACAAAGAGGAAGTCAGGTCAATGACACCAAAATCTGCAGCTTCAGCAGCTTCTGAAGTTCCTGACCAAAAAAAACAAGAGTGAGAGAGAGGGAGAGACAGTGTGAAAAAAAAAAAAAAATCTCAAAGGAACTTTAACAAACCATCTCAGAATTCATAGTTTACATTCTGGAAAGGAGACTTTCAGAGTCCTACAACATACAAGCTTCTGGTGCTAAAATAATGGGCTACCAAGCAGGCACTTATCTTTATTGTTTTATAGCTAGTGCCTAGTTATGTGTGCTTTAAAAAATTATTTTGACAAAAGGGTTTCTTCATGAGATATATATATATATATATATATATATATATATATATATTTTTTTTTTTTTTTTTTTTTTGAGATGGAGTTTCACTCCTGTTGCCCAGGCTGGAGTGCAATGGCATGATCTCAGCTCACCACAACCTCCACCTCCCAGGTTCAAGCAGTTCTCCTGCCTCAGCCTCCTGAGTAGCTGGGATTCCAGGCATGTGCCACCATGCTCAGCTAATTTTGTATTTTTAGTAGAGATGAGGTTTCACTATGTTGGTCACACTAGTTGCGAATTCCCAACCTCAGGTGATCCACTTGCCTTGGCCTCCCAAAGGGCTGGGATTACAGGCGTGAGCCACCATACCCAGCCTCATGATATCTTGTATCATGTTATCATAACTTATATGTGGATAAACCAAACTAATATATTCCCATTTATAGAATACAGGCACTGCCTTCCAGTTGAATACTCATGTTTCAATTTGTCCTGGGGTGCTCTTGTACTTTGGCACCACCAATTTATACCACAAAATTATGGAATTCCAATCCAGATCAGGAACCATTGCTTTTAGGATTGTTGTTTATTTTATAGGAAGGAAGTCGAGATTCAGAGAGGTTGAATAAACCTCTACTGGGCCACGCAAAGCCTATTGTAGAAGAAACTCAGTTGCCTGTCTTCCTATCCAAAGCTTTTCTAGTTATACCACAGTTCAACTAAAAAGGTAAGAGACAAATTTAAACTCCAAAGATTCTTTGGAGGGCAAAACACAACACAATGAAACTCAGATAGATAAAAAGCAGAACTCTTTATTACTCACAGCTCCTAAAGAGAGAAGGCTGCCAGGCAGGGCCACACAGGAAGTTAGGCAGAGGAAGCATAACAGCAAGCTGGGACTATGAGAGGCAACTTAAGAGAGCTTCCTGTGAATCGGCTAATTTGAATAATTCCTGGGACTCAGGCTCCAGGGCAGAGGACCTGCCCTAGTTGTTTGGTATTTGGCCCAGAGGTAATTAAGGCAGGTGCATAGTAGCATATGTAGCCTTGTGAGACAAGAACTAACTAGCCTTTAGCCATGGCCTTAAAACTGGCTATAAAACATCTCCCACATTTTTTTTACAAATAGTTATTAATATTGTTAGCCCTATGCCAAACCATAAATACTCAGAGAAACAACTGTGAAAAGACAAAACAAAATAAAAACAATAAACCAATATGGTTAATCAAAAGACCGGGAGTTGAGTCCTTCTGCCACTCATTTGCTCTGTGATTTCAGCCAAGTTAGCCAACTTCCCCTATACTTCAGGCTGTTTAGCTGTGAATCAGGAATTCACATAATTTACAGGACTATTGTGGAAATTTAATGTAATAATGCATATTAACAAACACACATATTTCATATGTTTATATAAAATATAAAGTTGTAAACAAAAGAATTTTCATCCCAATGATAGATTTCATACAAATATAACGATATCAAGATACTTTTAAAGGACTGCATTCTTATCACTACAGATATACACAGCCTTCTAGCTCTCACGGAGTATCTTTTTACTACCAAATAGACAGAGCTATAAATTGTGGATTCTTGATATAATAGATCAAGATAGCTCCTTCCCATGTATTATGTTCTACTGCCTTAAAATAATAAACTTCCAAGACAATATCATGCATCATATTAGAGGCAGATTATTCAGTGAAAGTCCCAAGGAGAGGAACTTGCAGCTCACAGACACTAGGCTTCATCCTTTGTTATCTGATCCTTCTTCACCATATCCTAAGTTTTACAGAATAAGAAAAATCTTAACTTACAACAATCAGAAAAAATATGATTCATAAAAATATTTCCAAATTCCTAGAAACACAAAACTTTAAAATTATTAGTGGTAAAAGCAATATAAAAATAAATCATTCTGGACTTAGAAGAACTACTTTTTGGGCAAAGATTTATAAGGGAGATCAAGACATGGGAGTCTGAATATAAAACATTCAGAATTCTCTTCCAGACACTCAGAAGTTCTCATTTCTCAGTTCATGTTTCTCAGAAAGCACAGTTCTTTTGATGTCAATAAAAGACACTCAAATTGGCCTCAGCACTGATTTTTAATCATTAAAGTTTCTTCCCTCATCAGAAATGGGTGGTCTAGAGAAGACTCCCCAAGGAAGGAAGGGACCTATCAGTTACAGCCCTTACTAGGTTCTCATATGGGTCCAAAAAGAGCTGTTCAGAAAGAACTCAAAAGTTTCCAAGAGACAGAACTCTTCTCTTGTAACCTTTCTCTGTGGAAACAAGACACAGGTGAATTATTCAACTACATGTTTTTCAAAGCATTATAGAGAGAGAGAGAGAGAGAGAGAGAGAGAGAGTGTGTGTGTGTGTTTCTTTTTCTTTTTATTGAGACAGAGTCTTGCTCTGTCTACCAGGCTGCAGTGCAGTGCCATCTCAGCTCACTGCAACCTCTGCCTCCCAAGTTCAACCAATTCTCCTACCTCAGCCTCCCCAGGAGCTGGGATTACAGGCACCCATCACCACGCCTGGCTAATTTTTCTATTTTTAGTGGAGACGGGGTTTGGCCAAGTTGGCCAGGCTAGTCTCGAACTCCTGACCTCTAGTGATCCACCCACCTCGGCCTCCCAAAGTACTGGAATTACTGGGGTGAGTCACTGTGCCCAGCCTCCTATATTGTATATTTTTATTTTTATTTATTTATTTATTTATTGAGATGGAGTCTCACTCTGTCGCCCAGGCTGGAGTGCAGTGGTGCGATCTCGGCTCACTGCAAGCTCCGCCTCCCGGGTTCACGCCATTCTCCTGCCTCAGCCTCCCGAGTAGCTGGGACTACAGGCGCCTGCCACCACGCCTGGCTAATTTTCTGTATTTTTAGTAGAGATGGGTTTTCACCGTGTTAGCCAGGATGGTTTCAATTTCCTGACCTTGTGATCTGCCCACCTCGGCCTTCCAAAGTACTGGGATTACAGGCATGAGCCACCACGCCCAGCCTATTGTATATTTTTAAATGCTTTGTACTTTTGAAATGCTATAGCCTGCATAGTCCACTTTCAGAAGAGTATCACATATAATGAAGCCCAGCCCACATAGAAATTTCTTATCATTACTCACGAATCTCAGATATTTAGAGGGTCCATTTGCAAGTGCATACAAACTCTCACAGTGTGTTTTCTTGGACACTCTGTTACCTTAACATTCCTAGGAGCCTCTTGCTATCCTACTCCAAGTGCATCTGATCTCTTAGCACGATTCTGTGTACCTCCCCTCTATCTCAGTGGCCAAAACTAGGTTGCATGTCCATCATAAATCAGTCACAAGCGAAGCGACTTAGACCACCACACTGGACTTAGACAAGTTAGAATTTACTGCTGAATCACATGGAGAGTGCCGGACACTGAATGCATCCAATTTTTTTTTTTTTTTTTTTTTTTGAGATAGAGTCTCCTTCTGTCACCCAGGCTGCAGTGCAGTGGCGGGATCTCGGCTCAGTGCAAGCTCCACCTCCCAGGTTCACGTCATTCTCCTGCCTCAGCCTCCCAAGTAGCTGGGACTACAGGCATCCACCACCACGCCCAGCTAATATTTTTTTTTTTTTTGTAATTTTAGTAGAGACGGGGTTTCACCATGTTAGCCAGGATGGTCTCGATCTCCTGACCTTGTGATCCACCCACCTCGGCCTCCCAAAGTGCTGGGATTACTGGCATAAGCCACCGCACCTGGCAAATGCATCCAATTCTAAAATAGCCATGGTATAGGAACTCAACAGGGTATGTTAGCATTGCCATTTCTTGAGAAGTGTGTGTGCTTAACATTTTAAATACATTATCTTAGTCAATCGTCAAATACCTGTGAGGTAGTTATCACTATGCTTATTCTACATATGAGAAAAAAATTGCAGAAAGGATCAGTCATATGCCCGAATGGATCAGTAATACAACTGATGTCACACCTCTTTCATGGTAGAACCAGACACTATGGCCAAGTTTGTCTGATTCTAAGACATTGCCATTACCCAGTGCGCTGAACTTTGAAATGAAAACTCCAATAGCTATCCTATCTGTTGGATCATCACAATGAGTTGCTGTTTAATCATCAGTTTTCCTTCCTAGGAAATTATTGGCAAAAACAAGTGAAAGATGTTGAGCTTAGACCTTTTCAGTTATTCCAAAACTAACTTCGTTAGATTTACCTATGTTGGGATTGTTCAACAAAACAGCCATTCAGAAAACCAGAAAGAATGGGAGGCTTGCCATGAAGTGCTGAGAACAATACTTATTAGGAGGAGATACCAAAATATCACTGATTCGCTGGAGAAAATGTTCCTGTTCTGATCCTCACATGCTGATACTACAGATGGACCCAGCTTAGCTGAGGCACGCTCTGTGCTTCAGCTGTTTACTTAAGCAGCACCAGGGTTCTCAGAAATAGTTGCTATGCCAACCAGCCCCAGGACTATATATACATTCATGACCAGGGCTTATTCTTAGGGCTTTGTTACCTCTCTTTCAAAAGTTTGAATCTCTTATTGCCAAATTGCTTGCATTCACACATTACAGCCTCTGAGAGTTGGGCAGCTTCCTTTTCTCCAGCACGTGAAAACCCCAAGTGAGATTTGCAGGCTATGCTGAGCAACCTTATGACGTCAGAATTTTATAGTCAGAAACAAGACTGTTCTGTTTGCCCACGTCTCTAAAGATCTGGTGTCCAGGTGATAAAGAGCAAGGCTCTTTGTCACCTATTACTAACTGTCACATGTGCACATTACCACAGAAGTTCTCGGAGAAGGAAGTAAAGTAGGCTTCTGGGTGCCATGATTGTCATGCTTTTTAAATTTCTTTACCACATTTTTAATGGGACACATTTCAGAATAGCACCAGCCAACAAATTTGGCCAATCAATCCACCTCTGGTCTTCTGCTAGAGCTACATTTAAATAAACCTGCAGTGTGGAAAGCTGAGGAGAGAAAGCTCTTTAATTACCTTTTCTCCTGTTTATGTTACTTTGATGGCTTTTGTTCAAATGCATCTGAATTTTCAGTGTGCTTATTTTATAATTATTGGATGACTACATGCTGCACTGCCATTTCAATTAGATTTTGATGGCTGATAAAACCATTGTTGACAGGGAGTACGCAAATGAATTTGGGGAAACCAGATTAGTGATGTTTGTGTTGTTGCATTTAAATAAAACTAAGTGTCCTGGCAGCAATGTGATCGAATCTGAAAAGTTTTTTTTTTTTTTTTAAATAAAGAATAAGCAGCCCTGTGAGAAATCAGGTTTTCAACAGAGAAGCCGTTTCCTGTTGAGACATCATTGTAAATCCTCAAGTGTGCAGCCACTTCTTCAAACAGATTATAAAACCAAAAAACAATCATATAATCTCTTCTAACAAGAGGTTTTCAGCTAGACAGATTGCTTTAAAGGAGAATGAAGTAGAAAGAAAATCAAGATCTAAATACCGATAATACATGCTAAATCCATTTGAATTGATAAGGTAGAGAAAGCATGGTGATAAAGCTTAAGGGGTTAAGGCTTATGTTCACCCAAAAGATCAATTCCTAGGGAAGAAGAAAACTTGGAAATATTTCCATCTCCAATTAACAACTAAAATATGGCAGATGAGGCAGAGTGGAAACAGACAGGCTATTTCCCCAGGAACAGACCTTGCTCAAGCAGGGCTCAGGCTTGCTTTGTTATCGATGTAACAACTGTGTGAATGACAATGTTTAAGTGCTAAAATATTTGCAAAAGGGAATAGAAATCTGCTGTTTCTTCCAAGTCATTAAAGCAAAGCCGGAGAGTTGAAACAAAACAGAATCATGCGTAGTTGGCAAACTGAACAGAAACTAACATCCACACAGCATGCCCTTCTGCCATGTACTCATTGATATTCACGCACTATCACATCGCAACCACAATGCAGCCTCCCCGCTTGGGAGATGTAGTACATACAGCTGGCCACTGGCAGAGCTGGGATGAAGACCCAGAACTTAGCCACTGCCTGTCCCCTTGACCATTTGGCAATAGTAGACTTTCCAGTTTGATTTCCTCTCATCCAGCATTTGAATTAGTCTACCCTTTGTTGCTCTTCACCCTCCTCAGCTAAATCTGAGGTCTTCACCAGGAAACCTCAGTCAGGGTTAGAAGTCAACAACAACTTGATGTTAAATGCCTTAACAAACAAAAATGGGTATCCCTGGCTATATTTCACATCTTCCTTTAATTTTATTTTTTAATTGACAAATAATATCTGTACATAGCCACCAAACACAGTGATGTTTTGATACATGTAATGTATAGTGATCAAATCAGGGTAATCAGCATCTCCATCATCTCAAACTTTTATCATTTGTTTGTCTCGGGAAACTTTAATATCCTTCTTCTCGTTATTTGAAACTCTATAATATGTTATTGCTAACTAGAGTCATCCTATAATGGTGTAGAACACTAGAACTTACTCCTATTTAGCTGTAATTTTGTTTCCTTTAATAAATCTCTCCCTACACTTTTCATCTTTAATTCAGATGTTTGTTGTACTAGAATAATTCCATCTAACAATTATATGGTGTTTCAGTATGCTAAGCACTTTTGTGAGCACTTTATAGATAGTAAATCTAACTTACTTGTCACAACAACCCAAAAAAGTAAGTACTCTTATTTCCATCATCTCCATCTCACAGACAATGAACAAGAGGGAGGAGGGATCCCTCAGCTGTTAGGAGAATTCAGACCTAGGTAATTTTGTCCAGAGTCCACACTCCGGCCTGACAGTATTTACTGAGCCTATGAGGGTAACTGCGTGTGCTTACGACTGTGCTTCATGCACATCTAAGTGCTTGCATCTAATTGCACATTTCTGGTCTACGGAGCAATAAAACAAAATTGCTTTTCTATTACCTGTTGTTTTTCATGATTATTACTAGTGGTAGTTGCTCAGATAAAAATTTGCTTCTAATTGTTGTTAAATGTTATAAAATTACTGGTATTTCTACATACATACCAAATGTATGAATAATATATTTATCGCATTTTCCAAGTAAATTACCTATATTCTCTACTTTCACTCTAAAGTAATCAGCTCTGTAAAAATCACATCTAGTTGTAAAAATTTCCACATTTACTTCCCAAATGTGCACAGCATTTCATTTGGTCCTCACAACAAGTTCATGAAGCCACGTAGGTGCTATTTTCTCAGAGTGAAAGACCAAGCAACCAGGCATGGGAAAATCGAAGACAACAGACAATAGGATCAGCTCTGAAAAATACAGGAGGAAGAAGGAAAATGATGGAAGCAATGACTAAAGGAAATCAAGCTGGCTTGCCCACACCAACGAGTGAGCAAGACAGACACACTGCTCAAGATCCTAGACAGGCTTAGCAGAGGCCTATCAGCCAAGAAATCACAATTACTGGGTTATGAAGACCATACCATAGGCTACAAGGAGATGCCAAACCCTCTAACCTTAAAGAACTTACCATCAGAAAAAGGGACAAATGGCTGGGTGTGTTGGCTCATGCCTATAATCCCAGCATTTTGGGAGGCCAAGGTGGGCGGATCAGGAGGTCGGGAGTTCAAGACCAGCCTGGCCAACATGGTAAAACCCCGTCTCTACTAAAAATGCAAAAATTAGCTGGGCATGGTGGAAGGCACCTGTAGTCCCAGGTACTCAAGATGCTGCAGCAGGAGAATTGCTTGAACCCAAGAGGCAGAGGTTGCAGTGAGCCGAGATCGTGCCATTGCACTCCAGCCTATGTGACAGAGAGAGACTCCATCTCAAAAAAAAAGAAAAAAGAAAAAAAAGAAAGAAAAAGAAAAGGAAAAAGAAAAAGGGACAGATACACATAAGTCGTTGTAAATAAGAACAAGAGTTCGTGTTGGTCTACCTTATCTCCCAAAAAAGATCCTTGGAAAAAGTAACTGTCTTCTGATTTTTTTTATATCCCTCTACTCCAGAAGATGGCTACTGGTAAAGAAGATACAAAACAACAGTGATTACTGGTTGGTAAGAAACTATCAATATTAAAATTATTCTTGAGAAAAAAGTAAATATAGTAAATAGTACAATGCAGTCATTAGATAAGATTCTTGAAATGAAACAAAGGACTTTGTTTTGATGAGTAGAACAATGCTGAGGTTTGAGGACTTGTAATCCAGTTGCTGCTGGAAGTTAGAAGTAATGTTAAAAGTTTCCATTGTTTTAACTCAGGCCCAAGGTCTGAAATAGGAAAATTAGTTATGAAGTTTGACAGTAGCATGTATAAAGTATAAGGGTTATAGAATGCAGAAAGTATAAAAAGTTACCCAGAAAATATAAGAAGTTATAGAACACAGAAAGTATAAGAAGTTAGTAAGAGGAAAGGCTATGCTATTTTTGTCACTTGTTCTGTAGCAAGGCAGTTGGAGAAAAGGAGACTTTGATAATGGTAAAAATTCTATGCTGTATTTTGAATATAAAGAAAACGGACTCTACCTGTTATGTTCTTAGTCGCATGTTTTTATGTTGGTGGTAGATATGGCTTATTAATCAACTCTCTGGCTTGACTCTTCCCCCACCCCACCCTAGTCCTGAATAAACATCACACACTTACAATAACTGAACAATACAAACCCAGATGGATTGCGTTAGTGTGTATGTGTGAGAGCTATTTGGGGAAAATAAGAAAGCTGGCTCTGATCAACATGTTACAATGGCACTAGGAGACATACCACCAAAAGTACCCAGAAGCCAGGCCAAGGAGTTATTTTGAGGGTGGGGCTAAAATAGCTGCTTTCTCTACTTTTCATTTCAATTACAATCTACATAGCCTATAGATAAATTATAATTCAGAACCTGAGAAAATGCAGTTACACATCTTATCAGAATTTTGTTTAGCACAGATGAACTTTAAAGCTTTCCTATTAAGTAGGTTCATGGCCTAGAGACAGTATGTCAATTTCCCTGGATGTCAATTTCTTCACTGTAAAGGATTGGGTTGAATTGAGAAGAGGTATGGCCTCCAAGGAGATCAGCTAAAACTGTGACTCTAGGCACTGTGTCATGCGTAAGTGGTCTGTAACGCACTGCAATACATTGATGTAATTCACTCAAGCTGCTCTTTCATCGTGTGATAAAGGGAGTCTGTCCAGGAAACAGTAGTACTCTTCAATAAAACCTGATTTTGCTGTGCTATTACTAACATTTTATTTCTTTATTTGTTTTTAAAAATGCATGCTTTTTCCTTTTCACCAAATATAGTAGTTTCTTCCTTTAAGAAGGAAGAAAGATTAATTTTCAGAAGGAAGAAACACAGCTTGTATCCTACTTCAAGTCAGTTTCATTTTTTAAGACTTGCATTCATTTAGCATGACATATTGATAATCAAACTGCAAAATTTCTAGGAAATATTCAATTCACTCCCTTACTCTCCTCTCCTATCTACCTCTTCTCTCAGAGGAGATGAGACAAGGGTGAAGAGGAGAGAAAAGAGGAAAGAAGATGAAAATCTTTTCCAGGTTTCAAATGATCACAATCAAAATAAAAGGCATGACAAACATTCTTCCCTTAAGCAGTCAGAGTTTGTAGTCTAGCCCTTCTTGAGTGTATGTTTCTTGCCCCCTCCTCCTCTGCACTGATTGCTCTGTCCACAATTTCACCTCCTGCTCCTCTCTAATCTCTCCACTCAGTTCTGTTTTCTTAGTGCTCTCTCTGCCCTCAGCATCTCTTCTGTGATTGCTCTGGCCTCCTTGGCTTCTCCAAGCTACCTCTGCTCCTCTGTTATCCCTCTCTTCTATTTCCTAACCCTTTCTCTGCCCTCCTCTGCTCTCTCAGCCCTTGTGATCCTATGATCACTCTCCTCCATTTTTCTCTGTGATTTCTCTGCCCTCTCTGACTTTCTCAGCTTTCTTTAGAAGTCAGAAAACCTCAAAAAGTTCAGAGATTAATTTCGGATTAGATAAGCACCCAAACTTGTGAGTGCTTACGCCAATTTTTACTGAAACTCTTTGGATCTAAAATCTCACTGGGAAGGTCGGCCTTAGAAAACTTTAAGTACTTGGAATTTTATCAAGAGAATAACTTCCCTTCAAACATTGGCCTTTCTGCTCTTTATTTTCCATAAGATGAAAAGAAGATGGTCATTGTTTATTATGAATCATTTATCTTTTTTCACATGATGTGAGTTCTGTATGATTAGAGAGCCTGGTACACGTGACACTGAGAAGGAAACTCAAACATTCATTCATTCATTCATTCATTCATTCAGTAATAATTTATTCATGACTACTATGTGCTGGAAACGCAGGAAATTGGACTTTACTTCAATCTCCATAAAATAATTATGTATTTGCTTTCCATAAATATACCTTACAGACCACATATCTTTTGTGCAACCTTAAATTAGACAGAAAATGACAAAAATGTTGCTGGCTAAATCTTCCTACCACCCTTGTTTCAACGTGTAGAATTTAATTTAAATATTAGATACTGTTATTTACTTCCTACAACTTTAAAATATGTATTTCTATTATTCCTATTACAGAGCAGATCAGGTGCTTTTAAGTAAAAAACTTTCACTAACTTCCCCTTTCCAAGTCAAGTACAATCACCAGTGTTATGAGTTCATGCCATAAACAATAAAGACAAATAAGATAACAAAGGAAATTATTTTTGTTTAGTTTCTCCACCCAATGTTTGAGACATTTATTTGTTTAGCTTTTGTTTTTTACATTTCTTGGGGAAATTGGAAAACTGAATCTGTATGGTCAACCTCAGGCATAATTCCATAATCTGAAAATACTTGAAATGTTGAGCCAAATCTTAAGCTCTATCTGCTTTCCTACTAATATTTGGTCATTTAGGTCAGTCCTAAAATGGTATTGCATAGGCCATGTCAAAAGATGTGTTTTATTTGTCTGCAAAATATTTTTCTCTGCTTTTATCAGAGATGGGGTCTCACTGTGTTGCCCAAGCTGGAATGCAGTGGCTATTCATAAGTGCAATTATAATGCACTACAGCCCCTACCCTCTTAGCCTCAAGCAATGTTCCTGCCTCAGCCTCCTGAGTAGCAGGGACAATAGGTATGCACCACTGCACCTGACTACCTGAAAAATACTTTAAAAGTCTAAATATGAATGTTCTAGGCAGGCTGGCAATCTACACCTTGCAACACTCTCCAGTAATATCAGTTGTCACATACTTGTACCACTGCACATATTTATATTACTCACCTAGTTCCAGAAGTATTTCAGTGTCTGATTCCTAAGCTGAGTGTATCTCACCCAAGTGGGAGGTGAGATATGGAGAGACATGAACTTCTGATGATAACTGAAAACATTCTAACAGTAAGTTTGTTGGAAATGTAGTGAGAAAATGAGAACATTGATTAAATTTCACTTTTGCAAACCTTCTTCTTATGGATGGATGCATAAGGTAAACTAAAGGAAAAAAGTCATTCTCTTTCTTAATAATTCCTAAGAAAGCCTTCTGTAGTTGTTAGGGATGAGAGAGCTTGCATACTTAGAGGAATTCACTCCTCTAATAGATACCAGCAAGAATATGCACTTTCTTTCAAGGATGAGGATGTTGTTATCCAGTGCTAAATTTGGTTCAGGGATCAGGAAAATAATACTTATAAACCATCCCTTAAACAAAATTACATAATTATTAGGCCATATTTTATCGTGTGGTGAGGTCAGGCCTGAGTACAAAAGGGTGGTGGCATAACAACAATTTGTCCATTTCCTTAATTCTGGCAGGATCCTACCTACATACAGAGTGCTACCAATAATTGCAAGCTTCAGAAGATCAAGGGGCCAGGGATAAGTTGTACCAAGATTTGATATGTGTGGCCACCTCACTTAAATCTGTATCAGGATCTTAAATTGCATATCTGTGTTGAAAAAAGGCAGAGTGCTGTGTAGTAAAGGATTAACCTTGTCCATATTGAGGTTTGGTCTTTGCCCTCAGATCCTGAGAGGTAACCTTTAAGGCCTTGGAATGTTTTGTTGATAAGAGTGTCCTTGCTTACCTGGGGGACTTGGGCCATGCCAAATAGTCTAAGTTTACAATATGACCTAGAGTGGGGAGCCTTGGTCCATGTGATATTAGCTCAACCTCTGACGGGGCTAGAGCCTAAGCTAGGCCATGCGGGGGTCAACCATGTCTACATGACTAAGTTCCAATAAACTCTGGACAGCAAGAATCAGGTATGCTTGTATGGTTGGCAGTACTCCATGTACATTGCCATACATGTTGTTGAAATAAATAGACACTATCCAACACAAATCCATTGGGAGAGCCAAAGTGGAAGCCCCATGCCTTTTCCACTGGACCCTTCCCCATGCTCCTCGTTCCTCTCCGATTTTAATCTGCATCCTTTTACTGTATTAAACAGTAACTGATGTGGTTTGGCTCTGTGTCCCCACCCAAATCCCATTTTGAATTGTAATCTCCATGTGTTGAGGGAGGACCTGGTGGGATGTGATTGGATCATGGGGGTGGTTTCCCTCATGCTGTTTTTATGATAGTGAGGGAGTTCTCATAAGGTCTAATGTTTAAAGTGGCAGTTTCTGCCGGGCACAGTGGCTCACCCCTGTAATCCCAGCACTTTGGGAGGCCCAGGTGGGTGGATCACCTGAGGTCAGGAATTTGAGACCAGCCTGGACAACATGGCAAAACCCTGTCTCTACTAAAAATACAAAAATTAGCTGGGCTTGGTGGTGCACGCCTGGAATCCCAGCTACTCGGGAGGCTGAGGCAGGAGAATCGCTTGAACTCAGGAGGCGGAGGTTGCAGTGAGCCAAGATCACACTATTGCAGTCCAGCCTGGGTGGCAAGAGTGAAACTCTGTCTAAAAAAATAAAAATAAAATAAAAATAAATAAAAGTGGCAGTTTCCCCTGTGCTCTTTCTCTATCTTGCCACCATGAGAAGAGATGCCTTGCTTTTCCTTTGCCTTTCGTCATGATTGGAAGTTTCCTGAGGCCTCCCTAGCCATGAAGAACTGTGAGTCAGTTAAACCTCCTTCCTTTATAAATTACCCAGTTGCAGGTAGTATCTTCATAGCAGTGTGAAAACAGACTGATACAGTAACCATGAATATAACAGCTTTTCTAGGTTCTCCAAAGTCCTTCTAGTGAATTATCAAGCCTGAACAATAGGGATCTCTCAATCGGGGTCTCCGTGCAGGTCTTGGGGGAATCTCTGAATGTGCATTCGATTTCAGAAATGAGAGTGGTCTTGGAAACTCCTGAAATTGCAAGTGGAAGTGCATGGAGGGATGGGGGAGAAACTGCAACTCTCCAGAAATTCTACAGTGACTTCCTGAGGGTTCTATGCCTAAAGAAACCAACAGTTGTCTAAAAACAGAGCCTCCTCAGACTTTAGCTCTTATGCAGTTCACAGAGAGTGGTTTAGGGTATACAGGAAGGGTAGTTTGAGTTTTCAAGCAACTTCGCATGGGTACATCCCCATCTCTTCAGCCTGGGCCCTATCAACAGAAAGAAAGGAAAGCCAGTCAACTCATCTTTCTTTTATTCTCAGCATCTGATTCAGATTTTTTTTTTCTAAAGTTGCTGCTCAATATTATCTCATGAAGGAAAAAGATAATTATGATATTAACATCTTGCTTCCAAACACTTAGTGAAGTCACTAGCATTTAGCTTCACACTTAAAAGAAATGGGGACCAAAGTATGTGACACCTATTTTTCAAATGCAAATCTCCCAGTGATGCTGAAATCTCAGTTTCTATTCATTTCCCACTGCAAAGAACAGATGGCATTTTCAGTGAATTGATCTCAAATTGCCTGTGGGACTGGAGGAAAAACACAGGTATGTGTATAGATCCACCTTAGAAAGCAACAAATTATATTTGGAAAAATGTACATCTAGGCTAATTCCACCCATGTCACTAAATACATGCTGCCAAATACTGGAGAAGCTTTTCTAGCTCCTATGACTTTCTGTCTTTTTATAGGGTTCCAAGCCCTGAAGCAGGAACATAGGCTGCCCGATGGCACACACCCAGGTTTTCCTCTGTCCCAGTACGTCTTCCATACAATAATCACAGGGCCACAAATGGGGAGCATCCACAGACTCCAGGGTAGCCTACTGCTCCTATTCCTACTGCTTGCTGAAGAATTGCCAAATCCCTGACACTGTGCTGAGCTCCCCACATAGTTTACCTCCTTTAATCTTAACAACAGCCCTGGAGGGTAGAGGTTATTTTAGGTCTTTCCATTTTACAGAGATGAGGAATCCAGAGCTTAGACAGGTTAAAGAACCTGCCCAAGATGACAAAGCTAGCAACAGTCAAACCCGCTTTTCAACCCAGCTCTGTCCACGTAAAAACATATTTTATTGTTACACATTCGGCATTCTGATTAATTATAGACTCTGATTATAACAATGTATCCTACATATCATTAATGAATTGCTAATTTTTAAAGAATTAAAGTATAGTAAAATACCCTTAAGACCAAAAGTACTAAAATTCCACAGAATATAATCAAATTTTTCTTGGATGCTTCAGATGATACTTTAAGCCCTTGTAATGTCTCAGGTGCATCATCCTGTGGAAGAGTGATTGCGCTAATAAAGTGTAGGTCAGAAGAATAACAGATAAATCAGCTTCCACTTACCTATAATCACTATCCTAATTCTCATAAATACTTTTGCAGAGTTCATGATGTAGTGATCTACTAACTTTTTTTCAATCCAAGTTAACAAATCTTTATCTAGTGCCTTCTTTGCGCCAAGCCCTGTGGTAAGCTCCGGACAGTAGTAATAAGTGTGATATAATGCCTGTCCTTAAGGAGGATACATTTTGACTTTGGAACAGTACATTATTTCCCTTGCAATAGAATTACCTTGTCAATATTTAATTGGCTGTAAGTGGAATATTAACAGCAGCAGATCTACATTTTTAAAAATTACAATTGGTATGTCCACTGATTTTGTAAAGTGAGTACTACTTTTCTCTTCTCCTCTCTTTTATGTTCTAAAATGAGCAATGGCTACCTTCCATGTCACTTTTTAAAACTCTTCCCCCATATATACACACACACACAACACACAGTAACACACATGCACGTGCGCGTGCAAACACACACACACAGTGAATAAAAGGTTGTTGTGGTTGGAGTGTTATCCAGCATCCATCACTGTGCATATATTCACAGGGATCTTACAAAAAATCTCTCTGATGACTCTTGGGAGGAAAAGGAAGCAGGGAACAAAGGCGGAAGGAAGCAAGCAAAGGAGCGTAACCTTCCCTTTGGCAGATGTCTGGGAAAAGGAGACTCTTTATGAAATCACTGGATCAAAGGGAAGTAAGAAGTTTCCAGGCTGCCAGTCACAAAGCCACCAAAAACTCACTTTTAATGAAAAAAGAAACTGTTAACTCCTGCACTGTTGTAAAATACTTACCAAAGACACCTTCCCTGCTAAGTGCCATTCATTTCAAGAGTGAAATGCTGTAACAGAGAAAAATGCCCAGGGCAACTGGGAACCGGAGAAGGAGGGAAGTATGTGGTTCAACTGTCCCTGTAGGGGAGGGAAAGTGTCTCTTTCCTTGACAGCTTCCCCACTTAACTACTGTGCAGTCAGCCCTATTTGGCGCCAGTGAAAATTCAGCCTTCCAGCAGATTCCCTGCCATCTGCCTTATGACTAACAGTCTACAGTCACACACCTTGAATGCTTAAAAATCTGCAGTGCTCCCAGGGGCCGCCTTTTTGGGGCAATTAGAAGATCCATGGAAAGGAAATCTTTACTTTGTCACTTGGCTTAGGTTTCCACAAATTTCAATTTGGTTGAAATTCTGGAAGAGAATATTTGGATAAATATGATTTCCTGATTTTTCTTCACCTTGGTGCTTTTTTAGTACCCATAGCCAGAAGCCATGGAAGCTGAGAGAATGACAAATGGCCATCAGGAAGGCTTGAGTCTCCACAAATCAGCAGAGATGTTATCCAACTGACAAGAAAGAAAAAGGAGAAAGGAAAACAGAAACAAAATAAGCTCCATTTTTGGCCCTAGGGCTCCACCAGGTATCTGCCAATTTATTCACACTGAAATATGAAGAGATTCCAGATGGAAACATATTCATTTTTTTGGTTATCTCTTAACTTTATTTGGATTTTAATGGTTACTACTGGAAAGTTTCCTTGTACAGGACTAAGAAGGAAGCTAAGACCATTGCTCAAAATCTATGGAAGGAAGTAGGGGAAGAGCATTTAATCATTTAGATCACTGAAGTACATGATGCAAAAAGCCAAGACCAGCTCTTCCAAAATGTATCTATCTTTCACAAGGAAAAAAAAAGGTAAACAATTTAATATTTTTTCCCACAAAAATGTGTGACTGACATGGAATACCAAACAATGCCTTCCTTATCCACTTGGGTCTTAACTATGACCAAAGCTAAATAACTTAGTTACCAGTCTACTCCAGACCCTTCAGTAGTCTGAAAATTTAGGTAATCTCTTAACATCTTTATAGCCAGAAAATCTTATCAATAATAGGATAGACATTATAAATAGCATTTTTTTTTCTTTTTTTTTTTTCAACAGCGTCTCACTCCATTACTCATGCTGGAGTGCAGTGGTGTGGTCATAGCTCACTGCAGCCCTCAGCCTCCCAGGCTTACTTGATCCTTGCACCTCAGCCTTCCAGAGTAGCTGGGACTACAGATCATGTGCCATCATGCCAGGCTAGTTTATGTTTGTTTGTTTGCTTGTTTTTTATTTTTTAATTTTTTTTTTTTTTTTTGAGATGGAGTATTGCTCCTTGGCAATACTGAGGTACCCAGCTCTTGTTGCCCAGGCAACAAGAGCAATGGTGCGATCTGGGCTCACTGCAACCTCTGCTTCCGGGTTCAAGCGATTCTCCTGCCTCAGCCTCTTGAATAGCTGGGACTACAGGTGCATGCCACCATGCCCAGTTGATTTGTGTGTGTGTGTATTTTTAGTACAGATGGGGTTTCACCATGTTGGCCAGGCTGGTCTCAAACTCCTGCCCTCAGATGATCCACCAGCCTTGGCCTCCTAAAATCCTGGGATTACAGGTATGAGGCATCGTGACCAGCCAGTTTTTAAATTTTTTATAGCAACAGGGTTTCATTATATTCCCCAGGCTGGTCTCGAATGCCTGAACTCAAGCAATCCACCCACCTCAGCCTCTCAAAGTGCTGAGATTATAGGCCACCATGCCTGGGCTAGAAATAGCTTTTTAAGGTCAAGAGAGTGTTGTCCTCCCCATGTAGCTGAGTACAAAGCTCGTACCACTCAGTGCACAACAGCCAGTAAGGGGAGAGACAAGCTGTTGGGGCAATGAAGATGACTTTGTTTCTGGGAATCAGCAAACCAAGAAGATGGCAGACTAATGTCCTAAAGAACTATCTTATGCTAATATGGATGTGGGGCTCCTTTTATGTTAAGGAAAGTGGTAAGCAGAAGGGGGTTGAGGTCAAAAGGTGACTGATGATTACAGACATCCAAGCAGCATCAAAGATAACATCTGGAGGGACCTGGGCAAGATGATTGAATAGAAACAGCTCTGGTCTGCAGCTCCTAGAGAGATCAATGCAGAATTTCCAACTGAGGTACCCAGCTCATCTCATTGGGGCAAGTTAGATAGTGGGTGCAGGCCACAGAGGGCGTGCAGAAGCAGGGTGGGGCATCCCTTCAACCAGGAAGCACAAGGGGTCAATGAACTCCCTCCCCTAGCCAAGAAGTCTTGAGGGACTGTGCCATGAGTCACGGGGCATTCTGGCCCAGATACTACATATTTCCCATGGTCTTCACAACCTGCAGACCAGGAGATTCTCTCAGGTGCCTACACCACCAGGGTCCTGGGTTTCAAGCCCAAAACTGGGCAGCTGTTTGGACAGACACTGAGCTAGCTGCAGGAGTTTTTACTTCATACCCCAGTGGTGCCTGGAATGCCAGCGAGACAGAACCATTTACTCCCCTGGAAAGGGGGCTAAAGCCAGAGAGCCAAGTGGTCTAGCTCAGCAGATCCTACCCCCACAGAGCCCAGCAAGCTAAGATCCACTGGCTTGAAATCTCGTTGCCAGCACAGCAGTCTGAAGTTGATTTGGGACTCTTGAGCTTGGTGGGGGAAGGGGCGTTCACCATTACTGAAGATTCAGTAGGCAGTTTTCCCCTCACAGTGTAAACAAAGCCACCGGGAAGTTCGAACTGGGCGGAGCCCACCGCAGCTTGGCCACTGGAACCAGACTGCCTCTCTAGATTCCTTCTTTCTGGGCAGGGCATCTCTGAAAGAAAGACAGCAGCCCCAGTCAGGGGCTTACAGATCAAACTCCCATCTCCCTGGAATAGAACACCTGGGGGAAGGAGCGGCTGTGGACGGAGTTTCAACAGGCTTAGATGTTCCTGCCTGCTGGCTTTGAAGAGTGCAGTGGATCTCCCAGCACAGTGCTTGAGCTCTGCTAAGGGACAGACTGTCTCCTCAAGTGGGTCGCTGACCCCCATGCCTCCTGACTGAAAGAAATGTCCGAGCGGGGGTTGACAGACGCCTCATACAAGAGAGTTCTGGCTGGCATCTGGCAGGTGACCCTCTGGAATGAACCTTCCAGAGGAAGGAACAGGCAGCAATCTTTGCTATTCTGCAGCCTCTAATGGTGATACCCAGGCAAACAGGATCTGGAGTGGACCTCCAGCAAACTCCAGCAGACCTGCAGAAGAGGGGCCTGATTATAGAAGGAAAACTAACAAACAGAAAGGATTAGCATCAATATCAACAAAAAGGACATCCACGCAAAAACTCCATCCAAAGGTCACCAACCTCAAAGACCAAAGGTAGATAAACTCACAAAGATGAGGAAAAACTGGTGCAAAAAGACTGAAAATTCCAAAAACCAGAACACCTCTTCTCCTCAGAGGGGTCACAACTCCTCTCCAGCAAGGGAACAAAACTGGTTTGAGAATGAGTTTGACAAATTGACAGAAGTAGGCTTCAGAAGGTGGGTAATAACAAACCCCTCTGAGCTAAAGGAGCAGGTTCTAATCCAATGCAAGGAAGCTAAGAACCTTGATAAAAGGTTTGAGGAATTGCTAACTAGAATAACTACTTGAAAGAAGAACATAAATGACCTGATGGAGCTGAAAAATACAGCATGAGAACTTTGTGAACCATACACAAGTATCAATAGCAAAATCGATCAAGCAGAAGAAAGGATATCAGAGATTGATGATCAACTTAATGAAATAAAGCATGAAGACAAGATTAGAGAAAAAAGAATGAAAAGGAATGAACAAAGCCTCCAAGAAATATGGAACTATGTGAAAAGACCAAACCTACGTTTGATTGGTGTACCTGAAAGTGATGGGGAGAATGAAAACAAGTTGGAAACCCCCCTTCAGGAGAACTTCCCCAGCTTAGCAAGACAGGCCAACATTCAAATTCAGGAAATAAAGGGAGCACCACAAAGACATTCCTCGAGAAGAGCAACCCCGAGACACATAATCATCAGATACACCAAGGTTGAAATGAAGGAAAAAATATTAAGGTCAGTCAGAGAGAAAGACCAGGTTACCCACAAAGGGAAGCCCATCAGACTAACAGCAGATCTCTCTGCAGAAACCCTACAAGCCAGAAGAGAGTGGGGGCCAATATTCAACATTCTTAAAGAAAAGACTTTTCAACCTAGAATTTCATATCTAGCCAAACTAAGCTTCATAAGCGAAGGAGAAATAAAATCCTCTACAGATAAGCAAATGATGAGGGATTTTGTCACCACCAAGCCTGCCTTACAAGAGTTCCTGAAGGAAGCACTAAATATAGAAAGGATAAACTGGTACGAGCCACTGCAAAAACATTCCAAATTGTAAAAAACATCAATGCTAAGAAGAAACTTCATCAACTAACAGGCAAAATTACCAGCTAGAATCATAATGACCAGATCAAATTTACTCATAACAATATTAACATTAAATGTAAATGGGCTATATGCCCCAATTAAAAGACACAGACTGGCAAATTGGATAAAGAGTCAAGACCCTGGTGTGCTGTATTCAGGAGACCCATCTCACGTGCAGAGACACACGTAGGCTCAAAATAAAGGGATGGAGCAATATTTATCAAGCAAATGCAAAGCAAAAAAAGCAGGAGTTGCAATCCTACTCTCAGATAAAACAGACTTTAAACCAACAAAGATCAAAAAAGACAAAGAAGGGCATTACATAATGGTAAAGGGATCAATGCAACAAGAAGACCTAACTATCCTAAATATATATGCACCCAAAACAGGAGCACCCAGATTCATAAAGCAAGTTCTTAGAGACCTACAAAGAGACTTAGACTCCCACACAATAATAGTGGGAGACTTTAACACCCCACTGTCAATATTAGACAGATCAACGAGACAGAAAATTAACAAGGATATTCAGGACTTGAACTCAGCTCTGGATGAAGTAAACCTAATAAACATCTACAGAACTCTCCACTCAGTGTCAACACAATATACATTCTTCTCAGCACCACATCACACTTATTCTAAAATTCACCAATTAATTGGAAGTAAAACATTCCTCAGCAAATATAAAAGAAGAGAAATCATCACAAACAGTCTCTCAGACCACAGTGCAATCAAATTAGAACTCAGGATTAAGAAACTCACTCAAAATCGCACAACTACATGGAAACTGAACAACCTGCTCCTGTATGATTATTGGGTAAATAACAAAATTAAGGCAGAAATAAATAAGCTCTTTGAAGCCAATGTACAAGTATCTCGGAGACATAGCTAAAGCAGTGTTTAAAAGGAAATTTATAGCACTAAATGACAACGGGAGAAAGCGGGAAAGATCTACAATTGACATCCTAAGATCACAATTAAAAGAACTAGAGAAGCAAGAGCAAAAAATTCAAAAGCTAGCAGAAGACAAGAAATAACTAAGAACAGGGCAGAATTGAGGGAGATAGAGGCACAAAAAAAACCCTTCAAAAAATCAGTGAATCGAGAAGCTGGTTTTTTGAAAAGATTAACAAAATAGGTAGACTGCTAGCCAGACTAACAAAGAAGAAAAGAAAGAAGAATCAAATAGAAACTATAAAAAATGATAAAGGGGATATCACCACTGATCCCACAGAAATACAAACTATCATCAGAGAATACTGTAAACACCTCTACACAAACTAGAAAATCTAGAAGAAATTGATAAATTCCTGGACATATACACTTCCCCCAGTACTAAACCAGGAAGAAGTCTAATCCCTGAATAGACCAGTAACAAGTTCTGAAATTGAGACAGTAATTAACAGTCTACCAACCAAAAAAGGCCCAGGACCAGATGGATTCACAGCCAAATTCTATCAGAGGTACAAAGAGGAGTTGGTACCATTCCTTCTAAAACTATTCCAAACAACAGAAAAAGAGGGGCTCCTCCCTAACTCATTTTATAAGGCCACCATCATCCTGATGCCAAAACCTGGCAGAGACACAACAAAAAAAGAAAATTTCAGCCCAATATCCCTGATGAACACTGATACGAAAATCCTCAATAAAATACTGGCAAACTGAATCCAGGAGCACACCAAAAAACTTATCCACCACGATCAAGTTGAGTTCATCGCTGGGGTGCAAGCCTGGTTCAACATACACAAATCAATAAACGTAATCCATCACATAAACAGAACCAATGACAAAAAATACATGATTATCTCAATAGATGCAGAAAAGGCCTTTGATAAAATTCAACACCCATTCATGCTAAAAACTCTCAATAAACTAGGTATTGATGGACATATCTCAAAATAATAAGAGCTATTTGTGACAAACCCATAGCCTATATCACACTGAATGGGCAAAAGCTGGAAGCATTCCCTTTGGAATCTGGCACAAGACAAGGATGCCCTCTCTCACCACTCCTATTCAACATAGTATTGGAAGTTCTGGCCAGGGCTATCAGGCAAGAGAAAGAAATAAAGCGTATTCTAATAGAAAGAGAGGAAGTAAAATAGTCTCTGTTTGCAGATGCCATGATTTCATATTCAGAAAACCCCATCATCTCAGCCCAAAATCTCCCTAAGCTGATAAGCAACTTTAGCAAAGTCTCAGAATACAAAATCAATGTGCAAAAATCACAAGCTATTCCTATACACTAATAATAGACAGAGAGCCAAATCATGAGTGAACTCCCATTCACAATTGCTACAAAGAGAATAAAATACCTAGGAATACAACTTACAAGAGATATGAAGGACTTCTTCAAGGAGAACTACAAACCACTGATCAAGGAAATAAGAGAGGACACAAGCAAATGGAAAACATTCCATGTTCATGGATAGAAAGAATCAATATCATGAAAATGGCCATACCACCCAAAGTAATTGATAGATTCAATGATATCCCCATCAAGCTACCATTGACTTTCTTCACAGAATTTGAAAAACACTACTTTAAATATCATATGGAACTAAAAAAGAGCCCGTATAGCCAAGACAATCCTAAGCAAAGAGAACAAAGCTGGAGGCATCATGCTACCTGACTTCAAACTATACTAAAAGGTTACAGTAACCAAAACAGGATGGTACTGGTACTAAAACAGATATGTAGACCAGTGGAACAGAACAGAGGCCTCAGAAATAATGCCACACATCTACAACCATCTGATTTTTGACAGACCTGACAAAAACAAGCAGTGGGGAAAAGGATTCCCTTATTTAATAAATGATGTTGGCAAAACTGGCTAGCTATATGCAGAAAACTGAAACTGGACCCCTTCCTTACACCTTATACAAAAAATTAACTGAAGATTAATTAAAGACTTAAACATAAGACCTAAAACCATAAAAACCCTAGAAGAAAACCTAGGCAATACCATTCAGGACACAGACATGGGCAAAGACTTCATGTCTAAAACACCAAAAGCTACAGCAATAAAAGCCAAAATTGACAAATGGGATCTAATTAAATTAAAGAGCTTCTGCACAGCAAAAGAGACTATCATCAGAGTGAACAGGCAACCTACAGAATGGGAGAAAATTTTGGCAATCTACGCATCTGACAAAGGGCTAATATCCAGAATCTACAAAAAAACTGAAACAAATTTATAAGAAAAAAAAGCAACCCCACCAAAAAGTGGGCAAAGGATATGAACAGACACTTCTCAAAAGAGGACATTCGGCTGGGTGTGGTGGCTCACCCCTGTAATCCCAGCACTTTGGAAGGCTGAGGGGTGGATCACGAGGTCAGGAGATCAAGACCATCCTGGCTAACACGGTGAAACCCCATCTCTACTAAAAACACAAAAAAATTAGCCAGGCGTGGTTGTGGGTACCTATAGTCCCAGCTACTCAGGAGGCTGAGGCAGGAGAATGGCGTCAACCCAGAAGGCGGAGCTTGCAGTGAGCCTAGATCACGCCACTGCACTCCAGCCTGGGTGACAGAGTGAGACTCTGTCTCAAAAAAAAAAAAAAAAAAAAAAAAAAAAAAAAAAAAAAAAAAAAAAAATGAGGACATTTATGCAGCCAACAAAACACGAAAAAATGGTTATTATCACTGGTCATTAGAGAAATGCAAATCAAAACCACAATGAGATATTATCTCATGCCAGTTAGAATGGCAATCATTAAAAAGTCAGGAAACAACAGATGCTGGAGAGGATGTGGAGAAATAGGAATGATTTTACAATGTTGGTGTAAGTGTAAATTAGTTCAACCATTGTGGAACACAGTGTGGTGATTCCTCAAGGATCTAGAACCAGAAATATAATTTGACCCAGCAATCCCATTACTGGGGATATACCCAAAGGATTATGAATCACCCTACCATAAAGACACAGGCACACGTATGTTTATTGCAGCACTATTCACAATAGCAAAGACTTGGAACCAACTCAAATGCCCATCAATGATAGACTGGATAAAGATGTGGCACATATACACCATGGAATACTATGCAGTGATAAAAAAAAAAAAAGGATGAGTTCATGTCCTTTGTGGGGACATGGTGAAACTGGAAACCATAATTGTCAGCAAACTAACACAGGAACAGAAAACCAAACACCGCATGTTCTCATTCATAATTGGGAGTTGAATAATGAGAACACATGGACACAGGGAGGGAAACATCACATACCAAAGCCTGTTGGTGGGTGTGGAACTAGAGGAGGGATAGCATTAGGAGAAATACCTAATATAGATGATGGGGTTGATGGGTGCAGCAAACTACCATGGCCCGTGTATACCTATGTAACAAACCTGCACGTTCTGCACATGTATCCCAGAACTTAAAGTATTAAAAAAAAAAAAAAAAAAAAGATAAACATCATTGTCCTTGGTCACATCACCATGCTCCTATAAATTTTTAACAACATTGTTACTTGTGTGTACACACTCCTTATATTCTTGGGGATTAGTTTTGGGAAGGGACTATTATCATTCTTCCTTTGAAGTTCAGAGATAAGCCAAAGCAGTTAACCTAAAAGGTATCATGGCAGTGGGGGTTAGGAGCAAAATGGAGTTAGTCATGCTAGGCCTCCTTTTCACTTTTACACCCACGGGTTTCCTTCTCTTCCTTATGCCCTGGTATTTTTTGTCTAGTTCCCCTTGTTGAATGATTTCTCTAGATGTGGATTAATAAGCTCTTTAAATCTCTTCAATTGAGATCCACATTAATTGGATTTGAAGCTCTACCCATTTTCCTAGGTACACATTTAAAGAGGTCATCAGCTGAGATATAAATAATGTCTCTGAACAACTGTACTTTTTCAATATAATATTTAAAAATATACTAAAGCTAAAACAAAAGTTTCCTAGTTAGAATAGGAAGTGACCTACTTTCAACAAAAAACATTCTCACTGTATTACACCTATGTTCTGAAGGCAGTTTAAAATTTTCTTAAAGACATTTAAAAATGCAATATAAGTTATTGTGTAATGTCCTAACATGAATTTCAAGCATTTCCATTCAAAGTTAAACTTAGATTGACTTTACAATCCATTACTCATCTTTCTTTTTTTCCTGAGTTTTTTGGAAACAAGAAGTATTTCTCTATGTCGTAAATGAGAATCTTAGTTATATTAAGAATTTCTACTCTGTCAGAAATCAGGACCAAAAAGACTAAGTGGGGTAACTACTTTTTTTAACTGAAAACTGAGTAAAAGATGTCAAGTGTATGACTTGTATGGATCGCGTCTTCATTCAGAGTCCTAGAATAGCAAAATGGTGTTTTCCTAGAGTCTAGTTCCCTGTTGCATTTGCTGGGATCCTCTCATCAGAAGCTGGAAGTGAGTTCTACAAACAGGACTGATGCTTTGAACTGAATAGATTTCTTCAGGGTAAAATTTTGCACCAGGGTTCCAATTGGAACCTAAGGCTGATTACTTGAATTTATAGACTTCCTGGCTGAATCCTAGCTTTCCTTATCACTGGATCAATGCTTTTTTTTACTAGATGATTGATTGTGGGAGCATTTCAGTGGATCTTCCTCTGACATCTTCTTTCTATTGCTTTTGGGGAATCTCCAACAGCTTTGCTTTAGCAAACAGATCAAATGGCTGTAAGCATGGGCTCTGGAGCTATGCTACTTCGATTTATACCAGCACCACCTCTTACCAATGTCACTTAAGCAAGTTGCTAACCCTCCCAAAGCCTCAGTTTCCTCATATATTAAATGTAAATAATTACAATACCATATTTAAAGGGGTGGTTTGAGGATTAAATTAAGCAGTATGTAAAAAATACTGTAACAATGTAATTAGCACTCAAACTGTGGGCTATTATAAGCTGTTATTTTTACATATATAACACATATATAAATGCGTAAAGGTGTATATATATAGATAGATAGATGTGTGTAAGTGTGTGTATATACATATATATATACACAGTTTCTGGTTCACTGGTGTCTCACTAGGATTTTTTATTTAAGAGAAGCAGGGTCATGCTAAGTTGCCCAGGCTGGAGTGCTGTGCCTATTTTCAGGCGTGATCACAGCAAATGTACTATGATCGTGTACTACAGTGTACTCTGGCTTAGCACTTCTGTTGTCAAGCAATCTTGCTGCCTCAGCCTCTAGTGTGCTGGGACTATAGGCATGCCATTGCACCTGGCTCATCAGGATTTAACACAAAAAATTATAGTATAATATAACGCACTCTTGAAAATCCCCCTAAAGTGGTATGTCTTCTCTTGGGTACATAGTCTGGCAAAGACATAGCATGTGTAGCAAACACTGTGGATGCCCTGTTGATATTTTGTGTATTGGAGACCACTTACTGCATACAAACCTCTGCCACTCTCTGCCTAAGGAGTTTTCATTTGGCTGTAGGAATACCCTCAATTCATGGGCAGGGTCAGCTGGAAGTCTGGAGAGCTAATGCCCTCCAGAACCCCAACCAATGAAAACAAAGAAATCAGTAGATAAATGTCATCACTACCTTAACCATCAGTTGAAAGAAGTGAAATGTGTGCTCACTGTCTCCCAGAGTTCCTTCCAGGGGCAGAGCTCCAGAGGTCCTCAGATATAACTATCTCAGAACACATATTTTGTTGTCTTCCTTCGCTTTCCCGACTGAATTCTCTCTCTCTTGGTGTTTCCTGGGATGATCTCCCAAATAATACATTACATACACTTGAATCCTTGTCCCAGAGTCAGCTTCTGGGGAATCCAAATCAAGACACTACCTCTCAATAAATCTACTATAGCCACATTTTTGTTCAATAAATCTGGAAACAAATTGTTCCTTTTTTGTTAAGGATCTAGTAAAGTAACTGACTTAGTTTAGAGGCCACAGAGTATGTATACATGTATGTCTGTATATGTATCTCCTTAGAATTGAAATCATAGGGGGACTCAAAATTGTGGTTCTGCCTTCCCACTTCTATTTCTAGAAGTTTCATCATTCCTGTGAGAGATTTATTTAGAATGCAGATACTAGATCTTCCTCTTCTCTTCCTTTCTCATGATTATTTTCAGGTTGTGTGTCTTCTGGAGGAATACCACAGCAGTTAAACTTATTGCATCCTATCATGTGATGGTGTACAATTTTTATTTGTCCTATTATTAATGACATCAAGTTCAACCACTTGAATAAGGTGGTATTGTCCATGCTTTTCCGCAGTAATGTTATTATAGCATGTGAGGGAGGTATGTCAAAAATTTTAAAATACCCTGCTTCTCATCCAATTAATTAACATCTATATAAATAGGTATCTATATAAATTGTCATTTCTATTTTATTCCATTTTTATTAAAATTTTTTTAAAATTTTAAATTTATAAAAATTTTATTCAATTTTCATTCTTGAAAAATTTACCTGAAAATCCTGCAGCTAAGCTCAAGCAGAGTCGCCATCTTTGCGGGGGAGGAATGGAGGGTCATGGCAGCACATGGCATGTTGGAGCCTAAGAAGGGTGAGGAGAACTGAGGGCTTGAGCACCTAGAATGGGCTGTCAGGACTTAAGTAGAACATATCCAGTGTGCAGATTGTGGTGGCTAAATACTGTTTGTAAATCAAAGGAACCAGCACCGATTTGCAAGTTGGGAACTAGAAAACTTCAAGATGGGCCTGGAACAACTTGGTGTGTCAAGACAAAAGAAAATGCTCAAAGAATGATGGGGATGAGTCAAAGATCATTTTGAAGTGGTTCCTCTGGTCAAATCTTGACAATTTAAGCATCAAAATAAATAAGAATAGAAACAAATGATAATCATTGAATAAAATAGAAATGGCAATTAATATAGGTATTTATATTGATAAAGATATTAACTAATTGAATGAAAAGCAGGGTATTTTAAAAATCTTGAAGTACCTCACCCACAAACTATAGAAACTTTACTGTGGAAACGTATAGAAGATACCACCTTATTCAAGTGATTAAACTTGATGCCATCAATAATGGGTCAAATCAAAATTGTACACCATCACTTGGTAGAGTGCAATAAGAAATTTTACTGCTGTGATATTCCTTCAGAAGACACACAACCTGAAAATAATCATAAGAAAAAGAAATCTATAAAACACAAAACTGAGGGATCTTCAGAAATGTTAAGGTGATAAAATTTTAGGAAGAACTAAGAAGCTTTTCTAGAGTGAAGAAGACTAACAGATGTGACAGCAAAATGCAACATATGACTTTCTCCTGGATTCTTCTTATAAAAGACATTTTGGGAAAACTTAAATGAGGTCTGAAGATATGATGGTAGCAATGAACATCAACATTAATTTCCTAGTATACAGGAAATACACATAAAAGTATCATATAAAAAGGTAAGCCACTTATTTTCAAACAGTGTAGAAAAATAGGTATATTTGCAGTACTCTTAAAATTTTTCTGTAAATTTGAATTTTTCAAATCAAAAAGTTTAAAATATATATAGGAACTGGTATCAGAGAAAATGCCTACAGATATTGATAATTAGCAATTGCTCAGTTGGGTGTAGTGACTCATGCCTGTAATCCCAGCACTTTGGGAGGCTGAGGTGGTTGGATCGCTTGAGGTCAGGAGTTCGAGACCTATGTGCCTGGTCAACATGGTGAAACCCCGTCTCTACTAAAAATACAAAAATTAGCCTGGCATGGTGGTGTAGCTGGGAACCGTAGTCCCAGCTACTTGGGAGACTGAGGCAGGAGAATCGCTCGAACCCAGGAGGTGGAGGTTGAAGTTAGCCAAGATAGCGCCACTGCACTTCAGCCTGGATGACACAGTGAGCTCCATTGCAAACAAACAAACATAAAAAAAGGATTTGCCCAAGGAAAAATCAGATAGCTACCAGAACCCCAGTCAACAAACTCTTGCAGAAAACATAGGTTCCATCAAGTTTCTAGTGCCTCACACCAAGGTATGAATGGTCAACCAATGGTCATCAAATTCCTGAGCAAGGCTTTCAAGATGCGAAAACGAACAAGGAAAGGACAAAATGATCCAGAACAAAAATATGCAGAAGAAAAAGACAGCAGTGCTTTATTTATGCATGTTTTAATTCTTTATTTATTTCAATAGGTTTTTGGGGAATAGGTGGTGTTTGGTTACGTGAATAAGTTCTTTAGAGGTGATTTCTGAGACTTTGGTGCACCCATCACCCAAGCAGTATGCACTGATACCGCATTTTCTTTATCCATTCATCGATTGATGGGCATTTGGGCTGGTTCCATATTTTTCCAATTGCAAATTGTGCTGCTATAAACATGTGTGTGTAAGTGTCTTTTTCGTATAATGGTTTCTTTTCCTCTGAATAGATACCTAGTAGTGAAATTGCTGGATCGAATGGTAGATAAACTTTTAGTTCTTTTGGGAATTTCTGCAGTGTTTTCCACAGAGGTGGTCCTGGTTTAATTTCCCACCAACAGTGTAAAAGTATTTCCTTTTCACTGCATCCATGCCAATATCTTTTTTTTTTTTTTTTTTTTTTTTTTTGATTATTGCCATTTTTGTAGGAGTGAAGTGGTATCACATTTTGGTTTAGATGTGCCTTTCCCTGATAATTAGTGATGTTGAGCATTTTTCCATATGCTTGTTGGCCATTTGTATATCTTCTTTTGAGGATTTCTATTTATGTCCTTTGCCCACTTTTTGATGGGATTGTTTGTTTTGTTCTTGCTGATTTGTTTGAGTTCTTTGTAGATTCTGGATAATAGTCCTTTGTTGGATGTATAGATTGTTGGATGTATAGATTTTTTCTCACTCTGTGGGTTGTGTGTTTACTCTGCTGATTATTTCTTTTGCTGTGCCGGAACTTTTCAGTTTAATTAAGTCCCATCTATTCATCTTTGTTTTCATTGCATTTTCTTTTGGGTTCTGGCTTAAGCCAATGTCTAGAAGGGTTTTCTGAGGTTATCTTCTAGAATCTTTATAGTTTCAGGTCTTAAATTTAAGTCTTTGATCCACCCTGAGTTGATTTTGTATAGGGTGAGAGATGAAGATCCAATTTCATTCTTCTACATGTGGCTTGCCAATTATCCCAGCACCATTTGTTAAATAGAGTGTCCTTTCCCCCACTTTGTTTTTGTTTGCTTTGTCAAAGATCAATTGGTTCTAAGTATCTGGCTTTATTTCTGGGTTCTCTATTCTTTTCCATTGGTCTATGTGCCTTTTTTATGACAGTATCATGCTGTTTTGGTGAGTATGGCCTTCAAACTCAGGTAACATAATGCCTTCAAATTTGTGCTTTTTACTTAGTCTTGTTTTGTCCATGTGGGCTCTTTTTTTATTCCATATGAATTTTAGGTTTGTTTTTTCTAGTTTTGGGAAGGATGATGGTTGTATTTTGATGGGAATTGCATTGAATTTATAGATTGCTATTGGCAGTGTGGTCACTTTCACAATATTGATTCTACCCATCTATGAGCATGGGATGTGTTTCCATTTGCTTGTCTTGTCTATATTTGTAGTTTTCCTTGTAGAGGTCTTTCACATCCTTGGTTAGGTATATTTCTTAGTATTTTATTTTCTTTGCAGCTAGTGTAAAAGGGGTTAAGTGCTTGATTTGATTCTCAGTTTGGTCACTGTTGTTGTATAGCAGACCTAATGATTTGTGTACATTAATTCTGTATCCTGAAACTTTGCTGAATTGATTTACGAGTTCTTGGAACTTTTTGATGATGGGTCTTTCTTTTTTTCTTGGTTAATCTCACTAATGGTCTATCAATTTTATTTATTTTTCAAAGAACCAGCTTCTCATTTCATTTATCTTTTGTATTTTATTTCAATTTAATTTTGTTGCATTCTGATCTTTATCATTATTTTTCTTCTTTGGTTTGGGTTTGTTCTTGTTTCTCCATTTCTGTGAGGTATGACCTTAAATTGTCTCTTTATGTTCTTTCAGACTTTTTAATGTAGTTATTTAATGCTATGAAGTTTCCTCTTAGCACCACTTTTGCTCTATCCCAGAGGTTTCCATATGTTGTGTCACTGTTATTGTTCGGTTCAAAGAATGTTTAAATTTCCATCTTGATTTCATTGTTGACACATTGATTATTCAGGAGGTTATTTAATTTCCACGTATTTGCGTTGTTTTATTTCCTTTTGGAGTTGATTTCCAATTTTATTCTACTGTGCTCTGAGAGAGTACTTGATAGAATTTAATTTTCTTAAATTTACTGAGACTTGTTTTGTGGCCTATCGTATGGTCTATCTTGGAGAATGTTCCATGTACTGATGAATGTATATTCTGTAATTGTTGGGTAGAATGTTCTGTAAATATCCGTTAAGTTCATTTGTTGTAGGGTATAGTTTAAGTCCATTGCTTCTTAGTTGACTTTCTGTCTTGATGAGCTGTCTACTGTTGTCAATGGACTATTAAAGTCACCCACTATTATTGTGTTGCCATCTATAGCATGGCTCTTAAGATTATTTCCTTTGTCTTGACTTTAGATAACTTGATGACTATATGCCTAGGCCATGATCTTTTTGCAATGAATTTCCCAGGTGTTCTTTGAGTTTCTTATATTTGGACATCTAGATCTCTAGCAAGGCTGGGGAAGTTTTCCTGTATTATTCCCTCAAATATGTTTTCTGAACTTTTAGATTTCTCTTCTTCCTCAGGAGCACTAATTATTCTTGGGTTTGGACATTTAACATAGTCCCAAACTTCTTGGAGGCTTTATTTTTTTTAATTCTTCTTTCTTTTTCTAATGAATTGGGTTAGTTTAAAAGACTTGTCTTTGAGCTCTTAAGTTCCTTCTTCTTCTTGTTTGATTCTATTGCTGAGATCTTCCAGTGCCTTTTGCATTTCTGTAAGTGTGTCCTTAATTTCCAGAAGTTGTGATTGCTTATTCATGCTATTTCGCTAAAGAATTTTCCATTCATATCCTGTATCATGTTTTTTATTTAAGTTAGACTTCACTTGTCTGTAGTGCCCCCTTGATTAGCATAATAATCAACCTTCTGAATTCTTTTTATTGGAAATTCAGTGATTTCACCTTGGTTTTGATCCATTGCTGGTGAGCTGGTATGATTTTTGGGGGGTGTTGAGGAACCTTGTTTTGTCATATTAACAGAATTGTTTTTCTGGTTTCTTCTTATTTGGGTAGACTATGTCAGAGGGAAGATCTGAGATTCAAGAGTTGCTGTTGAGATTCTTTTATCCCATGGGAGTGGTCCCTTGATGTGGTGTTCTCACCCTTTCCCTAGGAATGGGGTTTCCTGAGAACCAAACTGTTGTGATTGTTTTGCTCTTCTGGGTCTAGCACCCAGCAGAGCTAACAGGCTCCAGGCTAGTGCTGGGGAGTGTCTGCAAGGAGTCCTGTGATGTGAACCATCTTCAGGTCTTGCAGTCATGGATATCAGCACTTGATCCAGTGGAGGTAGCAGGGAAGTGAAGTGGACTCCGTGAGGATCCTTGGCTGTGTTTTTGTGTAGTGTGCTGGTTTTGCGATGGTTGACCTCCAGCCAGGAAGTAGCACTTTCAAGATCACATCAGCTGTGATCCCATAGGAAGGAGCAAACTTGCCCTAGGGACACCTGGTTAAGCATTCAGGCTTCTCAGGCAGTGGGCAGGGTCATAGAGTGCCCAAGAGATTATGACCTTCGTCTTCAGCTACCAAGGTGGGTACAGAAAATCAGGTGGGGGCAGGGTTAGCCATGTCTGAGCTCAGTCTCTCCTTGGGCAGGGCTTGCTGCAGCTGCTGTGGGTGACGGAGGTGTGGTTCTCAGGCCAATGGAGTTATATTCTCAGGGGCATTATGGCTGCCTCTGCTGAGTCATACAGTTCACCAGGGAAAGGCAGCAGTCACAGGCCTCACCTTGTTCCCACACAGCCCACAGGCCTAAAGGCCGGTCTCACCCCCATCATGCCCCCACAACAGCACCGAGTCTACTTCCTGGCAGCAGGTGACCATGGCTGAGAACTTGCTCCAGACCACCAGCCTCTCTGCTGAGAAAGCAAGCAGACACAGTTTTTCAGCATCTCAGGGAGCCTGAAGCAGTTATGTAGTTCCTTCAAAGGGTCTGTGGATTCTTTCTGCTTTACTGGTATGTTCCTATGGTAGTTCTTAGAGCAAAATTCATGATGTGAGTCTCTACACGCTGCTCTGTCCATCCGAGCAGGAGCTGCAAGCTAGTCCTGCCTCCTATCTTCCATCGTAACCTGTATCCAACATTGGTATATTTATTAGACAATATTCGTGGAGCATGCACAGGGTTGCTACAAAGTCCTCACATGTAATCGTAGATGTTTTTTGAATGGGCACTTCCATTCTCAACACAAATTTTAATTTTCCCCATGTTCTTCTATACGTACTCTCCCATGTTGATAGTTGAAATTTACTAAAGCAATCCCTGGTAGCGATTTTTAAGAATTTGATGAAGCTGAAAATCATGAGTCAAACCCAAGTAGCACTTTTGTTCCTAGGCCACGGAATCAGAAAAACTTGGGTTTCAATCATGATCTATTAACCATGTTAGATGTTCTTCTGCCTGCCTCCTGTTTCCACATCTGCAAAATGGCTACAATAATATCTACCTACTGTTTTAGTACTGCTGTGGAGATTAAATAAGATGAACTGTAACTTTGTCTAGCTCATAGAAAGAACTCATGAAATGATGCTGTTGATAGCATTATTGTTATTTATCACTAGCTTCTATATTATCTCAAGATATAAGTCTTCCTTTGGGAAGAGACTCTGAGCTCATTATTTGTCTCAATTATGTTCTGTCCCAGAATGTCCATGACTGAGTGTCTTCTGGTCACTTCACTCTAGTTATGACATTCATCTTACCAACTAGTGACTATGCATATCTTCCCAGTTATTAGACTGTTGTCTCAGCATCAAACTCATTTTTCTATATTCCCTTTGGTAATGCTGGGGCTGAGACTTATTTTTCTTTTGCCAGCGGTTCTGTTAGGCATTGTCACTAGGGAGCACCAGAGGGAGACAGCTAGACTAAAGGCAAGGACCACAAACACTTCCTGTCTGCGTCTTGCTCCTGTCTTGATTTTCTGTTCTTATTTAGTTTCCTGTTCCTATGTCACTCTAGCAACCCTTACACCTGGAAGCACTGGTTTGTTCCAGTAGAATAGCTGATACCAGTTTGCAATTTTTCCAACACTTAAAGACCAGCCTCATCTCACCTCTCTTGTTCACCAGCTCTGCAGAGCCTCTCTTCCAAGTCACTAAGTATTAATAATTTCAACCACTTCCCTCATCCTCCAGGCCTAGGGTTATAGTGTTCTCTTTTTGCCTTTTCATTTCTTTAATTCCTAGTTAACAATTCTTTATTTTAAACTCCTTCTATTAAAATAACAGGTGTGTATTTTATGTCCTGGCTGGACTCTGACGGACACAGATGAGCTGTACATCCTCCTTAAACTCTTCTTTAGACTCTATGCCAAGATCCCCTGGGGATAATCTTATATCCTAAGCTAAGTCAGTTCTTCACCAACCCATTAGAGATAAGCATTTCTCAAATATTTTCAGTCTCTGTGATTATTCAGGCTAACTTAGCTCTCTAAGAAACTCTTGTCACCACATCTAGCATTTTCTATTTATGTCTGCTGGCCCCTTAGAGAACAGACAGGTTTGCTCTACCTGATTGCCTCCAGCCATTTCCCTTTAAATCTTACCTCCCAGTGAGATCACCTGTAAAAGGCTCCTGACTCAAGCTAGGAACATAGCCAATTGTTGAAACTGAAGGTAGTAGAGAAAGGTAGACAAACCTGTGCTTCTCATGCCTATATCACTTATTTTGCCTCTCTTCCATTTCTCCCATCTCCAGGCCATTATAAAGAACCCATCAGTATTTTTCTCAAACATAATTTTCATCTTATCTCTCCCTTCCTCTAGAATGTACAATGATTCCCTATTGCCCATCAGATCAAGTCTAACCACTGACTTAGACCCTGGGTATCATTAGGATAGCTTCAACCAATTAAACTGACAACATTTTATAGTCTTAGACTGATTTTTCCATTTTGTAGCTCTTGCTTTAGTAACAAACTCAAATTCTTCCAGCTTTATCTGTGTATGTGTGTGTAGAAGGAACTAGTGGAACTAGTAACAGCCTATAGAAATAGACCTACTGGGAGAATAAGATGCCTGGGAAGCTGGTCTACGGTTTGGCCAGTCTCACAGCTAACATGCAGGAGTACAGTACACTAGGGATAGGTGAATGGGGAGCCAGAGACTCCATAAAACTTGACAAAAGCAAGAAGGAATCCTTTTAGAAATGAAAAAGCTTCTTGGACAGGCTTGAAGCACTCCTTCCCCCCAGTTACATGCTGTCAGGTTCCACCAGGCATCCTCAGAGGGATTTGAAGTCCTGGAAATCATCATTCTTCAACCCTGAGGGTTGCTGTACCTCCACAATAAGAGGCAATCTGTGTACAATAAATAGTTATCTTTTACCTGCATTAAAGCTACTTATGTAGTTTGTCTATTTCCGTCAGCCAAATATTGTAACCCTTTGACAGCCACAAATACCTGCCAGGTAAATTTCCACAGAAGGATATCTTTAAAAATGTTTATTACATAAACAACTATCTACTAATAAATGATTATTTTTCATAATTAAACAGCTATCATCTTTAGTTGATTCTATGGTCATTCTTCTGGTTTTATTATATGTTACCTACAAGGAAAATGGTCTGTGCCTAATTTATAGGATTTGAAAAGATGGTTCATGTTGTGTGATTTTGTATATGATTTATCTGATTTTATATGAGTCTATATGATTTATATGATTATAAATAGCCAGATAAAAATAGAAAATTGAGCCAAATGTCTGCATTTTTTGCATGGTATCAAACACCTAGATATTTAAAAATACCTGGATCATTGACATATCTTATAGATCAGCTTAAGAAGAAAAGTTAAAACGTATAAAGCATATGCTTTTCGTGTTCTTACCGAATTTTTACTTGGCTAATAATGATTTTGCTTAAATGTTATATTTTATGTTTGAGGTTTTTTTCCTTATAAAGGTGACTTAGTACTAAATTATCCTTATTTTGATGTGCCTGTCATGACTTTTAAATATATTTACTGTCATTCATTTCATTTCAATGTTTCTTCTAAGTTGCACTCTCGCCATTTACTCTATTTTAGCTCTATCATGATTAGGATATGGCATGATGCCATTTTTTTTTTTCATTCTTTCTTCAGGATTTATGCCATAGCTAGATTTCTCACTTAATGGTAACTTCTCTGATTTCAAGAATCTACAAAAAATACTGAGGGCAAAATGAGAGAGATAATCAAAAGAAAGCTTATGTTACCTGATGTCAAACACACAAAAAATGAAAATTTGATGAACCGGGTGTGGGGAAATTGTACTGTCTAATGAATTCATCAGTGGCATACTTTCTGAGCTTCACATGTGGCACATAACAAGATATTTTAAAATTCTTATTTCTTTCCATAAAATGAAATATGTTTACTATGCATATATACTGGAATAAGTATTGTATCCTTACTAGAATGTGAAGAATATACTTCACTTGATCAATCATCTGGGGGCAGTAAGCATGAGTAGCAAGGCACTTATTTTTGTATAAATGTCCTTTAACTCACACTACTGGCCAAACTTCACATTCAGCCTCCTATTATACCCTGCCTTAAAAAAAATAACTTGTCTTAGTCAGTTCAGCTGCTATACATATTTAAAAATATCACAGACTGAGCAGCTTAAACAACAAACATTTATTTCTCACAGTTTTGGAGGCTAGGAATTCCAAGATCAAGGTGCTGGGACTTCCGGTGCCTGGTGAGGGCTTGCTTCCTGGTTTGGAGATGGCTGTCTTCTCATTTTACACAGCAGAGAGTAAAGAGAGAAAGCAAGCTCCCTTACGTCTCTTATGCACTAATTCCATCCTGAGATCTTCATCCTTATAACCTAATTACCTCTCAAAGGTCCCATCTCCAACTACCCTTTCGCTGAAGATTAAAGTTCTAACATGAATTTCAGGTGAGGACAGAAACATCCAATCCATAGCATAACTCTTATTTAAATAAGTATATACAATCAATAGCAGTTATTTCTGTTCTTATCTCCTTAGAACTTATCATACCTCATAGAACTGAATTTAAATACATTTCCTGATGACTAAATTGCAACGCATTCCAGAAATCCATTAAAACTTCCCTCCCCCAGGCATGCTCAGATGTTCTTAGAATAAAGTCCAAATTCTTTTTTTGTTTTGAGACAGAGTCTCACTCTTGTTGCCCAGGCTGGAGTGCAATGGCACGATCTCCGCTCACTGCAACCTCCACCTCCCAGGTTCAAGCAATTCTCCTGCCTCAGCCTCTTGAGTAGCTGGGATTACAGGCACCCACCACCATGCCCCACTAATTTTTTGTATTTTTAGTAGAGAGGGGGTTTCACTGTGTTAGCCAGGCTTGTCGCAAACTCCTACCTCATGATTCACCCACCTCAGTCTCCCAAAGTGCTGGGATTACAGGCATGAGCCACAGCATCCAGCTCAAACTCTTTTACCTTAACCAACAAGGCCCCGCCTGATCTGTGCCTTTAACCTCCTCTTTAACCTAATCTATTCCAGCTGTACCAGGCTTTGTGTAACTTATTTTTCCAGCCTCATTTTCCCCTCAGGACTTGCATTTGCTGTTCTCTTTTCCTGGAAGTTTGTTGCCCCCAAGTCTTTGGCCAACTCATTATTCATGTCTTACTTCAAAGGCCACCTTCTCAGAGAGGTCTTCCCTAAACATCCTAACTCCTCTCTATTCTACTGTGCTGGACCATAGCATTTATCTGTATCTGAAAACATTTATTTACCTCTTGTCTCTGTCATGGGAAAAGCTGACCCCCTGAGTCTGGTCCTAAGAGCCTCTCCAGGTTCCTGGTTTGTTTTCCAGTTCTCTGCTGGGACTGGAGCCTGCCCTAAATCCTAAACTGTTTACCTTAGTTTTGATTCCCTGTTTTCCTCCCAACAGCCTACTCTGCCTTAGAACTGGATCCAGCTCTCTGTACTCTCATGCCTTTTTCTGAGAAAGGGGCCTTCCTAAAACTTTTCCACTTTCAAACACTCTTGCTGTCAAAGCTAAACCTACTAGGTTAGAATCTTTGGATGAGACCTAGGAACTTGGATTAAACACTTATCTCCTTAAGAAACAGGATGAACATGAAAGCTGTTCTCGTACTTCTCTGGCATTCCTTGAGGAAGTAAGTTCTTTTGATTCTCCAGAAGTCCTTGAGCTTTTCAGGAACATCATCTCTGGGAATAGGAAATTTCCTATTAATCCTATCCAGATACCAAAAGTATGATTCAAGAAGGTTAATGTAAGGGGTATATGGTACAGTGAGGTGGTTAGTTGCATGAGTCTGGCATCAACATCTTGGTTCAAATCCTAGCTATGCCATTTACTTACCATATGACCCTGGAGACATTACTGAAGATCTCTGAGCCTTAATCTCCTAAGTATACAATAAGGGTCATAAAAGAAAGAAATAATGTCATAATAAGGAAAAGTTGTTGTGAGGATTCAGTAAGATAATGTAAAGTGTTCAGATTCATGCCAGATCCATTCACACATTGCTTGTGGAGGTGAAGAATGATACAACCTATGGAGGGCAATTTGCAATACATACTAAAACGATACATGCACTTACCTTTGGTAGAGCATGGCACCCATACTACAGTTGCCTCTCCACAAGTACAGCAAAGGCACAAGATCATTTGCTAAGGCTTTATTTGTAATAGCAAATATTGGGAAAAACCTAAATGCGCAGCCACAGAAGATATATAGATAGACTGATAAATAATATTATATATATATATTTTTTCCCCATAGGGAAGAAAATATATATGTATATATAGACACACATATATATACACACATATATACACACACATATATACCTATGCATATGTATATACACCCATATATACCTATGTGTATATATACATTCATGTATAACTTTTTTGCTTATTTTTAAAAAATAAAATATAGGAAGAACAAATCAGAAACTAATGAAAATGGCTTATCATAAGGGGTGGATGGATATTGGGAGAAAGAAACAGGAGTAAAACTTCTGAACAGACATTTTAAATGTAGTTTTGCCTTTTGAACCATGTAAATGTTTCACAATTCTAAATTTAAATTTATATTAAAAAGGACTTACCAAAAGCAAACTCTTAAAATTGAAATCAAACAGAAACAAATGAAACTAACTACATATCAAGTTGATAATATAACCACACACATAAAAAGAGAAATAATTAAGTAGGTTTTGAACACAGTTGTCTGACTAAACATTCTTGGTGGAATTGTATCAAACAAATTCAGACTGTGGAAGTTTCTCTAGGACATCTGTCCTGGAGTCTTCAAAAATATTAATGTTGCAAACAACAAAATGGCAAGGAAGAGCTGTTCTAGATGGACAGAAACTAAAGAGACAAGAGAAGCAAACACAATGTGTTATCCTTCCTTGGATCTTGGATTTAACAGAAGAATGACTATAAAAAACATTATTGGGACAACTATGGGAAATTTGAAATTGGACTGCATGTTACAATATACTATTGTATCAATGTTAAATACCTTGGATATGATAATGATAGGGTAATATCTTTGTTCTTAGGAGATGTATGTTCAAATGTTTTGAGAGAAAGTATCATGACTCTACATGAATCTTACTTTCAAACTTTCAGCCAAAAAAAAAAAAAGAAAAAATGAGAGAGAAAACAAATGTGAAAAATGTTTATTATACTGTAGGTTTGAAATTTTTTTAAACAAAATGTTGGGGAGGTAACTCCCAAAAACAAGCAAATTAAAAAAGATCAGTTCTTTTTAGTTATTATTATCTCTGACTCCCCCAATCTGGGAGCCTATGAGAAGAAAACCAGGAATAAATACATATGGTTGATAAATAAAAAGGAAATCATGTTCTGGGATCTATTTTCAGCCTCTGAAGCACGTCAGTTGATAACTTTACTTATTCATTTCCCACGGGATTTACCCAAACAAATAAAACTGCCTCCAACTTTAAAAAAAGGAAGTGATACTGTCTCCAAGCTTCCCTGGAAAGAAGCAGTTAAATCTTATCCTTATTTTACCTCCTTCTTACTTAGTGATGTGCCTTGGCACAAACTCAAGGGGAGTACTGTGCCAGCCAGCCTCTGGAAAAAAGGCAGACAACACTACCTCCCACTTTTGTGAGTAATGCTGGGGAGCACGCCGCTGCTTCCAACCTGCCCATCTCAATTGTGGTGACAAAGCACCAGGCCAAGAGGCAGCTCCCTGGGTAGTCGAGTCTATATTATTTCAGATTTTAAATACTGAAAGCAAGACAGAAAGCCCTTCTCTCAGATCAGAGAGTGGGAAGTATAATTTGAAATAGATTAAGCTCACTTATCTAGGGGACATTTAAAGATCCATAAGCCCTTCCTTTTATACTTCTGATACACAATTGACCTAACAAAACACCTTTAGACACTCCTAAATTATATACTTTTAAAAAATCTTTTTCCCAGATATATAATATTTGCTTCACAAAACGATGAAACGGCAATTTGCCCCGGCCTTCTATTTTCCTTTTTTTCAATCCTTAAAAGCCTGTTTCATTTCTATTGCAGGATTGTGTCCAGGTATAGACAGAGGCCCTTTGTAACTGGTTAAAAGCTACAGAAAAGCTCTATTGAAACAAAATGCTGCTCATATCCCCATCCATGCCAGGAGGAATAAATCACACAAAAGCACCTAAAGAAAACTGTTTTATAGTTACTACTATGTTACATTAGCTGACAAGGGAGAAATGATTACATTTACGGATTTTTTTTTTCCTTTTATAGAGACAGAATCTATATGTAGTTGAAGAATTGTGTATTATCACTACTGGAATTTAAATTCAGCTAACGAGAGCTAATGGCAAAAGGAGGACTTCTTGCAAAACTGCTTCATCTTGGTCCTTAGATGAGCCATAAAACTAGGTTGCTTTGCTTCCCTTTAGGGCCACAGCACTGATTCTGCAAATGTATTTCAAGATTCCATTATTGCATCAATAAAAATATTAAAACATGCATCTCTTAAAACATGCATCCTAGGCTAGTTATGGAATTGGAAGCTATTAATACAAAACTACCATTATAAAATGAATACCTTATATTTGCCTAGTATAGGTACCTCTGTGCTCAGAGCACAGTCACATGCATAATCCCACTTACTTCTGGGAACTCTAGGAGGTAGACTGTGTTCAGTCTTTCCATCATGTAGCTAAAGCAACTAAACAAGACATAATTATTCTCAATGCTGAAATTTATGTCCACTATTGATCAAAACTGAAAACCCTGACTTGAGAGAGAGAGAGAGTGAGAGAGCACTATTCAATTCTATTACTTACTAGCTGTGTGGTCCTGGGCAAATGACCAAACTTCTCTGAACTTCAGTTGCCTCAGCTGAAAAATAAAGAAAAGAATACCTACCTCATAAGAATGATGTCACGGTTAAATAATTTTTTAACTTGACATTAAAAATGATGTATATTGATTGAATCACTCATTTAGCAAATATTTTAGTGTTTTGGTAGTTGAGAAGAATGATAAAGATCTAAAAACAGCAAGCAATGTGACTGTACTATTTAAGTTACTATGCTGGCCTTACAGACTAGAAGGAT